>NC_081311.1:163067500-163692500 GCF_026419965.1 Kogia breviceps | reverse complement strand
GACTTGTCTTGTTCACTGACATAATTCTACCTGGATCTAGCAACATACTTGCATGAGGTAAACACTAAATGCTTGCTGAATTAATAAAAAATACTTATTGAGTACCTGGTATGTGCAAAACACGCTTAGCCCTATGGGTAATAACAAAGATATGTAAGACAATGTCCTAGGAATGTAGTAGAGGAAATGAGCCATGCACATAAACTACTACTATAGAATGCAGAACAAGAGAAGCAACGTAACATAAATGACTAAAAACACTGAGTCTGGAGTCAAATCTAGATTTAAATCTGGCTCCACCCTATGCTAGCTGGGTGATTTGAGGCAAGTTGATTAACTTCTCTAAATCTTATTTTTATTATCTGTTTAACGAGGATGACAACTATCCCTTTACATAACAGCTGCTAAGATTAAAGGATGTAATACACATAAACTCCTTAGCACAATGCTTGGTATATAGTAAGTATGCTCAAAAAAAAAAAAGAGAGAGAGAGCCTTATTATTACAGCCTGTTTAGTGTCCTAGAAGTAGAAATTAAAAGACTAAACTGATTCTTTCTGATTGGAGTGATCAAGCTTCTGGGTGAAAGTGAGTCTTAAAGAATGAACACAATCTCAAACAGTTGAAAATGAAGTAAAGACCATTCTCAGCAGAGGGAACGGCATAAGCAAAATGGGAAAGTACAGGTCTTTGGGTAAAAGGTAAATACTTTAGGGTCAGTCATAAGTATTCTCCATGATTCTATCAATACTGGGACAGGTAATTACTTTTCCTAAAGTAATGATATTGGAGAAGAAACCATTAAGAAAGCACTGAGTGTAAGGCCAAATGACCCCTCTGATGAAAACAGAAAACAGCTAATTAAAAAATAAAATAATTCAGAAAAATCCTTGAAATTAATTGCTAAAATATTTTATGTATCCAGTTGGCTATTTGTATTTCCTGATCTCTTAGCCAAGGAGGCTTCCTGATGACTCTACCAGAAATTGACTAGTGTTAAAAATGAATACCTGCAGAATGGCTTGGTGGTCAGCAATGATTCTGGTAGTTTCCATTCTAACAGTCTGAAGCATTCTGTTCAGCTCTGAACACTTTCTAGTCAGTTGGTCATTCAAAACCTAAGACAAGATATACAGCAAATCACAGATCTCTCCAATAAATAAATCTTTTTACTTACGTATCATCATTTTTAACAATGGCATACATGTGAACCTAATTTATTCAATTTATTTAATTTATTAAATAACCTATTTATTTCACCATACATGTGAACCTAATTTATTTAACCTAATCCCAACTGATATTTCATTAGATTATAAAATACTTTCAAATATTTGGAGTCATCATCCTAAACAACCGTAAATTAAAAGGGGAAATTTGTTGATACAGTGGAGCAACTGAAGCATTTGGCAGTTTACCAATCTTCCATTCTTCATAATTGTGAATGCTGGTCAATTACAGCAAGACATCTACAGAATGGAATTTACAATGTAGATGCATGGCCAATGTTATAGAAATCCATTCTCAAAATTGGATGATGAGCTTTCAGAATTGTTCAGCTGATAACAAAATATCTAAGCTCCTTCACCACCAATTACAGTATTCAAAAAAGCAAACTACAGACGACTGTGCCATTTCCCAAGATTAACCTTCCAAAATAAAACAAAAAGCTTTTCTGTAACACATCTATCATACATGTAGTTTATAATTCTCTTGTCCTTTTGGTATTTTGAAATTTCTATTCCTGTGGAAAATATTTGTCTTAATTCTCAGTTATTTTTGCAAAGTATATTTGGTAAGGATCTTACGTTTTAATGTACAAACTCTTTAAGGATGGGGCAAATAACTCTGAAGGGTTAATAGAAAAAACACTCAAAAAACAGTAACAAGAAAGGAGAGATAACTTAAAGATTATCTGGACAGCATCACAAGTGGGACAGCATCATAAGACAGGAATACATTCAGGGGCATTTTAAACTTATAACCAGATGCACAAACTATTTATCAGGGAATACTTGGGGGTAAGACAGAGAAGAACTCTTGCTCCTTGAAAAGAAATAGCTCATTTTCTTTACAGCTAGATTGCTAGGCTCAAATTCCAACTGGGTCACCTACTAGGTTTTTAAAAAAAATTATTTTTGGCTGCGTTGGGTCTTCATCATTGCACGCTGGCTTTCTCTAGTTGTGGTGAGCAGGGGCTACTCTTCATTTCAGTGCGTGGGCCTCTCATTGCGGTGGCTTCTCTTGTTGCATAGCACGGGCTCTAGGTTTGAGGGCTTCAGTAGTTGTGGCATGCGGGCTCAGTAGTTGTGGCTCGCAGGCTCTAGAGAGCAGGCTCAGTAGTTGTGGCGCACGGGCTTAGCTGCTCCACGGCATGTGGGATCCTCCCGGGCCAGGGCTTGAACCCTGTTCCTTGCACTGGCAGGTGGATTCTTAACCACTGTGCCACCAGGGAAGCCCTAGCTATATTATTAAACCTCTCTGTGTATCAACTGTCTTATCTTTAAAATGGGAATAATAATAGTTCTAAAGAAGTCCTATTGAGAGGATTACAATTTGTTAGTAACATAAAGTGCTTAGAATTGTGCCATGACTGTAGTATGGATTCAATAAATGTTAACTACCATTTATAGTCAGAGTAGTAGTAGTTACTGTTATCATTATTTTACGAAAGATCACATTTTGTATTTTCTTTATCATAAAGACAGCATAACAACACTATGATCCTAACATTGAAGAAATAATCAAATTGTACTAACAAAAAGTTCTTTCAAACGATCAATACTATTTCCTTGGGCCCTATGAGAAATAACTCGGTTGCTCGCATGTGGTGACTCCTCTCCATATACAGGCATATACAGAAAACATCAGCTGAATTTGGAAACCACCATCCCACATAAAATGATTACACGTAACTCCAAAATCAGCAAGTATTTATTAAGGTTCCTACTGTGCTTTGCCATAGAAGATACAAAGAAAGTATAAGATAGCCCTTGGCAATGAACTGCTTAGAGTTTCATACGGGGAAATAAAAGGTATACATTTAGCGAGTAAATTAGAAAGCAAACAAGGCAAAGTTTAAACTAGTGCATGGTTTAGCAGTATATCTCAAATACCTATGTATCACAGGAATTTAGAGGATGAAATGGGAAATGTAGTTAATTTGATGATGTTTCACAAATGAAGTAAATCTTATGCAAATAAAAATTTTGGATGATGGCAATGGTATGAATTCACGTAACCAGGATTCATCTTTGTTCTTTAACTGAACAAAATCAACATCTAAACACTAGAGAAATGGGAAGATTTACCTGTGCTTTTTCTGATGCTTCATGAAGGGATATTATTTCAGACCTCAAATATGCACTTTCTTCATGTTCCTTGTTGAAAGACATCTGTATATTCTACAGGAAAAAAAAAAAAGAATTTCTCTTTTTCTACATGTAAGAGCTATTACATGTATCTCTATCAAAATACCTGTTCTGTATTGTGGCTAGTACCAGTTCAAGTTCTAATATACATAGGTAAGTGTCTTACAAAGGATTTTTTAAAATCTTGATATATCCAACTCCCAAACGTCTCTTAATTTATAAATGATTTATCAAAGTTATTTATTAAAAGTATTCTCATACTGGGACTCCAATTAGAAAGAATTTGCCTAAAAACAAACCTTGATATTTACCTAGTATCCTTATGTCAAAAAAATTCTACTCTCTAAGATGAAATATTTTTAGTTTATGTTACATACATATTTCTTCCTATTAGCAGTATGAGCTTATTATTTCAAAGAAACACATGCAAGGATCTTTTAAAATTATAAGTAGGGGAAGAGATTTTCATCAAGGAATACCTGAGGGTGGAACAGAAGAAAGCACCTTTGTTCTGTGAAAAAAAATGTTCTCTTTGAGATGAGGGAAAGGTGATAGGGAAGTGAGTTGTGGGCTGGGTTTTACCTCATAGGTACTTAGTCAAATGGGGAAGAGCAAAGTCTAAGTCCTCTCCCTCCAGAGAGAGAACCACTTTTCTAGCCTTCCAGAAGAAGCATCTCAAGAAAAGTTAACATCATATAACATCTACACCATGAGATTGATTTAGAAATGTCTTAAGATATAAAAGTAGTAACATTTATTCTATTTTTTAGTTTTTATTGTGGTAAAATACACATAACAAAATTTATCATTTTAACCATTTTTAAGTCTTTTTAATGAAATGTCTTTCTTATTGAAGTATAGTTGATTTATAATATCGTGTTAGTTTCAGGTGTACAGCACAGCGATTCAGTTATATATAATAATACTATTAATATTATATAGTATATACAAATATACATTATATTATTATATAATTACATATAATAACATGTATTCTTTTTCAGATTCATTTCCCCTGTAGGGGAAAAGGGCGGGGAAGGATAAATTAGGAGGTTGGGATTAACATATACACACTACTATATATAGAATAGATAACCAGCAAGGGCCTACTGTATAGCACGATACTCATTTTAACTATTTCTAAGAGTTCAGTTCACTTAAAACTATTTAAGTGTTAAGTGTTAAATTCAGTGAGAGTAAGTACATACATTCATGTTGTTGATAAACCATCACCAAAAATAGTTAATATTTCTTACATTTCATAGAAAAAGCTTCACAACAATTCATTTGCAATAGGTATAAAATGCAAATAGGTCTCATTAGTTTTGCCAATTCACCTTTTTCCAAACTATAATAATCTGCATGAAATGATTTATTTCTAATACCCAGTTGACAACACTTCTGGATATACACTCATTTACACTGAAACTTTTTTTTTAGATATTCAAGAAGTATTTATTTATGTGTCTATTTACAGGCACTCTGCTTGGAGCTGGCAAGACAGTGGTAGGCAAAACTGATGTGGTCCCTGCCTTCTGGGAGTTTACAGTCTGGTTTGGAGACCAACATGAAACAAACAAACAGAAATAAATATATAGAAGTGAGCTTATTTCCTTCCATCTAATCTCTCCGGAAGAAAGGATTGTAGTATCTCTTGTAAATTCCACAGGAGGAAACATTACTTTGAATCTCCTATGTTAGCATCACAAGGTTTGAAGAAATGGATAATATAATAAAGGATTTTATTTATTGTGTGTGTGTTAGTTTCTGCTTTATAACAAAGTGAATCAGTTATACATATACATGTTCCCATATCTCCTCCCTCTTGTGTCTCCCTCCCTCCCACCCTCCTTATCCCACCCCTCTAGGTGGTCACAAAGCACCAAGCTGATCTCCCTGTGCCATGCGGCTGCTTCCCACTAGCTATCCACCCTACATTTGGTAGTGTATATATGTCCATGCCACTCTCTCACTTCGTCACAGCTTACCCTTCCCCCTACCCATATCCTCAAGTCCATGCTCTAGTAGGTCTGTGATTTTTTCCCATCCTATTCCTAGTCTCTTCATGACATTTTTTTTCCTTAGATTCCATATATATGTGTTAGCATACGGTATTTGTTTTTCTCCTTCTGACTTACTACACTCTGTATGACAGACTCCAGGTCTATCCACCTCACTACAAATAACTCAGTTTCATTTCTTTTTATGGCTGAATAATATTCCATTGTATATATGTGCCCCATCTCCTTTATCCATTCATCTGTCGATGGACACTTAGGTTGCTTCGATGTCCTGCCTATTGTAAATCGAGCTGCAATGAACATTTGGGTACATGACGCTTTTTGAATTATGGTTTTTCTCAAGGTATATGCCCAATAGTGGGATTGCTGGGTCGTACGGTAGTTCTATTTGTAGTTTTTTAAGGAACCTCCATACTGTTCTCCATAGTGGCCGTATCAATTTACATTCCCACCAGCAGTGCAAGAGTGTTCCCTTTTCTCCACACCCTCTCCAGCATTTATTGTCTCTAGATTTTTTGATGATGGCCATTCTGACAGGTGTGAGATGATATTTCATTGTAGTTTTGATTTGCATTTATCTAATGATTAATGATATTGAGTATTCTTTCATATGTTTGTTGGCAATGTGTATATCTTCTTTGGAGAAATGTCTATTTAGGTCTTCTGCCCATTTTTGGATTGGGTTATTTTTTTGTTATTGAGCTGCATGAGCTGCTTGCAAATTTTGGAGATTAATCCTTTGTCAGTTGCTTCATTTGAAAATATTTTCTCCCATTCTGAGGGTTGTCTTTTGGTTTTGTTTATGGTTTCCTTTGCTATGCAAATGTTTTTAAGTTTCATTAGGTCTCATTTATTTTTGACCCACCTCCTAGAGAAATGGAAATAAAAACAAAAATAAACAAATGGGACCTAATGAAACTTTTTTAAATAAAGATTTTAGGAGAATCAGAAGGACTATAAACCAACATGAGTGAGGAAATACTATTTAGTGAAGAGTTGAAAGAAAAACTCTGTACTCAAAACCTACCTTATTTTCTTCTACCAACTTGGAAGTGAGGTCCTCTCCAGAAACTAAAAACAAAAAGAGTCCACACAACTATGATGATAATAACTTACAACTACATTGAAATCACATGGTATTTTCCCTGAGAAACTATGATTTAAAAAAAATTTGTTTTACTCTATATTTTGCAGAAATAAGGAGAATGCAAGTATTTCTATCATATTTTTATAGACTGGAAACTAAATCATGAAATTATCAAGAAACTAGTCCACAGTCACGGACAATGGTAAATGAGGTCACATTTTACTCAATGCGCAGATGATGATGAGTCCGAGGGATTTCAACCAGGGAGGCACACAATCAAAAAGGTCAAAAAGCCTTTTGTTAGATTACTCTGACAAAGGCTCAATAAAGACAGGGAGATCAGTTTAGTAGCGGTGGCAGTAACCCAAGTGTAAAACAATGAGAGCTGGCTCTGAGGTAATGATGCGGAAGGAAAAGACTTGTGTAAAGCAAGCAGGGAGAGTTGTCAGGACTTGGTGACTGACCGGTGGCGTAAAGGCAATAGATGAGTCAAGGAAAATATATAGTGTACAGACCTGGACAGTGGGAGTGGTTGGTGGATTCTAACAGGGAATTCAGGGCAAGGAGCAGGTTTGGGGGATGTAATGAGTAAAAATGACTGCAACACTTAAGCTTTCATCATGTGTTTTGAGGTATCTGCAAAGCATCTAAATATAGATGATTAGTTGGCAGTAAGATACCATCTGGAGCTCAGGAGGATGATTTGGTGTGGGAAAAAAAAAAAAAAGATTTGAAACCACTCAGAATATGTATATACAGTGAAAATAAAACCAAAGGCAGAAATAGGAGAACAGTTTGGCACTGTATACTAGTAGCCAAGAGATGTAAACTTTTCTGAGGTTAATGTTTGGCTTCATAGAAAATTCATAAAGATCTATTAGTTTTGTTTCACTTAAAAATTCTAAAGCCAGAAAATTATAAAACACATAAAAACTCACATTTTATTTATGATATACTCAGAAAAACTGTACTTCTTGAAAATGAGTCCAAGACTCATTTTCAATAAATTCTAATTTAACTTATGTTAAGGATCAAAAAGATAAACTACATGATCTATTTTGAAAATTCCACTAATCAAAGAAAGACTAAAAGGGGAATGTTTATCCTACGGAGAACAATTTAATCACTTTAATTAATGTATGTGTAATACACACACAGAATGTTTATTGCTAATAAATAAAACAATTATTAAGTACACTTTAAAATTCATTGAAGCAAATATCTAAAGGCATTCCTTTTATTAATCTAGTTAGAATAACTATTTGTACCTTAAAGTAACAAAACTGCATGCATGTCAAGCATCTATTATTCAATATGAAGCATATAGCTGGTATTCAGATAGGCTTCCTTTTTTATGTTAATTTGAATTACTGTTATTCGAATCTCAATGTTTTTAATGGTCTTCCATATGTTCTTACAAAATTCAAAAATAAAGCATGAACCCATTAAGAAAGTAACATTTTTAAAAAATCACTTAATCAGAAGGACAACTAATATAATAGAAAGATCTGTGTTTTAGTCCCAGCTATGCCATTTACTGTGGGTCCTTCACTATAGATCTTCTGCTCTTTCTGTAGAATGGGGTGTATTTTCTTATCTTTCTCACAAGTTTGCTGTAAGGCTCAAATGGGATAATGTGGTAGTACAATAAAATGTAACATGTATTTTTGTAGGCATGCAGTCACAGGAAGACAGAAAATCATTCAGGGGCATCATCAGTGAGAACTTCACGGAATAATTCATTACTCAACAACTATATGGAAAAAGAATACTTTCTGCTAAAAGCAGTAAGTAAAAGCGTTGAATGGATTACCCTTTATGGTTTTGGTTTTTTTTTAAATTTTCATTTCCCTTTTGGTATTTCCTGTCCTCATTACAGCCACAGAGCAGGGAAGCCACAGTGGCAAGAACACTGGGTTTGGAGTTAGAAGATCCAAGTTGAGGCCTCACTTCACCATTTATTCATTTTGTAACTTTAGGAATTACAGATAGTTTTGTGTATTACATGAGATAATGTATGTGAAAGCCCCGTGTAAACCATGAGGTGTTATTCATGCATAAGGCACTGCACTGGAACTCTGTGTGACCTCTATAGTGAGATCTACCTGAAAACTGCTGTTACAATTATATATTAACAAACAGTAGTCTGATAAGGGCTGTTGGGTTGGAAGAAGCATGTCTCTGAGTGACCTGGGATCAAGTCTAGACACTTCCATTTCCTAGCTCTGTCACCTTTCAGGACTCTTTTTTTAAAAACACATGTTTTTTCCTCCTCAAACGAGTAGTTAATCTAACCTCTCTCTATGGTACCTTACCACTATCCATTTCTACAAATACAAGTCGATCAAAATAGATTGATAACCTGAAGAATGGAGAGTCTGACATGACAAATGGTTAGAATCAGTAGGATAGCAAGGATTAATGACCTCATTTCCTTATTCACATTCTATTATCCAATATTCGATCTAGATTGATAGAACCCAAATGTTCCCAAGTCCGCAGTTAAATAAACCTGAAAAAAATCCACGTAAGTTTACAATTAAGAGGGTCAAATTCTATTTTATTACCAACATTCTCTGTCTTTCTCAGTGCCACAGATAAAAAGGAAATCAGCACTTTTTTACATTCAGGTCTGTGGGAAATACCAGTAACACTGGCCACTTCGAGATTTGGAATCTTAAGAGTTTTCGCATGAAATCTCAAAAAACGAACAAAAGTGTAATTTCTAGCATCTGTTTTCATACCTAGATCAGACTTGAGCTGTGACGTAGCGGTCTCCAACTCTCCCTTCTGTTGTCGCTCCCGTGCCAGTAGTTCTTGGGTGGTCTGAATAGAACTGCGTAGGGCAATGCAGTTTTGCTGCAAAATTTGCACCTGAAATCGTATGAGAAAAACTCCTTTTCTGTAAGGTAAAGATTTCTACTAAGCTCACTTATAGCACAGGCGTAAGGCAGATTTTTCTGATCTTAATGTTCCTGGAGGAAGAAGCGGTGTTTATGTGTTACAGTTAAAGATCGCAACAGAGTGCAGTGTCTTACAGCAGGGCTGTCCAGGAGGACTTTCTGTGCACTCTTCAACAGCACTCAAAATGTGGCCAGAGTGAGTGAGGAACTGAATCTTTAATTTAATTTTAACAAATAAAATTAATTTTTATTTAAATAGCCACATGTGGCTAGTGCCTACTACACTGGCAGTATAAAGTATAGCAATAAAGGATCATTTGCAAATTCTTTAAGTAGAATCCTCTTTATAATTCCATTGGGAAGGACAGCGCTCGTTAAAATAATAAAAATGATGTAATCTAATAATAGGTATTATGATTTGAAACGACTAATTGCCTTGGTACTTAGAATTTAAAATATTCTAAATTACATACAGATATTTCAAATGACGACTTTGATGAAAGCAAAAATATTATGCTAAAATAAATGAGACTTGAAAACAGCAATGTAAACACATTCCTGATTATTTGACTTATTCCTTGCTTCTAATGTCAGCTGAGTTTAATCTTTCTTTTCTATGCACGTCATATACCATACATATAACATAAGACTAGGTCAGTGCCTTCCAAAATCAATTCTTGTGACAGAGATTATATGGTGTAGAGGGAAGGATTCCCTCCCAGGAGCTCAGAGTTCACTTCTGTAAAGCCTGAGACAAAATAACCTCTCCGTCCTTAGCTCCCTCATTCATACATTAAGAGCGCTGGACTAAATGGCGTCAGCGTCCTCTCTTATTTTGCACTAAAACTTTTTAAATTGTAGTAAGAATGTTAATAGAGGAATACTAAAGCATTTAATAAATCTAGGCGGAGATCTCCTTCCTCCTCACAGAGACATCAGAAATACATCTACACGTGGAACGTCTCCTATAGAACACCCACCAAACGCTGGCAGAAGACCTCAGACCTCCCAAAAGACAAGAAACTCCCCACATACCTGGGCAAAAGAAAAAAGAATAAACAGACAAAGAATAGGGACAGGACCTACACCAGTGGGAGGGAGCCGTGAAGGAGGAAAGACTCCCACACACTAGAAGCCCATTCGCGGGCAGAGACTGCGGGTGGCGGAGGGGGAAGCTCCGGAGCCGCGGAGGACAGCTCAGCCACAGGGTGCGGAGGGCAAAGTGGGGATATTCCAACAGAGGATCGGTGCCGACCGGCACTCACCAGCCCGAGAGGCTTGTCTGCTCACTCGCCGGGGCGGGCGGGGCCTGGAGCTGAGGCTCGGGCTTCAGTCGGATCCCAGGGAAAGGTCTGGAGTTGGCAGAGTGAAAACAGCCTGAAGGTGTACTGCTCCACGACTGGCCGGGAGGGAGTCCGGTTGAAGTCCGGAGCTGCCGAAGAGGCAAGAGACCTTTTCTTCCCTCTTTGCTTCCTGGGCGCGAGGAGAGGGGATTAAGCGCGCCGCTTAAAGGAGCCCCAGAAACGGGCGCAAGCCGCGGCTGTCAGAACAAACAGTAGAGACGGGTGTGGGACGCTAAGGTTGCTGCTGCCGCCACCAAGAGGCCTGTGTGTGAGCACAGGTCACTCTCCACACCGGCCCTCCCGGGAGCCAGTGCAGCCCGCCACTGCCGGGGTCCCGGGATTCAGGGACAGTTTCCCTGGGAGAGCACGCGGCGCGCCTTGGGCCTGTGCAGCGTCACGTCGGCCTCTGCCGCCGCGGACTCGCCCCGCACCCATGCCACTCCCTCCCCCTAGGCTGAGTGAGCCGGAGCCCCCGAATCAACTGCTCCTTTAACATTGTCCTGTCTGAGAGAAGGGCAGACGCCCTCGGACGACCTACACACAGAGGCGGGACCAAGTCCAAAGCTGAACCCCAGGAGCTCTGCGAACAGAGAGGAGAGGGGGAGGTCTCTCCCAGCAGCCTCAGAAGCGGCGGATTAAAGCTCCACAATCAACTTGTAGTGCCCTGCATCTGTGGAAAACCTGAATAGACAACGAATCATCCCAAGTTGAGGAGGTGGACTTTGGGAGCAAGATATACTATTATTTTCCCCTTTTTTTCTTTTTGTGTGTGTATGTGTGTGCTGCTGTGTGAGATTTTGTCTGTATAGATTTGCTTTCACCATTTGTCCTAGGGTTAGACCGACCCGTTCTTCTGTTTTTTTTTTTAATAGAAATTTTTCTTCCTAATAATTATTTTTTATTTTAATAACTGTACTTTATCCTACTTTGTCTTCTCCCTTTCTTTCTTCCTTCCTTTCTTCCCTCCTTCCCTCCCCCCTTCTTTACTCCCTTCCTTCCTCCCTTCCTCTTGTCCTTCCTCCCTTTCTTCCTCTCCACCTTCCTTCCTTCCTTTCTTGCTTTCTTCCTTCCTTCATTTCTTCCTTCCTTCCCTCCCTCCCTCCTTCCTTCCTTCCTTTTCTTTCCTTTCTATTTTTTCTCCCTTTTATTCTGAGCCGTGTGGATTAAAGGCTCTTGGCGCCCCAGCCAGGCACCAGGGCTGTGTCTCTGAGGTGGGAGAACCAACCTCAAGACACTAGTCCACAAGAGACCTCCCAGCTCCACGTAATATCAGACGGCGAGAATCTCCCAGAGATCTCCATCTCAACACCAAGACCCAGCTTCACTCAAGGACCAGCAATGAACAGTGCTGGACACCCTATCCCCAACAAAGAGCAAGACAGGTCTACAGCCCCATCCATTAGCAGAGAGGCTGCCTAAAATCATAATAAGGCTACCAACATCCCCAAACACACCACCAGACGTGGACCTGCCCAGCAGAAAGACAAGATCCAGCCTCATCCACCAAAACAGAGGCACGAGTCCCCCCAACCAGGGAAGCTACTCAACCCACTGAACCAACCTTAGCCACTGGGGACAGCCACCAAAAACAACGGGAACTACGAACCTGCAGCGTGCAAAAAGGAGACCCCAAACACAGTAAGATAAGCGAAATGAGAAGACAGAAAAACACACAACAGATGAAGGAGCAAGATAAAAACACACCAGACCTAACAAATGAAGAGGAAATAGGCAGTCTACCTGAAAAAGAATTCAGAAGAATGATAGTAAAGAGGATTCAAAATCTTGGAAATAGAATAGACAAATTGCAAGAAACAGTTAACAAGGACCTAGAAGAAATAAAGAGGAAGCAAGCAACGATGAGCAACACAATAAATAAAATGAAAAGGACTCTAGATGGGATCAATAGCAGAATAACTGAGGCAGAAGGACGGATAAGTGACCTGGAAGATAAAATAGTGGAAATAACTACTGCAGAGCAGAAGAAAGAAAAAAGAATGAAAAGAACTGAGGATAGTCTCAGAGACTTCTGGGACAACATTAAACGCACCAACATTCGAATTATAGGGGTCCCAGAAGAAGAAGAGAAAAAGAAAGGGACTGAGAAAATATTTGAAGAGATTATAGTTGAAAACTTCCCTAATATAGGAAAGGAAATAGTCAATCAAGTCCAGGAAGCACACAGAGTCCCATACAGGATAAACCCAAAGAGAAAACGCCAAGACACATAATAATCAAACTGTCAAAAATTAAATACAAAGAAAACATATTAAAAGCAGCAAGGGAAAAACAACAAATAACACACAAGGGAATCCCCATAAGGTTAACAGCTGATCTTTCATCAGAAACTCTACAAGCCAGAAGGGAGTGGCAGGACATATTAAAAGGGATGAAGGAAAAAAACCTACAACCAAGATTACTCTACCCAGCAAGGATCTCATTCAGATTTGATGGAGAAATAAAACCTTTACAGACAAGCAAAAGCTGAGAGACATCAGCACCACCAAACCAGCTCTACAACAAATGCTAAAGGAACTTCTCTAGGCAAGAAACACAAGAGAAGGAAAAAACCTACAAGAACAACCCGAAACAATTAAGTAAATGGTAATAGGAACATACATATCGATAATTACCTTAAATGTAAATGGATTAAATGCTCCCACCAAAAGACACAGACTGGCTGAATGGATACAAAAACAAGACCCATATATATGCTGTCTACAAGAGACCCACTTCAAACCTAGGGACACATACAGACTGAAAGTAAGGGGATGGAAAAAGATATTCCATGCAAATGGAAATCAGAAGAAAGCTGGAGTAGCAATTCTCATATCAGACAAAATAGACTTTAAAATAAAGACTATTACAAGAGACAAAGAAGGACACTACATAATGATCAAGGGATCGATCCATGAAGAAAATATAACAATTGTAAATATTTATGCACCCAACATAGGAGCACCTCAATAAATAAGGCAAATACTAACAGCCTTAAAAGGGGAAATCGACAGTAACACAATTATAGTAGGGGACTTTAACACCCCACTTTCACCAATGGACAGATCATCCAAAATGAAAATAAATAAGGAAACACAAGCTTTAAATGATACATTACACAAGATGGACTTAACTGATATTTATAGGACATTCCATCCAAAAACAACAGAATACACATTTTTCTCAAGTGCTCATGGAACATTCTCCAGGATCGATCATATATTGGGTCACAAATCTAGCCTTGGCAAATTTAAGAAAATTGAAATCGTATCAAGTATCTTTTCCGACCACAATGCTATGAGACTAGATATCAATTACAGGAAAAGATCTGTAAAAAATACAAACACTTGGAGGCTAAACAATACACTACTTAATAACGAAGTGATCACTGAAGAAATCAAAGAGGAAATCAAAAAATACTTAGAAACAAATGACAATGGAGACACGACGACCCAAAACCTATGGGATACAGCAAAAGCAGTTCTAAGAGGCAAGTCTATAGCAATACAATCATACCTTAACAAACAGGAAACATCTCGAATAAACAACCTAACTTTGCACTTAAAGCAGTTAGAGAAAGAAGAACAAAAAAACCCGAAATTTAGCAGAAAGAAAGAAATCATAAAGATCAGATCAGAAATAAATGAAAAAGAAATGAAGGAAACAATAGCAAAGATCAATAAAACTAAAAGCTGGTTCTTTGAGAAGATCAACAAAATTGATAAACCATTAGCCAGAGTCATCAAGAATAAAAGGGAGAAGACTCAAATCAATAGAATTAGAAATGAAAAAGGAGATGTAACAACTGACACTGCAGAAATACAAAAGATTATTAGAGATTACTACAATCAACTGTATGCCAATAAAATGGACAACCTGGAAGAAATGGACAAATTCTTGGAAATGCACAACCTTCCGAGACTGAACCAGGAAGAAATAGAAAATATGAACAGACCAATCACAAGCACTGAAATTGAAACTGTGATTAAAAATCTTCCAACAACAAAAGCCCAGGACCAGATGCCTTCACAGGCGAATTCTATCAAACACTTAGAGAAGAGCTAACACCTATCCTTCTCAAACTCTTCCAAAAGATAGCAGAGGGAGGATCACTCCCAAACTCATTCTATGAGGCCACCATCACCCTGATTCCAAAACCAAAGACGTCACAAAGAAAGAAAACTACAGGCCAATATCACTGATGAACATAGATGCAAAAATCCTCAACGAAATATTAGCAAACAGAATCCAACAGCATATTAAAAGGATCATACACCGTGATCAAGTGGGGTTTATTCCAGGAATGCAAGGATTCTTCAATATATGCAAATCAATCAACGTGATACACCATATCAACAAACTGAAGGAGAAAAACCATATGATCATCTCAATAGATGCAGAGAAAGCTTTTGACAAAATTCAACACTCATTTATGATAAAAACCCTGCAGAAGGTAGGCATAGAGGGAACTTTCCTCAACATAATAAAGGCCATATATGACAAACCCACAGCTAGCATCATTCTCAATGGTGAAAAACTGAAACCATTTCCACTAAGATCAGGAACAAGACAAGGTGGCCCACTCTCACCACTCTTATGCAACATGGTTTTGGAAGTTCTAGCCACAGCAATCAGAGAAGAAAAGGAAATAAAAGGAATCCAAATAGGAAAAGAAGTACTAAAGCTGTCACAGTTTGCAGATGACATGATACTATACATAGAGAATCCTAAGGATGCTACCAGAAAACTACTAGAGCTAATCAATGAATTTGGTAAAGTTGCAGGATACAAAATTAATGCACAGAAATCTCTGGCATTCTTATACACTAATGATGAAAAATCTGAGAGGGAAATTAAGAAAACACTCCCATTTACCATTGCAACAAAAAGAATAAAATATCTAGGAATAAACTTACCTAAGGAGACAAAAGACTTGTATGCAGAAAACTATAAGACACTGATGAAAGAAATTAAAGATGATACACATAGGTGGAGAAATATACCATGTTCTTGGATTGGAAGAATCAACATTGTGAAAATGACTCTACAACCCAAAGCAATCTACAGATTCAATGCTATCCCTATCAAATTACCACTGGCATTTTTTACAGAACTAGAACAAAAAATTTCACAATTTGTATGGAAACACAAAAGACCCCGAATAGCCAGAGCAATCTTGAGAACGAAAAATGGAGCTGGAGGAATTAGGCTCCCTGACTTCAGACTCTACTACAAGGCTACAGTAATCAAGACAGTATGGTACTGGCACAAAAAGAGAAATATAGATCAATGGAACAGGATAGAAAGCCCAGAGATAAACCCACACACATATGGGCACCTTATCTTTGATAAAGGAGGGAAGGATATACAGTGGAGAAAAGACAGCCTCTTCAATAAGTGGTGCTGGGAAAACTGGACAGCTACCTGTAAAAGTATGAAATTAGAACACTCCCTAACACCACACACAAAAATAAACTCAAAATGGGTTAAAGACCTAAATGTAAGGCCAGACACTATCAAACTCTTAGAGGAAAACATAGGCAGAACACTCTACGACATAAATCACAGCAAGATCGTTTTTGACCCACCTCCTAGAGAAATGGAAATAAAAACAAAAATAAACAAATGGGACCTAATGAAACTTAAAAGCTTTTGCACACCAAAGGATACCAAAAACAAGACCAAAAGACAACTCTCAGAATGGGAGAAAATATTTGCAAATGAAGCAACTGATAAAGGATTAATCTCCAAAATTTATAAGCAACTCATGCAGCTCAATAACAAAAAAACAAACAACCCAATCCAAAAATGGGCAGAAGAACTAAATAGACATTTCTCCAAAGAAGATATACAGATTGCTAACAAACACATGAAAGAATGCTCAACATCATTAATCATTAGAGAAATGCAAATCAAAACTACAATGAGATATCATCTCACACCGGTCAGATTGGCCATCATCAAAAACTCTAGAAACAATAAATGCTGGAGAGGGTGTGGAGAAAAGGGAACCCTCTTGCACTGCTGGTGGGAATGTAAATTGATACAGCCACTATGGAGAACAGTATGGAGGTTCCTTAAAAAACTACAAATAGAACTAACATACGACCCAGCAATCCCACTACTGGGCATATACCCTGAGCAAACCATAATTCAAAAAGCGTCATGTACCCAAATGTTCATTGCAGCTCGATTTACAATAGGCAGGACATGGAAGCAACCTAAGTGTCCATCAACAGATGAATGGATAAAGAAGATGTGGCACATATATACAATGGAATATTACTCAGCCATAAGAAGAAATGAAACTGAGTTATTTATAATGAGGTGGATAGACCTGGAGTCTGTCATACAGAGTGAACTAAGTCAGAAGGAGAAAAACAAATACCATATGCTAACACATATATATAGACTCTAAGGGGAAAAAAAAAATGTCATGAAGAGATTAGTGGTAGGATGGGAATAAAACACAGACTTACTAGAGCATGGACTTGAGGATATGGGGAGGGGGAAGGGTAAGCTGTGACGAAGTGAGGGAGTGGCAGGGACATATATACACTACCAAATGTAGGGTGGATAGCTAGTGGGAAGCAGCCGCATGGCACAGGGAGATCAGCTCGGTGCTTTGTGACCACCTAGAGGGGTGGGATAGGGAGGGTGGGAGAGAGGGTGACGCAAGTGGGAAGAGATATGGGAACATATGTATATGTATAACTGATTCACTTTGTTGTAAAGGAAAAACTAACACACTACTGTAAAACAGTTATACTCCAATAAAGATGTTTAAAAAAAAAATTTGGCGGAAATAAGCAAAACTATAGGTTTGTAAGTAAAACATTAGCTTTTCCCTTTTGGTTTCACTCTCCCAACATAAACAAGGAGAGAAAATCTCTCTACCTGTTTCCGTTCCACCTCCACTGTTGATCCCATTTCTTGTATTTTGAGTAGCACGGCTGATCCAGATGTCTCAAGAGATTCCCTTCAGTGCTTCTCTTGACACAGCTGTCTCCTTAGCTATAGAGCAACACTGCAGTTAGGCAAGACCAAGGTAACTTCATAGCAGTTTAACAAAGATCAAAGTCACCATGAAAAGTTTACCTGACATGCCATCTCACCCCCATTCTTCGTTCATTTATGGCTACTCAGAAACATGCTTTTGTTTCTCCCGAACGGACAATCTTCTAAGAAATGCAGAGTCAAATTTGTTATCCTCATCTTCCTACTGTGTAAGTCTGTTTTCCAAACTGTGGGTCAAGACGCATTAGTAAGTTGCAAGAGGCACTTGAAAGAGGGGGGAGAAAAGAATAGAAAGAAAATATCAGAGCACATAGCAAGTAGTAAGGAAGGGTAAGTACTGCTTCATCAAATGTTTGTGTATATGCATGTATGGTGTTGCAGTGTAAAATATGTCTTACAATGTATTGCTGTCAAAAACAAGTTTGAAAAACACGAATATGTCTTACTATATGTATTTTCCGTATTTTTCTATTTTCTAACTTTATTTTTAAACTATTTTCCTGTATTTTGATTTCTTCACCTATATATATATATATGTATATAGGAATTTTTTTCATGTATTGGAAATTAAAGATCAAACAAATAATGAAGTAGTTGTTAAGCAGCAGACAAAAACAACACTCAAGAATTTGGGTACACTGACCTTATTTCTATCAACAAATGACTATAAAATGAGTCAGATAAAGATACAAAGAAGGTTAAGAGCCTCTTTTATCATGAAGAAATTCTTTCCAATTTAAATGGGAACTGAAAAATGCTGTTGCTTTTATGAACTGACATTAAATTGAAAGAAATTCTTTTTAAATTTATTTACTTATTTATTTTTGGCTGCATTGGGTCTTCGTTGCTGCGCCTGGGCTTTTTCTAGTTGCGGTGAGTGGGGGCTACTCTTCGTTGCGGTGCATGGGTTTCTTGTTGTGGTGGCTTCTCTTGCTGTGGAGCACGGGCTCTAGGTGAGCGGGCTTCAGTAGTTGTGGGGCACGGGCTTAGCTGCCCCGCAGCTTGTGGGATCTTCCCAGACCAGGGCTCGAACCCATGTCCCCTGTATTGGCAGGCAAATTCTTAACCACTGCGCCACGAGGGAAGTCCCAGAAATTCTATTTTTAAACCCCAGTAAAGATGACGTAAGAGTACACTTTATAACTCTTCTCTACATTGTACATATGTACTTTATATGTGTTTTCTTGAAGGATGATATATTAAACAATTTTTAAGAAGTTTTTAAAAAGTGAAATGTTGACATGGAATAGTTACAAGATAGCCCGTTTGGGAACTGTTCTATGATTTTCTTAACCATACACCTAACATTGAACATTTGGATATTTCCAGTGTTTTGCTATTCTAAATACTGTTCTGCTGAACATGCTTGTGAATAAATCTTTCATTGAATTTCTGATTCTTTCCTTGGGATAAATCCTACAAAAGGAATCACCAGCTTAAAGGTATAAACATTTTTTAGACTTTTGATACATTTTGTAATTCTCCTTCCAATTTTACCTTATCAGTAGTATTTGAATACATCTCATCAGCACTACAGATTATCACTTTCTTAAATCTTTGCTAATAAATGAAAAACACCACCTTAATAGTTTTGCATTTCTTTGGTTCCTAGTGAGAGTAAACATTTTCTGATATGGTTATTAGTCCTTTATATATTTTCTGAACTGTTCTTATCCTTTTCGCACTGTTCTTTTTAAGTCAATTTAAGTGCTTTAAAAGGGAAGATTATTAACTGTCTAGTTTGTTATGTTTTATTAGTTTTGCTTTTTTTATACATGTATAAGATTTTAATTTTTATATGGTCAAACTCATCGAGCTTTTTATAATCCTGTTCCTTCTTTTCAAGCTTAGAAATTCCTTCCTTATCGAATAATCAGTTAAATATTAATACTATAATCTTACTTAAGAATGAGCTATAGTTTTTGTGTTGGGCTATATTTTTCAGGTTTTATTTTAGTATCAGATTATAATCACTTTCTAATTTAGAGTAGCATAATATACTTTTCTAAGCTCTACATCGAATTATATAGTATAATTTGCTCAAGATATAATTTAAGTGCCTTACAAAGGGAATCTTTATTTGATAATTATACTACTAAGATATTCATCCAGAAAGCATTATGAAAGGCTATCAGTTAATCTATTTCATGTTCATCAGAACCAGATTTTACACATATATATATATATTTCTTATCTCTTAGAAAGTTATATACTGCATTTACCTTATCTTTGTAGAGTCCTTTGTTATGGGCTGAATTGCATCCCTCTGAAATCCACATGTTGAAGCCCTGAACCCCAGTATCTCAAAATATGGCTGTGTTTGGAGATAGGGCCTTTAAAGAGTTCTTATGAGGCCGCTGGGATGGGCCCTAATCCAACATGACTGTTGTCCTCATAAGAGGAAATTTGTACACGAAGAGACACCAGGGATGTGTACACAGAGAAAAGACCATGTGAGGACACAGAAAAAAGGCAGCCATACCCAAGCCAAGGAGAAAGGACTCAGGAGAAAACCAAACCTGCTGATGATATCTTGATCTTGAACTTTTCACCTCCAGAATGGTAAGACATAAATTTCTGTTGTTTAAGCCACCAGTCTGTGGTACTTTGTTACGCCAGCCCCAGCAGACTAATACATCCTTCCTGCTCCACATACCCTCAGAATGTCCCTATTTGACTAGCACAGTCCTTCTTCAGGTCCTTGACAAGTTCCATGAAAATTCAACATTTTACTACAGCACCAAGAATTAAGACTTCCCCAATGAAAATATAATGTTAAGTGGCAATCCAAAGGGTAGTCTTTTCAACAAATGGTGCTGGAACAACTAGACATACACAAACTCACCCAAAGAATCTAGATACAGACCTCACACCTTTCACAAAAAATAATTCAAAACCTAAATGTAAAATGCAAAGCTATAAAACTTCTAAAAGATAACACAGAAAAATCTAGGTGACCTTGGGTTTGGCAATGATATTTTATTAATAAATACCAAAAGTACAATCCATGAAAGAAAATGGATAAGTTGGACTTCATTAAAATTAAAAGCATCTGCTCTGCAAAAGACACTGTTAAGAGAATGAAAAGATAAGCTACAGGTTGGGAGAAAACATTTGTAAAACACATTACTGGATAAAGGATTGGTATCCAAAATATAAAAAGAACTCTAAAAACTCAACAATAAGAAAAACAACCCCAGCTGCAAAGTGGGCAAATGATCGAAGATACCTCACCAAAGAAGATAGACAGACGGCAAATAAGCATATGAAAACATGCTCAATATCACGTCCGTAGAAAACTGCAAATTAAAGCAAGATACCATACATACGCCTATAAAATTGGCAAAACTTCAAAACACTGACATGACAACACAAAATGCTGGTGAGGATGTGGAACAACAGGAACTCTCATTCACTGCTGGTGGGAACGCAACATGACATGGCCACTGCAACAGGTTGGCAATTTCTTAGAAAGCTAAACATAAGCTTATCATAGGATGAGTATGAATCGTACTCCTAGGTATTTATCCAAAGGAGTTGAAAACTGATGTCCATACAAAAAACTGCATATGAATGTTTACAGCAGCTTTATTCATAACTGCCAAACTTGGAAGCAACTAAGATGTCCTTCAGTAGGTGAATGGATAAACTGCGGAACATCCAGTTCATTGATAAAAAGAAATGAGCTATCAAACCATGAAAAGACATGGAGGATTAAATGCATATGCTAAGCGAAAGAAGGCAGTCCAAAAGGGCTACATGCTGTATGATTCCAACTATAGAGACACTGAAAAGATCAGTGGCTGCCAGGGGCTTGGGGAAAGACGGGGGTGGGGGAGGGAGGTGCGGGGTGATGTGTATGTAGAGCACAGGGCATTTGTAGGGCAGTGAAACTATCCTGTGTACTGTGATGACCAAAAAATAAAACTTAATCTAAACTGTGAATTCAGTAATCATGTATCAAAACTGGTTCATCAAATGTAACAAACGTACCAGACTAATACAGAATGTGAATAATAGAGGAAGATCTGGGGGTGGGGAGAAAGGATATATGGGAACTCTTGTTTCTGTGCAATTTTTCTAAAAACTTAAAACTGCTCTAAAAAGAATCTATTAAAATAGCCAAAATATTTTTTTAAAGCATGAAACTATATACTCCAACTAACAACGAACAATCATGCTTTCATCAGTAACTATTGGCAAATAAAATACTCTACATGGGAGAATGTCCCAGATAGCTACACTTACCACCCTAAACACACTGAAATTCATAATTTTAAAAATAGTATATTTCTGTTTTGTATAACAGAATATTTTAAATATAATTTGATCCTTTTGATTTGGACTAATGTCAATTATTCTGTGAGGGAATATTGAGGTTTTTAGGCCACTGTCAGGGTGTATTGAATTGGTAATTCTTCTGACTCTTCCACTGTTTCCAGCTGCAAAGTTTTAGTCCAACAACTTTTAGCAGCCACCTACTCCATAATTCCAATCTGTTACCTACTTAAATTTAGACTGAAATGAAAGTTTTTAAGGTAAAATTAGATGAGCAGACTTATTAAAACCTTTTTCTTTTAAACACAACTTTAGTGTAAAAGGTCTTTGTCCACTTAGCTCTAGTATATGGGCAACTGCATGAGTTTCATGGTAACTGTTTCCCTCCCGGCTCAGAGAGCATTTATTTTTTATTTCTGGTTTTGTGGCAGTACTGAGGTGAAAGGAAATCTTAATGTCACATACGGGCAGGTATAACTTCATGTGGCATATTTTTTAAATCTTCCGAATAAACAGCCACATATTTTCTTCTTCAATGGGTTCTTTTCATTCTATCCACTTCCTTGACTTCCCCCTCTGCAATTCCAACACCCCCTTCACCTTCCAGCTTCCTTTTTATCTTACCTCCTGAATTTTAAGGTTCATTTTACGTTCTGTGGTCTTCCGTTCCTCTTCAATAATGGCTGCATTCTTCTAAAAATAGAAGGAGAAAAATGACAGGAAGAAACTGTCTATGGTATATCACAGTTCAAATCTAGACTTTTGGGGGGGCAACCTATAAATGCTATTCTGAATACAGTTATAAACACTTCTTATTATGAGTCTAAAGTAATTATTACAATGAGATATTTAAAGTTATTTTATTACTTTGGTTCATGACTTCTATCATTTTCCCTTTCAGATAATTAAAAAATGATTAGTCACATGTACCTCCTATGTAAAATTCAATAATCAGAGGAAAACCTGGTAATTGCTAGACATTTTTCTTACAGGGTATATTCCTATTTTTTTAAGTACTCCATTTTTTCTAGCCTCAAATATTACCTATGCTTAGGAGTTGAGGATGAAAAACACAGCTTTCACTATTCATTCTCTTTTATATTATTATCAATAGCACTACCATCTAAGATGTAAAAACTCAAAGCTGTCTTTGCCTTCTTCTCTACCTTCAGCCCCTATCCAATACCCCATTCTAACATATCTTTCCTCTCAAAATGCCACAACCGTAGTTCAGACCTAATAGGGTCTATGTCTCAAGTACGGCAATGGATTCCTAATTGGTTTTCCTATCTATCTCCAATCTCTTCTCCTATAATTGACACTCTACACTACTGCTGGATTAGTTTTCTTGTTTTCATTATGTCACTTTCTTATCAAAAATTTAATCACTCCCCATAGGATCAAGCCCAACTACTTGATTATTCTTGATTTTGAGATCCTCTATGACGTTATCCCTAGCCAATTTCCAACTTATTTTACACAAACAAATCCTCACTCCTGTCCAGCTAGTTTATGCATCTCCTCCTAACTGCCCCCAAGGGAAAGATCTAGGTTCAAATGTGACTTACACGAAGAAAACAGGGAAGTGTGATCTCGGAGAGGTGACTTCTCTCTGGGCCCCAGTACACTTATCATTCAAATAGAGACAATAATATCCTACATCTTGAGGTTTTGCAGAGATGAAACAAAACATGTGTTAAACAAAATAACATCTGTTACACTGCCTGGCCGGTGAAGGGAAAACAAAATCATTAGTTTTTTTCCCTAGTCTTATTTTTTGCTGCCTCTCTGTGTGGTCTTTTAAATGTCCTCACCTCACTGCTTTGCCTTCTGAAGGTTCATCTCAAGTCCTGTCTCTTCCTTGAAGCCTAGCCTAATCTATTCTAGGCAGGACATGCGCACACTCTCAAACCCACCTGAATACAGAACACTTAGTCGGCAAGATTTCCTTATTGTCCTATACTGCCCTTTAATAGTTCTTATACCCTTATTTTTTCTCTTTAGTTTCTCCTGCTATGCCTTGTTCTCCCAGCTAGCATATAAGCTCTTGAAGAGCAGACTCCCTCATATCTCTGGACCCTCACAGTCACCTGTAGAGGGTAGGAATCTATAAATACTCAATTCCTGACAGCACACAATGTTATAGGCTATTGATGTCGATAAATTTCAGATGTCAAGAATCCTCACACCAACATCACCTATTTTTAAAAGTCAGTTTTACGGGTCTGTTGCCTCCTCCAGCTAACACGTTAACAGTGAGTTTGTATTCCAGAACTCTGGACTCAAACCTTTGTCTCTGACGCAAGCTGCAGAGTCACAGTCAACCTCTGCACCTCATCGTGTGCCTTGTCTTCTTTCTCTTTTACACCTCTCAGTTGCAATAGCTTCGGATCCTTGGAATGCTCCTCCTGTATTGTATTCAGTCTTTCCTTCAGAAAATCTACCAGACAGGACAGGAGGGTCACCAAGCATTTAAAGGAGGTCAGGAAAGGAAAAGAATCATGAACTCATCAAGTACCCACACAGGACCGAATTTCTGATGATTCTCTTCTCTCTATACCTGTTTTCTGTGGGTTCAAATCCTTTTCAGCTTGCAGACGGAAGATGTTCATCTTCAAGGACTGGATGAGGCTTTCCAGACGGCACATTCGATTTACCAGAAACTCACAGTTCTTCCATAAAATATCTGTTCTTCCTGAACAAATTACTTCATTCTGGATAGGGCTAATGATGTTCTGGCTCACAGGCTCTTCTAAACATTTTGGAGTTTCCAAGTGGCCTCTGGACAAAGATCCCAATATAACAATATTATAGGGTAATCCCAACCATCGAATCAATGTAACACTTCTACCGAGTATAAAAACTATATTCTTTAGTTAAGCAGTACCTGAGAGCCCCTGCAAACTTAAACACAGAGAGCACTATTAGGTAAAGAGGATGAGACCACTGTGGGATGGGTAAAGGCCACTGATTTTTTAATGGTTATTTTAATCGGAATTTTTTGTAAACTTGTTTTCTATGTAAAAGCAAGTGATATATAAAACATGTTAAACGCTAATTCTATAATGGTAAACTAAGAATTAAAGTTAGCATGGAGGCAGTATTTCACATCCTTTTTAGAAAATTTTTAAACAAGGTGATAATAAACATTCCCATTTTGTTCTAACATACTCAACACTGGTACAAATTTAATCTTTGCTGAAGAATTACTTATTCTATGTGTGCTATAATACCAACTATACTAATTTTAGGTCTTCATAACAGACATTCAGGAAATACATACGTAACTTTAAAGAAAATCACACCAGTAAATTCAACATTGGCCACTTAAGTGCCCAGATTCCTCAAGGCCTTTGACAATCTAACTTTTAATGGCAATGACTTCTCCAGGAGCACAAAGGAAAAACACAGTTGTTCTTCTGAGCACTTCATTCTAAACTATGAATTTTTTTTAAGACTTATAACCTCTCTTTTAATTTACAATAAATCTGGAGAAAGAAAATACAGACCATATTAATGGCATGAATCAAGTTGTAGATGTTCACCTTAACTAATATCAAAGTCTATTTTTTAGTTTTAAAATAGGACCAAATTTTTTTTTCTAATTATGTAAAAAATTACATTTGTTTTAAATCAAGTATTGAGGGAGGATAGGATATCAAAGTTTGTGCACCTAATTAACACACTTTAAGAATCTGTTTAGAATAGTGGTAGTAGCTCCATTACAGGAGGACAACGCTTTATCTTGCAAATATTTTCTAATTAATATTCTAATGTTATTTCTCAATTCTTTCCTAAGTACCTATTTCACCTGCCAAACCACCCAGACCGTGACTCCTTATTAGTAACCAGTGAGGCAAAATTCTTCAACCTACAAAGATATTGTAACACAATTTTTTAATTTGTTACTTTTCACCAAAGTCCAATATTGTTAGGTCATCCCTGAGAGAACTGGTCTGTTCCTCAACTATTCTCATCCTTTGCTGAAGTACCGTGAATGTTTCAGAAGCTGTAGCATCGATGCGGGCTGGAGAGAGGACTGGTCTGGACATTGTAGTTTCCATGTGCACCTGAGATTAAAGTCACAGTATTAGTGTAGTTGGTTCTATTATTGTTCAAAATAGCCACTGCCCCTTCCTGTCGAGGATTATACATCCCTGTCCTGTTGAGCTTGGAAACGGCTATGTGTCCTGCTTTGGGCAATTAAATGTGGGTAGAAACTTTAAGAGCCAACTTGTCATTCATCATCTCTTTTCCCTTCTCCATGCGATGAGCAACATCCCCGATAGGGCCTGCTCCATGTGCCAAGATCCCAGAGTAAAGATTACATGAGCAGAGCCATAGCCCTTCCATGACATACAGTGTGAGACAGCGAGACTAATGTTGTTATAAGCTGCAGATTGTTAGGTAGTTTGTTACTGCAGCACAATCTAGTCTATCCTGTCTGCTACTATTACACATACACTAGGACCTATGACTTGGCTGAAGGAGTTATTACCTCTTTTCATTGCCAACCATTTTCATTTTAACATATTCCCATGCAACCTTTCTGAAAACAAAACAAAACAACACTCTACAGTACTTGGATCTCTGAGCAGTTATCATAAAATAGATTTACCAACTACCTTGAAGCAGTGACTTTTAAAAATAACTTGCAAACATAACTTCATAGCAAAGACTCTTTTACACCTGCTGACATCAAATTTCCAGACTCCTCCCGCAAGACCACATGAGAGTAAATGGGAGCGGTGAGACTACTCTTTCAGGTATTAGAGACAGACGCAGAATCAGCTTATAAGCCGTCCCAACATTTAAACGAATCATGTGCCCAAAGTTCAACGACAAGATCATTGGTGGAAACGTTAAGGACATTTTCCTGCAACTCTATCCTGTACAGACATTTCTATACTAATCAAACCATAAACCTTAAGCATCAGTAGCAACAGTGTATCTGTGGGAATGTGTTCACAAAGGCCCCACCTGGGATATTCGTAATACACCTTTCTCTCCCACTTGCTGTGTGATTAGATACCTCCCCGAGGTATCCCAGGCAATAGAAGCAGGGACTCCCTCAGGTTCAAGTCACTGAAGGTGGTCCCCAGGACCCAGGCAAGGAATTAGAGAAGTCTTAAAACTGGTGGCAGGATTTAAGGGGGCACCAGCGGAAAGGCTGAGCTGCTTGCCAGTGTAACACGGTTAAAGCCACCAAGGACAGCTCTTTAACCACCTTCTGTCTTTCCCCCACAGGTCCCAGAGAATGGCCTGTTTCTCTCTTTTTACTTAAAACAAAACAAAACTAACCCCAAACAGACAAACAAATACTTTACTGAGGAATAGTTGACTAATATAATTGTATACATTTAAAGTGTACAATATGATGATTTTATATACATACACCTTGCAGAATGCTTACCAAGATCAAAATAATTAACACATCCACATAATTAACAACCTCACATAGTTCACATAAGTAACTTTTTTTCTTTGTGGTAAGAATACTTAAAGATCTACTCTCAGCAACTTTCAAGTATACAATACCATATTATTAACTATAGTCACCATGTTATACATTAGATCCTCAGAATGTCTTATTTGAAAAGGCAACCTACAGAATGGGAGAAAATATTCGCAAACCATATATCTGATAAAGGGTTAATATCCAAAATATATAAAGAACTCATACAACTCAGTAGCAAAGGAAGAAATAATCCAATTAAAAAATGGGCAGAGGGCCTGAATAGACATTTTTCTAAAGAAAATATACAGGTGGCCAACAGGTACATGAAATGATGCTCAACATCACCAATCATCAGAGAAATGCAAATCGAAATCACAAGATAGCAGCTCACACCCGTTAGAATGGCTAGTTTTAAAAAGACAAGAGATAACAAACGTTGGCAAGGATGTGGAGAATAGGGAACTTTATGTACTGTTGCTGGGAATGTAAACTGGTACAGCCATAATGGAAAACAGTATGGAGGTTCCTCAAAAAATTCAAACTGGAACTACCATATGATCCAGCAACCCCACTCCTGGGTATATATCTGAAGGAACTAAAATCAGTATCTTGAGACATCCGCATATCCATGTTCACTGCACCGTTATTCACAATAGCCAAGAGATGGAAACAACCTAAACGTCCTTCAGTGGATGAATACAGATGTGATTTATATATATATATATATGGAATGTTATTCAGCCACATGAGAGGAAATCTTGCCATTTGCAGGATGAATCTGGAGGGCATTATGCTAAGTGAAATAAGCTGGACAGAGAAAAAATAGTGTGTGGTATCACTTATATATGGACTCTAAAAACCAAACAAAAAAATCTGATTTCATAGAAACAGAGAATAGAATGGTGGTTGCCAGGGGCTGGAAGATAGGGGAAATGGAGTGATGTAGGTCAAAGGGTACAAATTTTCTTTTTATTCTTATTTTATGCTCCTGACCAAGCTTTCTCTCCTTTGTGCTCCTCTATAAAACAGAATGCATTTCTGACACACATAACCTTTTTGAATTCTTTAGATTTTCTGTTAACAATCAGCTTAAGGACAGGGGGTAAAGAAGTTCTCTTCTATTAACTGCTTTTCATGCTTTCAATTCATTCTTGAAGGGAATGACAAAAGTAGACACAGATATTAATAGAGTCTCTGGATACACAAAGATGTGAAGTACCGTTCACCTACATTTCTGAAAAAAGCTAGGTTTGGAGTTTCCTGCTCAGGTTACCACATGGGCCAGGATAGTGTCCCTCAGGTAACAGAAAGAAGAACCTCGAAGACAAACCTTAGGGCTGGTTCTACTGCCAAGAAACCAGACCTAGGGTTGGGGGAAACACCAATAGCGTGGGGTGGGAAGAAAATAGAGAGGTAACAGTGAAGAAATACCAGATGGGTTTACCCTCCATTCCATTTTCTGCCACCTGCTGTCTGGCTGCTGCCAACATAGAAATAAACCAGGACTGGGGTTGGGAGAAAAAGTACGGAAAGGGTGTTTGATGGGGTTTGTGACAAGCAGTTGGCTCCTTTGTCCTCCTTCCAAAGGAAGTTGAAAAGTTCATGTCTCCACCCTCCCTTACAGCGGGCACGTCCATGTGACATAACCTGGCCAGTGAGACTTCACGCATAAGTTTGCAAGAAGCTTCTAGGAAGACTTTTTTTTTTTTCTGATAAAAAGAACAGAAATGATGGCACCTGTCCTTTCCTTCCCCGGAGGGGAGGTATGATGCTGGAAGCCCTGAGGGCTCTCTTCAAGTCATCCAGGCAGTACCTCACTGTTAAATGTAAACAAAGAGTCCGGGATCACCCGCATCTGAGAAACAAGGAAAACGCCAGGGAAGCTCAGATCAACCTGACTTTTTATTTATTTATTTTTATGATTTTTTTTTTTTCCAGTACGCGGTCCTGTCACCGTTGTGGCCTCTCCGGTCGCGGAGCACAGGCTCAGGACGCACAGCTCAACGGCCATGGCTCACCGGCCTAGCCGCTCCACGGCACTTGGGATCCTCCCGGACCGGGGCACGGACCCATGTCCCCAGCATCGGCAGGTTGACTCTCAACCACTGCGCCACCAGGGAAGCCCATAACCTGACTTTTAAAAATAAAACTAGTAACCTCCAAACTTTGCTTATGTGAGAAATATAAACTTTTGTTTAGTCACACTTTCCTGTTGCTTGCAACAAAAGCCGTCCTGTAATAATAGTAGTCCCAGATAATAGTTGGTAGAGAAATGAGGAGGAGGAAGAGGTAAAGAAAATGACAAGCGGTGCCGGAGGTGGGAGGGGAGGGCAATTTCTGCAGCAACTTGTTAGTCCCAGGGAGCTGGTTATAATATAAAGGACTGTCTAATTAACTTATGTCAGAAGTCAGATACAAAATACTAACACAAATATAAAAGTTCATTTTTGGAAAATAATACAGAAAATGGAGTACAAGTTTCCCACATATTTTTAGTAAGATGCAGATTCCCACCTAAAATTTTTTCGTGTAATTGTCAAAATGTCATAGTTTTGCTGTTATTTCCCCGAGGTACCCAAAATAGATATAAAATCCTTACATAACTTTACAGGGTATGTGTGCGCATTCAGCCATAAAGACAAGATGGAGGGGTTCCCTGGTGGCGCAGTGGTTGAGAGTCCGCCTGCCGATGCAGGGGACACGGGTTCATGCCCCGGTCCAGGAAGATCCCACATGCCGCGGAGCGGCTGGGCCCGTGAGCCATGGCCGCTGAGCCTGTGCGTCCGGAGCCTGTGCTCCGCAACGGGAGAGGCCACGACAGTGAGAGGCCCGCGTACCACAAAACAAACAAACAAAAAAACTGTAAAAAACAAGATGGAAAAAACAACACAAATTAAATTGCTTCATTTTCTCAGAAAGGAGAAAGTACGTCTATATATGTTTAGGTAAGCATTTGATTGGCATCATCACTCACACCCACCTGAACCTGATCTATACTGGAGCCACTCAGGCTTCTGGAGAGAAAAAATACTCTCAAACAAAAAAGAAGAAACTTGGCCCCCAGCCTCTGAGGGAGAGGAGGTTTATAGAAAATTCATCCTAAGGAGGGAGAGATCGAGGTGCCTGGGACACTGACTGACCGTGGGCAGAGTTATGATAAAGCTTTTGAGTGAAATACATGGTGTCGTCCTTGAAATATCCTCTTAGTCAATCACTGAGGTTCAGGTCATCAAAGAAGTGGATTCAAAAACTAAATAAGACAATCTACCCTTTGAGGATTTATTACAAACAGGTCTCCGGGTTAGCTGAAAATTCTTCCCTACCCTCTCTCCACATGGGGAGAAAAACAATGTCAAGGTCAGGAGAGGCCTCAGAAACAAAAATGGAAACAATGGTGGCCCAGTAGCAAGAGCAGGACAGCCTTAATATCCACCAGGAAGTCTCTGAGTACCTGCGAGCCTGTTAAAGGAAGAGTAAAGTAAGAACTTGGGATCCGGTGAATCCGTTGAGTTGACGTTTCGAGTCAGGAGAGATTCTCATTTTCGCTGCAGTTGCTCATCCCCCTGCCTCTCCCCGCTTATCCGGCAGGTCCAAGCAAGGGTAACAGAAACACCATGCCTCCACACACAATCCGCAGGCCACCTGGAGGCCACTGGCCGTAACTCTATGACTTCCATGTTCAGTCGACTTATAACTCTATGTGTTATTAAGAAGTTACAGACTTTCAACTCTATCTACAACTTACGGGGATAGAAGCCATAACTCTTCTTACAAGAAAAGAACTTAGCTCTAATTGCTAATATTCCAGCAAAGAGACTATAGCTGGAACATATCTGTGCTTTGCTGTTTTTGAAAAGGAGCAAATATCATCGAGTGCAGCCTTGAACCTAAGCCCTGATGCTTGATAGCAACGGTAATAAAAATACTAAGATATAAGCTTTCATTTTTAGAAAAGTTAATTCACAATTACTTTCATAAATATATCATTATCAAATTAATACAGTGCTGTCTCTATGTTTAGGGAAAGTATTTCCAGAGAGTTCAGGTTACCTCACTGAAAGCATGGCACGAATAAAACAAATGTCATAAGTAATATACTAGTAAAAGCCAGGTGGCAACACTTGCTTCTGTAGACACAGGACCCATTCTTATACCTGGCAATAGCTACAACTACATGCTGTTGGTTCCAAAGTAACAGGCCAGGAACTCAGTGTCGCTTATCACAACCACTGGAAAATAATTTGGTCAGTAATATCTTCTTCATTTACTCATATGTCCAATAAACCTTTCCTGAACGCCTACCATGAGCCAGAAACTGTTTTGACACCAGGGAATACAGCAATGATCAAAAGAGACAAACTCCTTGCCCTCCTGGAGCTTATATTCCAGTTGAGGAAGTAAGTAAAACATATAGTTTTTTCACTGGTGACAAGTAGTACAATGGAGAAAAAGTAGGAGAGAGGATGGGAGGGAGGCTGTAGTGCAGGCTTCCGTTTTAAACAGAGCGGTCAAAGGAAACCTCACTGAGATGATATTTAAGCAAAGACCTGTGAAGGAGGTACAGGAGTGACATCTGAATGGGACAGAAAGGTCCAGGAAGAGCGAACAGAGAGTGCAAAGGCCCTAAGTCAGAAGGCCTGATGGGTCCACAAACAGTAAGGAGGTCAGTTTGACTGGGAAGCACAAAGTGAAGGAGAGAATACTGGGAGATAAGGTCAGAGAATAATAACAGGACAGGTTACATAGAGCCTTAAAGGCTGTTGTAAAGGTCTGCCTTTACCTTCAGAGCTCTTGGAGGGTTTAGAGTAGAGAAGTGTTGTGATCTACCTTAACTTTTAACTGGATCACTCTGCCTAGATGGTAGCCAGGTGGAGATAGTAGAAAGACAACAGCAAAGTAGGAAGACCAGTTGTAAAGCTACTGCGATAACCCAGGGGAGATGCCGCTGGCTAGGACCAGGTTGCTAGCAACGGAATAGTAAGGAGTGGTCAGAGTCCAGACATATTTTAAAGATAGGTTTGGTTGATAGGTTAGATGAGAAAGGATGCATTGGAAGCACGGTGTTGCCATTAACTGAGACAATGAAAGCCTATTAGGAAGAACAAGTTTCAGGGGGAAAGATCAAGAGCTGTTTTGGAAATGTTAAATTTAAAACAGGAAGGATGCCCAATACCTGACTGAACTTGTAGATTTGGAGTCAGGGGAGAAAGGTGAACCCGGGATATAAATTCTGAAGTTGTCAATATATACATGGCTTTTAAAGCCGCGGAGACCGGATAACAGAGAACAGAAAAGATTCAAGGACCTAGTCCTGGGCGCTCCAAGATCAGTGTGGAGCCTTCAAGCCAGACTAACCCGAGCTTCACCTCAGTAAGGTCAGATTCTTAATCATTTTCTATCTTCAGAGCCCAGACAGTACATGGGACATTGTGGGCGGCAAACAGCGGTAGAGTTCAACAAAAATTTAACTTTGTTCCAGCCTAATTGGTAGGAGCTGGGGAAACAGCAATGAACGAATGTAAATTCCTGACACCTGCATTCTAACGAGTGGGCCAGGGAAGATAACCGGTGGCAAAACCAGAAAATTAACGAAACGGCTTTCCCAGGAACCTATAACGCCAACCTAACATATAAATAAAGAAAAAGTTGGACTGGGGCTTATGCGCGGCCCTCTCTGGTGGCTAGCCTTCCCCCGCTGGAGCCAGGTCAATGCAAACCTCGCTCCTAAACGGTTTTCACCGGCATCCAGCGCAGAAGCGCCATAAATCAGGGTCCTGAGGTCCTGAGGAGAAGAGTAAACTCCGCCAGCTAGGGGAGAGGGAGGCAGGGAGAGATGACTGAGACCTTACCTGAACTGCCGACTCGCCCCCGCGGACTCCGGACCTTCCAGGGTCCCGCAGCCTCACCCCACAGTCCATCTGTCCGCCTGTGGCTCTGTCCGGCAGCAGGTGGGCTGGTTTCTATAGAACTAAGACAGCGCTTTAAGCCTAACCGCTCCCCGGCGCGGTAGCTCCCGTACGCAGGCGCACCCGTGGCAGGGCATGCCGGGAAGCGCACTTTTCCCTGCCCTGGAGGGCTCTCCGCCCCGGGCGGGACCGAGGCCGGTATCTGGAGGCGCGCACAAAACGCCCAACCCCGTGCCCCGGACGACTACAGATCTCTATTGTGCTCGCGAGCGGGGCACGCCGGGATAAGTAGTTTCCGCCCACTCACTTCCCGGAGGACCTGCGGCTTCCGCTTTGCGAAGTTACCCATGCCATGCAGGTGAGCGTGCGGCGTTTGGGTCATTTGACAAATACCCTGCAGCCGGTCAGAGTCCAAGAGAACAAAATGTTTTCAGTTTTAGAAGGATGAAAGTATCAAGTAACTTCTGAACGGCAGGAAAATAAGATTTTGTTAATGAGCATAAAAAATGGTAAAAACACCGAGTTCAAACATTCTTCTCATTGAAGAAAAAACACTCCCCTCTTCATCCTCGTTCATCATGGCCAGAGCGAGAGTAAAACACATGTCTACTTCCTGGTTTTTTTGTCTCTTCAGCATAATTTATTTCTTGCTTTGTCTACAGGTGAGTATGTATTTCTCAGTTTGACTGTAAGTAGCTGCGAAACGAGAGAGAGCACCGAGAATAAAACTGCAGTCGTTTCGGAGTTTTGCTGTAAGACTGGGAATTCACACTTACCGGGGAGTCTTCTACAGTGACAAGGAAACACGGCTGTGCTTTAGGTAGCTGGACAGAACACCGTTTACCAGCACCAGGGCACTTAATGTACTATTCTCGTCTCTCTGGGTTTGCAGCTGAGAATAACTAGCCCTCAAGTGAATGCAGTCAGACCCGAGATGAGTTCTCCTTTGCTTAGCGAGTGGCTGGCTGAATTGATCTGGCTATTCTTGTTCTGATAGACGAGACTCACGTGAGATGGAGAGAATGTCCAAACCACAGCTGTAAGGCATATTCATCAAACTGTAGGGCCATCCGGTGAAGGAGAAATGAGCACCGCAAACGTTATTCAGGTGAAGGGGCCAAAGAAAGCTTTTAATATGAAAAGTGGGAGAGTATTTTAGAGCGTCCATACAAAGAGCCAATTACTCGTAGGTTTTCTCTTGCAGTGACCTCGGATTTATGGATGAAGATGGGGGATATGTGTATGCACTCGGTAGATAATCTGCACACTTCAGTGTAATGAGAGTTTTCACCTTCTCCTTGACTCTCCATATTAAACAGCAGTCAGGGAGACAAATTGATTAAATTTAGTGTTTTTAATTTATTTTCCTCTGTCTACCATTTGGTAAACCACATTAGAACTTAAGTCAGGCAGTTACAGAGTTAGAGAAAATCTGAAGTCGTCAATAAACGAATTTATCTGTTAGAAAAGGGGTTTCTGGACACCTGAGAATTTACTATATTAAACGTCTGCTTTTATTCTTACGTGCCTGAACGTATTGGTTTTTTTTTCTGATTTCCCTCTTGATTTTCAATTGATAAATAGTTTCACACTTGTTGACCCCACTCAAGGTCTTTTCAGCTATGGAAATCCTAGGGATTCCATGACGACCATCCTCTCTCATGACTACTATGATAGCCTTCTGACTGGTTTTCTGATCACTCCTCCCAAAGCGTCCTTCATATAGCTACTAAAATGATCTTTTGAGAAAGTAAATCTGATTATCTTATTCCTTTGCTTAACAACATTTAATAGCTCCCCACTTGAACTTTTAGTTTTCCATTGAACAGTATGAAGCCCAAATTTCTAATGGCTTCAGCCTAATCCACCAGCCTCACCTGCATCTGGCCCCCCAAGGGAACCTTGAATTCAAGCCTACAGGCACGTCTTTGTGCTTGCAGGCTCTGCACCCTCTGCCAGGCATGCCCTCCCTCTTATCAGTCTGGTGAATTCAACGGAAATGTAACCTCTTCTGTAGAGCCGTTCTGTTCCCTCCCAAAGGATTTATTGTACAGCATAATTGTCAGTGTGCCTTGCCTCCCCTCGATTAGGCTGTAAGCTGCTTGAGGACAGGACCTTTGTTCTCTTTATTTTGATTTTTAAATTTTCAGCAGCAAGCACAATGCCTGGCAGACAGTAGAGGCTTGGTAAGTCCTTGTTTAGTGAATGAATTAATGAATAAATTTTGAATGCTCCTCAAAGACTATGTCTCACTCTCCTGACTAATCTTATATAATCATCCTAAGAAATTAGTACTGGTATGATACAGTTAATGAAGCAACAAACTTCATTTGGATTTCGTCAGTTTACCCACTAGTGTCTTTTTTCTGTTTCAGGATGCAATCCAGGATCCTACATCGCATTTACTTGTCCTGTCTCCTTCCTCAGCCTTTGTCTTCCATGACCTTAGGATCTTTGAAAACTACTGGTCAGTTATTTTGTAAAATGTCCCTCAATGTGGGTTTGTCATGATTTCTCATGACTAGACTGAGGTTATGCAATTTGGGCAAAATACCACAGAAGTGATATTGTGTACTTCTTGGTGCCTCATATTCGGGGGTACATGATATGCCTGCCTTATTACTGTTTTAAGTTAATAAGTATTTGGGGAGAGACACTTCAAGCCTGTGCAAATATCCTGTTTCTCCTTAAACTTTCACCCACTAAATTTAGCTGGTTTTTCTTGCTAACAGCTTTTATGGTGTGTTAATGGTGGCTTTCTATTTTCCTCATTTACTAGTTGGAGTTCTTTTGTAGAGAGGAGTTGTATGTTTTCTCCCATTTATTTATTTATTCAGTTATTTACATCAGTATGAGCTTATGGATACTTATTTTATTCTTTGGGCTCTCCTGTTGCAGAGCACAGGCTCCGGACGCACAGGCTCAGCGGCCATGGCTCACGGGCCCAGCCGCTCCGCGGCATGTGGGATCTTCCCGGACCGGAGCACGGACCCGCGTCCCCTGCATTGGCAGGCAGACTCTCAACCACTACGCCACCAGGGAAGCCCCTAACCTGACTTTTAAAAATAAAACTAGTAACCTCCAAACTTTGCTTATGTGAGAAATATAAACTTTTGTTTAGTCACACTTTCCTGTTGCTTGCAACAAAAGCCGTCCTGGAATAATAGTAGTCCCAGATAATAGTTGGTAGAGAAATGAGGAGGAGGAGGAGGTCAAGAAAATGACAAGCGGTGCTGGAGGTAGGAGGGGAGGGCAATTTCTGTGGCAACTTGTTAGTCCCAGGGAGCTCGTTATAATATAAAGGACTGTCTAATTAACTTATGTCAAGTCAGATACAAAATACTAACACAAATATAAAGTTCATTTTTGGAAAAAAATACAGAAAATGGAGTACAAGTTTCCCTCATATTTTTAATAAGATGCAGATTCCCACCTAAAATTTTTTCTCAAGTTCTTTGTTTTCCAATTTCTCTTGAATATGATGGAACTTTGTTTGCAGATGATTGTCTGGAGAGTTTGCTCCAAGGCTTATAGCCAGTTTCCTGTTGTCTTCTCTAGCTACATCTAGAGCTTTTTGTAGGAGCTGCACCTGAAAGAGAGAAGAAAGATGACTGTTTTTAACTCCACAGTAACAGATACAAGAAGTCCATTAACACTGTATATTCACTCTTTAAACTTTGAAACAATAATTATTTGGAACCAGAACCAAAGGCTCCAGATGCCTGGAATATATATGTGAGAACTTATTACAGACAGTCCTTAGGAGACTCTTAGAAGGTGATGGGAAGGGTATGCTCCACTGGTCACGAGAGAGTTTTGGAAAATAGAGCCAACTTATTTATCCTAATTTCTAAAGTTTTAAACCAGTTAAACTCCCCTTCCGGATCCTATGACCCTCTGGTCTCACTGCCTAGAGAGATAAGAACTGGCAACTGTTCCTTGTATATCCTTCTAGAAAAAGCTTTTTATAGGAAATATCTACTTTATATGTGTGCATACGTGTAGATACATATTCATGTGTGTATACACCTATAAACACAGGTGAGTATTCCTCCTTATTTAGTGGGATCACTCTAGCTACTTCTGACTAAAGTTATGTTGTTTTCTAAGCCCTTTAACTTCACTTATGCATTAATACATGAAAAGAATGCAGACCATATAAGACAAAGAGAGTTAGGCATAATTATGGTCCTGGTTTGCCAATAAATGGTCCACTGTAAGATCACAGACCCATTTCCCCTTTGGAAATATGTCACTGTTCAAAACTCAGACTTGAATGGAAAGGAAATTTACCCGATATTTTTAGTCCGTTTTTCCAAAATAGCAATATCCCAATAAAATAAAAAATATCAACATTATCATCTATAAAAACCTGGCTTCAGGGCTTCCCTGGTGGTGCAGTGGTTGAGAGTCCGCCTGCCGATGCAGGAGACACGGGTTCGTGCCCCAGTCCGGGAAGATCCCACATGGCGCAGAGCGGCTGGGCCCGTGAGCCATGGCCGCTGAGCCTGCGGGTCGGGAGCCTGTGCTCCGCAACGGGAGAGGCCACAGAAGTGAGAGGCATGCGTACCGCAAACAACAACAACAACAACAAAAACACCTGGCTTCTACCTCACTGTTGTGCTGGGCATCCATGACAAGGATTCTGCTCTGCCACTGTTCCACTTCTGCTTCCAGCTTCTGTACCCGCTGTTGATTTACAGCCCTGTAAATGAACGGCCCAGAGAGAGTGACCATAGATAAGTACCGTCTAGGAGTGATACCACTGGGAGTTACAGGGCACCTTCCAGGAAGCCGAAATGGCATATGTAGTGGGCTACAGATGCTCAGAATATCTGAGAGTTGGCAGGTGACAGTTAGTAGCCTCAGCTTCAGGTTAAGAAACTAATATTCCTATGGATTAAAAACTTGTCCCATTTATGATTCAATTTGGCTTTATATATTAAACTATCAGCAAATGTTAATGACTAACTTATGGGCTGGTAACTTTATACTATATATATTACTAGTACAAAAAAATATATCACCTCTATATGGACTGGCTTGCTGTTGAGATTTCTGCTTTTTACCTAGAATTTTATTGTGAATAGTAAACTATATTTAATACCATCCCCTTGACTTTTTTTAAGTTCAGAGGTAATACAGATTCATAATATGTAAAAAAACAAGCGCAATGAAGAATATAAAACTCACTTGTTCTCCCATAACATAGAGGCAATATGCACCATATTACAATATGTCTTAGAGGTCTGATTAAACTCAAACCATTTGTTCATTAACCTAAAAGGGAAACTTTGATGTAATTTTTGAAACATTCAAAGGAGTTCACTTATAAAACATGGCTAAAAGTAGTTCTTAGAATGATTCATCTAAAATAAATAAGATACTAATAAACGGATAATTACTTCAAAGAGAAGTAGACACTTGGCTTTAATCTTGACAACTGCCGTTCTGTAGACCCAAGGGCAGGTATAAATGGTGTAGAAAAGAGCAAGGAGAAAACAGCATATATCACATGAATTTCTAGAATACATACTTATTTACATCACTACAAAATATGAGAACTTTTGGATATCATTTTTATTTATAATTCCAGATTTTCCTGAATTTGCTAGTTCTTTAAATACTTTGCTAGTTTTACTGCTTTACTGCTTTATAGGGAATCAATATAAAGTGACTGTTTCTTGACCGCACACTGTTCTTTACTACAAGTCAGCAGAAAAATACAAGTACAAAGATAGAAAGATAACCTCGGATACCTTTCTTTCTTGAGGTCTGCAATCTCTGAATCCCTCCGTCCAAGCTCTAGTTGCACTTTTTCCAGATCGCCTTGCATCTTACTGTGAGAAGCCAGCACATTCTCCAACATGACTGTAACTTTGCAGCTGTCTTCTTTAGCTTCTGCCAGTTGTTGCTGAAAGTTTCCCACCTAATAGAAAACGAAATAAGACAAAGATGTTTGGTCCTTTCTGGTTATTCTTCTGCTGAGTCCCATGACTTCTAGAAGAATATGGAAACCAGGTCTGGCAGAATGCCAAGAGGAATAATTAAAGTATGTTTTATTTTTATTTTGTTTCTTAAGTTATTCTGACTTTGAGAAAAAGCAAACTAGACCCTAGATCATATGGATCCTATGAAGAACTCTGCAGTGCAGCCTAACTATTGTCGTGTCACAGCACATATATTAACTAGAGACATAAGGACCAATGGCTTCTTGGGTCTAGAGGTGGTCCCAGACTGGCCTGCGCTAGCCCTCCTCAGCTATCTTACCATGGGGTCAGAAGAAGATAACACATCTGAAGACCATCAGAATTATCTGAGGAAAAAGGACCATAAGAGAAAGTGGAAGCTGCTGAAGAATGATGTAACTCACAGCCCTCTTCAGAGGGGCAAAATCTAGCACCTGCTGTCAAGAAGTTTGGGATGTTACCACTCTTCTCACTAAGTACACACGCTGTTAAGCAGAAAGCATTTGGTGATTTGATTTAACATAAAAGCTTAACAGTTATATCACATTGATAAAACATAAGTAGGTGGTTATTATTACCAAGGTCAGATGTGTTTCAACAGAAAAAAGCAGGACTTTTGATTATTTTAAGACAGGAAGAAAAAAAAAATCCATTGGGAGTTGAATCATGTATTTTTTAAATTTATTTATTTATTTTGTGGTACGTGGGCCTCTCACTGTTGTGACCTCTCCCGTCGCGGAGCACAGGCTCCGGACGCGCAGGCTCAGCGGCCATGGCTCACGGGCCCACCCGCTCCGCGGCATGTGGGATCTTCCCGGACCGGGGCATGAACCCGTGTCCCCTGCATCGGCAGGCGGATTCTCAACCACTGCGCCACCAGGGAAGCCCCTATGGATCATGCTTTTGATGTCAAATCTAAGAAATCTTTGTGTAATCCAAGATCACAATGGTTTCATCCTATGTTTCAGAAATTATACAGTTTTAGGTTTTACCTTTAGGGCTTTCATCCACTTTGAGTTAATTTTTATATATGGTAAGAGGTATGGATCAAAGGTATTTTGTTTTTTTGTTTTTGCATATGATACCCAATTGCTTCAGCACATTTGTTGAAAAGACCATCCTTTCTCTACTTTTACTTCTGTGGAAAATAAAATGTTCATAAAATTATTCTGGATGGGTAGCACGTTCACATTACTCTTAAGGTACAAAAGGATAAAGTGAAAAATCTCCCAGCCACCCCGTTTCCTTCCTCGAAAATAATGTTGCCAATTTATGAGACTCTCTTCAAAAGTGAATACATATGTATACTTCATCGCCCCAACCCTTTTGCACACAAATAGTAAAATACTCTTCTGAACCTTGACTGTTTTAACCTAATAATAGATATGTTATGATTAAGATGAATATATCTTCAAACAGTATTCCAAACTATGGATATACCATGATTTATTTAGCCAGCCTCTTACCGATGGAATTTTGGTTGTTTCTAGTCTTCTGCTAATAACAAACAATACTTCAGAAAGTAACCTTGTAACCATGTCTTATGTACAAGCTAGTGTATCTGTAGGAAAAAGTACAACTGTGGGCGTAAAGTGATAAACAAAGCCAAATTGCCCTCCACAGGAAAAGGGAACTCCAAACAGTTGCAAAGAAGAATGCCTTTTCCCCACATCTTCCTCAATATTATACTTCCTTATAACTTTTAAACTGTAACATTAAAAATACTTTGAACTTCTTCTGTAAGGATTCAAGCATATTTTGTACTCAAAAGATGCTAACTTATAAGGATTTGAAAACCTATTGGATTTTATTCGAGAAAAGTACATTAGGAAGAATATAGTTTCTATAATTTTACCATTGTTTATAAAATATTTATAAATATGAAAAGGCCACTAGCAAAAGTGCTTAGGGTCTAAATAGTAGTTAACTCTAGAAGACAAGCTATAGTACTTTCTATTTTTAAATACCAAACAAAATGGATGCTTTAGTAAGTTTTCTTTGGAAAGTATTTTCCAGTGTTCAAGTTCTCAGGGCTTCTATTTATGTATTTCTGCTTTAAAATCAGGCTTTACCCATTTTACTGTAAATGTTAAGACTATTAGTATTAATTTTTAAAGTGAAAATTAGATTAAAAATCTCAAAGGTTACTCTTAAGCCAAATGTAACATTTCTGGGTCCAAAACAAAAATTAAGTATGCAATAGCCAGAATGATGGTTTTGATCTACATCATCAGTTTTTCCTGTTTCTGAAGTTCTTTCCTTGTTGCTACTCACACCTCCAAATGTTATCTTTCTAGGTGTTACTACTTTTCTTCACTGTTGTATAAATCTTAAATTTCCTTATGATTTAATTTGTGGCCTTCACTTACCAAATCCCGGTAAAGATAATTTGGTGACTCATCATTTATTAATGGTCTTGAGGCAAGAATGTCTATTATATCCTCCACTCTTCCCTCCACGGTTTTAATGGCATTCAAAAGAGTCTTCAGAGAGATCCCAGAGTCTCCCATCTCCTGAGAAGACCTCACAGAAGACAGGGTAGGTGCACAGGTCACGTGGCGTGTAGGATTTGGCATAACACTGGGCAAACCAACTGATGAAGTTCGTTCCTTTACATTGTTGGCATGGGGCCTATGGCTTTCAGGGAATTTTGAAGATGGCAGGCCTCTCTGGAGACTTCCTTCTTCTTGGACGTATCACCAATTTAAAAAGACAAAATCAACTAAACCTAGAATTATTTTTCAGTGAGTGCCCCCTTTACTATGAGAAACAACACAACGTTCTAAATGAAGCTGGGATGGAAAATATACTTAAAACTGTGTTCCTTTGCTTTCAGAATGAAGAAAATACTAGTGTAAAGTATGTCCTAGTGAAGAAACAAAGTGTATCTAATGAGGTCCCCTTTACCAGTATAGTCAGATTGTTAGAACCCTAGCAGCATTCCATTTGAAGACACATTCTAGTTGCTTGGTTACCAAGGGTATACATACACAAACGTTATAGTTAAAGAAGTTACACATGCTGACACTGAGGGTTACAAATTAAAAATAATGTGATAAATTTGTAAACCATTGAAATGAATCACTTTCATTTAGTAACATATTCCTGGATTATTTTCTTCACTAAATGTTTTATATATCTTCTTTGTCTAATTTTCTCTGTTCATATGTTAAATTGTTAGGTGACCTACAAACGGTTTTCAGTCTCAATAGCCACCATGCTAACAAGTAAGCACCTTCACTACTAATAGCTCTTTCAAGTGCGCTATTGCAGGTATATCTTCTTGGCAACGAGTTATGCGTTCACGCATGTTTATGACTTCTTCTGTGGTTGAGTGGAACCTTGTACATCAAGGGTGTTTAAAAATATTTTTGATAAATTGAGTCAAGTGAGAGAATATTCATCTTTCTGGGATCATATGATGAGGTGGGGAGAAAGGCACCAACTTCTTAAAAGCTAATTAAAACAACATAAAAGCAATCTGTTTTATAGCTATTAATCACACCTGAGCATATTTGCCCTCCAGTGCCTTATTCAACTTGCGTAGATGGTCATTCTGTGAACTGGTTTCAGTAAAAGAATGTAGTTGTTCTTTTAGCTGCTTAACTTTTATCTAGAGGTAAAACAGAAGAATAAAAAACCAAGTCTCATTAATGAAATATATATATATATATATATATATATATATACTCCAAAACAGAAAAAAAAAGATGTCACAAGTTTTGCAAAAAAAAAGAAAAAAAAAAATCCCAGAATATCCTTAAAACTTGTAAAAAGCAATCCTAAGTTTTTCTAATGATGCTATTTCAACTAAAATAGCTATTTCAACAAATAAAAGTAGGCTATACCCCTATACATGTACTGAGGTAATTCATTTGGTTTATAGCATTTATGGAAAGTCCAAATTAACATGACTCATGAATATAACTGAGACTTTGTGGGTAAAATATTTCAGTTTTAAAGGAATTGTGGTATCTACTATTCAAAACCCTTTCTGAGTACGGATAATTAGAATTGTCAATATGTAAGGGGGAGAAGAGTCTTGTATTTACCCACAGAGAATTACGAAAGTTGCATTAACAGAATTCTTATAGGCTGAATTATATTTGAAAACAAACTCATAAAGCTGACTACTCACATCTTTCACTTTAAAGAAAAGATGATTTGGGGGAATAAAATCATTAATATTTACTCACAAATCTCCAAATTGTGTGTTTTTCTACATTTTCTTCCTCTTATTCCCAACCCTCTCAATACAAATCAACCATTAACATTACTGAGCCTATCTCTGAATCAGAAAAAATTTCATCCAAAATTTTTAATTTAAATCAACTTTTTCCTCTCTCAGTATCTTTTCTTGTTTCCCACCTCTGAAGGGCAAACTCCTCTTGGTTGTAGCCACTGATTGTTTCCAAGAACTGTTAAAATGTGAGTGCTACTATTTAGGTTTTTTTAGAAAAGCTACATGAAAACACATTTTGTCTCCGGAAATCTCTCTTGTTCCATCAGCAGAATCCTTCTTTTTCTCATCTTTGCCTGTTTCTGGTGCTCTTTTCCACAGTGTACAGTATAAAACATGTTCCATGGCTCCCCCTTAAGTGTATTCACTTAAGGTTCAGGATTAGAATGGCTGCCTCTAAAGGGAGGTATTGATGCAACAATTATTCTCATTATAAACGTAAGCAAACTGCTGTTACCCTTAGAACGCAGTGGAAAATACTGATGAACACTCAAGAATTTTAGATTTGCCTCTCTTCAAACAAAACACAGAATATCCTTATTCCACAATATTTCTCAGCTAATTTACGCTACCCCCAGCCTCAGAGTACTCAATAAAATGCTCTGAAACTAGTCAGATGGCATGTTCTCATCTATAAAGCACTTTAATTTTTATACTGGGTTTCTTTTTGGAAGGATTTCTAATTCAGGACACTGCCATGGGGAAGAACACAGAAGCAAATCAATCCTGCTGCCCTCAGAAATCTGATGTTTCTGTGTCATTAAAATCCAAGTAGCTTCCATAGCTAGCTTACCGGGCAGTCTTGGAAATACCAGTATTTAGGTCAAGGACATATCCTCCTGTTGTTTCAAATGATCTAAATATATAGAGATACATAGTTTTAAAAATTGAGGTATACTTGATTTATAATATTATGTAAGTTTCAACTCTACAACATAGTGATTCACACTTTTTAAAGATTATACTCTATTTATAGTTATTATAAAATATTGGCTATATTCCATGTGATGTACAATATATCCTTGTAGCTTATTTTATACACAGTAGTCTGTACTTCTTAATCTCCTACCCTAATATTGCCCCTTAAATATATTTTCTAATATAAAACTATAAAAACATAACACTACAGAAACTGTGAGACACCTAAGAAACGGATGAAAAGGAACTTATTTTTATGTATTTGATAATGCAATTATTCTAAATTAATTCTATTAATAAATTTCCTAGGTTATTTCTTCTTTGATACATAGGCGAAGTTGGAAATAAAGTAGGACAAGCCTACAACGTTACCCCAAAGTTTGAAATGAGCTACAGAGTTGAAACAACCTAAACTGCCAGAGTTATGTATTTTGACTAGAAGCATGAAAATACATTCATAAAACTGATAATTACAGCACAGCACCCTTAATAATATTCATATAATTCCATGAGGCAATTCAAACCAAAGAAGTACAACAACCAACAACATGGATGAATCTCTCAATTAAAATGCTGGGTGAAACAAGACACACAAAAGGTATATACTGTATTATTATATAAAGTTCAAAAATTAATCTGGGGTATTAGAAGTCAGGATGATGGATAGTAACATCATGGGGCACAGTGACTGAAAAAGGCTATGAAATGGGTTCTGGGTGCTGGGACTATTCTGGGTGCTGGTCACATGGTTACCTCTACTTTGTGAAAATCCATTAACTGTATACTGTGTACTTTTCTGTATAATATGTTATAGTTCAATAAAAATTTACTAAAACAAAACAAAACCTTTAAATAATCTCTAAATTAAGGTCACAAATGCAGCTGCTCCTAAGGGGCTAGGCAGCTAACAATATTTGAATCCAGTTGGTATAAGAGTGATGGGGCCAGTGGTAGATTAAAGTGAGCATAAAGCACTAACTAACATATGTTTAAAGACAAGAAAAAAAGTGTTGGGCTTCCCTGGTGGTGCAGTGGTTAAGAATCCTCCTGCCAATGCAGGGGACACGGGTTCGATCCCTGGTCCAGGAAGATCCCCTATGCTGAGAAGCAACTAAGCCTGTGCGCCACAACTACTGAGCCTGCACTCTAGAAACCACAAGCCCCAACTACTGAAGCCCGCGGGCCTACAGCCCGTGCTCCGCAACAAGAGAAGCCACCGCAATGAGAAGTCCACGCGCTGCAATGAAGACTAGCCCCAGCTCACCGCAACTAGACACAGCCAGCGTGCAGCAATGAAGACCCAACGCAGCCAAAAATAAATAAATAAATAAATAAATAAAATTTATATTAAAAAATGCTGGAAATCTTTCAGGCATATATAGTAACATCCCTTCTATTCATCACTCAACTTAAAAAGAATAAAACATTACTAATAACCTAATCCAACTAAATCTCTTCCATCCTAGAGTTAACTACTATCCTGAATTTGGTGTTTTATCATTCCTGTTCCTTTTTTTTTTTTTTTGCGGTACGTGGGCCTGTACCGTTGCGGAGCACAGTCCCCGGACGCACAGACTCAGCGGCCATGGCTCACGGCCCGAGCCGCTCCAAAGCACGAGGGATCCTCCCGGACCGGGGCACGAACCCGCGTCCCCTGCACTGGCAGGCCGACTCTCAACCACTGCGCCACCAGCGAAGCACCCGTGTTTCTTTTTAATAATCTTACTATAAATGTATCCCTAAACAGTATGTAATATTATTTTATGAGATTTATCCATCTTAACACATGTCACTCGACATCCTCTTATATAGACTGCTTTCTAAACTGGTATAATTACTTTTAGGAGAAATTTGACAAACTCTAGTAAATTTCAATTTATTTACATCATACAACCCAGCAATTCTCCTCCTAAGAATTATACCTACAATAGAGAATATTTTGGATGAGTACAAAGACGTGCAAGAATTCATCATATCAGCATTACTTGCAAACAATTGGAAACTGCCTAAATATCCATCGACATAAGAAAGGATAAATACATTTGGGCATATTTAGATAATGCAATTGTATAAAGCACCATATATGAAACTGAAATCATATTTGAGTGTGAGGCGACAGTTTCTGACAGTCTGCATTAACACCTAAAACCCAGTATTTACATCATTAAGTCAATTTTGACAATGCAATATTTTATCTAATATGGTTCATATGTAATATTTTAATTGATTATAATCCAATGGAGAGAACACACAGCAGACCATCGTTTTGATTACATTTAATATGTAGCTCTTCTTTTAGATTATCTTGTGAGAGTAATATGCTATACATTTACAATAGCCAATCCATAGAAGCAACCAAGATATCCATTGATAGGTGAATGGATAAAGAAGATGTGTGTGTATATCTATCTATGGATATATATACACACACACACAGTGGTCTATTACTCAGCCACAAAAAAGAATGAATTAATGCCATTTGCAGCAACATGGATGGCCCTAGAGATTATCATACTAAGTGAAGTAAGTCAGAGAAAGAAAAATACCATATGATATCACTTATATGTGGACTCTAAAATGATACAAATGAACTTATTTACAAAACAGAAACAGACTCATAGGCATAAAAAACAAACTTACGGTTACCAAAGGAGAAAGTGGGGGGGAAGATAAATTAGGAGTATGGGAGTGGCAGATGCAAGCTACTGTGTATAAAATAAACAACAAGGTCCTACTATGTAGCACAGGGAGCTATATTTAATATTTTTAAATAAAGTATAATGGAGAAGAATATGCAAAGAACGTATATACACACACACACACATATAAAACTGAACCACTTTGCTGTACACCAGCAACTAACACAAGATTGTCAATTTTAAAAAAAGAATAATGTGCTATATAAGAGCACTTTCCCTTGGGCTGATGAGGTCAGTGCCTTTTGGAATGTGCCAACCCAAGGCATGACATAAAAACACCAGTGAGGGCTTCCCTGGTGGCGCAGTGGTTGAGAATCCGCCTGCCGATGCAGGAGACACGGGTTCGTGCCCTGGTCCGGGAAGATCCCACATGCCGCGGAGCAACTAAGCCCGTGAGCCGTGGCCGCTGAGCCTGTGCGTCCGGAGCCTGTGCTCCGCAACGGGAGAGGCCACAACAGTGAGAGGCCCGCATACCGCAAAAAAAAAAAAAAAAAAAAAAAAAAAAAAAAAAAAAAAAAACACCAGTGAATCAATAGTTTCAAAAGTGTTTCACCTTTCAAAGGCTATCAAAAAGCTTCAGCCCTTATTACAGGAATATGCGCAGAAAAAGAGGCATGTATTTTCCTTAAGATTATAAGGATGATCTCTAACATGTAATCAAGGTTTAAAAGGTTAGATAGGTAACATCAGACTCACTAATAAATCTTAACATGTATTCCACTCCCAGCTAAAATTTGGCTTCAAGGGTTTAAGATTTGGCTATGAGTATTTAAGATTTTTCTCACACACTTAAAAATCTACTTCATTTCTCTTGGGAAAGCTAAAAGCAGGTCAAAATCATGGGCCACAGCTTCTACGAGATGATTAGTTTCACAAAGGGGAAAGTATATACCCAGCCCATTACACTGATCACCTTTCCCAGTGAGAAGTAAAGAAGAGAGGTGTACTTCCCCAGCTCATTTCAGAGGTGAATAAGAGGAAACAAGAAAATTAAGACTTGTGCAAGGTTACACAAGTATAGATGATTATGCTTAAGTGCATCGCTGCCTCTGGAAAATATTAATTAAAAGCACATAAATAGTGGCCCAATAGCTTTATATTTTTATTGGACAACATATTGTTTCACAACCATGGTTTATCAACTGTCTTTCAGATCACCTGCCATTTCTGGGCTGGATCTTGTCGGCTAACTCTATGGTAAGTCCCTTGGGCAGATGAGATAAGATTAACACTGAGGTGTTTGGCAAATCTCTAGGGAGATTACTTATTCAGTCAGCTCCATAGCTGCCAAGCCTAACCAGACTTCACTTCATACCATTCAGTCCAGCGGTGCTCAACAAGGTTGCACATTGGAATCACCAGGGATTTAAAAAGTACTGAAGCCTACGGCTTACTCCCTGAGATTCTGATTTAATTGCTCTGGGGTGCAAGCCCGGTCATGGGGAATTTTCCCTTTATATTTTATTAGGAAAGAATTTAAATATACAGAAAAATTGAAATGTGCATACACCTGCCACTCGAATTCAACCGTTAACATTTTTATACTTATTTATCATATATCCATCCATCATTTCCTCTATCGATCTATCAAACTATTTTTTTTCCTTTTTTAATGATTCATTTCAAAGTAAGTGGCAGACATCATATAGTTCCTAGCATGAAGAGTTTTTGAAATTCCCCAGAGGCGCCTACTGTGTAGCTACGGCTGAGAACCACTAATTTAGACTTCAGTGTTTCTACTGAAGTTGGTTGAAGGCAGGTCTAGCCTTATTAGTGGCAAGCTTCCTGCTCTGAGGACACTTTAGGGACAAAACTCACATGGAGTGAAAGAACAATATCATCTCATGCACAAGTCAATTCTATTGCCTTGCATCTCAATTTCCAGGGTTATTTCTTTTTAGGAATGTCATAAAAATTCTGCAAAAAGGAGAACATCTGTGATGGAGGGAATCAAGATGGTGGAGTAGTATAATGCTGAGCTCACCTACCCCTACAAACAAATCAAAACTGCATCTATATGTGTAGCAGCTCTCAGTGAAAACAAACTGGAGACTGGCAGAAAGATGTCTACAACCAAGGCTGCAAAGAAAGATCCACAGAGTTTGGTAGGTAGGAAGAAGTGATCAAGTCGGGACCTATGTCCCTACTAGGGATACAGAAGAGGAGGGGATATCACAGATTCAGAGATCCTCCCTGGGGATTTGGGGGCTTGAATCACATGTTAGGAACCCCAGTCCTGGGGACCAACAATGGAAAGATGAATGCCACTAGCTGGTTTGAAAATCAGTGGGACACACCAGAGAGCTGTAAGAAACTGAGACTCTGCTCCTGAAGAGCGTGCACACACTTGCTTACTCCCAGGAACAAGGTAGAGGAAACCGATTAAAAATGGCCTGGGGCTCTGGCCCGTTTCCCAAGACCACCCCAACAGCTGCCCTAGCCTGCACGGATGCCAGCTCCAGCCCCTCTTGCTCTGGAGCAGCTCCCCACTAGGTAAAGGCTGCCACTGTCAAGGAGGATAAGCACTTGGGGGAGATGGAGCGGTTCGAGTGGGCCCTGCATCTGAATAGGGTGAGGGCAATCATTACCAGTGTGTGAAGAAGTGGTGGGGCAGGAGGTACTTGGAACTCCTACTGACGTGCTGGGACCAGCCCAGTGCATACCCCAGCCCACACCAGGCACCTACTCTGGCACCTTTTGCCCCGATGCAGCTGCCCACTAGGGAGAAGGCTGCCATTGCTGGAGGGGTGGGGGAGTGCACACTTAAGAGGGAACAAAACCAGCCTGGACCTGACCCTTAGGGCTTCTGCTCCAGCTCCTTGATACCTGGCCCTACACCTGATAGGGTGGCTATAGCCACTGAGCATAGGAGAAGTGCTATGAGCCACCCCTGGCTCTGGCTCTAGCCCCTCTGTCTCTGGCCCTACCGCCCACCAAGGTGGTAACTGCCAGCACACCCTGGGGGAAGATGTAACCTGTGCTCACTTCAGACTCAGCTCTCCCAACAAAGCCACTGGACACGAGCAAACTGCACAGGAACATTCCCACAAAAGGACACCCCTTTAAGTTTGGGATATGTAACTTTTACCTAGAGATACAGAAAGTTAAACAAAATGAGAAGATAAAAGAATTTATTTCAAACAAAAGAAAAAAACACCCCTGAAACAACAACTAATGAAATAGATAATTTACCAGATATAGAGGTCAAAGCATTAGTAATAAGATTGCTAACTGAGCTTGGGAAAGAATAGATGAACAGAATAAGAATTTTAACAAGGGACTAGAAAATATAAAAAAGAACCAGTTGGAACTGAAGATCATAATAACTGAAATGAAAAATACACTAAAAGGAATTAATAAGACTAGGAGATACAGAAGAATGCATAAGTAATCAGGAAGATACAATATTGGAAATCACCAATTCAGAAGAGCAAAAAGAAAAACAAATTTTAAAAAATGAGGATAGTTGAAGGAACCTCTGGGACAATATTCCCATTGTAGGGGTCCTAGAAGGAGAAGAGCAAGAGAAGAAGGTTAAAAATGTACTTGATGAAATTATGGCTGAAAAAATTTATTCCTGAGGATGAAGAAAGAAACAGATTTCTAGGTATAGGAACTACAAAGAGTTGCAAATAAGATGAATCTATAAAGACCCACACCAAGACATATCATATTAAAATGGCAAAAGTTCACGAGAGAATTTTAAAGGCAGCAAGAAAAAAAAAATAAAGAGTAACATACAAAGGAACCTCCGTAAGGCTATCAGCTGATTTTTCCATAGAAACTTGGCAGGTCAGAAGGGAGTGCCATGATATATTTAAAGTATTGAAAGGGAAAAACCTACAAGCCAAAATACTCTACCCAGCAAAATTGTTATTCAGAATTGACAGATGAAGAACTTCTCAGAGAAGCAAAAACTAAGAGAGTTCATCTAACTGATGTTACAAGTGTTAAAGGGTCTTCTCTAAGTGGAAAAGGCTACAACAAGAAGAATTTATAGGAAAGGAAAATCCCACTAGTAAAGGCAAATATAAGGTAAAGATTGTGGATCAACTACCTAAATAAGCTAGTACAAGATTAAGGGACAAAAATGATAAAATCAACTATAACTACAATAAATAGTTAAGGGATAGACATGAATATGTAAAATATGACATTGAGAACACAAAATGTGGGGGAGGGGAATAAAAAGTGCAGCTTTTTAAAAGTGTATAAATGTATCTGAACTTAAATGACTATCAGTTTAAAATAAGCACATAAAGTTCTAGGTCCACATAAAGGAACTCCACAGTAACCACAAATAAAAAAACCTACAATAGATACACAGAAACTAGAGAAAAGAATACAAGCACACCACTAAAGAAAATCATCAAACCACAAGGGAAGGAAATAAAAGAAGAAGATAACAGAGAAGAAGTATAAAAACAACCAGAAAACGAGTGACAAAATGGCAATAAGTACACACTTATCAATAATCACTTTAAATATCAATGGACTAAATGCTCCAGTCACAAGACATAGGGTGGCTGACTGGATAAAAATGAAGACCCATCTATATGCTGCCTGCAAGAGACTCATCTCAGAGACACACACACAGCCTGAAAGTGAGGGGATGGAAAAAGACAGTTCATGCAAATGGAAGAGGAAAAAAGTGCTGGGGTAGTAATACTCATATCAGACAAAGTAGACTTTAAAATGAAGTCTATAACAAAGGACAACAAACAGCATTATATAAGAATAAAGGGATCTGTACAAGAATAGGATTAACTTTCATTAACATATATGTACATAATATAGATGAACCTAATCAGGAGCATCGAAACATATTGAGCAAATATTAACAGACATAAAGGGAGAAAATGACAACAATACAATAACAGTACGGGACTTTAACACTCCACTTGCATCAATGGACAGAAGATCAATAAGGAAACAGTGGTCTTAAATGGCACATTAGACCAGCTGGACTTAATAGATATCTACTGGACTTTATATCCAAAAACATAAGAATACACATTCTTTTTAAATGCATATGGGATTTCCCTGGTGGCGCAGTGGTTGGGAGTCCACCTGCCAATGCGGGGGACATAGGTTCAAGCCCTGGCCTGGGAAGATCCCACATGCCATGGAGCAACTAAGCCCATGCGCCACAACTGCTCAGCCTGCACTCTGGAGCTCGCGTGCCACAACTACTGAAGGCCTTGCGCCTAGAGCCCATACTCCACAACAAAAGAAGCCACTGCAATGAGAAGCCCACGCACTGCAATGAAGAACAGCCCCCGCGTGCCACAACCAGAGAAAGCGTGAGCACAGCAATGAAGACCCAATGCAGCCAAAAATTTTAAAAAATAAAAAGTATATAAAATTTAAATGCATATGGAATGTTCTCCAGGATAGATCACATGCTAGGCCATAAAACAAGTCTCAACACATTTAAGAGAACATATCAAGCATTTTTTCTGAACATAATGGTATGTAACTAGAAATCAACTACAGGAAGAAAAATGGGAAAACCACAAACATGTGGAGACTACACAACATGCTATTAAAACCTATGGGTAGGTCAAGAAATCAAAGAGGAAATCAGAAAATACCTTGAAACAAATGAAAATAAAAACACAACTTTCCAAAATCTACGAGATGCAGCGAAAACAGTCCTAAGCAGGAAGTTTATGGTGACACAGGACTACCTCAAGAAAAAAGAAAAATTTCAGATGAACAACCTAACATACCATCTAAAGGAATTAGAAAAAGAACAAAGCCCAAGGTCAGCAAAAGGAAGGAAATAATAAAGATCAGAGAGGAAATAAATGAAAAGGAGACTAAAAGAAAACACCAACAGAAAAGATCAATGAAACTAAGAGCTGGTGTTTTGAAAAGATAAATAAAATCAATAAGCCTTTAGCCAGGCTCTTTAAGAAAAAAAGACAGAGAACCAAATGAGCAAAATAATAACTGAAAGAGGGGAAATTACAACTGAAATCACAGAGGTACAAAAAAAACATCAGAGGAGAATACTATGAACAGCTATATGCCAAAAATTTGGACAACCTAAAAGAAATGGATAAATTTCCAGAAACAAACAACCTTCCAAGACTGAATGAGGAAGAAAGAGATAATCTGAACAGACTGATCACTAGTATTGGAATTGAATTAGTAATCAAAAAACTCCCAGCAAACAAAAGTCCAGGACCTGACAGCTTCACAGGGAAATTCTATCAATACCAAACATATAAAGAAGAGCTGATACCTATCCTTCTCAAACTACTCCAAAAAACTGAAGAGGAGGGAACACTCCCAAATTCATTCTATGAGCCTACAATTACCCTGATACCAAAATCAGAAAAAGACACCACAAAAAAAAAGAGAAAATTACAGGCCAACCTCTCTGATGAATATAGTTGCAAAAATCCTCAACAAAATATTAGAAAACTGAATTCAACAATTATGAAATGGATTATATACCGTGATCAAGCGGGATTTATTCCAGGGATGCAAGGATGGTTTAATATCTACAAGTTAATCAATGTGATACACCACATTAACAAAAGAAAGGATAAAACTCACATGATCATCTCAAGACATGTAGAAAAAGCATTTGACAAAATTCAACAACCATTCATGATACAAACTTTCATCAAAGTTGGTATAGAGGAAACATATCTCAACATAAGTAAAGGCCATTTATGACAAACCCACAGCTAACATCATACTCGGTGTTGGAAAGCTGAAAGCTTTTCCTCTAAAATCAGAAACAAGACAGGGATGCCTACTCTTCCCATTTATATTGAACACAGTATTGGAAGTCCTAGACACAGGAATCAGACAAGAAAAAGAAGTCAAATGCATGAAACTGGAAGGGAAAAGGTCAATCTGTCACTACTCGCAGATGACATTATACTTATATATAAAACCCTGAAGTCTCCACCAAAAAACTATTAGAATAAATCAATTCAGTAAAGTTGCAGGATACAAGATTAATACACAGAAATCTGTTGCTTTTCTATAGTCTTACGATGAACAATCACAAAGAGAAAGCAAAACAATCCTGTTTAAAATCACACCAAAAAAATAAAATACCTAAGAATGATCTTAACCAAGAAGGTGAAAGACATACTCTCCAAAACTATAAAACACTGGTGAAGGAAATTAAAGATGATATAAGGAAATGGAAAGATATCCCATGTTCACTGAAATTTTGGTAAAATGTCCATACTACACAAAGCAATCTACAGATTTAATGCAATCCCTATCAAAATACCCATGACATTTTTCACAGAACTAGAATAATCATAAAATTTATACCGAACCACAAAAGATCTACAATAACCAAGGCAATCTTGAGAAAAATGAACAAAGTTGCAGCTAACATATGCTCCCTGACTTCAGACTATACTACAAAGCTACAGTAATCTAAATAGTATGGTACTGGAATAAAGAGAGACACATAGATCAATGAAACAAAACAGAGAGTCCAGAAAGAAACCCACACATATGTGGTCAATTATTTTACAACAAAGGAACCAAGAATACACAATGGGAATAAGGTAGTCTCTTCAATAAATTGTGTTGGGGAAACTGGACAGCCACTTGCCAAAGAAAGAAAATGGACCACTAACTTATACCATTTACAAAAATTAACTTGAAATGGATTAAGGACTTGAATGTAAGACCTGAAACCACAAAACTCCTAGCAGAAAACACAGAACACTCTTTGACATACATTGCAGCAATCTTTCTTTCATTCTCTTTCCTAAGGCAAAGGAAACAAAAGCAAAAATAAAACAAATGGGACCTACTTAAGCTTTAAAGCTTTTTCACAGCAAAGAAAACCATTGACAAAATGAAAAGACAACCTACTGAGTGGGAGAAACTGTTTTCAAATGGAATGACTGATAAGGGCTTAATATCCAAACTATATAAACAGCTCATACAACTCAATATCAAAAAACCCAATCACCCCAATTAAGAAAATGGTCAGAAAACCTGAACAGACATTTCTGCAAAGAAGATGTACAGAGGGCCAACACGCACATGAAAAAATGCTCAGCGTTGCTTATCATCAGGGAAATGCAAATCAAAATCACAATGAGATATCACCTCACACCTGTCACAATGGCTATCATCAAAAAGACCACAAATAACAAACGTTGGCAAGGATGTGGAGAAAAGAGAACTCTAGTGCAATGTTGGTGGGAATGTAAATTGTTGGAGCCATATGAAAACAGTATGGAGGTTCCTCAAAAAACTAAAAATAGAACTACCATATGATCCAGCAATTTCTCCCAAGTATATATTTGAAGAAAATGAAAATACTAATTCAAAAACCCGAATGTTCAATAATAGTGGGGGACTTTAACACCTCACTTACACCAATGGACAGATCATCCAAACAGAACATTAATAAGGAAACACAAGTGTTAAATGACACAATAGACCAGATAGATTTAATTGATATTATAGGATATTCGATTCAAAAACAGCGGACTACACTTTCTTCTCAAGTGGGCATGGAACATTCTTCAGGATAGATCACATCTTGGTTCACAAATCAAGCCCAAGTAAATTTAAGAAAATTGAAATCATATCAAGCATCTTTTCTGAGGAAAACACTGTGAGATTAGACATGAATTACAGGGAAAAATACATAAAAACCACAAACACATGGAGGCGAAACAATACATCACTAAATAACCAAGAGATTACTGAAGAAATCAAAGAGGAAATCAAAAAACACCTAGAGACAAATGACAATGAAAACACGACAATCCAAAACCTATGGGATGCAGCAAAAGCAGTTCTAAGAGGGAGCTTTATAGCTATACAAGCCTACCTCAAGAAACAAGAAAAATCTCAAATAAACACTCTAACCTTACACCTAAAGGAACTAGAGAAGGAAGAACAAACAAAACCCAAAGTTAGCAGAAGGAAAGAAATCGTAAAGATCAGAGCAGAAATAAATGAAATAGAAACAAAGAAAACAATAGTAAAGATCAATAAAACTAAAAGCTGGTTCTCTGAGAAGATAAACAAAATTGATAAACCATTAGCCAGACTCATCAACAAAAGGAGGGAGAGGACTCAAATCAATAAGATTAGAAAAGAAAAAGGAGAAGTTACAACAGACACCGCAGAAATACAAAGTATCCTAAGAGACTACTACAAGCAACTCTATGCCAATAAAATGGACAACCTGGAAGAAATGGACAAGTTCTTCGAAAGGTATAACCTTCCAAGACGGAACCAGGAAGAAATAGAAAATATGAACAGACCAATCACAAGTAATGAAATTGAAACTGTGATTCAAAATCTTCCAACAAACAAAAGTGCAGGACCAGATGGCTTCACAGGTGAATTCTATCAAACATTTAGAGAAGAGCAAACATCCATCCTTCTGAAACTCTTGCAAAAAACTGCAGTGGAAGGAACACTTCCAAACTCATTCTATGAGGCCACATCACCCTGATACCAAAACCAGACAAAGATACTACAAAAAAAGAAAATTACAGACCAATATCACTGATGAATATAGATGCAAAAATCCTCAACAAAATACTAGCAAACAGAATCCCTACAGCACATCAAAAGGATCATACATCATGATCAAGTGGGATTTATCCCAGGGATGCAAGGATTCTTCAGTATACACAAATCAATCAATGTGATACACCATAGTAAGAATTTGAAGAATAAAAACCATATGATCATCTCAATAGATGCAGAAAAAGCTTTCGACAAAATTCAACACCCAATTATGATAAAAACTCTCCAGAAAGTGGGCATAGAGGGAACCTACCTCAACATAATAAAAGCCATATACGACAAACCCACAGCAAACATCATTCACAATGGTGAAAAACTGAAAGCATTTCCTCTAAGATCAGGAACAAGGATGTCCACTCTTATCACTATTATTCAACATAGTTTTGGAAGTCCTAGCCACAGCCATCAGAGGAGAAAAAGAAAAAAAGGAATACAAATTGGAAAAGAAGAAGTAAAACTGTCACTGTTTGCAGATGACATGATACTACATATAGAGAATCCTAAAGATGCCACCAGAAAACTACTAGAGCTAATCAATAAATTTGGGAAAGTTGCAGGATACAAAATCAATGCACAGAAATCTTTTGCATTCCTACACACTAATGATGAAAAATCTGAAAAAGAAATACTCCCATTTACCACTGCAACAAAAAAGAATAAAATACCTAGGAATAAACCTACCTAGGGAGACAAAAGACCTGTATGCAGAACACTATATGACACTGATGAAAGAAATTAAAGATGATAACAACAGATGGAGAGATATACCATGTTCTTGGATTGAAAGAATCAATATTGTGAAAATGACTATACTACCCAAAGCAATCTACAGATTCAATGCAATCCCTATCAAATTACCAACGGCATTTGTTACAGAACTAGAACAAAAAAAATCTTAAAATTTGTATGGAAACACAAAAGACCCCGAATAGCCAAAGCAGTCTTGAGGGAAAAAAACAGAGCTGGAGGAATCAGACTCCCTGACTTCAGACTATACTACAAAGCTACAGTAATCAAGACAATATGTACTGGCACAAGAACAGAAATACAGATCAATGGAACAAGATAGAAAGCCCAGAGATAAACCCATGCACCTAGGGGCAACTAATATATCACAATGGAGGCATGCATATACAATGGAGAAAAGACAGTCTCTTCAATAAGTGTTGCTGGTAAAACTGGACAGCTACATGTAAAAGAATGAACTTAGAACACTCCCTAACACCATACAGAAAAATAAATTCAAAACGGATTTGAGGGCTTCCCTGGTGGTGCAGTGGTTGAGAGTCAGCCTGCCGATGCAGGGGACGCGGGTTCGTGCCCCGGTCCGAGAAGGCGGCTGGGCCCGTGAGCCATGGCCGCTGAGCCTGCGAGTCCGGAGCCTGCGCCCCGCAACGGGAGAGGCCACAACAGGGAGAGGCCCGCGTACCGCAAAAAAAAAAAAAAAAAAAGACACCATAAAGTGAAAAAAAACAAGTGAAAGACAAAGAGTTAATTACAGATTAAAGAATACCTACAATTAAATATGAAAAATAGAACCCAATTTTTTAAATGGGCAAAGGATATGACAATTCAGAGAAGAAAATTCAGCAATTCAGAGAAGAAAAAAAATCCAAAAGGTTTATAAACATGAGACAATAGATTTCAACCTTGGTAGTAAGCAAATGCAACAACCATTTTTCTCCTACCAATTGGGAAAAACATATCGGGTGTGAAGTGGACATGGGGAGACAGCTAACCTCCCACAATCAACACAGCCACCTGGGAGGGCAGCTCGGTAGCATTTACCCGACGATTCTGACTCTTCTGACTCTACACAGAGACGCAAGCACAGTTCTTTTCTTTTTCCCCTGGAAGGGTTAAATCAGTAACTCCAAGTCCTTTGCATCCTTAGAGGAAAAGTCTAGGTCTTTCCGGACACAGCAGAACTTCAATGTGTTAATACGCTACCGGCTCTGTCTCTTTTCTCAGGCTTACCAGAGACCCTCTAGAAAAAGAGTAGGGCTAGGAAGAGATTAAGGAGACGGGAAAAACCCCGTCCTGTCATTTAACACTTCTGAAATTGTCAGGATAGTCTTACCTTTTGATAATCTCCCGGCAATAAAAATCAATGTGAATTGTTCTTTACTCATCCAAAGCTGGTTTTAATCTGCGCCTCAAAAATGGCACGAGAGTCGTGCTTTCCAACCTTTTCCACGTCGTGGCACACGATAACTGGCACTAGCTGCAGGGCACGCAGGCGGCTCCAGGATTCTCTAGCCTCTGCACGGCCTGACGAAGTGATCGGCTCGGCTCCGGCTGGAGGATTGTCGCGGTTGCGAAGGTCTGTCAATACCATGCTCCCTCTAGTGGTCAGAGTACCTACCTTTCTCCCTTTAATCACGGAAGAGAAACACCTGAAATGGGGAAGACGCGCCTCACCCACGCACACATTTACCAAGCATCTCTGTCCTCACAAGGCAGAGCTAACTCTGCAAAGTGTTTGTTAGAAAAATACCTCTTTCAACTGTCCGTAGGTACGCAGGTGGGCTTAAATAAGAAACACTTGTTTTGCTGCATTCAATCCCCCTCTGAAACTAGAAACTGAAATTGGTCTACACCACTACCTAGCTCTAGAAAGAGGCAACGACTGACATCGTTAGAACTCGCTATCCCAGGAGTGACTTCCTCCGGCCCTCTTGACACAGCTCCGGGCCCCGGAGTCAGAGCTGTGTTTATCAGCTTTCTCTTTCCTCTTTTCGCTTGCTTGAACTCCCTTTTCTGAACACAAACACCTGAGTGTCTTTGCTAAAATGCCAAGTGGTCTTGTTAATGGTCACTCTGATCCTAGTTTGCTTATCCTGAGTCCAAAAACAGGGTAGATTTATTTTTCGTGCATGGTGTGGGTACCTTGATAGTTCCTAGACATTCTTTTGCTCAAGGCCAAAAAAATGGGCTGCAAGAAACACATGCTAGGGCTCCAGCTGTCCTCTCCATGTTGATGGAGAGCAGTGCAAAGGGACAGAGCTTTGGGGATATGATTGCCCAAATGTGGAGAGTGATTTTGCAATTTTTTTCTCTTCAGGTAAAAATAATTAAGCTTACTTGGGGGAAAAATGTTAAAAGCTGGCATAACTGTATTAAGACAATGAAATGATGAAGTACAATTCTAAATTTATAAAATGTATGGCCATCTACTGCATATAAAAAAATCATTGTACATCCTACTGGAATTATGTATAATCAAGCAATCACATACCTTGAAATATAAATGAATTTATAAGATACGGTAACTGCCGCAAAGAACTTGTATTAGACTGTTTTGTAACCTTTAATTTTCTCATCTGAAATTTTCTCATCTCTTCAATTTTCCTTTGTCTTTTTAAAATTCTATTTTCCCCAGCCCTTTCATGGAAATAATTCTGGCTGTTACATTTTTAATTTGATAAATCTTTCTTTTATTCTTTGAATATTCCTTTTTTATAGCATTTTCTCTTCATGTATACAATATCTTCTCATCTGGGAATATTAATTACATATTCTTTAGTTTTCTACTTCCTGCACTAGTTCTGTTCCCTTGAGTTTACCCCCATCCCCTACCCATTCGCTTATATGAATCTCTGTCATTTCAGAGGCTTTCTTCAAACCTCTAATGATCATTAGCTGCCTGTTCAGACGAATATCAAGGTACCTTCAAGCTGACTGGGGCACAGTGAAAGTGGGAGGGGTTTGTCCACTGGCAGGTTTCACTGGGAACCCCCAGCTGTCAGTATCTACAGGTCTTTTATCTTGGGCCAGGTTTTCCTGAGAGGAATCCTCTAATCCCCTGCTTGGAGGATATTAACTTGGCTGCCAGTTTTCTGAGAGTTTAATAGGAGAAGGATGCTGAGATCACTGTTCCGTGTGTAGACTTTTACTTAATCCTCTGCTTTCAGTGTAACACTCTGTCTTCAGCTGTGCCTGGTATTCCTGCATCCAGAGATCCTGATTCAACAGCTCCAGAAAATAAACCACTGGTGTTCTGCAGCGCAGGGGTGAAGTGGTAACCTACTCGAGGTGAATAGGGCAACTGAGAAGATCTAAACCTTAACAGACTTCCAACTGCTCCACCTGTTTTTAGCCCCACCTCACCCGCCTTTGGAGGTTGCTGACGTCTCTAATGCGTGAGCCTCTCAGGGCTTGAATCAACTGGCATCCGACTGCCTCTCCACCACCTCCTGTAGGCACTTCGCTTTCATTTTCCTCTGGCATATTCAGTTGCCAATTGCCTATTTGCTTTTTACTTTCCAAAATTATTTCATCTACCTGTCTTTTATTCTCTGTGGTCTTGAGTTTATACTGTATTTTTTGTTTGGTTTGCTCTTGTCTTTGTGTTTTTTGGATTTTTTGTTTTTTGATCTTGAAACCTCTGGGGTGTCTCTGTAGACCAGTTAGTTGACTGTTTCCAGCTCTTAGCGACTTCAAGCTATGCCTCAGCTTCGGAGCCATGCCATGCTCTTCTCACGGGGGCCCCCAGCCAATGACTGAGCAAGGTGGAGATAAATAACCAAGATCATGCTCGTCTCTGCTGAATTCTAGGCAATGACTGAGCAAAGCTGGAATGCAAGGGCCTAGCCGTGTCCACCATTAAGGAACTCTTCCCATGGGCAATCTGTGCTCCAGAGCTCCCCATTGAGCTGGCTCAGATTGTGTCATCTTCATCATAGTCTGATGGCTTCCCCTGCCAGGCCTGGGCCTGTTCTCCTCACAAGTGTTACTCATCAATACACCTTTCGTTTTCAACACCTGCTTCCTAGAGAATGCAGTTGGCATGCTAGCTTATGTAAGAAAGAGAATCTCTTGGGAGGACACAGTTATCTTAGAGAATCAAATGAAGAATCCACTGATGAAGGAAGAAGCACTCCAGGTGCCTCAGCAACAGGACTCTGCCAGACTTTCCCTTAAGGCACTGCGTTGGTGTAATTTAGTTCCAAGGACACTGAACTTCACCCACATCTCTCAAGGCTGAGCTTCAAAATATCAGGAAGAGAGAATATGATTGGCCCACCTTGAGGCAACTTCAATTAGCAGTGGCCAGGAGGACTTAGTACTAATTGAGGGCCATTTCCATAGAGGGAGGAAGTGTGAGCTAATAGTCATCCAAAAAAGTTGTTACTGCTAGGCAGATGCCATTTGCCAGTGATTGTACAGGTGAAAATGAGGGACAGTATTAGGTAGATATGTCTTATGAGCTAGATTCAGAAAAAAGAGAAATACCATTTATTCTGGGTCACCCAGAAAAAAGAGTAATCACCCTCCCACATGTCTGCCATTTACTATTTGAAAACAACTATCATGTTTCCTTTTGAGTCTTCTATAGTCTAGGGTAGGCATCTTAATTTCTTTCTAGAGTTCTCCATCTATTATTTTTTAAAGAACCCTCACTTTCCTATTTGGCATTTTCTGGAGAGATTTTATGTAACTGGAATCTGATCGGAGGGAAGGAGACTCTTACTTTTAATGAGCTACTAGTAAACTAGCCACAATCTGCATTTTTAAAATTGATGTTCATGACCTTAAGTGCTTATTTTTTTTCTAAACTCTTATTTGTAGTTCATTTAGTTTTCATTCTTGATTCATATGGGTACTTATTATAACTTTTAGTTTTTTCACATGTATAGTTGACAACCTCTTATATCTTCATCTAAATTGTTGATGTTAAGGAACCTGGTGGCATATTATCATTCGTGATTTCTCTCCAGTTGACATCAGTCTATCAAGATTCATTCTTCAGGTTTGGTCATTCTGCTGCATTTCTCCATTCAACCCACAAGCATATTACCACAGGTTTCCTCAAATACTGTTGAGATCCAGATAGATTGAAGTTACAGTAGTCCCTTGAGCCACCAAGTCCCCTTCCAAGGAAAGGGAGCACATCTAAAGAACATCTCTTCTACATGCACACAAATTGGCTAGAATCACGTGAATATCATGCTCAAAAGGTTTCCAACGTCTCCTCTTGCCTGTTTCAAAAGTTCAGTTCATTTGATTTTCTTCTTTAGTATGCCTCAAAAATTACAATTTGCAGTTTCAGAGCATAACAGCCATTGCTCTGGGGACTATGGACCTGGAGATGAAGCTCATTTATAGTTATCCCATATCATATTGTTAACTACTTGGGCATTAACCCCTTCTCTTCCATGCTTTTCTACCTTGTTGAGTATTAATGCTTCCCACAGATTTAACTACTATGCGAAGCCCAGTGGTCAGACAATTCTATGGTCTTATGTTGACTTTATATCACCAAACAGTAGGCACATTCCTACTGTAATTGCTCTGAAGTTTTTGTTTTTGTTTTTGCGGTACGCGGGCCTCTCACTGTTGTGGCCTCTCCCGATGCGGAGCGCAGGCTCCAGACGTGCAGGCTCAGCGGCCATGGCTCACGGGCCCAGCTGCTCCGCGGCATGTGGGATCATCCCGGACCGGAGCACAGACCCGTGTCCCCTACATCGGCAGGTGGACTCTCAATCACTGTGCCACCAGGGAAGCCCTATACTTTGCATTTTCTTGGTTGTTTTCCTGCCTTTCTTCAATGACTGTTATTTTCATCCGAATCTTTTCTCCCTTTGAGCATCTTGTAACTTATTCCTCGTTTCTGAGACAATTTTGTCTTTTTCTTCCATTTCCTTCCCGAGTTTAAACAACTCCTCTTTTACTTCTGATTTTTGTCCATTTCTGGTCTCAGTTTTTGAATTTGTTTCCCAGTGGTTTATTATGTCCTCAAAAGTTTGTCTGAAATACATTTGTTTGGAATGTTCACTTTTTGTGTCTTCTCCTTCCTGCATGCTTATTGGAAACTTTCCTCAGTTGAAACGTAAGGAATTTCACTTCCTGACTTTCTGCAGTAGCTCTGTATGGACTTAACTTTCCTCTTGTTCACAGGTATAGTATTTTATGCTTCTCTTTTTTCTTACTGGCCCTAAAATTTTCCTTTTTTTCTCTTTCCCCTTAACAATTTCAAAAGAGGGCTTCTCCCTTTTGCCTTTTTTTTAATCCTCCAGAATCTGTGCATTTTGATGACTGCCCCCTTAAATCATGCTTGTACCTTTTAAATCATGTATGTACTTTGAAGTTTCTTTCCTATGGTTCATGCTCTGATCTGCCTGGACACTTTTTAGTATTTCCAGATTTAGGGTACATTTAGTCTTTGTGGTGGCAGTTCCAGATCAACCTTAGACTCCTTCCCTAGTTTCCTTTTTCTGTCTTCACTGCAGTTATTTTGGTCTACCTTTGTCTGCCACAGAGCCTTTTATTGAGGGAGGTGGGGCAGAAGTGTGTGAGAGCCATGTATGGGGATTTGGTGATTTTTTTTCTCCTCATTTTACTTAATTATTTTGAAGATTTGACATTATCTGCCTTCGAGTTATATAGAGTATGGTTTTGTGTAGAATTTACTTTTTCTTTCTTGTTTCATAGTGCTTGTGAAGAGAACATTAGGAGGTAGACAGCTACGTAGCTGCCACGTCTTTAGTTACCTGGAGGCCCCTATACATAGGTTACTAACAAAATAGATTTAAAAGCTTCAGGAAGAACCTGACAGCTTGTGGCTGTCCATTAGTGCTCTGGAGGAAAACGAGTGTCAGTATGAGGACCCTATCCGCTACTCAAAGCTCTCTGGCTGCAGTGTAAATGAAGTTCACTAGTGACCTTGGTGTATTTTCTCCACTTACAAACTTTTGACATCTGTGGTTTTGATCTGGTCCACCTCCATTTCCCCTTTCTTCTGGAAATATCACTTAGATTTCCTTTGGGGACCACCCTCAGTTTCAGAGATGGACATATCTCACATAGAGACCTAACCAGTCAGTATATAATTTATCTTTCAAGTCACAGTGATTGGTTGAGGGTGGCATTGAACCAATCCTTCCAGTGAGACTCAATCCTGATCTCTTATTAGAACTATATAAGAAAAGAAAAACACTCTGCTGGGGTTGGTAATCAGGAAATATTACAGTCTGCTTTAGTCTTCTATATATTGTTCATCATTTCTGACCATTTAGAAAAGGGATTACATTAGCAAATGGTTTACAGAGTCCCTATTGCCCAAGGAAATCCAAGGTAGAGAAAATATTATAGCGTGGTGCCGCCATAGAGCCATCTCGCTCAATGAAGTGAGAGATCACCAGAGATAAAAGCCCAGAATAAACACTCTTGAGAAGAGAGATGTCAAATATTATCAAATAGTCAAATTTCTTAGAAAATCTCCTCTTTTTTCAAAAGTATTCTGGGGTAGACCCCACAGCTGAAGTAAAGGAGGACTCGTCCTCCCTTTTTGTTAACAGGCTCAAATATAAACTAGGGAACTTATTAGGAAAAAAGATTGAAATGTGAAACTATTTTTAGAAAATATATGATATGTGGCCAGATGTTTTTAGAGAGGCTTAGAGAGTAAACAAGCTACGGCTCTCTAGATAAAATTGACCCCTGAGATAAAAACTAGACTAAAAGATCTTCTGTTAAGAATTGGAAACCTGTAGGTAAAGAAGCCAGGAGAATAGTGCAAGTGAAAGGAGCACTGAAATAACAATTGTTCAATACTGGCTAAGAAGCTGAAGGACAATCCAAAATCTGTCTAATCATGGCCGCTCTGAGGGAGACCCGAGTCCACAAAGTTCCACAAAGTTCCTCGTCCTTCCTCTAAACTCCCAAGTGGAACAATATAGCATTCTTGTTGATATTAGTGTTCTCTACCCTTAATCCTGCTACTCTGGAACATCAGATCCTCGGACGAGTTTTGAAGTTGTCTAAAAAGCAAAATGACTTACAGTGAGAGTGAGAGAGAGAGAAGAATTTTGTCTTAATGTAAAAATGACTGACATGATAAAAGATGATGAAGAATTTGAAACTGTATGGTAATCATAGAAGCTTGAGAAGAAATAAACTTTATTTGGTTTGGTCTACTAGAACCACTCTAAAAACAGAATTTACAACAATTCTAAGTCTCAACCCATATCTGATACTTTGGGATCTCTGTTGGAGAAATATTCCTTTATTCTTTGTGGCACCTACAGATTTAACAGGCAGGATCTACTTCCAGAGAAAATATACTGCAGCCCTTTCATATTATCAGATTATAGCTGATGTGACATTAGAATACCTACACTAGTCTATAAAGAAATGACTCAAGGAATTACCAAAGATACTTACATGTGGAATCCACCCAAAAAAGGTCAAACTCACAGAAACAGAGATTAGAAAAGGGATTTCCAGGGGTTGGGAGGTAGAGGAAATAGGAAGCAGTTGGGAAAAGGGTACAAACTTTCAGTTGTGAGATAATGTATAACATGATGATTGTCTTCTATAACTAATATTTACTAACAGAGTAGAAATTAAATGCTGTCACCAATTTTTTTTAAAAAGATGTGAGGTGATGGATGTGTTAATTAGCAAGATGAGAAGAATCTTGCACAGTGAATATCAAATTATTACAACGTATATTTTAAATATCTTATAATTTAATGTCAGTTATACCTCAATAAAGCTGACCAAAAAATTACCAAAGAAATAGCTATGGTCTCAGAATCCCCAAGGGTAAAAGACTTTACAGACAGGCTAACTGGAGCAAAGTCAATTAGAGTTCAGATTGATTCTTCCTAGATTTTTATAAATCTTTTTGTACTGACATGAAAAGGTTAGGCCGTGCACTAGGGGTGTTAAAAACATGGCATTGCCTGTCCCTTAAATCAGGAGAAGCCATGGCTTAGTCTCCTTGCTTCAGACCAATTATAGTCTTCAAGAAATTAGTCAAAGCATCTTCAGATCTTGTGTTAGGCTCACCTTTAAATCTGATGTTACCACATGCAGTAAATCTCTATTGCTAAAGGAAATCACTCATCATTTTTCTACTAGTTAACTAAATAATTATAAACTATTGTCACTTTCTTTTTCTCATATTAGCATCTACTGGTATCATATTCTTTGAATATACAGAATAGTTCCAATAATTGTTTTAATGTCTTTGTCAACTCTAATGTTTGTGTTAGTTCTGGGTCAATTTTGATTTTCTCATTATGGGCCCTATTTTCCTGCTTCTTTGGATGCCTGATAATTTTGCCAGAAATCGTGATTCTACCTTGATGGGTACCATATTTTTTGTATTCTTCTAAATATTCTTAAGCTCTGTTTTGGAACACAGGGTTACTTGGAAATGGGTCATTTGGGGCCATGCTGTTAAGACGTGTTAAGAGCAGAGCTGTGTTGACTCCAGGGCTCACTATTCGCTACTACTGAGGCAAGGCCCTGTTGTATACTACCCAGTGCCCGTAAATCACAAGGTTTCCAATTCTGGCTGGTGGGAACTGGTACTGTGTGTGTGTGTGCGTGTGTGTGGGTGTGCGCGCACGCACATGCGTGTACATGTGCGTGCATGTGCATGCTGGGCACTGTCACTTCTAACCCTTTTGGATGGTTTTTTCTCCAGCCTTAGGTAGATTCCTCAAAGGCATGTGCTGACCAGCACTCAGCTCAATACTCAGAGAGGACCTTGTGGACATCTCTGAGATGCCCCCTCTGTGCAGCTCTCTCCTCTCCCATACTCTGTCCTGGAACGCTTGCAGCCTGTGTCTCCCTGGACTCTCAATTCCCATTCCTTAACCCAGGGAACCCATCCTGATTTCCACTCCTTGCATCACAGCCTGAACCTCAAGGCTGTAAGTTGAGGCAACAATAGGGCTCACCTCACTTGTTCCCGAGTGCTTTGTTGCTTGATGTCCAGTCTCTTAAAAACCATTGTTTCATATTTTGTCTGGTTTTTTGTTATTTCAAATGAAAGTAGAGGGTCACAAAAGAAGCTAGTATATATGATAGACACTCTAAACGTACTATACAAACACTTCTAAGGTATCACAGAAATACTTTAACAAATCATCACACTAAATAGGCTGTTTTAACTATAATCTTGACTAGAAAGGATCACCGATCTAAGTCTATAATTCTCCTCTTGTTCTGGATGAGGATATTAATATACTTGGCATGTGACTGTCATGACAACACTCATTTGCAACCCATTAAGATGGATCATCTCTCCTGTGCAGCAACTGGGATCTTTGTCCCTATGCATAATTCAGGACCAAGGTTTTCAGTGCCACCCCAGGACCAAGGTTAATTGTTCTATGGGGCTCTTAGTTAGGCTGTTTCGAGATTCTGACTCCCCAATACCATCAAATTGACAATACCTCCTTACCTCCAAAGGGATAAATACTATAGGAGTTAGACAAGGAGGCTTTAACCAGCCTGCCAATCAGTGAGTCCCTCACTCTTGAAAGTCAGACATGGAAATGGACGCCCTCCAGGAAACTTGCCTCTGAACGTCAATTAACCAACAATAGTCTCACTCAAATACTACACACCTACAGGTGATGTCAACCCACTTAAACCTCTGAAACTCTTCCAATGCTTGAACTCCATGCTTCCTCAAAACCCTATATAAGGGCTTCCCTGGTGGCGCAGTGGTTGAGAGTCCACCTGCCTATGCAGGGGACACGGGTTCGTGCCCCAGTCCAGGAGGATCCCACATGCTGCTGAGTGGCTGGGCCCGTGAGCCATGGCTGCTGAGCCTGCGCGTCCGGAACCTGTGCCCTGCAATGGGAGAGGCCACAAGAGTGAGAGGCCCGCGTACCGCAAAAACAACAACAAAAAAACCAAAAACCCTATATAAGATCAGCAGTTTGCTCTGATCAGGGAGGCCACTGGTCTGACTAACTTATCTCTCCCCTACCACAGTAAGCAATAAATTCAGTTGTGTTTTTATATTTTTTAGTATTTTGTTCTATTTTATTTTATTTATTTATTTTGGGCTGCATTGGGTATTCGTTGCTGCGTGTGGGCTTTCTCTAGTTGCGGAGAGCAGGGGATACTCTTTGTTGCAGTGCGTGGGCTTCTCATAGTGGTGGCTTCTCTTGTTGCAGAGCATGGACTCTAGGCACGCGGGCTTCCGTAGTTGCAGGATGCAGGCTCAGTAGTTGCAGCATGCAGGCCCTAGAGCGTAGGCTTCAGTAGTTGTGGCACATGGGCTTAGTTGCTCTGCGGCATGTGGGATCTTCCTGGACCAGGGATTGAAGCCATGTCCCCTGCATTGGCAGGTGGATTCTAAAACACTGCGCCACCAGGGAAGTCCCCAGCTGTGTTTTTTTAAATATTAGATATTGAGTGGTGAGCTCATCAACCTCTGAGAGTCTTATATTTGATATTCTAATTTTATAATTGCTCACTTGATTTAGGTCCTAATACTATTATCAGCAGCTACCATTACTTGAGCATCAGTTAAGCCAAGTATTATGCCAGCTGTTTACATACTTTAAATCTGAATTACTTAATCTGAAATGAGAAGATAAAGCTGAATTTATTGCTTACTATAGCAAGGGAGAGCTACATTGGTCAGGCATAATCTCCTGGAACAGAGTTGAATAAACTTCTTTGTAAATGTCCAAGGAAGCTGCAAATACAACCTCTGAGATATCTTATATACGAATAGAGATATGGCCTTATAAAAGGTGTGCTAGTAATTACCCAGCATAGAAGGGTATATGTTTACTAGATAGTGGGAGAGTTTTTACCACTTTTCAGGTGATCGTATTTCCAGGGATTATGTACTAGATGTTAGACTAGGACATTTCACTGAAATAAAGTATCATATCATTTAGTTGCCAAATCATCCAGTACCTCATTAAATGCTTTTTAATAAAATTTACTTAGAATAGCCAAGTATTATGCAACAGCATCTCCTATCATACAACACACTAATATAAATTTATTGGGTGGAAAATGGGGAAAGGGACAAAAAAGATGGGGTGGTTCTCTACTGATATCAAAGAATTCATAAAAGGATAAATTCAGGTCCAAAATCTTCAGTCCACATCAAAGAGTTCATGTCCTGATGACGGTGGAAACAGCCCAGCCCTAGTTGCTGGGCTCAGGGAATCAGGGTGACGTAGCTGTTCTAAGTGAAGAAGCTCCTCTGTCAAGGACGTCACTTTCTCTTTAGTTCAAAATGACACTTCTTAGGCACAAATCTAAGTTTCTGTTTATTCTCCCATCCATGTAGAGCAGACTGATTGGATATGCTGTTGTGCCTTTTATCTTGGTCCTGTTGGAAAGAAAACACACCCCAAAACTGTTAGAAACTAACTGCAGAGCCGAGGACCTATTTTGTCTTTATGGATGTCATATTTTTTCACGATAGGTGGTTCTAAACCAGTTAGCTTGGGAGAGGTAGAACTTTTAAGAAAGAAATTCAGTTCATTGGTTTTCCAAACAGTAGTTTAAAGAAATCTACAGATTAGTGGAGAGTAGCTGGATGGAGAGAGAACTTGTGTAATTAGAAATCTGAGAAGGAACAAAGCCAGAATTGCTTAAGACAAATATTCCACCTCTTCCTGCCACCTGTCTTCCCTCTGCAACCGGTTTTTGGTCAGCTCAAGCTGTAGGTCATCGAGTTTGCACTTAAACCAGCGCCGAGCTTCTTCCGGGTTAGCTGTTATCTGCACATACAAATGTTCTCATTAAAATTTACAACAAAGGAACACTTCAACTTTTTGTGTATTAGTTCAAGAGACTCTTTCTTTATACATTGTATAATTTAAAAGCTTTATTTCCCCCCACAATTAGCAAATGGGCTTCATATTAGTTTAACTGGAAGTTTTTTTCCTATAGTTGCCAGTTCAAGAGACTTTACCTAGATATTTAAAGACTCAAATTCTAACTGCATGGTCTTTGCAACCTGTTTGCATAATACACATCCTCCTATAGATGAGAGAATAATTTCTGAATATGGAGTTAAAGAATGAATGCAAACCTGCTGATTTTCATGCATTTGTTAATATTTCCTGGATGTGAACTGAGGTGAGAGGGCTCAGGAGAAAGTTAAGATAGGAGTGAAAGTACAAGATGGCATTGAAAATTCATTTGGTAGTTCAAACCACACTTTGAGTTCTGTTCTCTAAGACTAAACACCTCTCCAAGGTCCCTGAACTGTAAAGCCTAGATTTTCCTGCTGTGCTTTATAAAAGTAATAGAATGAATTAGTAAAAACACTGGACCAGCTTAGTGTAAATGGTATTCTTTTTATTTCCTTTATCAAAATATTTTATACTTTAGCTCCTAAGCACAAACTTCCAAATGGTCTGTTAGACTTGAAAACAGTCCCTCTAGTAGTCTGCCTTTGAAGATGATCTAGAATCAGTATTCATTTACTTGACAAATATTTATTAAGTGCCTATATGTGCCTGGCACTTTTCTATGTATTGGGGATATTTTGTTATTTTGAAGGGAGAGCCAACAGGTTTTTATTATATATAAAGGTTGCTTCAAAATAGCTGTAGAACATATCCTCTAGAATAAAAAGTAAAATGACTGCTTCTTCCCCTTTGATTATTTATGTTTCATGGACAGCATTTTCATGTTTTGACTCTGAGGTCTCAGAGACTAGTGTATTTCTCTCTTGCTTGGGAGAAGGCAAGTTCGATGCGAGCAGGGGCTTCGTCTGGCTTATTCACCCTATATCTCCATCACCTAGCACGGCACCAGCCATATAATAGGTCCTTTATAAATCTGTGCTACTATGTACTTGTCCCATATTAACCAGATCACAGTGTGGGTACAAAATAGTGAGATAATAGAGCTCTGCTTGTCATTTAACTTTTAGAAAGCTACAAAGCTAAAGTATTTTCCAGGTCTGTCTGTGCATCCTGACGACAGAAACACTCCCAATCTCCCCCCAAACCAAACCCCACTTTTCTCTTTATCAGAAGTGGAGGGAAAGATGCTTGAAATGACAATCATTGTACATCATGTCTCCTCTTGTATGGAGAATGAGAATGGAGCCAACATTTATTGAAACTTACTCCAAGCCATCTATCAGAGTAACAGTGGTAGGTAATAACTTCCTATTATGGAAGTGGTAACTGATGAGTTACAGAAAGTAAATGTAACTTCCTTAAGGGCCCAGTAAGTGTCACTGTTGTCAAACTCACAAGAGAGGACTCCATATTCCTTTTAATTCATTCATTAATTTTTAAAAACATCTTTATTGGAGTATAATTGCTTTACAATGGTGTGTTAGGTTCTGCTTTATAACAAAGTGAATCCATCATACATATACATATGTCCGCATATCTCTTCCCTCTCGCGTCTCCCTCCCTGCCACCCTCCCTATCCCACCCCTCTAGGTGGTCACAAAGCACTGAGCTGATTTCCCTGTGCTATGCGGCTGCTTCCCAAGAGCTATCTATTTTACATTTGGTAGTGTATATATGTCCATGCCATGCTCTCACTTTGTCACACCTTACCCTTCCCCCTCCCTGTATCCTCAAGTCCATTCTCTAGTAGGTCTGTGTCTTTATTCCCGTATTACCCCTAGGTACTTCATGACCTTTGTTTGTTTTTTATTTTTTTAAGATTCCATACGTATGTGTTAGCATATGACATTTGATTTTCTCTTTCTGACTTACTTCACTCTATATGACAGACTCTAGGTCCACCCACCTCACTACAAATAACTCAATTTCGTTTCTTTTTATGGCTGAGTAATATTCCATTGTATATATGTGCCACATCTTCTCTATCCATTCATCTGTCGATGGACACTTAGGTTGCTTCCATGTCCTGCCTATTGTAAATAGAGCTGCAATGAACATTTGGGTACATGACTCTTTTTGAATTATGGTTTTCTCAGGGTATATGCCCAGTAGTGGGATTGCTGGCTCGTATGGTAGTTCTATTTGTAGTTTTTTAAGGAACCTCCATACTGTTCTCCATAGTGGCTGTATCAATTTACATTCCCACCAACAGTGCAAGAGGGTTCCCTTTTCTCCACATCCTCTCCAGCATTTATTTTTTCTAGATTTTTTTATGATGGCCATTCTAACTGGTGTGAGGTGATACCTCATTGTAGTTTTGATTTGCATTTCTCTAATGATTAGGGATGTTGAGCATCATTTCATGTGTTTGTTGGCTACCTGTATATCTTCTTTGGAGAATTGTCTATTTAGGTTCTTCTGCCCATTTTTGAATTGGGTTGTTTGTTTCTTTAATATTGAGCTGCATAAGCTGTTTATTTATTTTGGAGATTAATCCTTTGTCCGAAGATTCGTTTGCAAATATTTTCTCCCATTCTGAGGGTTGTCTTTTTATCTTGTTTATGGTTTCCTTTGCTGTGCAAAAGCTTTTAAGTTTCATTAGGTCCCATTTGTTTATTTTTTTTGTATTTCCATTTCTCTAGGAGGTGGGTCAAAAAGGATCTTGCTGTGATTTATGTCATAGAGTGTCCTCTAAGAGTTTTATAGTATCTGGCCTTACATTTAGGGTCTTTAATCCATTTTGAGTTTATTTTTGTGTATGGTGTTAGGGAGTGTTCTAATTTCATTCTTTTACATGTAGCTCTCCAGTTTTCCCAGCACCACTTATTGAAGAGGCTGTCTTTTGTCCATTGTGTATTCTTGCCTCCTTTTTCAAAGGTAAGGTGACCATATGTGAGAGGGTTTATCTCTGGGCTTCCTATCCTGTTCCATTGATCTATATTTCTCTTTTTGTGCCAGTACCATACTGTCTTGATAACTGTTGCTTTGTAGTATAGTCTGAAGTCTGGGAGCCTGATTCCTCCAGCTCTGTCTGTCTTTCTCAAGATTGCTTTGGCTATTCGGGGTCTTTGGTGTTTCCATACAAATTGTGAAATTTGTACGTTGCTCTGGGTAGTAGAGTCATATTCACAAATGTTGATTCTTCCAGTCCAAGAACATGGTATACCTCTCCATCTGTTTTTATCATCTTTAATTTCTTTCATCAGTGTCTTATAGTTTTCTGCATATAGCTCTTCTGTCTCCTTAGGTTCATTTCTTCCTAGGTATTTTATTCTTCTTGTTGCAATGGTAAATGGGAGTGTTTCCTTAATTTCACTTTCAGATTTTTCATCATCGGTGTATAGGAATGCAAGAGATTTCTGTGCATTAATTTTGTATCCTGCTAGTCTACCAAATTCATTGATTAGCTCTAGTAGTTTTCTGTTTGCATCTTTAGGATTCTCTATGTATAGTATCCTGTCATCTGCAAACAGTGACAGTTTTACTTCTTCTTTTCCGATTTGTGTTCCTTTTATTTCTTTTGCTTTTCTGATTGCTGTGGCTAAAACTTCCAAAACTATGCTGAATAATAGTGGTAAGAGTCGGCAACCTTGTCTTGTTCCTAATCTTACAGGAAATGGTTTCAGTTTTTCACCATTGAGAACGATGTTGGCTGTGGGTGTGTCATATATGGCCTTTATTATGTTGAGGTAAGTTCCCTCTATGCCTACTTTCTGGAGAGTTTTTATCATAAATGGGTGTTGAATTTTGTCCAAAGCTTTCTCTGCATTTATTGAGATAGTCATATGGTTTTTCTCCTTCAGTTTGTTATTATGTTGTATCACATTCATTGATTTGTATATATTGAAGGATCCTTGCATTCCTGGGATAAACCCCACTTGATCTTGGTGTATGATCCTTTTAATGTGCTTTAGGAATTGTTTGCTAGTATTTTGTTGAGGAGTTTTGCATGTATGTTCATCAGCGATATTGGCCTGTAATTTTCTTTCTTTGTGACATCTTTGTCTGGTTTTGGTATCAGGGTGATGGTGGCCTCGTAGAATGAGTTTGGGTGTGTTACTCCCTCTGCTATATTTTGGAAGAGTTTGAGGATAGGTGTTAGCTCTTCTCGAAATGTTTGATAGAATTCTCCTGTGAAGCCATCTTGTCCTGGGCTTTTGTTTGTTGGAAGATTTTTTTTTTTTTTTTTGCGGTACGCGGGCCTCTCGCTGCTGTGGCCTCTCCCGTTGCGGAGCACAGGCTCCGGACGCGCAGGCTCAGCGGCCATGGCTCACGGGCCCAGCCGCTCTGCGGCACGTGGGATCTTCCCGGACGGGGGCACGAACCCGCGTCCCCTGCATCGGCAGGTGGACTCTCAACCACTGCACCACCAGGGAAGCCCAGTTGGAAGATTTTTAATCACAGTTTCAATTTCAGTGCTTGTGACTGGACTGTTCATATTGTCTATTTCTTCCTGGTTCAGTCTTGGCAGGTTGTGCCTGTCTAAGAATTTGTCCTTTCCTTCCAGGTTGTCCATTTTATTGGCATAGAGTTACTTGTAGTAATCTCTCATGATCCTTTGTATTTCTGCAGTGTCAGTTGTTCCTTCTCCTTTTTCATTTCTAATTCTATTGATTTGAGTCTTCTCCCTTTTTTTCTTGATGAGTCTGGCTAATGGTTTATCAATTTTATTTATCTTCTCAAAGAACCAGCTTTTAGTTTTATTGATCTTTGCTATTGTTTCCTACATTTCTTTTTCATTTATTTCTGATCTTTATGATTTCTTTCCTTCTGCTAACTTTGGGGTTATTTTGTTCTTCCTTCTCTAATTACTTTAGATGTAAGATTAAGTTGTTTACTTGAGATGTTTCTTGTTTCTTGAGGTAGGATTGTATTGCTATAAACTTCCCTCTTAGAACTGCTTCTGCTGCATCCCATAGCTTTTGGGTCATCATGTTTTCATTGGCATTTGTTTCTAGGTATTTTGATTTCCTCTTTGATTTCTTCAGTGATCTCTTGGTTATTTAGCTGTGTATTGTTTAGCCTCCATGTACTTGTATTTCTTACAGATTTTTTCCTGTAATTGATATCTAGTCTGATAGTGTTGTGGTCAGAAAAGATACTTGATACAATTTCAATTTTCTTAAATTTACCAAGGCTTGATTTGTGACCCAAGATATGATCTATTCTGAGTGTTCCATGAGCACTTGAGAAGAAAGTGTATTCTGTTGTTTTTGGATGGAATGTCCTATAAATATCAATTAAGTCCATCTTGTTTAATGTATCATTTGAAGCTTGTGTTTCCTTATTTCTTTCCAGTTTGGATGATCTGTCCATTGGTGAAAGTGGGGTGTTAAAGTCCCCTACTGTGATTGTGTTGCTGTCGATTTCCCCTTTTATGGCTGTTAGCATTTGCCTTATGTTTTGAGGTGCTCCTATGTTGGGTGTATAAATATTTACAGTTGTTCTATCTTCTTCTTGGATTGACCCCTTGATCATTATGTGGTGTCCTTCTTTGTCTCTTACTGTAATAGTCTTGATTTTAAAGTCTATTTTGTGTGATATGAGAATTGCTACTCCAGCTTTCTTTTGATTTCCATTTGCATGGAATGTCTTTTTCCATCCCCTCACTTTCAGTCTGTATGTGTCCCTAGGTCCTAAGTGGGTCTCCTGCAGACAGCATATATATGGGTATTGTTTTCGTATCCATTCAGCCAGTGGATGTCTTTCAGTTGGAGCATTTAATCCATTTACATTTAAGGTAATTATCGAAATGTATGTTCCTATTACCACTTTCTTGTTTGGGGTTTGTTTTTGTAGGTCTTTTCCTTCTCTTGTGTTTCTTGCCTAGAGAAGTTCCTTTAGCATTTGTTGTAAAGCTGGATTGGTGGTGCTGAATTCTCTTAGCTTTTGCTTATCTGTAAAGGTTTATTTTCTCCATAGAATCTGAATGAGATCCTTGCTGGGTATAGTAATATTGGTGGTAGGTTTTTCCCTTTCATCAGTTTAAATATGTCCTGCCACTCCCTTCTGGCCTGTAGAGTTTCTGCTGAAATATCAGCTGTTAACCTTATGGGGATTCCCTTCTATGTTATTTGTTGCTTTTCCTTTACTGCTTTTAATATTTTTCCTTTTATTTAATTTTTGATAGTTTGATTAATGTGTCTCAGCATGTTTCTCTGTGTTAATCCTGTGTGGTACTCTGTGCTTCCTGGACTTGCTTGACTATTTCATTTCCCATGTTAGGGAAGTTTTCAACTATAATCTCTTCAAATATTTTTTGAGTCCCTTTTTTTTTCTCTTCTTCTGGGACCCCTATATTTTGAATGTTGGTGTGTTTAATGTTGTCCAGAGGTCTCTGAGACTGCCCTCAATTATTTTCATTCTTTTTTCTTTATTCTGCTCCCTGGCAGTTATTTCCACCATCTTATCTTCCAGCTCACTTATCCGTTCTTTTGCCTCAGTTATTCTGCTACTGATTCCTTTAGAGTATTTTTAATTTCAGTAACTGTTTGTTTGCTCTTTAATTCTTCTACATCCTTGTTAAATGTTTCTTGTATTTTCTCCATTCTGTTTCCGAGATTTTGGATCATCTTTACTATCATTACTCTGAATTGTTTTTCAGGTAGCTTGCCTATTTCATCTTCACTTATTTGGTCTTGTAGGTTTTTACCTTGTTCCTTCATCTGTAACGTATTGTTTTTTGTTGTTTCATTTTTTTTTTTTGATGGGTGGTGCTGTATTCCTATCTTACTGGTTGTTTGGCCTGAGACATCCAGCAGTGCAGTTTGCAGGCAGTTGGATAGAGCCAGGCCTTGGTGCTGAGATGAAGACCTCCAGGATGCCTCACTCCCATTAATATTCCCTGGGGTTTGAGGTTCTCTGTTAGTCCAGTGGACTTGGAGCTCCCACTACAGGAGCTTGGGCCTGACCTCTGGCCTGGGAACCAAGATCTTGCAAGCTTTGTGGCATGGTAAAAAAAAAAAAGAGAGACAGAGAAAGGAAGAATAGGAGCAGAGAAGCACAATATCAAAGAATAAAAAAGAAAATAAAATTAGAAAGATAAAAAATATATTAGAAAATATAAAACTATAATTGAAACAACTGCAACAAGGTAAAATAAAACCACAACAGAAAAAAGAAAAATAAATGGGGGGGCCTTACAAGCCAAAAGGAGAGAACAATAATAACAAAGAATAAAGAATAAAATAAAAGATTATGAACTATAAAAATATAAGAGAATCAACAATGAGTCAACAAGGTAAAACAGAACCCCAATCTGAGAGGAAAAAAGAAAAAACAAAGCCATAGCTATGGCAGGGTGGGGTTTAGGCAGGGGTGGAACTTAGGCAGGGGTGGGGTTTAAGGTGGGGCAGGACCTAGGCTCAGGACCCCCATAGCAGGAAAAGGCCCTGGGGGTGGGGCCTAGGTGGGGTGATGTTCAAGTGTGGGGCAGGGCTTAGGACCTGGGTGGAAGGAAAGGAGGACCTCTGGAGTGTGGAGTTCTGGAGCTTGGAGGTAAGGCCCTGAGTGAGGGTGTGTGGGTGGGGTTTAGGCCCATTGCCTTGGAGGGGGTCTCAGAGGGGGTCTCTGAGTGTAGAGGTGGGGCCCTGGGGGGGGGGTAGGGGCAGGGCTTGGGCTCTGCACAGTAGGAGGGAGGCTCCGAGGATTAGGCCCAGGAGCCCAACAGGGAAGGCACTGGCCCTGTTTCCTTCCATGCATCTGTGCCCTCCCCCACTGTCTCTGCCAAGGTCTCCCCCATCCCCGCTGGACCCATAACCACGGGTGAGTCCCGCTGGGTGTAGGAACTCCTCCCCTCCCCCAGCCACCCCTCAGGGGTGCCGGTCCCAGACGTCCAGCCTTTACTTTTGCTCCCCCTTCCCTCCCTCCCGCTCCCTCGGGACCCGCATGACTGGAGGCAGCCTCGGTGTGCAGAGGGTCAGGCCTCGGATCTTAGCAGGTTCCTGGGGTCCAAGTGGGCAGGGGAAACCTGGCCATGCTCCCTTTCGATCCTCTGCCCTCCCAATGTTTCCCCAATTTCCCCCTTTGGGCGTGGGATTCCTTCCCCTCCCCTAGCTGCCCCTCAGGTGCCAGTCCTGTCCCACCTCTGCTTCTCCTCCGCCTTCACTCCCCCCACGCCCCACGTCCTACCTGGTCACTGGGGGTTCCTCCCGTCCCCTTAGGTGTCCGTGGTGCCCCACCAGTGCCTGGTAGGTGCCCTAGTTGTGAGGAGACGTGAATTCCGCGTCCCCCTAGTACACCATCTTCACTCTGCCCCCCCCATATTCCTTTTAATATACCATTCTGACAGTCATATTATCATGTAATTTAATGGCTACAAAAGGGATAAACTGGCAGCAATGTCACTGTGATACCTTTAGCTTAAGAATCTCTTCTTTTTTGAATTTTATTTATTATACAGCAGGTTCTTATTGGTTATCTGTTTTATACATATTAGTTGTATATATGTCAATCCCAATTCCAGGGATTTCTGGAATTTCAGGGACTTGGACTACCAAGGTAATATTAGTCAATATCAATCAATATTTTAGGATTCTATGATGTCTCATCAAGACACAGAATCTTTTTTTTTTTTTTTTGCGGTACGCGGGCCTCTCACTGTTGTGGGCTCTCCCGTTGCGGAGCACAGGCTCTGGACGTGTAGGCCCAGCAGCCGTGGCTCACGGGCCCAGCCGCTCCACGGCATGTGGGATCTTCCTGGACCGGGGCACGAACCCGTGTTCCCTACATCGGCAGGCGGACTCTCAACCACTGTGCCACCAGGGAAGCCTGACACAGAATCTTTAAAACTATCCTTTATAAGAGGCTATACTGAGTAAGGTATTGGTTCTTGCCTTTTGCACTCCTGACAACTGTGTTACTGAAGGATATTACACTGACTTGTGTTTCAGCGTCATCGTGTCTGAGGAAGCTTGTCTAAGTTTTCATGTCCGTGGGTCTGGCTCACCTGTTCTGATTCCACACTAGCTTCTTTCAGTTTATTCTCTGTTGCCTCTTTACATTTCTTCAGGTGTCTATTACTTTCTTCCAATTCCTGAAAACATGATACAAAGATTTTTTTACAAACTCCCAATGTACTATATATGGAATAAAAGCTTCAATATTGTAATAAATGAGCAACCAAAATATGAAAGTATGATGGGGTACTTTCTAACTCCAGGTGCTACCAGACTATAAGATAAAAACTATTATTTTCAGTTTAACCTACAGTATACATTTGTGTATATGACAGATTCTCCTGAGAAAAGGCGATTAACATCTCTTTCCAGAACTGGGGAATACTTTTCATAGCAGACAATCTCTGCTGGAAGGCAAGAGCTTGATGGTCTCTTGAAGTCCCTTTTCCGCAATAAAATGTGCTTGTCATTAGGTTGGGAGTAGATAAAAGTCCTGTAATGGCAACAGATGTATCTCAGCTACAGGGAAGAACCAAGGGGTGTAAGGTTCCTGAAAGACTATGAAGTTCAGAAGGCTTACTTAGTCACTAGCACTTTGCATATGGGAGCTTTAGCCATTCTTTAAGATTGAGTACCATTTTTATTAAGTTGAACATGAAGACGAGGTGCCATAGTCAAAGCTCCAGGCTTCATTCCTAGATATGATCCTAAGGACTTAGCTAAGGTGAACGACTTGTAAGTTTGTCTTCTTCTGCAGAGCCTAGAAAAGCCAGGTGCCCTCATGCTGGGTTTTGCACATGGCCTTTGCTGGTAATCTCTGAGATGACTCTTAGGAACCCTTTTACCTGGCACCGATGCTCCAGCTCCCGCCTCCTCTTCCACTCTGCCTCGAGCTGCAGCTCTTGCTGTTTATTCCGAGCTGACATATCATATTGGCTCTTGGCCAACAGCTGCATCTCCTTCCGTAGGTTAGTCATTTCAGATACAAATTTCTGGATACTCAGTGACTGGTAGGGCACAAAGAGGGAGACGGTTGGTGAACCTGTCCAAGTTTGGGATTTCATGTGAATGGTAAACAGAGTGTGTGGAAATCATCTACCTGTTCATAGTTTTCTTTCTGATAGTGATCCTTAATTAGCTCCATTTGCCTCAATTCTGTTTCTATTTGCTGAAAGTAAATGTGGATATAACATAGAAAGATGATCAGTGGAAAAACTGGCTTGCTCTTTTTGCCTATAGGCTGACAGAAAGAATCCCACATGAGATCCACAGTTACCAGTTCCTGCTGGGCTCTCCGTCCCATCCAGCCCCCTGACCCTGAAAGAGCAACGTCTTGTACAGTCACTGTGGAAGAGACAGCTGGGGAGCCAGAATGTGACACTGGCAGCTAATGAGAAACCAAACACTGATGCAGCACTATCTCTGCAGGAAACAAAGTCTCCCATTGCCTCCCCACAGGCAATCTGCCCACTTCCCAGGTGTAGCTGTAATTCCCAGAGGTCACGTGGTGGTAGTGCTCTGAAACCATCTTCCCCAGACACCACTGCCTGCCTGGACCCCCATCAGATACTAAGGAGGTGAGAGGAGAGTTAGGGTTTTTCATACAACCTTCATCCTCTCTATATTCTGAGCATTATTCGCCTTAGCTGACAAGTAGAGCTTAATTTGGGCCTTTTGATTCTTTATTTTCTCCTTGTTGCTGTCCAGTGTCTTTTCCAATTCGGTAAGTTGCTGCCGCAGCTCTCGGTTGGTCCGGGATACTTCCACTGATCTGCAGTTGGCTTCATCAAGGGCTTTCTTCAGCTGTGGGATACAAAGGGAAAATTAGAACATTTTAACCTTCCATTCAGTAAGAGAAGCTTATGTTTAGCTGTGCCCCTATATTTTATTCTCTTTGGACCTTTCTTTTAAAAAGTTTAAGTGATGGGACTTCCCTGGTGGTCCAGTGGCTAAGACTGCGCTCGAGTGCATGGGGCCCGGGTTTGATCCCTGGTCAGGGAACTAGATCCTGTGTGCCACAACTAAAGATCCTGTGTGCCGCAACTAAGACCTGGCACAGCCAAATAAATAGATATTTTTTTTTTTTTTTTTTTTTTTTTGCGGTATGCGGGCCTCTCACTGTTGTGGCCTCTCCCGTTGCGGAGCACAGGCTCCGGACGCGCAGGCTCAGCGGCCACGGCTCACGGGCCCAGTTGCTCCGCGGCATGTGGGATCTTCCCGGACCAGGGCACGAACCCGTGTCCCCTGCATCGGCAGGCGGACTCCCAACCACTGCGCCACCAGGGAAGCCCATAAATAGATATTTAAAAAAGGAGGGTAAGTGAGGCAATAATAATAAGTAGATTTGTGGAGAAACACTCAGTGATTTTCATAATTTTTAACAATAAAGAACACAATTTTTCTTAGAACAGATAATGTAAATGTATGTTCATCGTTTGCTTTCTAAGAGCATGGCTTTGGAATCAGACAGAAGTTTCAATCTCAGCTTCACCACACGCTAGTCAAGTAATTTCAGATAATTAACTTCCCTAAGCCTCAGGGTTCATCACTGGAAAAGTATGTGAATAGCCTACTTCATAGGATTCATGTAACAGTTAAACAAGATGAGGCAGAGAAGGAATATAGAGCCTGGCACACACTAATTGCTCAGTGATCATTGCTATGCTTTAAAGGTTTTTTTTTTTGTTTGTTTGTTTTTTTAAAAGCTTAAGCTTGTCTCTTTCTGTCACTTGTGACCTCATGTATGGAGAAGTGAAAATAAATTATATGGCAGTTTATGTAAATACACCTATCAGTTATTGACTACCCTTGCATGTATTTTTATAATATTGCTTTTTTTTCTATTGAGGTATAGTTGATTTATGATATTATATTAGTTTTAGGTCTATGACATAGTGATTAAAAATTTTTATAGATTATACTCCAGTTAGTATAAACTACTGGCTATATTCCCTGTGCTGTACAATATATCCTTGTAGCTTATTTACATAGTAGTTTATACTTCTTATGAATATTGATTTTTGTTTAGAAATTTTAATAAAATTGTCTAGTGGAAAAATAACATAGTGATTACTATTAAAAACAAGACAACAGGCCCACAATGAAGTCACTTATGCTAAGCCTTATGTCACCAAACTGAGACTTAATTACAGTTTTGGCTCTCCCGGAAAAGGACTCTTAAACCAATCAACCAGGAATCGCCTGATCAGCATTAGTTGAGTAATCTGCCTGAAAGATCCCAGCCATCTCTTAAAGGAAGTAAATCTGCTACTAGTAACTAGTCTATTTTTTTGCCTAGTATAACTTCCTTGTTCCTGCTCCCCTCTGCCTATAAAAGTTTTTCATTTTATACAACTCCTCAGAGCGCCATTCTATTGCAAACGATTGCATACTGCCTGATTCAAATTGATTTTTGTTCAAATAAACTCTTAATTTTATTATTCCTCAATTTATCTTTTAACATTACTTAAATCATTTTACAGAGTTCCCCCTCCTCCTCATATGCCCTTAAATGAGTACCACTTGATTTTAGGCAGCTGAGAAGGGAGAAGATAGGAGGGTGGTATTCTCTGTGGCTGGTAAGTATTTAACATGTCAAAGAAAAAAGTCAAAATTATTTGTTACCTTTTCTCTTTATACTAGCTCATTCCCTCAGATGCTAACATCACACTACAGTGTTAGTCTTTTATTATCACCCAACTAAATTTCTGTTAGATATTCCACCATTACCTTAATCACAGCTTTGTCAAAACTGGGTAAGCCCTAAAAACTAAGCCTCAAAACCACCCCGGAAAGCAGTGTGATGATTTCCATTTGATTGAGGAAGCTGAGACTCAGAAGTGAAGTGATCTGCACGGGTAGTAAATTTACACATTGCTAATAAGAGGCAGAGCTGGGAGTCTTAAACGGTGCACCCTGAGCCCACCCCTGCCACTAACTGCTCAAGACATCACACTCGTACTGTTCCTTGGTCTCTCCTGCACAAGTTCACCATCTTTACTGATCCCTGTTAAAAGGATTTAAACTTTTAAGTATTCTCAACAACTGTCTCTGAATAAAGGTACTTTTAATTTCAGTGCCCATTTTGTCTCCTACAGAAATTATTTTTATAATATTTTTAACACTTATACAGTGCGCTTTCAATTTACAAAGCACCATTTAAATAGCTGAATCTGATCTTGTGACTGTGCGCTGTCAAGTGCAATTGCTAATGGGCTAAATTTGGCAAAATACAGACCGGCCACGCCAACCAAGTCTTGGACTTATTTTAATTACTCCCTCCCCTTTGCTTATGATACATTTAATGTCTGATTTTTCTATTAATTAAAATGGATTTTTGATTTGATTGTTCTCTATTTTCAACAGAAACACTTTGCTTGGCTCTAATCATCTGAAGCCCAAAGTAACTGCTCTAGTTCCCTTGAGCCTCCATGTTTCCAGTTTCTCTTCATTCTTACCTACTCTCCACTGCTAATAGACTAACCTACCTAAAATTGTGCTCATAGCCTTCTCAGAAACCTACAGTGCTCTACTTTTACCTAATACTTTCCACCCATCATTCTGGTAGTCAAGGCCCTCTCCCAGCTGGTCTCATCTAAGCTAACCCCTTTTTCTCAGAAATTTCCTGAAGTCTCTGCTCTGATCAAGAGAGGCAAATCCTTTTTCTTTGCTCACATGTCAATTTATTTTTGTAACTAAGCTTTGTTCATCCTCTTCCATAGAGAGTCGCAACCCTGCCAGTCTCAACCCTGTATAATTTCATCAAGCTTCCCTTCTTCTTCGATCACCCAACCAGCCTAAAACAAACTTTCCCTTACTTTTTAATTCCTTTAAAATTGTACACAGCTTCTAGCTATCCAAGAAACATTTTCTGATGTCTTCCTAGTTGTCTCATGAAAAGAGTGGAGATGACAATTAAATAAGGGGTCATTTAGCACAGACCACATCTTCTGCTGTTTTTACTTGTGCCTCTCAGGAGGAGGTAGGTGCATGATGGATGCTAGTTAAGTGAATTGAGGAGACAGGTGATTTGCTATCTGTCTAGCAGATGGCGGTCTCCTCCTTCCTCTTTCCCACTCAGTTATTATTCTCCAATGGGAAAGCTGTCATCAAGGCATTCCTTCATTGGGCAGATAGCTGTATATCAGAAACTTTTTGTGTGTTAATTTACAAACAGCTTAGAGATGTATCTGGCTTGCTGGCGAAAGGGGGATTAGAAGAGCCAAAGAACAACTGTAGCCATTCTCAGAAATCCTGTAGCTGGTTCTCCTCTTCAAAGGCATTCACCTAGAGGGAGACTTCTGTCACTTGCCTCCATACCTCAGTCACTTCTCGTTGTGCTGCTTTCTTTGCAGTTTCTCTCTCAATTTGAAACTGCTTTCTTAGAGCATCTATGCGTTCAGCATGCGATTCTGCTTCTATTTTGGATACTTCATTCATCCGTTCTCTGTTTTGAAAAAGAGAAATGATAAATCACCTTTAGAAAACATCTTAGGAGGTGTCATTTACCGATGAGAAGCAGATCAGTCACCAGGTAAAAATCATTGATCTGGAACTCATTAACAGAAGAAAAAATAAGCATTTACCTGCAGCATTAAAAAACAAAAAGTCATTCAATATAAAGAGATCCACCCAAAAGAGTGAAACACATACTCTTGTTTTAACCAATACTGAGTAGTGTTGAGCCAGCAACATTTCACCAGAATATAAAATTTGTACGGATTACAAATATGAAAAATACCTTCTTGGCTTTAGCTTATACTTGTCTGCTATATCAGTACGTTCACTACGTGAAAGGAATAAAGATCCATGTGCACAATGCATTTCCCTTGGGTATAAATTTTCATGGGATGTTATTAATATCTAAATCCTATTTGCCTAGATAAAGTTTAACAAAAAACTCTAGTGGCTTGACCCGAACTTGATGGGTTTGACCTAACTAATCTCAGGACAAAATTGAAAACAATGAATGGTTTAGCAGCTGCTTCAATGGAATAATCCCACTCCTGGAGGGGTTGGAATAACCCATATAATCCATATATATATATGTGTGTGTGTGTGGATTATATTATATATATATATGTGGATTATATATATATATATATATGGATTATATACATATTATATATACAAATTGATATACATATATATAATCCATATATAATCCATATAACCCATAATCCATGCTTCTGTTTCTCCTTTTCCAAATCATGCTTATAAAGGACACATAAGCTTCTGACAGAAAAGGTTTGGAAGAAACATGTCAGTGTCCCTTCCAACTTGGTTTAAGCCTTCGTGTACGGAAGAAGACCGACACTAGTGGCGGAAGAGCTGAAGAGGAGCGTACCCCAGCCAGCTGATACCTGCTCTGCTCAGCTGTGCCTGCTTCCTTCACATGGCTCTGCTGGGAGTACTAGCTCAAAGTAGGGAAAAAGGGTTTCACTGGTTTATGTGAATTAGCCACACTTACTCTCCCAGAGGCGCTTCCCTAATTTCACTGTGACTATACTGCCCTTACTTGAAGGTTTCCAAATACTGTCGCTCAAGTTCTTTCTTTTCCAATTTCTCTTGAACATGATGATCAAGCTTTGTTTGCAGATGATTATTTGTCTGGAGAGCTTGCTCCAGGCGCATAGCCAGTTTCCTGTTGTCTTCTCTACCTACATCTAGAGCTTTTTGTAGAAGCTCCACCTGAAAGAGAAGAAAGAAGACTGTTTTTAATTCCACTGTAACAGATACAACAAGTCCATAACACTGTATATTCACTCTTTAAACTTTGAAACAATAATTATTTGGAACCAGAACCAAAGGCTCCAGATGCCTGGAATATATATGTGACAACTTATTACAGACAGTCCTTAGGAGACTCTTAGAAGGTGATGGGAAGAGTATGCTCCACTGGTCATTAGAAAGTTTTGGAAAATAGAGCCAACTTATTTATCCTAATTTCTAAAGTTTTAAACCAGTTAAACTCCCCTTCCGGATCCTATGACCCTCTGGTCTCACTGCCTAGAGAGATAAGAACTGGCAACTGTTCCTTGTATATCCTTTTGGAAAAAGCTTTTTATAGGAAATATCTATTTTATATGTGTGCATACGTGTAGATACATATTCATGTGTGTATACACCTATAAACACAGGTGAGTATTCCTCCTTATTTAGTGGGATCACTCTAGCTACTTCTGACTAAAGTTACGTTGTTTTCTAAGCCCTTTAACTTCACTTATGCATTGATACATGAAAAGAATGCAGACCATATAAGACAAAGAGAGTTAGGCATAATTATGGTCCTGGTTTGCCAATAAGTGGTCCACTGGAAGATCGCAGACCCATTTCCCCTTTGGAAATATGTCACTGTTCAAAACTCAGACTTGAATGGAAAGGAAATTTACCCGATTGTTTTACTCCGTTTTTCCAAAATAGCAATATCCCAATAAAATAAAAAATATCAACATTATCATCTATAAAAACCTGGCTTCAGGGCTTCCCTGGTGGCGCAGTGGTTGAGAGTCCGCCTGCCGAGGCAGGAGACACGGGTTCGTGCCCCGGTCCGGGAAGATCCCACATGGCGCGGAGCGGCTAGGCCCGTGAGCCATGGACGCTGAAACTGCGGGTCGGGAGCCTGTGCTCCGCAACGGGAGAGGCCACAGAAGTGAGAGGCATGCGTACCGCAAACAACAACAACAACAACAACAAAAACACTTGGCTTCTACCTCACTGTTGTGCTGGGCATCCATGACAAGGATTCTGGCCTGCCACTGTTCCACTTCCGCGTCCAGCTTCTGTACCCGCTGTTGATTTAGAGCCCTGTAAATGAACGGCCCAGAGAGAGTGACCATAGATAAGTACCGTCTAGGAGTGATACCACTGGGAGTTACAGGGCACCTTCCAAGAAGCCCAAATGGCATATGTAGTGGGCTACAGATGCTCAGAATATCTGAGAGTTGGCAGGTGACAGTTAGTAGCCTTAGCTTCAGGTTAAGAAACTAATTTTCCTATGGATTAAAAACTTGTCCCATTTATGATTCAATTTGGCTTTATATATTAAACTATCAGTACATGTTAATGCCTAACTTATGGGCTGCTAACTTTATATATTACTAGTACAAAAATATATCACCTCTGTATGGACTGGCTTGCTGTTGAGATTTCTGCTTTTTACCTAGAATTTTATTGTGAATAGTAAACTATATTTAATACCATCCGCTTGACTTTTTTTAAGTTCAGAGGTAATACAGATTCATAATATGTAAAAACACAAGTGCAATGAAGAATATAAAACTCACTTGTTCTCCCATAACATAGAGGCAATATGCACCATATTAAAATGTCTTAGAAGTCTGATTAAACTCAAACCATTTGTTCATTAACCTAAAAGGGAAACTTTAATGTAATTTTTGAAACATTCAAAGGAGTTCACTTATAAAACATGGCTAAAAGTAGTTCTCAGAATGATTCATCTAAAATAAATAAGATACTAATAAACGGATAATTACTTCAAAGAGAAGTAGACACTTGGCTTTAATCTTGACAACTGCCGTTCTGTAGACCCAAGGGCAGGTATAAATGGTGTAGAAAAGAGCAAGGAGAAAACAGCATATATCACATGAATTTCTAGAATACATACTTATTTACATCACTACAAAATATGAGAACTTTTGGATATCATTTTTATTTATAATTCCAGATTTTCCTGAATTTGCTAGTTCTTTAAGTACTTTGCTAGTTTTACCGCTTTATTTTCACAAGGGAATCAATATAAAGTGACTGTTTCTTGACCGCACACTGTTCTTTACTACAAATCAGCAGAAAAATACAAGTACAAAGATAGAAAGATAACCTCGGGTACCTTTCTTTCTTGAGGTCGGCAATCTCTGAATCCCTCCGTCCAAGCTCTAGTTGCACTTTTTCCAGATCGCCTTGCTTCTTAATGTGAGAAGCCAGCACATTCTCCAACATGACTGTAACTTTGCAGCTGTCTTCGTTAGCTTCTGCCAGTTGTTGCTGAAAGTTTCCCACCTAATAGAAAACGAAATAAGACAAAGATGTTTGGTCCTTTCTGGTTATTCTTCTGCTGAGTCCCATGACTTCTAGAAGAATATGGAAACCAGGTCTGGCAGAATGCCAAGAGGAATAATTAAAGTATATTTTATATTTATTTTGTTTCTTAAGTTATTCTGACTTTGAGAAACAGAAAACTAGACCCTAGATCATATGGATCCTATGAAGAACTCTGCAGTGCATCCTAACTATTGTCGTGTCTCAGCACATATATTAACTAGAGACATAAGGACCAACGGCTTCTTGGGTCTAGAGGTGGTCCCACACTGGCCTGCGCTAGCCCTCCTCAGCTATCTTACCATGGGGTCAGAAGAAGATGACACATCTGAAGGCCATCAGAATTATCTGAGGAAAAAGGACCACAAGAGAAAGTGGAAGCTGCTGAAGAATGATGTAACTCACAGCCCTCTTCAGAGGGGCAAAATCTAGCACCTGCTGTCAAGAAGTTTGGGATGTTACCTCTCTTCTCACTAAGTACACATGCTGTTAAGCAGAAAGCATTTGGTAATTTGATTTAACATAAAAGCTTAACAGTTATATCACATTGATAAAACATAAGTAGGTGGTTATTATTACCAAGGTCAGATGTGTTTCAACAGAAAAAATCAGGACTTTTGATTATTTTAAGACAGGAAGAAAAAAAATCCATTGGGAGTTAAATCATGTATTTTTAAGGGAAATATTTTAGAGCTCTTCTAAAGTTAGCCTTTCTTTAGGAAAATAAAAAAAATCCTCCTCTGATCAATCGTCATTCTTTTTTACTAAAGGTAAAAAGAAAGAATAGAATATGGCTCATGAAAGATTTCAGAAGTGCTTCATTTCAGTGACAGACTTCAGAAAGGATTGATGTCTTGCCTTCTTGGTCTCCCTGTCCTCCAAAGCTTCGAGGTCACCTTTCAACTTCCGACTCTCTTTCAGGGCTGCAGCACGACTCTTCACAACTCGAGAGAGCTCCCCTTCATTCTTTTCACGAATGGATTTCACCTTAGTAGAAAAAAAGAAATGATAAATGATTCTCCCAAAGCACAATCAATCAGCAATTAGAATAAGACACAGCAATTTAGAAACCAAATTGAAAATTTTTAATTAAATATGCTTATATATTATTGTAAGTAGAAACTAGCTTTAGTAGCTGTTTTTCTCCTGAAAACTACAAAGCAAAAAAAATCTGTTAATAAATACGGGCAAATCTCTAATATATGTCAATCTCTATGGAAGTGCAGAATGAAGGTAAGGGAGATAAGACAATGATGTTAAGATGAAAAACGGGGGAGAAACTGATTATCACAGAATTTGAAACTACAACGTAAATTAATATCATAAAAAACAAATTAATATCATAAACGGTGAATAAGTACTAAATAGTGTCAAGAAAACAGTGTTACAGAAGTGTTCTAAATAGTTTCCTAATAAATAATAAAAATAATATAAAAATAATCCTAATTAGAAGTATTAGAATTTTACATCTCTGAAATACTTTTAGTATATCTACAGTTATTTCAGATGATCATCATACTATTCTAAATACTACTCTTTTAAAAACTACTTTATCTTGAAATACAGACTCACAGGTTACAAAATTAGTGCAGAGTCCCCATGCACTCATTTCCTTGCTTCTAATGATGACATCTTATATTGTAGTTCAACATTAAAACCAGGAAATTGACTTCCATGAGATTAACTAGACTACAAAACTTACAATTTTCACCTTTTTAAACCTGCATTCATCTGTGTATGCACGCATGCACATAGCTCTATGTAATCTGATCCCATGCACGTATTCCTGTGATCACACAATCAAGATACAGAACTGCTCCACTGCTGCAAAGAACTCACTTGTGCTACTTCTCTGTGTTCACACCCTCCCCCAAACTCATCCCATGTCCCCTGGCAACCACTAATTTGTTCTCTATCCCTACTGCTTTTGTCATTCAAGAATGTTATTTTAAACATTTAAAAATAATTAATTTTAGTATAATACATTCACATTTTTTAAAACAGCCTTCCTGAGATATAGTTGACATACAATAAGCTATGTATATTTAAAGTGTATAATTTTGATATATGTATAAACCATAATCATGATAACAAATACGTCCATTATCCCAAAAGTTCCCTTACGCCTTTTTGTAACTTCCCCACTTCTGCCTCTCTCTGTTCCTACACATCCACCCAAGGCTACCGCTGACCTGTTTTCTGTCACAATCAATTCACTTTTATTTCCTAGAATTTTATATAAATGAAATCATATTTTATGTACTCATTTTTGAATGGTTTTTTACTCAGCACAGTTATATTGAGATTCACTCAATCTTCTTTATGTATCAATACTTCTTCCTTGTCTGTTGCTGAATAGTATTCTGCTGAACACTTGAGTTGTTCCAGTTTTAAGCTATTACAAGTAGAGCTGCTCTGGGCAGTTGTATACAGATCTTTGTGTAGATATATGCTTTCTTTTATCTTTGGTAAAAGCATAGGAGTGGAATGACTGGGTTGTATGGTAGTAATGTGTCTCACTTTTAAAGAAACTACCAAACTATCTTCCCGAGTGGTGGAGTGATTTTACATTCCCTTCAGCAATGTATGAGAGTTCCTCCACATCTTCACTAACACTTGGGGTAATCACTTTTTCAATTTTAGACATTCTAATAGTGTGTGGTAGTATCTCACTGCAGTTTTAATTTGCATTTCCCTAATGACTGCTGTTTAACATCTTTTCAAGTGCTTATTTATCATCCATATATCTTTCTTGGTGAAACGTGTGTTCAAATACTTGCACCTTCTTTTTTTTTTTTTCAGATTGTTTTTCCTTCTTAGTGAGTTTTGAGAGTTTTTAATAAACTGTGGAGACAAGACCTTTATCAGATATGTGATTTGCAAATGTTTTTTTCCCCAGCCTGTAGCTTTCTCTTCATTTTCTTAACAGTATCTTTGAAGAGCATACGTTGTCAATGTTACACTGTTTCCTTTATGGATTATGCTTGTGATGTCAAATCTAAGAAATCTTTGTGTAATCCAAGATCACAATGGTTTCATCCTATGTTTCAGAAGTTTTACAGTTTTAGGTTTTACCTTTAGGGCTTTCATCCACTTTGAGTTAATTTTTATATATGGTAAGAGGTATGGATCAAAGGTATTTTGTTTTTTTGTTTTTGCATATGATACCCAGTTGCTTCAGCACATTTGTTGAAAAGACCATCCTTTCTCTACTTTTACTTCTGTTGAAAATAAAATGTTCATAAAATTATTCTGGATGGGTAGCACGTTCACATTACTCTTAAGGTACAAAAGGATAAAGTGAAAAATCTCCCAGCCACCCCGTTTCCTTCCTCGAAAATAATGTTGCCAATTTATGAGACTCTATTCAAAAGTGAATACATATGAATACTTCATCGCCCCAACCCTTTTGCACACAAATAGTAAAATACTCTTCTGAACCTTGACTGTTTTAACCTAATAATAGATATGTTATGATTAAGATGAATATATCTTCAAACAGTATTCCAAACTATGGATATACCATGATTTATTTAGCCAGCCTCTTACCGATGGAATTTTGGTTGTTTCTAGTCTTCTGCTAATAACAAACAATACTTCAGAAAGTAACCTTGTAAACATGTCTTATGTACAAGCTAGTGTATCTGTAGGAAAAAGTACAACTGTGGGCGTAAAGTGATAAACAAAGCCAAATTGCCCTCCACAGGAAAAGGGCACTCCAAACAGTAGCAAAGAAAAATGCCTTTTCCCCACATCTTCCTCAATATTATACTTCCTTATAACTTTTAAACTGTAACATTAAAAATACTTTGAACTTCTGTAAGGATTCAAGAATAGTACAAAAGATGCTACCTTATAAGGTTTTGAAAACCTATTGGATTTTGTTCGAGACAAGTACATTAGGAAGAATATAGTTTCTATAATTTTACCAGTGTTTATAAAATATTTATAAATACGAAAAGGCCACTAGCAAAAGTGCTTAGGGTCTAAATAGTAGTTAACTCTAGAAGACAAGCTATAGTACTTTCTAGTTTTAAATACCAAACAAAGATGGATGCTCTAGTAAGTTTTCTTTGGAAAGTATTTTCCAGTGTTCAAGTTTTCAGGGCTTCTATTTATGTATTTCTACTTTAAAATCAGGCTTTACCCATTCTACTGTAAATGTTAAGCCTATTAGCATTAATTTTTAAAGTGAAGATTAGATTAAAAATCTCAAAGGTTACTCTTAAGCCAAATATAACATTTCTGTGTCCAAAACAAAAATTAAGTATGCAATAGCCAGAATAATGGTTTTGATCTACATCATCAGTTTTTCCTGTTTCTGAAGTTCTTTCCTTGTTGCTACTCACAGCTCCAAATGTTATCTTTCTAGATGTTACTACTTTTCTTCACTGTTGTATAAATCTTAAATTTCCTTATGATTTAATTTGTGGCCTTCACTTACCGAATCCCGGTAAAGATAATTTGGTGACTCATCATTTATTAATGGTCTTGAGGCAAGAATGTCTATTATATCCTCCACTCTTCCCTCCACGGTTTTAATGGCATTCAAAAGAGTCTTCAGAGAGATCCCACAGTCTCCCATCTTCTGAGAAGACCTCACACAAGTCAGGGTAGGTGCAAAGGTCACGTGGCGCGTAGGGTTTGGCATAACACTGGGCAAAACAATTGATGAAGTTTGTTCCTTTACATTGTTGACATGGGGCCTATGGCTTTCAGGGAATTTTGAAGATGCTGGCCTCTCTGGAGACTTCCTTCTTCTTGGAGGCATCACCAATTTAAAAAGACAAAATCAACTAAACCTAGAATTATTTTTCAGTGAGTGCCCCCTTTACTATGAGAAACAACACAACGTTCTAAATGAAGCTGGGATGGAAAATATACTTAAAACTGTGTTCCTTTGCTTTCAGAATGAAGAAAATACTAGTGTAAAGTATGTCCTAGTGAAGAAACAAAGTGTATCTAATGAGGTCCCCTTACCAGTATAGTCAGATTGTTAGAACCCTAGCAGCATTCCATTTGAAGACACATTCTAGTTGCTTGGTTACCAAGGGTATACATACACAAATGTTATAGTTAAAGAAGTTACACATGCTGACACTGAGGGTTACAAATTAAAAATAAATAATGTGATAAATTTGTAAACCATTGAAATGAATCACTTTCTTTTAGTAACATATTCCTGGATTATTTACTTCACTAAATGTTTTATATATCTTCTTTGCCTAATTTTCTCTGTTCATATGTTAAATTGTTAGGTGACCTACAAACGGTTTTCAGTCTCAACAGCCACCATGCTAACAAGTAAGCACCTTCACTACTAATACCTCTTTCAAGTGCGCTGTTGCAGGTATATCTTGTTGGCAACGAGTTATGCGTTCAGGCATCTTTATGAATTCTGTGGTTGAGTGGAACCTTGTACATCAAGGGTGTTTAAAAATATTTTTGATAAATTGAGTCAAGTGAGAGAATATTCATCTTTCTGGGATCATATGATGAGGTGGGAAGAAAGGCACCAATATACTAAAAGCTCATTAAAACAACATAGAAGCAATCTGTTTTATAGCTATTAATCACACCTGAGCACATTTGCCCTCCAGTGCCTTATTCAACTTGGGTAGATGGTCATTCTGTGAACTGGTTTCAGTAAAAGAATGTAGTTGTTCTTTTAGCTGCTTAACTTTTATCAAGAGGTAAAGCAGAAGAATAAAAAAACAATTCTCATTAATGAAAAAAAAAATATATATATATACTCCAAAACAGAAAAAAAAAGATGTCACAAGTTTTGCAAAAAGAAAAAAAAAATCACAGAAAATCCTTAAAACTTGTAAAAAGCAATCCTAAGTTTTTCTAACGATGCTATTTCAACTAAAATAGCTATTTCAACAAATAAAAGTAGGCTATACCCCTATACATGTACTGAGGTAATTCATTTGGTTTATAGCATTTATGGAAAGTCCAAATTAACATGACTCATGAATATAACTGAGACTTTGTGGGTAAAATGTTTCAGTTTTAAAGGAATTGTGGTATCTAGTATTCAAAATCCTTTCTGAGTATGGATAATTAGAATTGTCAATATGTAAGGGGACAAGAGTTTTGTGTTTACCCACAGAGAATTACAAAAGTTGCATTAACAATTCTTATAGGCTGAATTATATTTCAAAACTAACTCATAAAGCTGACTACTCACATCTTTCACTTTAAAGAAAAGATAATTTGGGGGAATAAAATCATTAATATTTACTCACAAATCTCCAAATTGTGTGTTTTTCTACATTTTCTTCCTCTTATTCCCAACCCTCTCAATACAAATCAACCATTAACATTACTGAGCCTATCTCTGAATCAGAAAAAATTTCATCCAAAATTTTTAATTTAAATCAACTTTTTCCTCTCTCAGTATCTTTTCTTGTTTCCCACCTCTGAAGGGCAAACTCCTCTTGGTTGTAGCCACTGATTGTTTCCAAGAACTGTTAAAATATGAGTGCTAATATTTAGTTTTTTTTAGAAAGGCTACATGAAAACACATTTTGTCTCCGGAAATCTCTCTTGTTCCATCAGCAGAATCCTTCTTTTTCTCATCTTTGCCTGTTTCTGGTGCTCTTTTCCACAGTGTACAGTATAAAACATGTTCCATGGCCCCCCTTAAATGTATTCACTTAAGGTTCAGAATTAGAATAGCTGCCTCTAAAGGGAGGTATTGATGCAACAATTATTCTCATTATAAACGTAAGCAAACTGCTGTTACCCTTGGAACTCAGTGGAAAATATTGATGAACACTCAAGAATTTTAGATTTGCCTCTCTTCAAACAAAACACAGAATATCCTTATTCCACAATATTTCTCAGCTAATTTACGCTACCCCCAGCCTCAGAGTACTCAATAAAATGCTCTGAAACTAGTCAGATGGCATGTTCTCATCTATAAAGCACTTTAATTTTTATACTAGTGTTCTTTTGTGGAAGGATTTCTAATTCAGGACACTGAAATGGGGAAGAACACAGAAGCAAATCAATCCTGCTGCCCTCAGAAATCTGATGTTTCTGTGTCATTAAAATCCAAGTAGCTTCCATAGCGAGCTTACCAGGCAGTCTTGGAAATACCAGTATTTAGGTCAAGGACATATCCTCCTGTTGTTTCAAATGATCTAAATATATAGAGATACATAGTTTTAAAAATTGAGGTATACTTGATTTATAATATTATGTAAGTCTCGACTCTACAACATAGTGATTCACACTTTTTAAAGATTATATTCCATTTATAGTTATTATAAAATATTGGCTATATTCCATGTGATGTACAATATATCCTTGTAGCTAATTTTATACACAGTAGTCTGTACTTCTTAATCTCCTACCCTAATATTGCCCCTTAAATATATTTTCTAATATAAAACTATAAAAACATAACACTACAGAAACTGTGAGACACCTAAGAAACGGATGAAAAGGAACTTATTTTTATGTATTTGATAATGCAAGTATTCTAAATTAATTCTATTAATAAATTTCCTAGGTTTTTTCTTCTTTGATACATATGCGAAGTTGGAAATAAAGTAGGACAAGCCTACGTTACCCCAATGTTTGAAATGAGCTACAGAGTTGAAACAACCTAAACTGTCAGAGTTATGTATTTTGACTAGAAGCATGAAAATACATTCATAAAACTGATAATTTCAGCACAGCACCCTTAATAATATTCATATAATTCCAAGAGGCAATTCAAACCAAAGAAGTACAACAACCAACAACATGGATGAATCTCTCAATTAAAATACTGGGTGAAACAAGACACACAAAAAGTATATACTCCATTATTATATAAAGTTCAAAAATTAATCTGCGGTATTAGAAGTCAGGATGATGGAAAGTGAAATCATGGGGCATAGTGACTGAAAAAGGCTATGAAATGGGTTCTGGGTGCTGGGACTATTCTGGGTGCTGGTCACATGGTTACCTCTACTTTGTAAAAATCCATTAACTGTATACTGTGTACTTTTCTGTATAATATGTTATAGTTCAATAAAAATTTACTAAAACAAAACAAAACCTTTAAATAATCTCTAAATTAAGGTCACAAATGCAGCTGCTCCTAAGGGGCTAGGCAGCTAACAATATTTGAATCCAGTTGGTATAAGAGTGATGGGGCCAGTGGTAGATTAAAGTGAGCATAAAGCACTAACTAACATATGTTTAAAGACAAGAAAAAAGTGTTGAGCTTCCCTGGTGGTTCAGTGGTTAAGAATCCTCCTGCCAATGCAGGGGACACGGGTTCGATCCCTGGTCCAGGAAGATCCCCTATGCTGAGGAGCAACTAAGCCTGTGCGCCACAGCTACTGAGCCTGCACTCTAGAAACCACGAGCGAGAACTACTGAAGACCGCGGGCCTACAGCCCGTGCTCCGCAACAAGAGAAGCCACCGTAATGAGAAGCCCTCGCATCACAACAAAGAGTAGCCCCAGCTCACCGCAACTAGAGACAGCTGGTGTGCAGCAATGAAGACCCAACGCAACTAAAAATAAATAAATAAGTTTATATTAAAAAATGCTGGAAATCTTTCAGGCATATATAGTAACATCCCTTCTATTCATCACTCAACTTAAAAAGAATAAAACATTACTAATATAGTTGAAACCCTCTGTATAAACTAATACAACTAAATCTCTTTCATCCTGGAGTTAACTACTATCCTGAATTTGGTGTTATATCATTACTGTTCCTTTTTTTTTTTTTTTTTTTTTTTTTTTTGCAGTGTGCGGGCCTGTACTGTTGCAGAGCACAGGCTCCGGACGCACAGGCTCAGCGGCCATGGCTTATGGGCCGAGCCGATCCACAGCATGTGGGATCCTCCCGTACCGGGGACACGAACCCGCGTCCCCTGCACCGGCAGGCCGACTCTCAACCACTGCGCCACCAGGGAAGCCCCTCTGTTCCTTTTTAATAATTTTACTATAAATGTATCCCTAAACAGTATGTAGTATTAGTTTATGAGATTCATCCATGTTAACACATGTCACTCGACATCCTCTTATATAGACTGCTTTCTAAACTGGTATAATTACTTTGAGGAGAAATTTGACAAACTCTAGTAAATTTCAATTTATTTACATCATACAACCCAGCAATTCTCCTCCTAAGAATTATACCTACAATAGAGAATATTTTGGATGAGTACAAAGACATGTGCAAGAATTCATCATATCAGCATTATTTGCAAACAATTGGAAACTGCCTAAATATCCATTGAAATAAGAAAGAATAAATACATTTGGGCATATTTAGATAATGCGATAGTATACAGCACCATATATGAAACTGAAATCACATTTGAGTGTGAGGCGACAGTTTCTGACAGTCTGCATTAACACCTAAAACACAGTATTTACATCATTAAGTCAATATTGACAATGCAATATTTTATCTAATATGGTTCATGTGTAATATTTTAATCGATTATAATCCAATGGAGAGAACACACAGCAGACTATCATTTTGATTACATTTAATATGTAGCTCTTCATTTAGATTATCTTGTGAGAGTAATATGCTATACATTTACAATAGACAAGACATAGAAGCAACCAAGATATCCATTGATAGGTGAATGGATAAAGAAGATGTGTGTGTATATCTATCTATCTATCTATCTATCTATCTATGGATATATATACACACACACACAGTGGTCTATTACTCAGCCATAAAAAAAGAATGAATTAATGCCATTTGCAGCAACATGGATGACCCTAGAGATTATCATACTAAGTGAAGTAAGTCAGAGAAAGAAAAATACCATATGATATCACTTATATGTGGACTCTAAAATGATACAAATGAACTTATTTACAAAACAGAAACAGACTCATAGGCATAAAAAACAAACTTAATGTTACCAAAGGAGAAAGTGGGGGGGAAGGTAAATTAGGAGTTTGGAAGTGGCAGATGCAAGCTACTGTGTATAAAATAAACAACAAGGTCCTACTATGTAGCGCAGGGAGCTATATTTAATATTTTTAAATAAAGTATAATGGAGAAGAATATGAAAAGAACATATATACACACACATATAAAATTGAACCACTTTACTGGACACCAGCAACTAACACAAGATTGTCAATTTAAAAAAAAAGAATAGTGTGCTAAATAAGAGCACTTTCCCTTGGGCTGATGAGGTCAGTGCCTTTTGGAATGTGCCAACCCAAGGCATGACATAAAAACACCAGTGAATCAATAGTTTCAAAAGTGTTTTACCTTTCAAAGGCTATCAAAAAGCTTCAGCCCTTATTACAGGAATATGGGCAGAAAAAGAGGCATGTATTTTCCTTAAGATTATAAGGATGATCTCTAACATGTAATCAAGGTTTAAAAGGTTAGACAGGTAACATCAGACTCACTAATAAATCTTAACATGTATTCCACTCCCAGCTAAAATTTGGCTTCAAGGGTTTAAGATTTGGCTATGAGTATTTAAGATTTTTCTCACACACTTAAAAATCTACTTCATTTCTCTTGGGAAAGCTAAAAGCAGGTCAAAATCATGGGCCACAGCTTCTACGAGATGATGAGTTTCACAAAGGGGAAAGTATATACCCAGCCCATTACACTGATCACCTTTCCCAGTGAGAAGTAAATAAGAGAGGTGTACTTCCCCAGCTCATTTCAGAGGTGAATAAGAGGAAACAAGAAAATTAAGACTTGTGCAAGGTTACACAAGTATAGATGATTATACTTAAGTGCATCACTGCCTCTGGAAAATGTTACTTAAAAGCACATAAATAGTGGCCAAATAGCTTTATCTTTTTATTGGACAACATACTGTTTCACAACGATGGTTTATCAACTGTCTTTCAGATCACCTGCCATTTCTGGGCTGGATCTTGTCGGCTAACTCTATGGTAAGTCCCTTGGGCAGATGAGATAAGATTAACACTGAGGTGTTCGGCAAATCTCTAGGGAGATTACTTATTCAGTCAGCTCTATAGCTGCAAAGCCTAACCAGACTTCACTTCATACCATTCAGTCCAGCGGTGCTCAACTACAGTTGCACATTGCAATCACCGGGGATTTAAAAAGTATTGAATCCTATGGCTTACTCCCTGAGATTCTGATTTAATTGCTCTGGGGTGCAAGCACGGTCATGGGGAGTTTTCCCTTTATATTTTATTAGGAAGGAATTTAAATATACAGAAAAATTGAAATGTGCATACACCTGCCATTCAAATTCAACCATTAACATTTTTATACTTACTTATCATATATCCATCCATCATTTCCTCTATCGATCTATCAAACTATTTTTTTTTCTTTTTTAATGATTCATTTCAAAGTAAGTGGCAGACATCATATACTTACTAGCATGAAGAGTTTTTAAAATTCCCCAGAGGAGCCTACTGTGTAGCTAAGGCTGAGAACCACTAATTTAGACTTCAGTGTTTCTACTGAAGTTGGTTGAAGGCAGGTCTAGCCTTATTAGTGGCAAGCTTCCTGCTCTGAGGACACTTTAGGGACAAAACTCACATGGAGTGAAAGAACAATATCATCTCATGCACAAGTCAATTCTATTGCCTTGCATCTCAATTTCCAGGGTTATTTCTTTTTAGGAATGTTATAAAAATTCTGCAAAAAGGAGAACATCTCTGGTGGAGGGAATCAAGATAGTGGAGTAGGATAATGCTGAGCTCACCTACCCCTACAACCAAATCAAAACTACATCATGTGTAGCAGCTCTCAGTGAAAACAAACTGGAGACTGGCAGAAAGATGTCTACAACCAAGGCTGCAAAGAAAGATCCACAGAGTTTGGTAGGAAGGGAGAAGTGATCAGGTCGGGACCTATGTCCCTACTAGGGATACAGAAGAGGAGGGGATATCACAGATTCAGAGATCCTCCCTGGGGATTTGGGGGCTTGAATCACATGTTAGGAACCCCAGTCCTGGGGACCAACAATGGAAAGATGAATGCCACTAGCTGGTTTGAAAATCAGTGGGACACACCAGAGAGCTGTAAGAAACTGAGACTCTGCTCCTGAAGAGCGCGCACACACTTGCTTACTCCCAGGAACAAGGTAGAGGAAACCGATTAAAAATGGCCTGGGGCTCTGGCCCGTTTCCCAAGACCACCCCAACAGCTGCCCTAGCCTGCACGGATGCCAGCTCCAGCCCCTCTTGCTCTGGAGCAGCTCCCCACTAGGTAAAGGCTGCCACTGTCAAGGAGGGTAAGCACTTGGGGGAGATGGAGCGGTTCGAGTGGGCCCTGCATCTGAATAGGGTGAGGGCAATCATTACCAATGTGTGCAGAAGTGGTGGGGCAGGAGCTACTTGGAACTCCTACTGACGTGCTGGGACCAGCCCAGTGCATACCCCAGCCCACACCAGGCACCTACTCTGGACCCTTTTGCCCCGATGCAGCTGCCCACTAGGGAGAAGGCTGCCATTGCTGGAGGGGAGGGGGAGTGCACACTTAAGAGGGAACAAAACCAGCCTGGACCTGACCCTTACGGCTTCTGCTCCAGCACCTTGATACCTGGCCCTACACCTGATAGGGTGGCTATAGCCACTGAGCATAGGAGAAGTGCCAGCTCACACCTGGCTCTGTCTGGCAGTAGCCCCTCCGTCTCTGGCCCTACCTCCCACCAATGTGGTATCTGCCAGCACACCCTGGGGGAAGATGTAACCTGTGCTCACTTCAGATTCAGCTCTTGCAACAAAGCCACTGGACACGAGCAAACTGCACAGGGACACTCCCACACAAAGACTCCCCTTTAAGTTTGGGATAGGTAACTTTTACCTAGAGATACAGAAAGTTAAACAAAATGAGAAAATAAAAGAATTTATTTCAAACAAAAGAAAAGAAACACCCCTGAAAAAACAACTAATGAAATAGAGATAAATAATTTACCAGATATAGAGGTCAAAGTATTAGTAATAAGAATGCTAACGGAACTTGGGAAAAGAATAGATGAACAGAGTAAGAATTTTAACAAGGGACTAGAAAATATAAAAAAGAACCAGCTGGAGCTGAAGATCATAATAACTGAAATGAAAAATACACTAAAAGGAATTAATATCAGACTAGGAGATACAAAAGAATGCATAAGTAATCAGGAAGATACAATATTGGAAATCACCAATTCAGAAGAGCAAAAAGAAAAACAAATTTTAAAAAATGAGGGTAGGTGAAGGAACCTCTGGGACAACATTCCCATTTTAGGGGTCCTAGAAGGAGAAGAGCAAGAGAAGAAGGTTAAAAATGTACTTGATGAAATTATGGCTGAAAAAATTTATTCCTGAGGATGAAGAAAGAAACAGATTTCTAGGTATAGGAACTACAAAGAGTTCCAAATAAGATGAATCTAAAAAGACCCACACCAAGACATATCATAATTAAAATGGCAAAAGTTCACGAGAGAATTTTAAAGGCAGCAAGAAAAAAAAAATAAAGAGTAACATACAAAGGAACCTCCGTAAGGCTATCAGCTGATTTTTCCATAGAAACTTGGCAGGTCAGAAGGGAGTGCCATGATATATTTAAAGTATTGAAAGGGAAAAACCTACAAGCCAAAATACTCTACCCAGCAAAATTGTTATTCAGAATTGAGAGATGAAGAACTTCTCAGAGAAGCAAAAACTAAGAGAGTTCATCTAACTGATGTTACAAGTGTTAAAGGGTCTTCTCTAAGTGGAAAAGGCTACAACAAGAAGAATTTATAGGAAAGGAAAATCCCACTAGTAAAGGCAAATATAAGGTAAAGATTGTGGATCAACTACTTAAATAAGCTAGTACAAGATTAAGAGACAAAAATTGTAAAATCAACTATAACTACAATAAATAGTTAAGGGATAGACATGAATATGTAAAATATGACATTGAGAACACAAAATGTGGGGGAGGGGAATAAAAAGTGCAGCTTTTTAAAAGTGTATAAATGTATCTGAACTTAAATGACTATCAGTTTAAAATAAGCACATAAAGTTCTAGGTCCACATAAAGGAACTCCACAGTAACCACAGATAAAAAACCTACAATAGATACACAGAAACTAGAGAAAAGAATACAAGCACACCACTAAAGAAAATCATCAAACCACAAGGGAAGGAAATAAAAGAAGAAGATAACAGAGAAGAAGTATAAAAACAACCAGAAAACGAGTGACAAAATGGCAATAAGTACACACTTATCAATAATCACTTTAAATATCAATGGACTAAATGCTCCAGTCACAAGACATAGGGTGGCTGACTGGATAAAAATGAAGACCCATCTATATGCTGCCTGCAAGAGACTCATCTCAGAGACACACACACAGCCTGAAAGTGAGGGGATGGAAAAAGACAGTTCATGTAAATGGAAGAGGAAAAAAGTGCTGGGGTAGCAATACTCATATCAGACAAAGTAGACTTTAAAATGAAGTCCATAAGAAAGGACAACAAACAGCATTATATAAGAATAAAGGGATCTGTACAAGAATAGGATTAACTTTCATTAACATATATGTACATAATATAGATGAACCTAATCAGGAGCATCGAAACATATTGAGCAAATATTAACAGACATAAAGGGAGAAAATGACAACAATACAATAATAGTACGGGATTTTAACACTCCACTTGCATCAATGGATAGAAAATCAATAAGGAAAAAGTGGTCTTAAATGGCACATTAGACCAGTGGGACTTAATAGATATCTCCTGGACTTTACATCCGAAAACAGAAGAATACACATACTTTTTAAAAGCTTATGGGTGTTTCCCTGGTGGCGCAGTGGTTGGGAGTGCACCTGCCAATGCGGGGGACACAGGTTCAAGCCCTGGCCTGGGAAGATCCCACATGCCAGGGAGCAACAAAGCCTATGTGCCACAACTGCTGAGCCTGCACTCTGGAGCTCGCGTGCCACAACTACTGAAGGCCTTGCGCCTAGAGCCCATACTCCACAACAAGAGAAGCCACTGCAATGAGAAGCCCACGCACCACAATGAAAAACAGCCCCTGCGTGCCACAACCAGAGAAAGCCTGAGCACAGCAATGAAGACCCAATGCAGCCAAACATTTTAAAAAATAAAAAATAAATAAAATTTAAATGCATATGGAATGTTCTCCAGGATAGATCACATGCTAGGCCATAAAACAAGTTTCAACACATTTAAGAGAACAGAAATTATATCAAGCATTTTTTCTGAACATAATGGTATGTAACTAGAAATCAACCACAGGAAGAAAAATGGGAAAACCACAAGCATGTGGAGACTACACAACATGCTATTAAAACCTATGGGTAGGTCAAGAAATCAAAGAGGAAATCAGAAAATACCTTGAAACAAATGAAAATAAAAACACAACTTTCCAAAATCTACGAGATGCAGTGAAAACAGTCCTAAGAGGGAAGTTTATGGTGACACAGGACTACCTCAAGAAAAAAGAAAAATTTCAGATGAACAACCTAACATACCATCTAAAGGAATAAGAAAAACAACAAAGCCCAAGGTCAGCAAAAGGAAGGAAATAATAAAGATCAGAGAGGAAATAAATGAAAAGGAGACTAAAAAAAAAACAACAACAGAAAAGATCAATGAAACTAACAGCTGGTGTTTTGAAAAGATAAATAAAATCAATAAGCCTTTAGCCAGGCTCTTTAAGAAAAAAAGACAGAGAACCAAATGAGCAAAATAATAACTGAAAGAGGAGAAATTACAACTGATATCACAGAGGTACAAAAAAAAATCAGAAGAGAATACTATGAACAGCTATATGCCAACAAATTGGACAACCTAGAAGAAATGGATAATTTTCTAGAAACATACAACCTTCCAAGACCGAATGAGGAAGAAAGAGATAATCTGAACAGACTGATCATTAGCAGTGGAATTGAATTAGTAATCAAAAAACTCCCAGCAAACAGAAGTCCAGGACCTGACAGCTTCACAGGGAAACTCTATCAATACCAAATATACAAAGAAGAGCTGATACCTATCCTTCTCAAACTACTCCAAAAAACTAAAGAGGAGGGAACACTCCCAAATTCATTCTATGAGCCTACGATTACCCTGATACCAAAATCAGACAAAAACACCACAAAAAAACAGAAAATTACAGGACAACATCTCTGATGAATATAGTTGCAAAAATCCTCAACAAAATGTTAGAAAACTGAATTCAACAATTATGAAAAGGATTATACACCGTGATCAAGCGGGATTTATTCCAGGGATGCAAGGATGGTTTAATACCTACAAATTAATCAATGTGATACACCACATTAACAAAAGAAAGGATAAAAATCACATGATCATCTCAACAGATGTAGAAAAAGCATTTGACAAAATTCAACAACCATTCATGATACAAACTTTCAGAAAAGTTGGTATAGAGGAAACATATCTCAACATAAATAAAGACCATTTATGACAAACCCACAGCTAACATCATACTCGGTGTTGGAAAGCTGAAAGCTTTTCCTTTAAAATCAGAAACAAGACAAAGATGCCTACTCTGCCCATTTATATTTAACACAGTAGTGGAAGTCCTAGACACAGGAATCAGACAAGAAAGAGAAGTCAAAGGCATCAAACTGGAAGGGAAAAGTTCAATCTGTCACTATTTGCAGATGACATTGCACTTATATATAAAACCCTGAAGTCTCCACCAAAAAACTATTAGAATAAATTAATTCAGTAACGTTGCAGGATACAAGATTAATACACAGAAATCTGTTGCTTTTCTATACTCTTATGATGAGCAATCACAAAGAGAAAGCAAAACAATCCTGTTTAAAATCACACCAAAAGAATAAAATACATAGGAATGATCTTAACCAAGAAGGTGAAAGACCTATACTCTCCAGAACTATAAAACACTGGTGAAGGAAATTAAAGATGATATAAGGAAATGGAAACATATCCCATGTTCACAGAAATTTTGGTAATGTCCATACTACACAAAGCAATCTACAGATTTAATGCAATCCCTATCAAAATACCCATGACATTTTTCACAGAACTAGAATAATCATAAAATTTACACCAAACCACAAAAGATCCAGAATAGCCAAAGCAATCTTGAGAAAAATGAACAAAGTTGCAGCTAACATATGCTTCCTGACTTCAGACTATACTACAAAGCTACAGTAATCAAAATAGTATGATACTGGAATAAAGAGAGACACATAGATCAATGAAACAAAACAGAGAGTCCAGAAAGAAACCCACACATATATGGTCAATTATTTCATAACAAAGGAACCAAGAACATACAATGGGAAAAAGACAGTCTCTTCAATAAACTGTGTTGGGGAAACTGGACAGCCACTTGCCAAAGAAAGAAAATGGAAACTAACTTATACCATTTACAAAAATTAACTTGAAATGGATTAAAGACTTGAATGTAAGACCTGAAACCACAAAACTCCTAGAAGAAAACACAGAACACTCTTTGACGTACACTGTAGCAATCTTTCGTAGGTTAGGAGACACCTAACGCAAAGGAAACAAAAGCAAAAATAAAACAAATGGGACCTACTTAAGCTTAAAAGCTTTTGCACAGCAAAGAAAACCACTGACAAAATGAAAAGACAACCTACTGAGTGGGAGCAACTGTTTTCAAATGTAATGACTGATAAGGGGTTAATATCCAAACTATATAAACTGCTCATACAACTCAAATATCAAAAAACCCAAAAGGGCTTCGCTGGTGGTGCAGGGAATCCACCTGAGAATCCACCTGCCGATGCAGGGGACACGGGCTCGTGCCCTGGTCCGGGAGGATCCCACATGCCGCGGAGTGGCTGGGCCCGTGAGCCATGGCCACTGAGCCTGCACGTCCGGAGCCTGTGCTCCGCAACAGGAGAGGCCACAGCAGTCAGAGGCCCACGTACCGCAAAAAAAAAAAGAAAATATGAACAAACCAATCACAAGCACTTAAATTGAAACTGTGATTAAAAATCTTCCAACAACAAAAGCTCAGGACCAGATGGCTTCACAGGCGAATTCTATCAAACATTTAAGAAGAGCTAACACCTATCCTCCTCAATCTCTTCCCAAAGATAGCAGAGGGAAGAACACTCCCAAACTCATTCTATGAGGCCACCATAACCCTGATTCCAAAACCAGACAAAGACGTCACAAAGAAAGAAAACTACAGGCCAATATCACTGATGAACAGAGATGCAAAAATCCTCAACAGAATACTAGCAAACAGAATCCAACAGCACATTAAAAGGATCATACACCATGATCAAGTGGGGTTTATTCCAAGAATGCAAGGATTCTTCAATATACGCAAATCAATCAACATAATACACCATATCAACAAACTGAAGGAGAAAAACCATAAGATCATCTCAATAGATGCAGAGAAAGCTTTTGACAAAATTCAACACCCATGTATGATAAAAACCCTGCAGAAGCTAGGCATAGAGGGAACTTTCCTCAACATAATAAAGGCCATATATGACAAACCCACAGCCAGCATCGTTCTCAATGGTGAAAAACTGAAACCAATTCCACTAAGATCGGGAACAAGACAAGGTTGCCCACTCTCACCACTCTTATTCAACATAGTTTTGGAAGTTCTAGCCACAGCAATCAGAGAAGAAAAAGAAATAAAAGGAATCCAAATCGGAAAAGAAGGAAAGCTGTCACTTTTTGCAGATGACATGATACTATAAATACAGAGTCATAAGGATGCTACCAGAAAACTACTAGAGCAAATCAGTGAATTTGGTAAAGCAGCAGGATACAAAATCAATGCACAGAAATCTCTGGCACTCTTATACACTAAGGATGAAAAATCTGAGAGTGAAATTAAGAAAACACTCCCATTTACCACTGCAACAAAAAGAATAAAATATCTAGGAATAAACCTACTTAAGGAGACAAAAGACCTGTATGCAGAAAATTGTAAGAAACTGATGAAACAAATTAAAGATGATACAAATAGATAGAGAGATACACCATGTTCTTGGATTGGAAGAATCAACGTTGTGAAAATGACTCTACTACACAAAGCAATCTACAGATTCAATGCAATCCCTATGAAACTTCCACTGGCAGCTTTTACAAAACTAGAACAAAAAATTTCACAATTTGTATGGAAACACAAAAGACCCCGAATAGCCAAAGCAATCTTGAGAACGAAAAATGGAACTGTAGGAATCAGGCTCCCTGACTTCACACTGTATTACAAAGCTAATCAAGACAGTATGGTACTGGCACAAAAAAAATATATAGATCAATGGAACAGGATAGAAAGCCCAGAGATAAACCCACACACATATGGTCACCTTATCTTTGATAAAGGAGGCAAGACTATACAGTGGAGAAAAGGCAGCCTCTTCAATAAGTGGTGCTGAGAAAACTGGACAGGTACATGTAGAAGTATGAAATTAGAACACTCCCTAACACCATACACAAAAATAAAGTCAAAATGGGTTAAAGACCTACATGTAAGGCCAGACACTATCAAACTCTTAGAGGAAAACATAGGCAGAACACTCTACGACATAAATCACAGCAAGATCGTTTTTGACCCACCTCCTAGAGAAATGGAAATAAAAACAAAAATAAACAAATGGGATCTAATGAAACTTAAAAGCTTTTGCACAGCAAAGGATACCATAAACAAGACCAAAAGAAAACCCTCAGAATGGGAGAAAATATTTGCAAATGAAGCAACGGACAAAGGATTAATATCCAAAATTTATAAGCAACTCAGACAGCTCAATAACAAAAAAACAAACAACCCAATCCAAAAATGGGCAGAAGAACTAAATAGACATTTCTACAAAGAAGATATACAGATTGCTAACAAACACAAACACATGAAAGAATGCTCAACATCATTAATCATTAGAGAAATGCAAATCAAAACTACAAAGCGATATCATATCACACCAGTCAGAATGGCCATCATCAAAAAAATCTAGAGACAATAAATGCTGGAGAGGGTGTGGAGAAAAGGGAACACTCTTGCACTGCTGGTGGGAATGTAAATTGATACAGCCACTATGGAGAACAGTATGGAGGTTCCTTAAAAAACTACAAATAGAACTAACATACGAACCAGCAATCCCACTACTGGGCATATACCCTGAGAAAACCATAATTCAAAAAGAGCCATGTACCCAAATGTTCATTGCAGCTCTATTTACAATAGGCAGGACATGGAAGCAACCTAAGTGTCCATCAACAGATGAATGGATAAAGAAGATGTGCCACATACATACAATGGAATATTACTCAGCCATCAAAAGAAATGGAACTGAGTTATTTGTAATAAGGTGGATAGACCTGGAGTCTGTCATACAGAGTGAAGTAAGTCAGAAGGAGAAAAACAAATACCGTATGCTAACACATATATATGGAATCTAAGGAAAAAAAAAATGTCATGAAGAGACTACGGGTAGGATGGGAATAAAACACAGAGCTACTAGAGCATGTACTTGAGGATATGGGGAGGGGGAAGGGTAAGCTGTGACAAAGTGAGAGAGTGGCATAGACATATATACACTACCAAATGTAAAATAGATTCTAGTGGAAAGCAGCTGCATAGCACAGGGAGGTCAGCTCGGTGCTTTGTGACCACCTAGAGGGGTGGGATAAGGGAGGGTGGGAAGGAGGGAGATGCAAGAGGGAAGAGATATGGCAACATATGTATATGTATAACTGATTCACTTTGTTGTAAAGCAGAAACTAACACACCATTGTAAAACAGTTATACTCCAATAAAGATGTTGAAAAAGAAAAAAAAAAGAGTGTTCATGCTAAAAATAAAATAAAATTTTTTTAAAAAAAACAGAAAGAAATAGAAAATATGAACAGGCCAACCACAAGCACTGAAATTAGAACTGTGCTTTAAAAACTCCCAACAAACAAAAGTCCAGGACCAGATGGCTTCACAGGCGACTTCTATCAAACATTTAGAGAAGAGTTAACACTTATCCTTCTGAAACTATTCCAAAACACTGCAGAGAGGGAACACTCCCAAACTCATTATATGAGGCCACCATCACCCTGATACCAAAACCAGACAAAGATACCACAAAAAAGGAAAATTACAGGCCAATATCACTGATGAACACAGATGCAAAAATCCTCAACAAAATACTAGCAAACCAAATCCAACAATACGTTAAAAGGATCATACAGTACGATCAAGTGGAATTTATCCCAGGGATGCAAGGAGTTTTCAGTATCTATAAATTAATCACTGTGATACACCACATCAACAAATTGAAGAATAAAAACCATATGATCCTCTCAGTAGATGCAGAAAAAGCTTCTGACAAAATTCAACACCAATTTATGATAAAAACTCTACAGAAAGTGGTCATAGAGAGAACCTACCTCAACATAATAAAGGCTGTATACGACAAACCTACAGCTAACGTCACACTCAACGGTGAATAGCTGAAAGCACCTCCCCTAAGATCAGGAACAAGACAAGGATGTCCACTCTCACCACTTTTATTCACTTTTATTCCACACAGTTTTGGAAGTCCTAGTCACGGCAAACAGAGAAGAAAAAGAAATAAAGGAATCCAAACTGGAAAAGAAGTAAAACTGTCACTGTTTGCAGGTGACATGATACTATACATAGAAAATCCTAAAGATGCTACCAGAAAACTACTAGAACTCATCAATGAATTCAGTCAAGTTTCAGGATACAGAATTAATACACAGAAATCTGTTGCATTTCTATACACTAACAATGAGAGATCAGAAGGAGAAGTTAAGGAAACAATCCCAATTACCATCCTATTAAAAAGAATAAAACACCTAGGAATAAACCTACCTAAGGAGGCAAAAGACCATTATTCTGAAAACTATAAGATGCTGATGAAAGAAATCAAAGATGACTCAGATAGAAAGATATACCATGTTCCTGGATCGGAAGAATCAATATTGTCAAAATGACTATACTCTACCCAAGACGATCTATAGATTCAATGAAATCCCTACCAAATTACCAACAGCACTTTTCACAGAACTAGAACAAAAAATCTTAAAATCTGTATGGAGACTCAAAAGACCCTGAATAGCCAAAGCACTCTTGAGAAAGAAAAACAAAACTGGAGGAATCAGGCTCCCTGACTTCAGACCATACTACAAAGCTACAGTAACCAAAACAGTATGTTACTGGCACAAAAACAGAAATATAATTCAATGGAACAGGATAGAAAGCCCATCAATAAACCACACACGTATCGTCAATTAATCTACAATAAAGGAGGCAAGACTATACAATGGACGAAAGACAGCTTCTTCAATAAGGGTGCTGGGAAAACTGTACAGCTACATGTAAAAGAATGAAATCAGAACACTCCCTAACACCATAGAGGAAAATAAACTCAAGATGCATTAAAGACCTAAATGTAATACTGGACACTATAAAACTCTTAGAGGAAAACATAGGAAAAACACTCTTTGAAATAAACCACAGCAAGATCTTTTTTGACCCACCTCCTAGAGTAATGAAAAGAAAAACAAAAATAAACAAATGAGACTAAATTAAACTCAAAAGCTTTTGAACAGCAAAAGAAACCATAAACAAAATGAAGACAACCCACAGAATGGGAGAAAATATTTGTTTTTTTTTTTTTTTTTTTTGTGGTATGCGGGCCTCACTGTTGTGGCCTCTCCCTTGCGGAGCACAGGCTCCGGACGCGCAGGCTCAGCGGCCATGGCTCACGGGCCCAGCCGCTCCACGGCATGTGGGATCTTCCCAGACCGGGGCACGAACCCGTGTCCCCTGCATCGGCAGGCGGATTCTCAACCACTGCGCCACCAGGGAAGCCCTGGGAGAAAATATTTGTAAACGATGCAAACGACAAGGGATTAGCCTTCAAAACATACAAACAGCTCATGCGGCTCAATACCAAAAAAACAACCCAATCAAAAAATGGGCAGAAGACCTAAATAGACATTTCTCCAAAGAAGACATACAGATGGCCAAGAGGTACATGAAAAGATGCTCAACACTGTTAATTATTAGAGAAATGCAACTCAAAACTACAATGAGATATCTCCTCACACCAGTCAGAATGGCCATTATCAAAAAGTCTACAAACAATAAATGCTGAAGAGGGTGTGGAGAAAAGGGAACCCTCCTACACTGATGGTGGGAATGTAACTTGGTGCAGCCACTGTGGAGAACAATATGGAGGTTCCTTAAAAAACTAAAATTAGAACTACTATATGATCTGGCAGTCCCACTGCCGGGCACATATCCGGAATAAAACATGGTTTGAAAGGATACATGCACCCCAACGTTCACTGCAGCGCTGTTTACAAGAGCCAAGACATGGAAGCAACTGAAATGTCCATTGACAGAGGAGTGGATAAAGAAGATGTGGCACATGAATGTAATGGAATATTACTCAGCCATTGAAAAGAATGAAATAATGCCATTTTCAGCAACATGGACGGACCTGGAGATTATTATACTAAGTGAAATAAGTCAGACAGAGAAAGACAAATATCGTGATATCACTTATATGTGGAATGTAAAAAAAAATAAAAAAGATACAAATGAACTTATTTACAAAACAGAAACAGACTCACAGACTTAGAGAATGATCTTATGGTTATGGGGGGAAGGGTGGGGGAGGGGAGGGATTGGGAGTTTGGGACTCACATATACACACTGCTATATTTAAAATAGATAACCAACAAGGACCTAAAGTATAGCACAGGAAAGTGCTCAATATTCTGTAATAACCTAAATGGAAAAAGAATTTGAAAAAGAATAGGTACATGTATAACTTAATCACTTTGCTGTACACCTGAAACTAACACAACATTGTTAGTCAAATATACTCCAATATAAAAACAAAACAAAACAAAAAGGTGTAAATCTTTGTGACCTTGGATCAGGCAACAGTTTCTCAGATGTGACACTTAAAGCACAGGCAACCAAAGAAAAAATAGATAAACTGGACTTTATAAAAATGTAAGAATTTAACAAGAACCCACAGAATGAGAGAAAAATATCTACAAGTCACATATCTGATAAGGGTCTACCATCCAAAATATATAAAGAACTCTTACAACTCATCAATTAAAAGACATTAAATAACCCACTTTAAAAATTGGTAAAGGATCTGAGTAGACAGCTCTCCAAAGAAGATATACAAATGGCCAATAAACACATAACAAGATGCTCAACATTATTAGCCATTAAGGCGATGCAAATCAAAACCAAAATGAGGTACCACTTTCACACTTACTAGGATGGCTATTATCAAAAAACAAAAAATAGGGGTTTCCCTGATGGTGCAGTGGTTAAGAATCCGCCTGCTCATGCAGGGGACATGGGTTCGAGCCCTGGTCCAGGAAGACCTCACATGCCGCGGAGCAACTGGGCCCATGCGCCACAACTACTGAGCCTGCGCTCTACATCCCACGTGCCACAACTACTGAAGCCCGCAAGACTAGAGCCCACGCTCCCCAACAAGGGAGGCCACTGCAATGAGAAGCCCACGCACCGCAAGGAAGAGTAGGCCCTGCTTGACGCAACTAGAGAGAGCCCACGTGCTGCAACAAAGACCCAACACGGCCAAAAATAAAAATAAATAAATAAATAGTGTTGGTGATGATGTGGAGAAACCGGAGCCCTTGTACACTGCTGGTGGGAAGAAAAAGTGGTTCAGCATTGTGGAAAACAGCCTGGTGGTTCTTCAGAAAGGTAAACATAAAATTACCATGTGACCCTGCAATTCCACTCATAGCTATATATCTCAAAGATATGAAAACAGGTACTTACAAATACACATACAATTGTTTATAGCAGTACTAATCACAACAGCCAAAAGGCAGAAACAATGCAAACATCCATCAACAGATAAACAGTTAAAGAAATTGTGGTATGGGTACATATATATACGTGTGTGTATGTGTGTGTGGGCACGTGTATACACACACACATACATATATTGAGTTGGCCAAAAAATTTGTTTGGGTTTTCTGTAAGATCTTACAAAATACCCAAACGAACTTTTTGGCCAACTCAACACACACACACACACACACACACACACACACACACACACACACACACACACACACACAATGAATATTACTCAACCATAAAAAGGAATGAAGTACTGATACGTAATGATACCAAAACATGGATGACCCCCAAAAACATTAGGCTAAGTGAAAGAAGCCACATACAAAGGATCACATGTTGTATGATTATATGCATATGAAATATCCATAATAGGTAAATCCATAGAGACAGAATGCAGAGTAGTGGTTGTCTGGGGCTACGGGAAGGAGGGAATAAGGAGTGATTGCTTAATGGGTATGGGGTTTCCTTTCCGGGTATTGAAATGTTTTGGAACTACACAGAGGTGGTAGTTGCACAATATTGTGAATACTGTACTAAATGCCACTGAAGTGTTCACTCTTAAATGGTTGATTTTATAGTATGTGAATTTCACCTCAGTTAAAAAAAGAACCGCAATGAGATACTTCCCACCCACTAGGATGGGTGTAATTTTTTTTTTCAAGTTTTTCTAAACAAGTTTAGGTGAGGACATAGATAGTGGAATGCTCATACATTGCTAGTGGGATTGTAAAATGGTGCAACTACCTTATTTGTAAAACAGTTTGGCAGTTTCTCAAAATGATAAACAGAGTTATCACATGACCCAGTAGTTTTATTCCTGGAGAACTGAAAACATATGCTCACAAAAAGAATTGTACACAAATGTTCATAGCATTATTCTTAATAGCCGAAAAATGGAAACAGCCTAAATGTCTATCAACTGATGAATGGATAAATGAAGTGTGTTATATTCATGCAATATTATTCAGCCAAAAGAAATGAAGTACTTATATGGACAACCTTTGAAATCATCATGCTAGGAAGCTAGACCCAAAAGGCCACATACTGTTGATTCTATTTACATGACATTTCCAGAACAGACATATCCATTGAGGTAGAAAGTAGAATAGTAGTTGCTAGAGGTGGGCAGGGGTAAATAGGGAGTGACTCCTAATGGGTACTAGGTTTTTTTTCAGGATGAAAAGAAAGGTTCTAGAATAAGGTAGTGGAGGCATTTGTGCAAACTTGTGAATATACTAAGAAATCACTAACTTGTATATTTTAAGAAGGTGAATTTATGGTACATTAATTATATCTCAATAATAAAAGGTACTAAAACAATCAGACGATCCACTAAAAATAAATGAACCTTGGACTACATCTTGAATGATATATAAAAATTAACTTGAAGTGGATCATAGACCTAATATTGAATGTAAAGCCAAAAAAGTTCTAGAGAATAAAGGAGAAAATCTATGTAATCTTACATTAGGCAAAGATTTCTTAGCTACAACACAAAAAGTATCATCCATAAAATTTGAAAAATTGATACACTGGTAGAAAACTTTTTTTTTTTTTTTTTTTTTTTCTTTTTTGCAATACGCAGGCTTCTCACTGTTGTGGCCTCTCCCATTGTGGAGCACAGGCTCCGGATGCGCAGGCTCAGCGGCCATGGCTCACGGGCCCAGTCGCTCCACGGCATGTGGGATCTTCCCGGACCGGGGCACGAACCCGTGTCCCCTGCATCAGCAGGCGGACTCTCAACCATTGCGCCACCAGCGAAGCCCCAACTTCTGCTCTTTAAAAGAGGATGAAAAGGCATACTACAGAAGAAAAGTAGGTAAAGCACATATAAAATGTGTTTATATACAAATAGTAATAACTATTACATGAGAATTAATGACACTATTTTTAACGCTCTGAAAAATAAATGATAAGAAAACAAACTGAATTAAAAATGGTTAAAAGATTTGAAGAGACAGTTAAAGTTGTTGATGGCAAATAAGCAGATGAAAGGGTACTCAATATTACTAGTCACTGGAGAAAAGCAAAGTACACCACAATGACATACCCCTACACACCAATCAGAATGGCTGAAACTCAAAGAACTGACAATGCCAAGTGCTGGTGAGAGTGTAGAGAAACTGGAACTCATACATTCCTGGTAGGAACGCAAGATGGCACACATCCTTTGGAAGACAGTTGAACATAGATTTACTGTACGATCTAGAAGTCCAATTCCTGATACGTATCCAAGAGAAATAAAAATACTTGTTCACATATGAACATTTATACACGTTTTTTCATAACTGCCCAAATCTGGAAACAACGCAAATGTTCTTCAATTGGAAAATGGGTAAAGAAACTGTGATATAACAGAACATAAACTACTGATACATACAGTAACATGCATGAATCTCAAATCTCAAATGCTTTATGCTAAATAAAAGAAGCCAGACTTATAATGCTACATATTGTATGATACCATTTATATGATATTCTGGAAAAGATATAACTACAGGGATAGAAAAACAGATCAGTGGTTGCCAGGGGATGGGGATGGAGGAAGAGGCTGATTACTAAAAGGCACAAGGGAACTTTCGGGGGTGATAGAAATGTTCTATATTTTGATTGTTGCGGTGGAGGTTACATGATTGTGTTTATCAAAGCTCACAGAACGGTACACTAAAAAAAGGGTGAATTTCACTCTAAATTATCACTCAATAAGCCTGACTTTAAGAAAACATAGCTTTACAATGAGTACACATGTAAAAAATAGCAACTTAGACCAAAACACGGAACTCTGTAGAAGCACTGTCATTTGGCTTAATAGAACCTCTCTAACCAGCAAGTATCTTTCAGCCCCATGAACATACACTTAGTCTACATTAAAACAAATGAAATCAGACAAGCAAAATAATAATTCCATGTTTTAATCACTAATAGCATTTGCCTTAGCCATGAAATATTCACGAGCATTTTAAAGCAAAAAGTATTAATGAATTTAATAGTATCCACCAACTTCCCAAATTTTAAAAAACATATCTGAGGCCACACTGACACCAGCAAAGTCCTCGCCACAGCAAGTCAGCTTCATTTAAAGATTGTTTGGGTGGACTGTTTTCAAATCACTAGATATGAGTGACTAAACCACAGAAGGTACCTGCCAGCTTAGTGAACTGTCTTTGAGCTCTAGCTCAGAATTTAGCTTTTCTTCTTCTCCCCAGTTCTTAAACTAAAAGTTCACATATATGGTACTAAGAATGCTATTCAGTTGAGCCAAGAAGCAGTCAAGGCTTGATGACTATATCCGACACCTGTTGCTGGGTTTATTGAATGGGGATGGGCTGATAGTCCTTGATGCTCCAGATATATTCTCTAGATGATAGTGATACATAATATTTACCCTCTTCAAATTTTGAAATGCAAACAGCAATGTCTGAAAGATTTTTTTTGTTTGAATAAGGATTGTGTTTGTTTCTCTGGCCATTCTACCTTCATAGAACCCAGAAAGGGGTATCTCACAGATAAAGTGGCAAGTGCTAACAAGTTAGGAAGCTTAAATTAGTTTTTTAAAAAAATACAAAAAACCAAAACCACCACCAGCATCGTCAGCAATCATCCCTTTGCAGTCAGTCCACAGGCCCATTAGCTCACTCTCAGGGGACTCCCTGGCTAAACTACTCAGTGAACACTAGGGTCCGAGGCAGTGATGACTCACTGGCAAACACGAGATGCTCAACAAGCAAACGTTGCCCGGACGCAGCCTTATGCGGAAGTGACTGGAGTGCTCCAAGTGCATCCAGCTTCGTGGCTTCTCTATTCCCCCCACGTTTTGGTATTCAACAAAATAACCCATCTCCTCATTAAGATAAGCTGATACAGGAGGCAGCAATACAGAAGGAATTAAATATAATGACATAACAACAAATAAACTGTGGAATACCTTGCTTTTAGCTAATTCCTTTTCCAAGTTGCATTTTTCTTCTGCTATTTCGTTCTCGGTTTTATTAACCTGCCCAAGAGAAGGGGAAAAAAAGAAATGGGTCAATTTAAAAACAGCTGACAGGCTCTACTATAGCAGATACACCCTGCATGTCAATTAATACCTACACTGCAGAGATAGCACATCCTCTCGGAAAAGAGGCCACTCGGGGAGTCTCTGAGGCAGAGCAGACTTCACAAATAGCCCTGAAATTAGAGAGACACATCTGCATGTCAGACTCTGCTGCTTCCTTCCTAACTAGGAAGACAGGGCTGTTTCCCCTTACACTGTCCCACTCCTACTGGGAAAATCGAGTTTTAAATCTGACTCCTTAACTAACATGAGGATGTGTGAATGGTTAGTTAACATTCACTCAGGCTATATAAGGGTAACTCTCTGGCACAGTGCACTCACATGCTAAAAGACACAGATTAGCCACCCAAAGATTTCTTTCATGGGCAACTCAGACAAACTACATCTGGGTTGTTTTTCTTTTGCACTTACAATAAAATTTTAAAACAAGATCACCACCACAACCCGGAGGTAACATAAATCTGCCTCTACCTACCTCTCTCTGAAGTCCTTCTTTCTCCTCTAGCAGACAGGTCTTCTCTTGCATTGATGCTTCCAGTTCACCTCGCAATTTTGCAATAGTTGCTTCTAGCAGCTCCTTTTGCACAGCTGCCCTCTTCTCAGCATCCTGTGCTTTCTGGATACACTGGTTATGCTCAAGGACTAAATGGTCCCTGCAGGAAGAGAACAAGGAGATATGAAAGCTGAATGAGAGTTCTTCTTTAACAGAAAGACTAAATGCTCTTTAGTAAATGCCTGAGAGCAGTTACCGAAATGTTCTAACAAAACTAGTTCCTTTAGGGCAGAGTTTAGTTTTGTGACTGGCCCAGCAAATGCAGAATTAAACATTTTCATTAAAGATAAGAAATACAAATGCAAAAACAAAAGATGCAAAAGTTGCCCACAGTTTACTGACAGATGCATTTGGAGTTGTGTTTTCTCATTTTGAACAGTCTGTAGCTCACTTGTGATACCGGCATGGGCTGCATCCAGCAGTAGGTTTTGTTCTTGAAATGTCTATGTCATCATTTTCTGTTCTTCCTGAGTGTTAGAAGCAATATTAAAAGTTGAGATGCCAGAAGTCATTTGACAGGGTATCACTTTAAACCACTGATCAAAGATACTGATACTTACAAAAGACAAATTTAATTTATATAAATAAAACCCCTTTTTAAAAGAATTTATCTTAATGTCCAGCTTGCTCTTTGTACCTACCCTGAACTGACCACAATTCTATCATTTTATAGCTCTTCTAGCCAACCATCAAGATGCATTATTTACGCAGCTTGCTGAAAAATTTATAAAACTCCTAACATGAAGAAATTTTTAGATACCATGTATAAAATAGACAACTGATAGGAACATACTGGATAGCACAGGGAACTCTATCTAATGCACTGTGGTAACCTAAATGGGAGGGAAGTCCAAGAGGGAGGGGATATCTGTATGTGTATGGCTGATTCATTCCGTTGTGCAGTGGAGGCTAACACAACATTGTAAAGCAACCATACACCAAAAAAGATGTAAAAAAAACTATATTAAGTATATTTTTGTACTTTAAAATTTCAACACACTATATTTTAAAAAGTAAAACAATATCAGCGTATATAAAGTGAAATGATCGCTCCACCTCTATCTCCCCCGCATCTCTTCCAGGGACAATCATGTTTCATCATTTAGTGTAAATTCTTTTGACAGTATCTGAAATTGCACTCAGATACTGCTACAGCAGAAGTCTATAACTGTTTTGCACAATTTTCCCTGGCTTACTTATCAAAACAGCATTTTTATGCACACCTCCTCTACCTACAATTTATAAAGCTTTTGTAAATATAGTACATATTAATAATTCTACTTCTAAACATATTTTAAAACACTTCTTTTTGAACAATATTTGATTGCAAGGTAAACCTTCACACCTTCATACTTGGTAAAATGGGATCTCACTTGTGTCATATTCCAAAGTTTTAAAATGTTGGTGAAAGTGTTACATACATAAGTCACATTATTCAGTCTACTAAACTGTAAGTTTCATGAAAGTAGGGACTTGTCTTGTTCACTGACATAATTCTATCTGGATCTAGCAACATACTTGCATGAGGTAAACACTAAATGCTTGCTGAATTAATAAAAAATACTTATTGAGTACCTGGTATGTGCAAAACACGCTTAGCCCTATGGGTAATAACAAAGATATGTAAGACAATGTCCTAGGAATGTAGTAGAGGAAATGAGCCATGCACATAAACTACTACTATAGAATGCAGAACAAGAGAAGCAACGTAACATAAGTGACTAAAAACACTGAGTCTGGAGTCAAATCTAGATTTAAATCTGGCTCCACCCTATGCTAGCTGGGTGATTTGGGGCAAGTTGATTAACTTCTCTAAATCTTATTTTTATTATCTGTAAAAAGAGGATGACAACTATCCCTTTACATAACAGCTGCTAGGATTAAAGGATGTAATACACATAAACTCCTTAGCACAATGCTTGGTATATAGTAAGTATGCTCAAAAAAAAAAAAGAGAGAGAGAGCCTTATTATTACAGCCTGTTTAGTGTCCTAGAAGTAGAAATTAAAAGACAAAACTGATTCTTTCTGATTGGAGTGATCAAGCTTCTGGGTGAAAGTGAGTCTTAAAGAATGAACACAATCTCAAACAGTTGAAAATGAAGTAAAGACCATTCTCAGCAGAGGGAACGGCATAAGCAAAATGGGAAAGCACAGGTCTTTGGGGAAAAGGTAAATACTTTAGGGTCAGTCATAAGTATTCTCCATGATTCTATCAATACTGGGACAGGTAATTACTTTTCCTAAAGTAATGATATTGGAGAAGAAACCATTAAGAAAGCACTGAGTGTAAGGCCAAATGACCCCTCTGATGAAAACAGAAAACAGCTAATTAAAAAATAAAATAATTCAGAAAAATCCTTGAAATTAATTGCTAAAATATTTTATGTATCCAGCTGGCTATTTGTATTTCCTGATCTCTTAGCCAAGGAGGCTTCCTGATGACTCTACCAGAAATTGACTAGTGTTAAAAATGAATACCTGCAGAATGGCTTGGTGGTCAGCAATGATTCTGGTAGTTTCCATTCTAACAGTCTGAAGCATTCTGTTCAGCTCTGAACACTTTCTAGTCAGTTGGTCATTCAAAACCTAAGACAAGATATACAGCAAATCACAGATCTCTCCAATAAATAAGTCTTTTTACTTACGTATCATCATTTTTAACAATGGCATACATGTGAACCTAATTTATTCAATTTATTTAATTTATTAAATAACCTATTTATTTCACCATACATGTGAACCTAATTTATTTACCCTAATCCCAACTGATATTTCATTAGATTATAAAATACTTTCAAATATTTGGAGTCATCATCCTAAACAACCGTAAATTAAATCGGGAAATTTGTTGATACAGTGGAGCAACTGAAGCATTTGGCAGTTTATCAATCTTCCATTCTTCATAATTGTGAATGCTGGTCAATTACAGCAAGACATCTACAGAATGGAATTTACAATGTAGATGCATGGCCAATGTTATAGAAATCCATTCTCAAAATTGGATGATGAGCTTTCAGAATTGTTCAGCTGATAACAAAATATCTAAGCTCCTTCACCACCAATTACAGTATTCAAAAAAGCAAACTACAGATGACTGTGCCATTTCCCAAGATTAACCTTCCAAAATAAAACAAAAAGCTTTTCTGTAACACATCTATCATACATGTAGTTTATAATTCTCTTGTCCTTTTGGTATTTTGAAATTTCTATTCCTGTGGAAAATATTTGTCTTAATTCTCAGTTATTTTTGCAAAGTATATTTGGTAAGGATCTTACGTTTTAATGTACAAACTCTTTAAGGATGGGGCAAATAACTCTGAAGGGTTAATAGAAAAAACACTCAAAAAACAGTAACAAGAAAGGAGAGATAACTTAAAGATTATCTGGACAGCATCACAAGTGGGACAGCATCATAAGACAGGAATACATTCAGGGGCATTTTAAACTTATAACCAGATGCACAAACTATTTATCAGGGAATACTTGGGGGTAAGACAGAGAAGAACTCTTGCTCCTTGAAAAGAAATAGCTCATTTTCTTTACAGCTAGATTGCTGGGCTCCAACTGGGTCACCTACTAGGTTTTTAAAAAAATTTATTTTTGGCTGCGTTGGGTCTTCATCATTGCACGCTGGCTTTCTCTAGTTGTGGTGAGCAGGGGCTACTCTTCATTTCAGTGTGTGGGCCTCTCATTGCGGTGGCTTCTCTTGTTGCATAGCACGGGCTCTAGGTTTGAGGGCTTCAGTAGTTGTGGCATGCGGGCTCAGTAGTTGTGGCTCGCAGGCTCTAGAGAGCAGGCTCAGTAGTTGTGGCGCATGGGCTTAGCTGCTCCACGGCATGTGGGATCCTCCCGGGCCAGGGCTTGAACCCTGTTCCTTGCACTGGCAGGTGGATTCTTAACCACTGTGCCACCAGGGAAGCCCTAGCTATATTATTAAACCTCTCTGTGTATCAACTGTCTTATCTTTAAAATGGGAATAATAATAGTTCTAAAGAAGTCCTATTGAGAGGATTACAATTTGTTAGTAACATCAAGTGCTTAGAATTGTGCCATGACTGTAGTATGGCAGTAAATGTTAACTACCATTTATAGTCAGAGTAGTAGTAGTTACTGGTATCATTATTTTACGAAAGATCACATTTTGTATTTTCTTTATCATAAAGACAGCATAACAACACTATGATCCTAACATTGAAATAAACAAATTGTACTAACAAAAAGTTCCTTCAAACGATCAATACTATTTCCTTGGGCCCTATGAGAAATAACTCGGTTGCTCGCATATGTGGTGACTCCTCTCCATATACATGCATATACAGAAAACATCAGCTGAATTTGGAAACCACCATCCCACATAAAATGATTACACGTAACTCCAAAATCAGCAAGTATTTATTAAGGTTCCTACTGTGCTTTGCCATAGAAGATACAAAGAAAGTATAAGATAGCCCTTGGCAATGAACTGCTTAGAGTTTCATACGGGGAAATAAAAGGTATACATTTAGCGAGTAAATTAGAAAGCAAACAAGGCAAAGTTTAAACTAGTGCATGGTTTAGCAGTATATCTCAAATACCTATGTATCACAGGAATTTAGAGGATGAAATGGGAAATGTAGTTAATTTGATGATGTTTCACAAATGAAGTAAATCTTATGCAAATAAAAATTTTGGATGATGGCAATGGTATGAATTCACGTAACCAGGATTCATCTTGGTTCTTTAACTGAACAAAATTAACATCTAAACACTAGAGAAATGGGAAGATTTACCTGTGCTTTTTCTGATGCTTCATGAAGGGATATTATTTCAGACCTCAAATATGCACTTTCTTCATGTTCCTTGTTGAAAGACATCTGTATATTCTACAGGAAAAAAAAAAAAAGAATTTCTCTTTTTCTACATGTAAGAGCTATTACATGTATCTCTATCAAAATACCTGTTCTGTATTGTGGCCAGTACCAGTTCAAGTTCTAATATACATAGGTAAGTGTCTTACAAAGGATTTTTTAAAATCTTGATATATCCAACTCCCAAACGTCTCTTAATTTATAAATGATTTATCAAAGTTATTTATTAAAAGTATTCTCATACTGGGACTCCAATTAGAAAGAATTTGCCTAAAAACAAACCTTGATATTTACCTAGTATCCTTATGTCAAAAAAATTCTACTCTCTAAGATGAAATATTTTTAGTTTATGTTACATACATATTTCTTCCTATTAGCAGTATGAGCTTATTATTTCAAAGAAACACATGCAAGGATCTTTTAAAATTATAAGTAGGGGAAGAGATTTTCATCAAGGAATACCTGAGGGTGGAACAGAAGAAAGCACCTTTGTTCTGTGAAAAAAAATGTTCTCTTTGAGATGAGGGAAAGGTGATAGAGAAGTGAGTTGTGGGCTGGGTTTTACCTAATAGGTACTTAGTCAAATGGGGAAGAGCAAAGTCTAAGTCCTCTCCCTCCAGAGAGAGAACCACTTTTCTAGCCTTCCAGAAGAAGCATCTCAAGAAAAGTTAACATCATATAACATCTACACCATGAGATTGATTTAGAAATGTCTTAAGATATAAAAGTCGTAACATTTATTCTATTTTTTATTTTTTATTGTGGTAAAATACACATAACAAAATTTATCATTTTAACCATTTTTAAGTCTTTTTAATGAAATGTCTTTCTTATTGAAGTATAGTTGATTTATAATATCGTGTTAGTTTCAGGTGTACAGCACAGCGATTCAGTTATATATAATAATACTATTAATATTATATAGTATATACAAATATACATTATATTATTATATAATTACATATAATAACATGTATTCTTTTTCAGATTCTTTTCCCCTGTAGGGGAAAAGGGCGGGGAAGGATAAATTAGGAGGTTGGGATTAACATATACACACTACTATATATAGAACAGATAACCAGCAAGGGCCTACTGTATAGCACGATACTCATTTTAACTATTTCTAAGAGTTCAGTTCACTTAAAACTATTTAAGTGTTAAGTGTTAAATTCAGTGAGAGTAAGTACATACATTCATGTTGTTGATAAACCATCACCAAAAATAGTTAATATTTCTTACATTTCATAGAAAAAGCTTCACAACAATTCATTTGCAATAGGTATAAAATGCAAATAGGTCTCATTAGTTTTGCCAATTCACCTTTTTCCAAACTATAATAATCTGCATGAAATGATTTATTTCTAATACCCAGTTGACAACACTTCTGGATATACACTCATTTACACTGAAACTTTTTTTTTAGATATTCAAGAAGTATTTATTTATGTGTCTATTTACAGGCACTCTGCTTGGAGCTGGCAAGACAGTGGTAGGCAAAACTGATGTGGTCCCTGCCTTCTGGGAGTTTACAGTCTGGTTTGGAGACCAACATGAAACAAACAAACAGAAATAAATATATAGAAGTGAGCTTATTTCCTTCCATCTAATCTCTCCGGAAGAAAGGATTGTAGTATCTCTTGTAAATTCCACAGGAGGAAACATTACTTTGAATCTCCTATGTTAGCATCACAAGGTTTGAAGAAATGGATAATATAATAAAGGATTTTATTTATTGTGTGTGTGTTAGTTTCTGCTTTATAACAAAGTGAATCAGTTATACATATACATGTTCCCATATCTCCTCCCTCTTGTGTCTCCCTCCCTCCCACCCTCCTTATCCCACCCCTCTAGGTGGTCACAAAGCACCAAGCTGATCTCCCTGTGCCATGCGGCTGCTTCCCACTAGCTATCCACCCTACATTTGGTAGTGTATATATGTCCATGCCACTCTCTCACTTCGTCACAGCTTACCCTTCCCCCTACCCATATCCTCAAGTCCATGCTCTAGTAGGTCTGTGATTTTTTCCCATCCTATTCCTAGTCTCTTCATGACATTTTTTTTCTTAGATTCCATATATATGTGTTAGCATACGGTATTTGTTTTTCTCCTTCTGACTTACTTCACTCTGTATGACAGACTCCAGGTCCATCCACCTCACTACAAATAACTCAGTTTCATTTCTTTTTATGGCTGAATAATATTCCATTGTATATATGTGCCCCATCTCCTTTATCCATTCATCTGTCGATGGACACTTAGGTTGCTTCCATGTCCTGCCTATTGTAAATAGAGCTGCAATGAACATTTGGGTACATGACTCTTTTTGAATTATGGTTTTTCTCAGGGTATATGCCCAATAGTGGGATTGCTGGGTCGTATGTTAGTTCTATTTGTAGTTTTTTAAGGAACCTCCATACTGTTCTCCATAGTGGCCGTATCAATTTACATTCCCACCAGCAGTGCAAGAGGGTTCCCTTTTCTCCACACCCTCTCCAGCATTTATTGTCTCTAGATTTTTTGATGATGGCAATTCTGACCGGTGTGAGATGATATTTCATTGTAGTTTTGATTTGCATTTATCTAATGATTAATGATATTGAGCATTCTTTCATATGTTTGTTGGCAATGTGTATATCTTCTTTGGAGAAATGTCTATTTAGGTCTTCTGCCCATTTTTGGATTGGGTTATTTTTTTGTTATTGAGCTGCATGAGCTGCTTGCAAATTTTGGAGATTAATCCTTTGTCAGTTGCTTCATTTGAAAATATTTTCTCCCATTCTGAGGGTTGTCTTTTGGTCTTGTTTATGGTTTCCTTTGCTATGCAAATGTTTTTAAGTTTCATTAGGTCTCATTTATTTTTGACCCACCTCCTAGAGAAATGGAAATAAAAACAAAAATAAACAAATGGGACCTAATGAAACTTTTTTAAATAAAGATTTTAGGAGAATCAGAAGGACTGTAAACCAACATGAGTGAGGAAATACTATTTAGTGAAGAGTTGAAAGAAAAACTCTGTACTCAAAACCTACCTTATTTTCTTCTACCAACTTGGAAGTGAGGTCCTCTCCAGAAACTAAAAACAAAAAGAGTCCACACAACTATGATGATAATAACTTACAACTACATTGAAATCACATGGTATTTTCCCTGAGAAACTATGATTTTTAAAAAATTTGTTTTACTCTGTATTTTGCAGAAATAAGGAGAATGCAAGTATTTCTATCATATTTTTATAGACTGGAAACTAAATCATGAAATTATCAAGAAACTAGTCCACAGTCACGGACAATGGTAAATGAGGTCACATTTTACTCAATGAGCAGATGATGATGAGTCTGAGGGATTTCAACCAGGGAGGCACACAATCAAAAAGGTCCAAAAGCCTTTTGTTAGATTACTCTGACAAAGGCTCAATAAAGACAGGGAGATCAGTTTAGTAGCGGTGGCAGTAACCCAAGTGTAAAACAATGAGAGCTGGCTCTGAGGTAATGATGCGGAAGGAAAAGACTTGTGTAAAGCAAGCAGGGAGAGTTGTCAGGACTTGGTGACTGACCGGTGGCGTAAAGGCAATAGATGAGTCAAGGAAAATATATAGTGTACAGACCTGGACAGTGGGAGTGGTTGGTGGATTCTAACAGGGGATTCAGGGCAAGGAGCAGGTTTGGGGGATGTAATGAGTAAAAATGACTGCAACACTTAAGCTTTCATCATGTGTTTTGAGGTATCTGCAAAGCATCTAAATATAGATGATTAGTTGGCAGTAAGATACCATCTGGAGCTCAGGAGGATGATTTGGTGTGGGGGAAAAAAAAAAGATTTGAAACCACTCACTCAGAATATGTATATACAGTGAAAATAAAACCAAAGGCAGAAATAGGAGAACAGTTTGGCACTGTATACTAGTAGCCAAGAGATGTAAACTTTTCTGAGGTTAATGTTTGGTTGGCTTCATAGAAAATTCATAAAGATCTATTAGTTTTGTTTCACTTAAAAATTCTAAAGCCAGAAAATTATAAAACACATAAAAACTCACATTTTATTTATGATATACTCAGAAAAACTGTACTTCTTGAAAATGAGTTCCAAGACTCATTTTCAATAAATTCTAATTTAACTTATGTTAAGGATCAAAAAGATAAACTACATGATCTATTTTGAAAATTCCACTAATCAGAGAAAGACTAAAAGGGGAATGTTTATCCTACTTAGGAGAACAATTTAATCACTTTAATTAATGTATGTGTAATACACACACAGAATGTTTATTGCTAATAAATAAAACAATTATTAAGTACACTTTAAAATTCATTGAAGCAAATATCTAAAGGCATTCCTTTTATTAATCTAGTTAGAATAACTATTTGTACCTTAAAGTAACAAAATTACATGCATGTCAAGCATCTATTATTCAATACGAAGCATATAGCTGGTATTCAGATAGGCTTCCTTTTTTATGTTAATTTGAATTACTGTTATTCGAATCTCAATGTTTTTAATGGTCTTCCATATATTCTTACAAAATTCAAAAATAAAGCATGAACCCATTAAGAAAGTAACATTTTTAAAAAATCACTTAATCAGAAGGACAACTAATATAATAGAAAGATCTGTGTTTTAGTCCCAGCTATGCCATTTACTGTGGGTCCTTCACTATAGATCTTCTGATCTTTCTGTAGAATGGGGTGTATTTTCTTATCTTTCTCACAAGTTTGCTGTAAGGCTCAAATGGGATAATGTGGTAGTACAATAAAATGTAACATGTATTTTTGTAGGCATGCAGTCACAGGAAGACAGAAAATCATTCAGGGGCATCATCAGTGAGAACTTCACGGAATAATTCATTACTCAACAACTATATGGAAAAAGAATACTTTCTGCTAAAAGCAGTAAGTAAAAGCGTTGAATGGATTACCCTTTATGGTTTTGGTTTTTTTTTTAATTTTCATTTCCCTTTTGGTATTCCCTGTCCTCATTACAGCCACAGAGCAGGGAAGCCACAGTGGCAAGAACATTGGGTTTGGAGTTAGAAGATACAGGTTGAGGCCTCACTTCACCATTTATTCATTTTGTAACTTTAGGAATTACAGATAGTTTTGTGTATTACGTGAGATAATGTATGTGAAAGCCCCGTGTAAACCATGAGGTGTTATTCATGCATAAGGCACTGCACTGGAACTCTGTGTGACCTCTATAGTGAGATCTACCTGAAAACTGCTGTTACAATTACATATTAACAAACAGTAGTCTGATAAGGGCTGTTGGGTTGGAAGAAGCATGTCTCTGAGTGACCTGGGATCAAGTCTAGACACTTCCATTTCCTAGCTCTGTCACCTTTCAGGACTCTTTTTTTAAAAACACATGTTTTTTCCTCCTCAAACGAGTAGTTAATCTAACCTCTCTCTATGGTACCTTACCACTATCCATTTCTACAAATACAAGTTGATCAAAATAGATTGATAACCTGAAGAATGGAGAGTCTGACATGACAAATGGTTAGAATCAGTAGGATAGCAAGGATTAATGACCTCATTTCCTTATTCACATTCTATTATCCAAAATTCGATCTAGATTGATAGAACCCAAATGTTCCCAAGTCCGCAGTTAAATAAACCTGAAGAAAATCCACGTAAGTTTACAATTAAGAGGGTCAAATTCTATTTTATTACCAACATTCTCTGTCTTTCTCAGTGCCACAGATAAAAAGGAAATCAGCACTTCTTTACATTCAGGTCTGTGGGAAATACCAGTAACACTGGCCACTTCGAGATTTGGAATCTTAATTAAGAGTTTTCCCATGAAATCTCAAAAAACGAACAGAAGTGTAATTTCTAGCATCTGTTTTCATACCTAGATCAGACTTGAGCTGTGACATAGCGGTCTCCAACTCTCCCTTCTGTTGTCGCTCCCGTGCCAGTAGTTCTTGGGTGGTCTGAATAGAACTGCGTAGGGCAATGCAGTTTTGCTGCAAAATTTGCACCTGAAATCGTATGAGAAAAACTCCTTTTCTGTAAGGTAAAGATTTCTACTAAGCTCACTTATAGCACAGGCGTAAGGCAGACTTTTCTGATCTTAATGTTCCTGGAGGAAGAAGCGGTGTTTATGTGTTACAGTTAAAGATCGCAACAGAGTGCAGTGTCTTACAGCAGGGCTGTCCAGGAGGACTTTCTGTGCACTCTTCAACAGCACTCAAAATGTGGCCAGAGTGAATGAGGAACTGAATCTTTAATTTTGTTTAATTTTAACAAATAAAATTAATTTTTATTTAAATAGCCACATGTGGCTCGTGCCTACTACACTGGCAGTATAAAGTATAACAATAAAGGATCACTTGCAAATTCTTTAAGTAGAATCCTCTTTATAATTCCATTGGGAAGGACAGCACTCGTTAAAATAATAAAAATGATGTAATCTAATAATAGGTATTATGATTTGAAACGACTAATTGCCTTGGTACTTAGACTTTAAAATATTCTAAATTACATACAGATATTTCAAATGACAACTTTGATGAAAGCAAAAATATTATGCTAAAATAAATGAGACTTGAAAACAGCAATGTAAACACATTCCTGATTATTTGACTTATTCCTTGCTTCTAATGTCAGCTGAGTTTAATCTTTCTTTTCTATGCACGTCATATATCATACATATAACATAAGACTAGGTCAGTGCCTTCCAAAATCAATTCTTGTAACAGAGATTATATGGTGTAGAGGGAAGGATTCCCTCCCAGGAGCTCAGAGTTCACTTCTGTAAAGCCTGAGACAAAATAACCTCTCCGTCCTTAGCTCCCTCATTCATACATTAAGAGCGCTGGACTAAATGGCGTCAGCGTCCTCTCTTATTTTGCACTAAAACTTTTTAAATTGTAGTAAGAATGTTAATAGAGGAATACTAAAGCATTTAATAAATCTAGGCGGAGATCTCCTTCCTCCTCACAGAGACATCAGAAATACATCTACACGTGGAACGTCTCCTATAGAACACCCACCAAACGCTGGCAGAAGACCTCAGACCTCCCAAAAGACAAGAAACTCCCCACATACCTGGGCAAAAGAAAAAAGAATAAACAGACAAAGAATAGGGACAGGACCTACACCAGTGGGAGGGAGCCGTGAAGGAGGAAAGACTCCCACACACTAGAAGCCCATTCGCGGGCAGAGACTGCGGGTGGCGGAGGGGGAAGCTCCGGAGCCGCGGAGGACAGCTCAGCCACAGGGTGCGGAGGGCAAAGTGGGGATATTCCAACAGAGGATCGGTGCCGACCAGCACTCACCAGCCCGAGAGGCTTGTCTGCTCACTCGCCGGGGCGGGCGGGGCCGGGAGCTGAGGCTCGGGCTTCAGTCGGATCCCAGGGAAAGGTCTGGAGTTGGCAGAGTGAAAACAGCCTGAAGGTGTACTGCTCCACGACTGGCCGGGAGGGAGTCCGGTTGAAGTCCGGAGCTGCCGAAGAGGCAAGAGACCTTTTCTTCCCTCTTTGCTTCCTGGGCGCGAGGAGAGGGGATTAAGCGCGCCGCTTAAAGGAGCCCCAGAAACGGGCGCAAGCCGCGGCTGTCGGAACAAACAGTAGAGACGGGTGTGGGACGCTAAGGTTGCTGCTGCCGCCACCAAGAGGCCTGTGTGTGAGCACAGGTCACTCTCCACACCGGCCCTCCCGGGAGCCAGTGCAGCCCGCCACTGCCGGGGTCCCGGGATTCAGGGATAGTTTCCCTGGGAGAGCACGCGGCGCGCCTTGGGCCTGTGCAGCGTCACGTCGGCCTCTGCCGCCGCGGACTCGCCCCGCACCCATGCCACTCCCTCCCCCTAGGCTGAGTGAGCCGGAGCCCCCGAATCAATTGCTCCTTTAACATTGTCCTGTCTGAGCGAAGGGCAGACGGCCTCGGACGACCTACACACAGAGGCGGGACCAAGTCCAAAGCTGAACCCCAGGAGCTCTGCGAACAGAGAGGAGAGGGGGAGATCTCTCCCAGCAGCCTCAGAAGCGGCGGATTAAAGCTCCACAATCAACTTGAAGTGCCCTGCATCTGTGGAAAACCTGAATAGACAACGAATCATCCCAAGTTGAGGAGGTGGACTTTGGGAGCAAGATATACTATTATTTTCCCCTTTTTTTCTTTTTGTGTGTGTATGTGTGTGCTGCTGTGTGAGATTTTGTCTGTATAGATTTGCTTTCACCATTTGTCCTAGGGTTAGACCGACCCGTTTTTCTGTTTTTTTTTTTTTAATAGAAATTTTTCTTCCTAATAATTATTTTTTATTTTAATAACTGTACTTTATCCTACTTTGTCTTCTCCCTTTCTTTCTTCCTTCCTTTCTTCCCTCCTTCCCTCCCCCCTTCTTTACTCCCTTCCTTCCTCCCTTCCTCTTGTCCTTCCTCCCTTTCTTCCTCTCCACCTTCCTTCCTTCCTTTCTTGCTTTCTTCCTTCTTTCATTTCTTCCTTCCTTCCCTCCCTCCCTCCTTCCTTCCTTCCTTTTCTTTCCTTTCTATTTTTTCTCCCTTTTATTCTGAGCCGTGTGGATTAAAGGCTCTTGGCGCCCCAGCCAGGCACCAGGGCTGTGTCTCTGAGGTGGGAGAACCAACCTCAAGACACTAGTCCACAAGAGACCTCCCAGCTCCACGTAATATCAGACGGCGAGAATCTCCCAGAGATCTCCATCTCAACACCAAGACCCAGCTTCACTCAAGGACCAGCAATGAACAGTGCTGGACACCCTATCCCCAACAAAGAGCAAGACAGGTCTACAGCCCCATCCATTAGCAGAGAGGCTGCCTAAAATCATAATAAGGCTACCAACATCCCCAAACACACCACCAGACGTGGACCTGCCCAGCAGAAAGACAAGATCCAGCCTCATCCACCAAAACAGAGGCACGAGTCCCCCCAACCAGGGAAGCTACTCAACCCACTGAACCAACCTTAGCCACTGGGGACAGCCACCAAAAACAACGGGAACTACAAACCTGCAGCGTGCAAAAAGGAGACCCCAAACACAGTAAGATAAGCGAAATGAGAAGACAGAAAAACACACAACAGATGAAGGAGGAAGATAAAAACACACCAGACCTAACAAATGAAGAGGAAATAGGCAGTCTACCTGAAAAAGAATTCAGAAGAATGATAGTAAAGAGGATTCAAAATCTTGGAAATAGAATAGACAAATTGCAAGAAACAGTTAACAAGGACCTAGAAGAAATAAAGAGGAAGCAAGCAACGATGAGCAACACAATAAATAAAATGAAAAGGACTCTAGATGGGATCAATAGCAGAATAACTGAGGCAGAAGGACGGATAAGTGACCTGGAAGATAAAATAGTGGAAATAACTACTGCAGAGCAGAAGAAAGAAAAAAGAATGAAAAGAACTGAGGATAGTCTCAGAGACCTCTGGGACAACATTAAACGCACCAACATTCGAATTATAGGGGTCCCAGAAGAAGAAGAGAAAAAGAAAGGGACTGAGAAAATATTTGAAGAGATTATAGTTGAAAACTTCCCTAATATAGGAAAGGAAATAGTCAATCAAGTCCAGGAAGCACACAGAGTCCCATACAGGATAAACCCAAAGAGAAAACGCCAAGACACATAATAATCAAACTGTCAAAAATTAAATACAAAGAAAACATATTAAAAGCAGCAAGGGAAAAACAACAAATAACACACAAGGGAATCCCCATAAGGTTAACAGCTGATCTTTCATCAGAAACTCTACAAGCCAGAAGGGAGTGGCAGGACATATTAAAAGGGATGAAGGAAAAAAACCTACAACCAAGATTACTCTACCCAGCAAGGATCTCATTCAGATTTGATGGAGAAATAAAACCTTTACAGACAAGCAAAAGCTGAGAGACATCAGCACCACCAAACCAGCTCTACAACAAATGCTAAAGGAACTTCTCTAGGCAAGAAACACAAGAGAAGGAAAAAACCTACAAGAACAACCCGAAACAATTAAGTAAATGGTAATAGGAACATACATATCGATAATTACCTTAAATGTAAATGGATTAAATGCTCCCACCAAAAGACACAGACTGGCTGAATGGATACAAAAACAAGACCCATATATATGCTGTCTACAAGAGACCCACTTCAGACCTTAGGACACATACAGACTGAAAGTAAGGGGATGGAAAAAGATATTCCATGCAAATGGAAATCAGAAGAAAGCTGGAGTAGCAATTCTCATATCAGACAAAATAGACTTTAAAATAAAGACTATTACAAGAGACAAAGAAGGACACTACATAATGATCAAGGGATCGATCCATGAAGAAAATATAACAATTGTAAATATTTATGCACCCAACATAGGAGCACCTCAATACATAAGGCAAATACTAACAGCCTTAAAAGGGGAAATCGACATTAACATAATTATAGTAGGGGACTTTAACACCCCACTTTCACCAATGGACAGATCATCCAAAATGAAAATAAATAAGGAAACACAAGCTTTAAATGATACATTACACAAGATGGACTTAACTGATATTTATAGGACATTCCATCCAAAAACAACAGAATACACATTTTTCTCAAGTGCTCATGGAACATTCTCCAGGATCGATCATATATTGGGTCACAAATCTAGCCTTGGCAAATTTAAGAAAATTGAAATCATATCAAGTATCTTTTCCGACCACAACGCTATGAGACTAGATATCAATTACAGGAAAAGATCTGTAAAAAATACAAACACATGGAGGCTAAACAATACACTACTTAATAACGAAGTGATCACTGAAGAAATCAGAGAGGAAATCAAAAAATACTTAGAAACAAATGACAATGGAGACACGACGACCCAAAACCTATGGGATACAGCAAAAGCAGTTCTAAGAGGCAAGTCTATAGCAATACAATCATACCTTAACAAACAGGAAACATCTCGAATAAACAACCTAACTTTGCACTTAAAGCAGTTAGAGAAAGAAGAACAAAAAAACCCGAAATTTAGCAGAAAGAAAGAAATCATAAAGATCAGATCAGAAATAAATGAAAAAGAAATGAAGGAAACAATAGCAAAGATCAATAAAACTAAAAGCTGGTTCTTTGAGAAGATCAACAAAATTGATAAACCATTAGCCAGAGTCATCAAGAATAAAAGGGAGAAGACTCAAATCAATAGAATTAGAAATGAAAAAGGAGATGTAAGAACTGACACTGCAGAAATACAAAAGATTATTAGAGATTACTACAATCAACTGTATGCCAATGAAATGGACAACCTGGAAGAAATGGACAAATTCTTGGAAATGCACAACCTTCCGAGACTGAACCAGGAAGAAATAGAAAATATGAACAGACCAATCACAAGCACTGAAATTGAAACTGTGATTAAAAATCTTCCAACAACAAAAGCCCAGGACCAGATGCCTTCACAGGCGAATTCTATCAAACACTTAGAGAAGAGCTAACACCTATCCTTCTCAAACTCTTCCAAAAGATAGCAGAGGGAGGAACACTCCCAAACTCATTCTATGAGGCCACCATCACCCTGATTCCAAAACCAGACAAAGACGTCACAAAGAAAGAAAACTACAGGCCAATATCACTGATGAACATAGATGCAAAAATCCTCAACGAAATATTAGCAAACAGAATCCAACAGCATATTAAAAGGATCATACACCGTGATCAAGTGGGGTTTATTCCAGGAATGCAAGGATTCTTCAATATATGCAAATCAATCAACGTGATACACCATAACAACAAACTGAAGGAGAATAACCATATGATCATCTCAATAGATGCAGAGAAAGCTTTTGACAAAATTCAACACTCATTTATGATAAAAACCCTGCAAAAGGTAAGCATAGAGGGAACTTTCCTCAACATAATAAAGGCCATATATGACAAACCCACAGCTAGCATCATTCTCAATGGTGAAAAACTGAAACCATTTCCACTAAGATCAGGAACAAGACAAGGTGGCCCACTCTCACCACTCTTATGCAACATGGTTTTGGAAGTTCTAGCCACAGCAATCAGAGAAGAAAAGGAAATAAAAGGAATCCAAATAGGAAAAGAAGTACTAAAGCTGTCACTGTTTGCAGATGACATGATACTATACATAGAGAATCCTAAGGATGCTACCAGAAAACTACTAGAGCTAATCAATGAATTTGGTAAAGTTGCAGGATACAAAATTAATGCACAGAAATCTCTGGCATTCTTATACACTAATGATGAAAAATCTGAGAGGGAAATTAAGAAAACACTCCCATTTACCATTGCAACAAAAAGAATAAAATATCTAGGAATAAACTTACCTAAGGAGACAAAAGACTTGTATGCAGAAAACTATAAGACACTGATGAAAGAAATTAAAGATGATACACATAGGTGGAGAAATATACCATGTTCTTGGATTAGAAGAATCAACATTGTGAAAATGACTCTACAACCCAAAGCAATCTACAGATTCAATGCTATCCCTATCAAATTACCACTGGCATTTTTTACAGAACTAGAACAAAAAATTTCACAATTTGTATGGAAACACAAAAGACCCCGAATAGCCAGAGCAATCTTGAGAACGAAAAATGGAGCTGGAGGAATTAGGCTCCCTGACTTCAGACTCTACTACAAGGCTACAGTAATCAAGACAGTATGGTACTGGCACAAAAACAGAAATATAGATCAATGGAACAGGATAGAAAGCCCAGAGATAAACCCACACACATATGGTCACCTTATCTTTGATAAAGGAGGGAAGGATATACAGTGGAGAAAAGACAGCCTCTTCAATAAGTGGTGCTGGGAAAACTGGACAGCTACCTGTAAAAGTATGAAATTAGAACACTCCCTAACACCACACACAAAAATAAACTCAAAATGGGTTAAAGACCTAAATGTAAGGCCAGACACTATCAAACTCTTAGAGGAAAACATAGGCAGAACACTCTATGACATAAATCACAGCAAGATCCTTTGTGACCCATCTCCTAGAGAAATGGAAATAAAAACAAAAATAAACAAATGGGACCTAATGAAACTTAAAAGCTTTTACACACCAAAGGATACCATAAACAAGACCAAAAGACAACTCTCAGAATGGGAGAAAATATTTGCAAATGAAGCAACTGATAAAGGATTAATCTCCAAAATTTATAAGCAACTCATGCAGCTCAATAACAAAAAACCAAACAACCCAATCCAAAAATGGGCAGAAGAACTAAATAGACATTTCTACAAAGAAGATATACAGATTGCTAACAAACACATGAAAGAATGCTCAACATCATTAATCATTAGAGAAATGCAAATCAAAACTACAATGAGATATCATCTCACACCGGTCAGATTGGCCATCATCAAAAACTCTAGAAACAATAAATGCTGGAGAGGGTGTGGAGAAAAGGGAACCCTCTTGCACTGCTGGTGGGAATGTAAATTGATACAGCCACTATGGAGAACAGTATGGAGGTTCCTTAAAAAACTACAAATAGAACTAACATACGACCCAGCAATCCCACTACTGGGCATATACCCTGAGCAAACCATAATTCAAAAAGCGTCATGTACCCAAATGTTCATTGCAGCTCTATTTACAATAGGCAGGACATGGAAGCAACCTAAGTGTCCATCAACAGATGAATGGATAAAGAAGATGTGGCACATATATACAATGGAATATTACTCAGCCATAAGAAGAAATGAAACTGAGTTATTTATAATGAGGTGGATGGACCTGGAGTCTGTCATACAGAGTGAACTAAGTCAGAAGGAGAAAAACAAATACCGTATGCTAACACATATATATAGACTCTAAGGGGAAAAAAAAAATGTCATGAAGAGATTAGTGGTAGGATGGGAATAAAACAGAGACTTACTAGAGCATGGACTTGAGGATATGGGTAGGGGGAAGGGTAAGCTGTGACGAAGTGAGGGAGTGGCAGGGACATATATACACTACCAAATGTAGGGTGGATAGCTAGTGGGAAGCAGCCGCATGGCACAGGGAGATCAGCTCGGTGCTTTGTGACCACCTAGAGGGGTGGGATAGGGAGGGTGGGAGAGAGGGTGATGCAAGAGGGAAGAGATATGGGAACATATGTATATGTATAACTGATTCACTTTGTTGTAAAGGAAAAACTAACACACTACTGTAAAACAGTTATACTCCAATAAAGATGTTTAAAAAAAAAATCTAGCGGAAATAAGCAAAACTATAGGTTTGTAAGTAAAACATTAGCTTTTCCCTTTTGGTTTCACTCTCCCAACATAAACAAGGAGAGAAAATCTGTCTACCTGTTTCCGTTCCACCTCCACTGTTGATCCCATTTCTTGTATTTTGAGTAGCACGGCTGATCCAGATGTCTCAAGAGATTCCCTTCAGTGCTTCTCTTGACACAGCTGTCTCCTTAGCTATAGAGCAACACTGCAGTTAGGCAAGACCAAGGTAACTTCATAGCAGTTTAACAAAGATCAAAGTCACCATGAAAAGTTTACCTGACATGCCATCTCACCCCCATTCTTCGTTCATTTATGGCTACTCAGAAACATGCTTTTGTTTCTCCCGAACGGATAATCTTCTAAGAAATGCAGAGTCAAATTTGTTATCCTCATCTTCCTACTGTGTAAGTCGGTTTTCCAAACTGTGGGTCAAGACGCATTAGTAAGTTGCAAGAGGCACTTGAAAGAGGGGGGAGAAAAGAATAGAAAGAAAATATCAGAGCACATAGCAAGTAGTAAGGAAGGGTAAGTACTGCTTCATGAAATGTTTGTGTATATGCATGTATGGTGTTGCAGTGTAAAATATGTCTTACAATGTATTGCTGTCAAAAACAAGTTTGAAAAACACGAATATGTCTTAGTATATGTATTTTCCGTATTTTTCTATTTTCTAACTTTATTTTTTAACTATTTTCCTGTATTTTGATTTCTTCACCTATATATATATATATATAGGAATTTTTTTCATGTATTGGAAATTAAAGATCAAACAAATAATGAAGTAGTTGTTAAGCAGCAGACAAAAACAACACTCAAGAATTTGGGTACACTGACCTTATTTCTATCAATAAATGACTATAAAATGAGTCAGATAAAGATACAAAGAAGGTTAAGAGCCTCTTTTATCATGAAGAAATTCTTTCCAATTTAAATGGGAACTGAAAAATGCTGTTGCTTTTATGAAGTGACATTAAATTGAAAGAAATTCTTTTTAAATTTATTTACTTATTTATTTTTGGCTGCATTGGGTCTTCGTTGCTGCGCCTGGGTTTTTTCTAGTTGCGGTGAGTGGGGGCTACTCTTCGTTGCGGTGCATGGGTTTCTTGTTGTGGTGGCTTCTCTTGCTGTGGAGCACGGGCTCTAGGTGAGCGGGCTTCAGTAGTTGTGGGGCACGGGCTTAGCTGCCCCGCAGCATGTGGGATCTTCCCAGACCAGGGCTCGAACCCATGTCCCCTGTATTGGCAGGCAAATTCTTAACCACTGCGCCACGAGGGAAGTCCCAGAAATTCTATTTTTAAACCCCAGTAAAGATGACGTAAGAGTACACTTTATAACTCTTCTCTACATTGTACATATGTACTTTATATGTGTTTTCTTGAAGGATGATATATTAAACAATTTTTAAGAAGTTTTTAAAAAGTGAAATGTTGACATGGAATAGTTACAAGATAGCCCATTTGGGAACTGTTCTATGATTTTCTTAACCATACACCTAACATTGAACATTTGGATATTTCCAGTGTTTTGCTATTCTAAATACTGTTCTGCTGAACATGCTTGTGAATAAATCTTTCATTGAATTTCTGATTCTTTCCTTGGGATAAATCCTACAAAAGGAATCACCAGCTTAAAGGTATAAACATTTTTTAGACTTTTGATACATTTTGTAATTCTCCTTCCAATTTTACCTTATCAGTAGTATTTAAATACATCTCATCAGCACTACAGATTATCACTTTCTTAAATCTTTGCTAATAAATGAAAAACACCACCTTAATAGTTTTGCATTTCTTTGGTTCCTAGTGAGAGTAAACATTTTCTGATATGGTTATTAGTCCTTTATATATTTTCTAAACTGTTCTTATCCTTTTCGCACTGTTCTTTTTAAGTCAATTTAAGTGCTTTAAAAGGGAAGATTATTAACTGTCTAGTTTGTTATGTTTTATTAGTTTTGCTTTTTTTATACATGTATAAGATTTTAATTTTTATATGGTCAAACTCGAGCTTTTTATAATCCTGTTCCTTCTTTTCAAGCTTAGAAATTCCTTCCTTATCCAATAATCAGTTAAATAATAATATTATAATCTTACTTAAGAATGAGCTATAGTTTTTGTGTTGGGCTATATTTTTCAGGTTTTATTTTAGTATCAGATTATAATCACTTTCTAATTTAGAGTAGCATAATATACTTTTCTAAGCTCTACATCGAATTATATAGTATAATTTGCTCAAGATATAATTTAAGTGCCTTACAAAGGGAATCTTTATTTGATAATTATACTACTAAGATATTCATCCAGAAAGCATTATGAAGGGCTATCAGTTAATCTATTTCATGTTCATCAGAACCAGATTTTACACATATATATATATATTTCTTATCTCTTAGAAAGTTATATACTGCATTTACCTTATCTTTGTAGAGTCCTTTGTTATGGGCTGAATTGCATCCCTCTGAAATCCGTATGTTGAAGCCCTGAACCCCAGTATCTCAAAATATGGCTGTGTTTGGAGATAGGGCCTTTAAAGAGTTCTTATGAGGCCGCTGGGATGAGCCCTAATCCAACATGACTGTTGTCCTCATAAGAGGAAATTTGTACACGAAGAGACACCAGGGATGTGTACACAGAGAAAAGACCATGTGAGGACACAGAAAAAAGGCAGCCATACCCAAGCCAAGGAGAAAGGACTCAGGAGAAAACCAAACCTGCTGATGATATCTTGATCTTGAACTTTTCACCTCCAGAATGGTAAGACATAAATTTCTGTTGTTTAAGCCACCAGTCTGTGGTACTTTGTTACGCCAGCCCCAGCAGACTAATACATCCTTCCTGCTCCACATACCCTCAGAATGTCCCTATTTGACTAGCACAGTCCTTCTTCAGGTCCTTGACAAGTTCCATGAAAATTCAACATTTTACTACAGCACCAAGAATTAAGACTTCCCCAATGAAAACATAATGTTAAGTGGCAATCCAAAGGGTAGTCTTTTCAACAAATGGTGCTGGAACAACTGGACATACACAAACTCACCCAAAGAATCTAGATACAGACCTCACACCTTTCACAAAAAATAATTCAAAACCTAAAGGTAAAATGCAAATCTATACAACTTCTACAAGGTAACACAGAAAAATCTAGGCGACCTTGGGTTTGGCAACGATATTTTATTAATAAATACCAAAAGTACAATCCATGAAAAAAAAATGGATAAGTTGGACTTCATTAAAATTAAAAGCATCTGCTCTGCAAGACACTGTTAAGAGAATGAAAAGATAAGCTACAGGTTGGGAGAAAACATTTGTAAAACACATTACTGGATAAAGGATTGGTATCCAAAATATAAAAAGAACTCTAAAAACTCAACAATAAGAAAAACAACCCCAGCTGCAAAGTGGGCAAATGATCGAAGATACCTCACCAAAGAAGATAGACAGACGGCAAATAAGCATATGAAAACATGCTCAATATCACGTCCGTAGAAAACTGCAAATTAAAGCAAGATACCATACATACGCCTATAAAATTGGCAAAACTTCAAAACACTGACATGACAACACAAAATGCTGGTGAGGATGTGGAACAACAGGAACTCTCATTCACTGCTGGTGGGAACGCAACATGACATAGCCACTGCAACAGGTTGGCAATTTCTTAGAACGCCAAACATAAGCTTATCATACGATGAGTATGAATCGTACTCCTAGGTATTTATCCAAAGGAGTTGAAAACTGATGTCCATACAAAAAACTGCATATGAATGTTTACAGCAGCTTTATTCATAACTGCCAAACTTGGAAGCAACTAAGATGTCCTTCAGTAGGTGAACGGATAAACTGCGGAACATCCAGTTCATTGATAAAAAGAAATGAGCTATCAAACCATGAAAAGACATGGAGGATTAAATGCATATGCTAAGCGAAAGAAGGCAGTCCAAAAAGGCTACATGCTGTATGATTCCAACTATAGAGACACTGAAAAGATCAGTGGCTGCCAGGGGCTTGGGGAAAGACGGGGGTGGGGGAGGGAGGTGCGGGGTGATGTGTATGTAGAGCACAGGGCATTTGTAGGGCAGTGAAACTATTCTGTGTACTGTGATGACCAAAAAATAAAACTTAATCTAAACTGTGAATTCAGTAATCATGTATCAAAACTGGTTCATCAAATGTAACAAACGTACCATACTAATACAGAACGTGAATAATAGAGGAAGCTCTGGGGGTGGGGAGAAAGGATATATGGGAACTCTGTTTCTGTGCAATTTTTCTAAAAACTTAAAACTGCTCTAAAAAGAATCTATTAAAATAGCCAAAATATTTTTTTAAAGCATGAAACTATATACTCCAACTAACAACGAACAATCATGCTTTTATCAGTAACTATTGGCAAATAAAATACTCTACGTGAGAGAATGTCCCAGATAGCTAAACTTACCACCCTAAACACACTGAAATTCATAATTTTAAAAATAGTATATCTATTTCTGTTTTGTATAACAGAATATTTTAAATATAACTTGATCCTTTTGATTTGGACTAATGTCAATTATTATTCTGTCAGGGAATATTGAGGTTTTTAGGCCACTGTCAGGGTGTACTGAATTGGTAATTCTTCTGACTCTTCCACTGTTTTCAGCTGCAAAGTTTTAGTCCAACAACTTTTAGCAGCCACCTACTCCATAATTCCAATCTGTTATCTACTTAAATTTAGACTGAAATGAAAGTTTTAAGGTAAAATTAGATGAGCAGACTTATTAAAAGCTTTTTCTTTTAAACACAACTTTAGTGTAAAAGGTCTTTGTCCACTTAACTCTAGTATATGGGCAACTGCATGAGTTTCACGGTAACCGTTTCCCTCCCGGCTCAGAGAGCATTTATTTTTTATTTCTGGTTTTGTGGCAGTACTGAGGTGAAAGGAAATCTTAATGTCACATATGGGCAGGTATAACTTCATGTGGCATATTTTTTAAATCTTCCGAATAAACAGCCACATATTTTCTTCTTCAATGGGTTCTTTTCATTCTATCCACTTCCTTGACTTCCCCCTCTGCAATTCCAACACCCCCTTCACCTTCCAGCTTCCTTTTTATCTTACCTCCTGAATTTTAAGGTTCATTTTACGTTCTATGGTCTTCTGTTCCTCTTCAATAATGGCTGCATTCTTCTAAAAATAGAAGGAGAAAAATGACAGGAAGAAACTGTCTATGGTATATCACAGTTCAAACCTAGACTTTTGGGGGGCAACCTATAAATGCTATTCTGAATACAGTTATAAACACTTCTTATTATGAGTCTAAAGTAATTATTACAATGAGATATTTAAAGTTATTTTATTACTTTGGTTCATGACTTCTATCATTTTCCCTTTCAGATAATTAAAAAATGATTAGTCACATGTACCTCCTATGTAAAATTCAATAATCAGAGGAAAACCTGGTAATTGCTAGACATTTTTCTTACAGGGTATATTCCTATTTTTTTAAGTACTCCATTTTTTCTAGCCTCAAATATTACCTATGCTTAGGAGTTGAGGATGAAAAACACAGCTTTCACTATTCATTCTCTTTTATATTATTATTAATGGCACTACCATCTAAGATGTAAAAACTCAAAGCTGTCTTTGCCTTTTTCTCTACCTTCAGCCCTTATCCAATACCACATTCTAACGTATCTTTCCTCTCAAAATGCCACAACCGTAGTTCAGACCTAATAGGGTCTATGTCTCAAGTAAGGCAATGGATTCCTAATTGGTTTTCCTATCTCCAATCTCTTCTCCTATAATTGACACTCTACACTACTGCTGGATTAGTTTTCTTGTTTTCATTATGTCACTTTCTTATCAAAAATTTAATCACTCCCCATAGGATCAAGCCCAACTACTTGATTATTCTTGATTTTGAGATCCTCTATGACGTTATCCCTAGCCAATTTCCAACTTATTTTACACAAACAAATCCTCACTCCTGTCCAGCTAGTTTATGCATCTCCTCCTAACTGCCCCCAAGGGAAAGATCTAGGTTCAAATGTGACTTACACGAAGAAAACAGGGAAGTGTGATCTCGGAGAGGTGACTTCTCTCCGGGCCCCAGTACACTTATCATTCAAATAGAGACAATAATATCCTACATCTTGAGGTTTTGCAGAGATTAAACAAAACATGTTTTAAACAAAGTAACATCTGTTACACTGCCTGGCCTGTGAAGGGAAAACAAAATCATTAGTTTTTTTCCCTAGTCTTATTTTTGCTGCCTCTCTGTGTGGTCTTTTAAATGTCCTCACCTCACTGCTTTGCCTTCTGAAGGTTCATCTCAAGTCCTGTCTCTTCCTTGAAGCCTAGCCTAATCTATTCTAGGCAGGACATGCGCACACTCTCAAAGCCACCTGAATACAGAACACTTAGTTGGCAAGATTTCCTTATTGTCCTATACTGCCCTTTAATAGTTCTTATACCCTTATTTTTTCTCTTTAGTTTCTCCTGCTATGCCTTGTTCTCCCAGCTAGCATATAAGCTCTTGAAGAGCAGACTCCCTCATATCTCTGGACCCTCACAGTCACCTGTAGAGGGTAGGAATCTATAAATACTCAATTCCTGACAGCACACAATGTTATAGGCTATTGATGTCGATAAATTTCAGATGTCAAGAATCCTCACACCAACATCACCTATTTTTAAAAGTCAGTTTTACGGGTCTGTTGCCTCCTCCAGCTAACACGTTAACAGTGAGTTTGTATTCCAGAACTCTGGACTCAAACCTTTGTCTCTGACGCAAGCTGCAGAGTCACAGTCAACCTCTGCACCTCATCTTGTGTCTTGTCTTCTTTCTCTTTTACACCTCTCAGTTGCAATAGCTTCGGATCCTTGGAATGCTCCTCCTGTATTGTATTCAGTCTTTCCTTCAGAAAATCTACCAGACAGGACAGGAGGGTCACCAAGCATTTAAAGGAGGTCAGGAAAGGAAAAGAATCATGAACTCATCAAGCACCCACACAGGACCGAATTTCTGATGATTCTCTTCTCTCTATACTTGTTTTCTGTGGGTTCAAATCCTTTTCAGCTTGCAGACGGAAGATGTTCATCTTCAAGGACTGGATGAGGCTTTCCAGACGGCACATTCGATTTACCAGAAACTCACAGTTCTTCCATAAAATATCTGTTCTTCCTGAACAAATTACTTCATTCTGGAGAGGGCTAATGATGTTCTGGCTCACAGGCTCTTCTAAACATTTTGGAGTTTCCAAGTGGCCTCTGGACAAAGATCCCAATATAACAATATTATAGGGTAATCCCAACCGTCGAATCAATGTAACACTTCTACCGAGTATAAAAACTATATTCTTTAGTTAAGCAGTACCTGAGAGCCCCTGCAAACTTAAACACAGAGAGCACTATTAGGTAAAGAGGATGAGACCACTGTGGGATGGGTAAAGGCCACTGATTTTTTAATGGTTATTTTAATCGGAATTTTTTGTAAACTTGTTTTCTATGTAAAAGCAAGTGATATATAAAACATGTTAAACGCTAATTCTATAATGGTAAACTAAGAATTAAAGTTAGCATGGAGGCAGTATTTCACATCCTTTTTAGAAAATTTTTAAACAAGGTGATAATAAACATTCCCATTTTGTTCTAACATACTCAACACTGGTACAAATTTAATCTTTGCTGAAGAATTACTTATTCTATGTGTGCTATAATACCAACTATACTAATTTTAGGTCTTCATAAGAGACATTCAGGAAATACATACGTAACTTTAAAGAAAATCACACCAGTAAATTCAACATTGGCCACTTAAGCACCCAGATTCCTCAAGGCCTTTTAACGGCCTTGAGGTTCCTCTAACTTTTAACAGCAATGACTTCTCCAGGAGCACGAAGGAAAAACACAGTTCTTCTTCTGAGTACTTCATTCTAAACTATGAATTTTTTTTAAGACTTATAACCTCTCTTTTAATTTACAATAAATCTGGAGAAAGAAAATACAGACCATATTAATGGCATGAATCAAGCTGTAGATGTTCACCTTAACTAATATCAAAGTCTATTTTTAGTTTTAAAAAAGGACCAATTTTTTTTTTCTAATTACGTAAAATATTACATTTGTTTTTAATCAAGTATTGAGGGAGGATAGGATATCAAAGTTTGTGCACCTAATTAACACACTTTAAGAATCTGTTTAGAATAGTGGTAGTAGCTCCATTACAGGAGGACAATGCTTTATCTTGCAAATATTTTCTAATTAATATTCTAATGTTATTTCTCAATTCTTTCCTAAGTACCTATTTCACCTGCCAAACCACCCAGACTGTGACTCCTTATTAGTAACCAGTGAGGCAAAATTCTTCAACCTACAAAGATATTGTAACACAATTTTTTAATTTGTTACTTTTCACCAAAGTCCAATATTGTTAGGTCATCCCTGAGAGAACTGGTCTGTTCCTCAACTATTCTCATCCTTTGCTGAAGTACCGTGAATGTTTCAGAAGCTGTAGCATCGATGCAGGCTGGAGACAGGACTGGTCTGGACATTGTAGTTTCCATGTGCACCTGAGATTAAAGTCACAGTATTAGTGTAGTCGGTTCTATTATTGTTCAAAATAGCCACTGCCCCTTCCTGTCGAGGATTATACATCCCTGTCCTGTTGAGCTTGGAAACGGCTATGTGTCCTGCTTTGGGCAATTAAATGTGGGTAGAAACTTTAAGAGCCAACTTGTCATTCATCATCTCTTTTCCCTTCTCCATGTGATGAGCAACATCCCCGATAGGGCCTGCTCCATGTGCCAAGATCCCAGAGTAAAGATTACATGAGCAGAGCCATGGCCCTTCCATGACATACAGTGTGAGACAGCGAGACTAATGTTGTTATAAGCTGCAGATTGTTAGGTAGTTTGTTACTGCAGCACAATCTAGTCTATCCTGTCTGCTACTATTACACATACACTAGGACCTATGACTTGGCTGAAGGAGTTATTACCTCTTTTCATTGCCAACCATTTTCATTTTAACATATTCCCATGCAACCTTTCTGAAAACAAAACAAAACAACACTCTACAGTACTTGGATCTCTGAGCAGTTATCATAAAATAGATTTACCAACTACCTTGAAGCAGTGACTTTTAAAAATAACTTGCAAACATAACTTCATAGCAAAGACTCTTACACACCTGCTGACATCAAATTTCCAGACTCCTCCCACAAGACCACATGTGAGTAAATGGGAGTGGTGAGACTACTCTTTCAGGTATTAGTGACAGACGCAGAATCAGCTTATAAGCCGTCCCAACATTTAAACGAATCATGTGCCCAAAGTTCAACGACAAGATCATTGGTGGAAACGTTAAGGACATTTTCCTGCAACTCTATCCTGTACAGACATTTCTATACTAATCAAACCATAAACCTTAAGCATCAGTAGCAACAGTGTATCTGTGGGAATGTGTTCACAAAGGCCCCACCTGGGATATTCGTAATACACCTTTCTCTCCCACTTGCTGTGTGATTAGATACCTCCCCGAGGTATCCCAGGCAATAGAAGCAGGGACTCCCTCAGGTTCAAGTCACTGAAGGTGGTCCCCAGGACCCAGGCAAGGAATTAGAGAAGTCTTAAAACTGGTGGCAGGATTTAAGGGGGCACCAGCGGAAAGGCTGAGCTGCTTGCCAGTGTAACACGGTTAAAGCCACCAAGGACAGCTCTTTAACCACCTTCTGTCTTTCCCCCACAGGTCCCAGAGAATGGCCTGTTTCTCTCTTTTTACTTAAAACAAAACAAAACAAACCCCAAACAGACAAACAAATACTTTACTGAGGAATAGTTGACTAATATAATTGTATACATTTAAAGTGTACAATATGATGATTTTATATACATACGCCTTGCAGAATGCTTACCAAGATCAAAATAATTAACACATCCACATAATTAACAACCTCACATAGTTCACATAAGTAACTTTTTTTCTTTGTGGTAAGAATACTTAAAGATCTACTCTCAGCAACTTTCAAGTATACAATACCATATTATTAACTATAGTCACCATGATATACATTAGATCCTCAGAATGTCTTATTTGAAAAGGCAACCTACAGAATGGGAGAAAATATTCGCAAACCATATATCTGATAAAGGGTTAATATCCAAAATATATAAAGAACTCATACAACTCAGTAGCAAAGAAAGAAATAATCCAATTAAAAAATGGGCAGAGGGCCTGAATAGACATTTTTCTAAAGAAAATATACAGGTGGCCAACAGGTACATGAAATGATGCTCAACATCACCAATCATCAGAGAAATGCAAATCGAAATCACAAGATAGCAGCTCACACCCGTTAGAATGGCTAGTTTTAAAAAGACAAGAGATAACAAACGTTGGCAAGGATGTGGAGAATAGGGAACCTTATGTACTGTTGCTGGGAATGTAAACTGGTACAGCCATAATGGAAAACAGTATGGAGGTTCCTCAAAAAATTCAAACTGGAACTACCATATGATCCAGCAACCCCACTCCTGGGTACATATCTGAAGGAACTAAAATCAGTATCTTGAGACATCCGCATATCCATGTTCACTGCACCGTTATTCACAATAGCCAAGAGATGGAAACAACCTAAACGTCCTTCAGTGGATGAATGCAGATGTGATTTATATATTTATATATATATATATATATATATAGAATGTTATTCAGCCACATGAGAGGAAATCTTGCCATTTGCAGGATGAATCTGGAGGGCATTATGCTAAGTGAAATAAGCTGGACAGAGAAAAAATAGTGTGTGGTATCACTTATATATGGATTCTAAAAACCAAACAAAAAAATCTGATTTCATAGAAACAGAGAATAGAATGGTGGTTGCCAGGGGCTGGAAGACAGGGGAAATGGAGTGATGTAGGTCAAAGGGTACAAATTTTCTTTTTATTCTTATTTTATGCTCCTGACCAAGCTTTCTCTCCTTTGTGCTCCTCTATAAAACAGAATGCATTTCTGACACACATAACCTTTTTGAATTCTTTAGATTTTCTGTTAACAATCAGCTTAAGGACAGGGGGTAAAGAAGTTCTCTTCTATTAACTGCTTTTCATGCTTTCAATTCATTCTTGAAGGGAATGACAAAAGTAGACACAGATATTAATAGAGTCTCTGGATACACAAAGATGTGAAGTACCGTTCACCTACATTTCTGAAAAAAGCTAGGTTTGGAGTTTCCTGCTCAGGTTACCACATGGGCCAGGATAGTGTCCCTCAGGTAACAGAAAGAAGAACCTCGAAGACAAACCTTAGGGCTGGTTCTACTGCCAAGAAAGCAGACCTAGGGTTGGGGGAAACACCAATAGCGCGGGGTGGGAAGAAAATAGAGAGGTAACAGTGAAGAAATACCAGATGGGTTTACCCTCCATTCCATTTTCTGCCACCTGCTGTCTGGCTGCTGCCAACATAGAAATAAACCAGGACTGGGGTTGGGAGAAAAAGTACGGAAAGGGTGTTTGATGGGGTTTGTGACAAGCAGTTGGCTCCTTTGTCCTCCTTCCAAAGGAAGTTGAAAAGTTCATGTCTCCACCCTCCCTTACAGCGGGCACGTCCATGTGACATAACCTGGCCAGTGAGACTTCACGCATAAGTTTGCAAGAAGCTTCTAGGAAGACTTTTTTTTTTTTTTTTTTCTGATAAAAAGAACAGAAATGATGGCACCTGTCCTTTCCTTCCCCGGAGGGGAGGTATGATGCCGGAAGCCCTGAGGGCTCTCTTCAAGTCATCCAGGCAGTACCTCACTGTTAAATGTAAACAAAGAGTCCGGGATCACCCGCATCTGAGAAACAAGGAAAAGGCCAGGGAAGCTCAGATTAACCTGACTTTTTATTTATTTATTTTTATGATTTTTTTTTTTTCCAGTACGCGGTCCTCTCAACCATTGTGGCCTCTCCCGTCGCGGAGCACAGGTTCCGGACGCGCAGGCTCAGCGGCCATGGCTCACGGGCCCAACCGCTCCACGGCATGTGGGATCTTCCCGGACCGGAGCACGGACCCATGTCCCCAGCATCCGCAGGCGGACTCTCAACCACTGCGCCACCAGGGAAGCCCCTAACCTGACTTTTAAAAATAAAACTAGCAACCTCCAAACTTTGCTTATGTGAGAAATATAAACTTGTGTTTAGTCACACTTTCCTGTTGCTTGCAACAAAAGCCATCGTGGAATAATAGTAGTCCCAGATAATAGTTGGTAGAGAAATGAGGAGGAGGAGGAGGTCAAGAAAATGACAAGCGGTGCCGGAGGTGGGAGGGGAGGGCAATTTCTGTGGCAACTTGTTAGTCTCAGGGACCTGGTTATAATACAAAGGACTGTCTATTAAATTTATGTCAGAAGTCAGATACAAAATACTAACACAAATATAAAAGTTCATTTCTGGAAAAAAATACAGAAAATGGAGTACAAGTTTCCCACATATTTTTAGTAAGATGCAAATTCCCACCTAAAATTTTTTCGTGTAATTGTCAAAATGTCATAGTTTTGCTGTTATTTCCCCGAGGTACCCAAAATAGATATAAAATCCTTACATAACTTTACAGGGTATGTGTGCGCATTCAGCCATAAAGACAAGATGGAGGGGTTCCCTGGTGGCGCAGTGGTTGAGAGTCCGCCTGCCAGTGCAGGGGACACGGGTTCATGCCCCGGTCCAGGAAGATCCCACATGCCGCGGAGCGGCTGGGCCCGTGAGCCATGGCCGCTGAGCCTGTGCGTCCGGAGCCTGTGCTCTGCAACAGGAGAGGCCACAACAGTGAGAGGCCCGCATACCACAAAACAAACAAACAAACAACTGTGAAAAACAAGATGGAAAAAACAACACAACTTAACTTGCTTCGTTTTCTCAGAAAGGAGAAAGCACGTCTATATATGTTTAGGTAAGCATTTGATTGGCATCATCACTCACACCCACCTGAACCTGATCTATACTGGAGCCTCTCAGGCTTCTGGAGAGAAAAAATACTCTCAAACAAAAAGAAGAAACTTGGCCCCCAGCCTCTGAGGGAGAGGAGGTTTATAGAAAATTCATCCTAAGGAGGGAGAGATCGAGGTGCCTGGGACACTGACTGACCGTGGGCAGAGTTATGATAAAGCTTTTGAGTGAAATACATGGTGTCGTCCTTGAAATATCCTCTTAGTCAATCACTGAGGTTCAGGTCATCAAAGAAGTGGATTCAAAAACTAAATAAGACAATCTACCCTTTGAGGATTTATTACAAACAGGTCTCCTGGTTAGCTGAAAATTCTTTCCTACCCTCTCTCCACATGGGGAGAAAAACAATGTCAAGGTCAGGAGAGGCCTCAGAAACAAAAATGGAAGCAATGGTGGCCCAGTAGCAAGAGCAGGACAGCCTTAATATCCACCAGGAAGTCCCTGAGTACCTGCGAGCCTGTTAAAGGAAGAGTAAAGTAAGAACTTGGGATCCGGTGAATCCGTTGAGTTGAGGTTTAGAGTCAGGAGAGATTCTCATTTTCGCTGCAGTTGCTCATACCCCTGCCTCTCCCCGCTTATCCGGCAGGTCCAAGCAAGGGTAACAGAAACACCATGCCTCCACACACAATCCGCAGGCCACCTGGAGGCCACTGGCCGTAACTCTATGACTTCCATGTTCAGTCGACTTATAACTCTATGTGTTATTAAGAAGTTACAGACTTTCAACTCTATCTACAACTTACGGGGATAGAAGCCATAACTCTTCTTACAAGAAGAGAACTTAGCTCTAATTGCTAATATTCCAGCAAAGAGACTATAGCTGGAACATATCTGTGCTTTGCTGTTTTTGAAAAGGAGCAAATATCATCGAGTGCAGCCCTGAACCTAAGCCCTGATGCTTGATAGCAACGGTAATAAAAATACTAAGATATAAGCTTTCATTTTTAGAAAAGTTAATTCACAATTACTTTCATAAATATATCATTATCAAATTAATACAGTGCTGTCTCTATGTTTAGGGAAAGTATTTCCAGAGAGCTCAGGTTACCTCACTGAAAGCATGGCACGAATAAGACAAATGTCAGAAGTAATATACTAGTAAAAGCCAGGTGGCTTTGAAAAGGCAACACTTGCTTCTGTAGACACAGGACCCATTCTTATACCTGGCAATAGCTACAACTACATGCTGTTGGTTCCAAAGTAACAGGCCAGGAACTCAGTGTCGCTTATCACAACCACTGGAAAATAATTTGGTCAGTAATATCTTCTTCATTTACTCATATGTCCAATAAACCTTTCCTGAACGCCTACCATGAGCCAGAAACTGTTTTGACACCAGGGAATACAGCAATGATCAAAAGAGACAAACTCCTTGCCCTCCTGGAGCTTATATTCCAGTTGAGGAAATAAGTAAAACATATAGTTTTTTCACTGGTGACAAGTAGTACAATGGAGAAAAAGTAGGAGAGAGGATGGGAGGGAGGCTGTAGTGCAGGCTTCCGTTTTAAACAGAGCGGTCAAAGGAAACCTCACTGAGATGATATTTAAGCAAAGACCTGTGAAGGAGGTACAGGAGTGACATCTGGATGGGACAGAAAGGTCCAGGAAGAGCGAACAGAGAGTGCAAAGGCCCTAAGTCAGAAGGCCTGATGGGTCCACAAACAGTAAGGAGGTCAGTTTGACTGGGAAGCACAAAGTGAAGGAGAGAATACTGGGAGATAAGGTCAGAGAATACTAACAGGACAGGTTACATAGAGCCTTAAAGGCTGTTGTAAAGGTCTGCCTTTACCTTCAGAGCTCTTGGAGGGTTTAGAGTAGAGAAGTGTTGTGATCTACCTTAACTTTTAACTGGATCACTCTGCCTAGATGGTAGCCAGGTGGAGATAGTAGAAAGACAACAGCAAAGTAGGAAGACCAGTTGTAAAGCTACTGCGATAACCCAGGGGAGATGCCGCTGGCTAGGACCAGGTTGCTAGCAACGGAATAGTAAGGAGTGGTCAGAGTCCAGACATATTTTAAAGATAGGTTTGGTTGATAGGTTAGATGAGAAAGGATGCATTGGAAGCACGGTGTTGCCATTAACTGAGACAATGAAAGCCTATTAGGAAGAACAAGTTTCAGGGGGAAAGATCAAGAGCTGTTTTGGAAATGTTAAATTTAAAACAGGAAAGATGCCCAATACCCGACTGAACTTGCAGATTTGGAGTCAGGGGAGAAAGGTGAACCGGGGATATAAATTCTGAAGTTGTCAATATATACATGGCTTTTAAAGCCGCGGAGACCGGATAACAGAGAACAGAAAAGATTCAAGGACCTAGTCCTGGGCACTCCAAGATCAGTGTGGAGCCTTCAAGCCAGACTAACCCGAGCTTCACCTCAGTAAGGTCAGATTCTTAATCATTTTCTATCTTCAGAGCCCAGACAGTACATGGGACATTGTGGGCGGCAAACAGCGGTAGAGTTCAACAAAAATTTAACTTTGTTCCAGCCTAATTGGTAGGAGCTGGGGAAACAGCAATGAACGAATGTAAATTCCTGACACCTGCATTCTAACGAGTGGGCCAGGGAAGATAACCGGTGGCAAAACCAGAAAATTAACGAAACGGCTTTCCCAGGAACCTATAACGCCAACCTAACATATAAATAAAGAAAAAGTCGGACTGGGGCTTATGCGCGGCCCTCTCTGGTGGCTAGCCTTCCCCCGCTGGAGCCAGGTCAATGCAAACCTCGCTCCTAAACGGTTTTCACCGGCATCCAGCGCAGAAGCGCCATAAATCAGGGTCCTGAGGTCCTGAGGAGAAGAGTAAACTCCGCCAGCTAGGGGAGAGGGAGGCAGGGAGAGATGACTGAGACCTTACCTGAACTGCCGACTCGCCCCCGCGGACTCCGGACCTTCCAGGGTCCCGCAGCCTCACCCCACAGTCCATCTGTCCGCCTGTGGCTCTGTCCGGCAGCAGGTGGGCTGGTTTCTATAGAACTAAGACAGCGCTTTAAGCCTAACCGCTCCCCGGCGCGGTAGCTCCCGTACGCAGGCGCACCCGTGGCAGGGCATGCCGGGAAGCGCACTTTTCCCGGCCCTGGAGGGCCCTCCGCCCCGGGCGGGACCGAGGCCGGTATCCGGAGGCGCGCGCAAAACGCCCAGCCCCGTGCCCCGGACGACTACAGATCTCCATTGTGCTCGCGAGCGGGGCACGCCGGGATAGGTAGTTTCCGCCCACTCACTTCCCGGAGGTCCTGCGGCGTCCGCTGGGAAGTTACCCATCCCATGCAGGTGAGCGTGCGACGTTTGGGTCATTTGACAAATACCCTGCAGCCGGTCAGAGTCCAAGAGAAGAAAATGTTTTCAGTTTTAGAAGGATGAAAGTATCAAGTAACTTCTGAACGACAGGAAAATAAGATTTTGTTAATGAGCATAAAAAATGGTAAAAATGCCGAGCTCAAACATTCCTCTCATTGAAGAAAAAAACACGCCCCTCTTCATCCTCGTTCATCGTGGCCAGAGCGAGAGTAAAACACATATCTGCTCCCTGGTTTTTCTGTCTCTTCAGCATAATTTATTTCTTGCTTTGTCTACAGTTGAGTAGGTATTTCTCAGTTTGACTGTAAGTAGCTGCGAAACGAGAGAGAGCACCGAGAATAAAACTGCAGTCGTTTCGGAGTTTTGCTGTAAGACTGGGAATTCACACTTACCGGGGAGTCTTCTACAGTGAAAAGGCAACACGGCTTTGCCTTAGGTGGCTGGACAGAACACCTTTTACCAGCACCAGGGCAATTAATGTACTATTCTCGTCTCTCTGGGTTTGCAGCTGAGAATAACTTTAGCCCTCAAGTGAATGCAGTCAGACCCGAGATGAGTTCTCCTTTGCTTAGCGAGTGGCTGGCTGAATTGATCTGGCTATTCTTGTTCTGATAGACGAGACTCACGTGAGGTGGAGAGAATGTCCAAACCACAGCTGTAAGGCATATTCATCAAACTGTAGGGCCATCCGGTGAAGGAGAAATGAGCACCGCAAACGTTATTCAGGTGAAGGGGCCAAAGAAAGCTTTTAATATGAAAAGTGGGAGAGTATTTTAGAGCGTCCATACAAAGAGCCAATTACTCGTAGGTTTTCTCTTGCAGTGACCTCGGATTTATGGATGAAGATGGGGGATATGTGTATGCACTCGGTAGATAATCTGCACACTTCAGTGTAATGAGAGTTTTCACCTTCTCCTTGACTCTCCATATTAAACAGCAGTCAGGAGCCAAATTTAGTGTTTTTAATTTATTTTCCTGTGTCTGCCATTTGGTAAACCACATTAGAACTTAAGTCAGGCAGTTACAGAGTTAGAGCAAATCTGAAGTCGTCAATAAACTAATTCATCTGTTAGAGAAGGGGTTTCTGGACACCTGAGAATTTACTATATTAAACGTCTGCTTTTATTCTTAAGTGCCTGAACGTATTGGGTTTTTTTTTTCTGATTTCCCTCTTGAGTTTCAATTGATAAATAGTTTCACACTTGTTGACCCCACTCAAGGTCTTTTCAGCTATGGAAATCCTAGGGATTCCATGAGGACCATCCTCTCTCATGACTACTATGATAGCCTTCTGACTGGTTTTCTGATCACTCCTCCCAAATCGTCCTTCATATAGCTACTAAAATGATCTTTTGAGAAAGTAAATCTGATTATCTTATTCCTTTGCTTAACAACATTTAATAGCTCCCCACTTGAACTTTTAGTTTTCCATTGAACAGTATGAAGCCCAAATTTCTAATGGCTTCAGCCTAATCCACCAGCCTCACCTGCATCTGGCCCCCCAAGGGAACCTTGAATTCAAGCCTACAGGCACGTCTTTGTGCTTGCAGGCTCTGCACCCTCTGCCAGGCATGCCCTCCCTCTTATCAGTCTGGTGAATTCAACGGAAATGTAACCTCTTCTGTAGAGCCGTTCTGTTCCCTCCCAAAGGATTTATTGTACAGCATAATTGTCAGTGTGCCTTGCCTCCCCTCGATTAGGCTGTAAGCTGCTTGAGGACAGGATCTTTGTTCTCTTTATTTTGATTTTTAAATTTTCAGCAGTAAGCACAATGCCTGGCAGACAGTAGAGGCTTGGTAAGTCCTTTTTTAGTGAATGAATTAATGAATAAATTTTGAATGCTTCTACAAAGGCTATGTCTCACTCTCCTGACTAATCTTATATAATCATCCTAAGAAATTAGTACTGGTATGATACAGTTAATGAAGCAACAAACTTCATTTGGATTTCATCAGTTTACCCACTAATGTATTTTTTCTGTTTCAGGATGCAATCCAGGATCCTACATCGCATTTACTTGTCCTGTCTCCTTCCTCAGCCTTTGTCTTCCATGACCTTAGGATCTTTGAAAACTACTGGTCAGTTATTTTGTAAAATGTCCCTCAATGTGGGTTTGTCATGATTTCTCATGACTAGACTGAGGTTATGCAATTTGGGCAAAATACCACAGAAGTGATATTGTGTACTTCTTGGTGCCTCATATTCGGGGGTACATGATATGCCTGCCTTATTACTGTTTTAAGTTAATATTAATCTCTTGCTTAAGGTGATGCCTGTTAGATTTCTCCAGCAATCTTACTGTGTTCTTCTCTATAACTAATAAGTATTTGGGGAGAGACACTTCAAGCCTGTGCAAATATCCTGTTTCTCCTTAAACTTTCACCCACTAAATTTAGATGGTTTTTCTTGCTAACAGCTTTTATGGTGTGTTAATGGTGGCTTTCTATTTTCCTCATTTACTAGTTGGAGTTCTTTTGTAGAGAGGAGTTGTATGTTTTCTCCCATTTATTTATTTATTCAGTTACTTACATCTGTATGAGCTTATGGATATTTATTTTATTCTTTGGGTCATAATTCAATATCATTATTCTTTTGTGTGTGTGTGTGTGTGTGTGTGGTACACGGGCCTCTCACTGTTGTGGCCTCTCCCGTCGCGGAGCACAGGCTCTGGTCGGGCAGGCTCAGCGGCCATGGCTCACGAGACTAGCCGCTCCATGGCATGTGGGATCTTCCCAGACCGGGGCACGAACCCGTGTCCCCTGGTTCGAACCTGTGTCCCCTGCATCAGCAGACGGACTCTCAACCACTGTGCCACCAAGGAAGCCCTATCATTATTCTTTTATTGCGGAAATCGTTCCAGCTTTGGCCATTCAGAGACCATTAAGGAGCCACTGTGTCTCCTTTTTTTTTTTTCTTTAAGCACTTCCCTACTTTCTATCATTGCAAGATTTCCAGGCTCATCTTGTATTTTCCTGGCCCAGCCCTATATTCAACCACTTCTCCAAGGAGCCCTGTTATTTTCTATTAAAGAATGGTATTTAAAATCTGAATGCTAGGCTATCACTGCTTCTACTTTTTCTCTCAGAAGACAGAGATAGGAAATATATGTATAAATACCACCCCATGCATATACATTAATATGTCTATATTTCTGTATCTATCTGTGTGTATATATATGTTTTACATGTATATAAATGTGTGGAAATTAAACAAGACATGAGTTCATACTGATATTCCCACTCAAATCCAGCACCACAGTTTATTCTAACTTTTGCCCTTTTCTTTTAACTTCTTTCTGTGACTATGGGAAACCTGGCTCTCATTATCCACAGTACATCTACTTGTTTGTTCAACCCTAGTACACATATAAAGCAGTTTTAAAAATTGCTAATCCATACCAGATAAGAAACACATTTAAAACTAGAGCATGCTGCTTGGGAACAGATCTTTTTGTCTTTAGCCTTATAGCACCCAGTCCAATCACCATTTTCCAAAGTTAGTTGAGTCACTCCTTTCTTCTCCTCCTGCTTCAGGGTGGCTATTTGATTTATTTGTAATACAGTTAGATTTATATGTCCCAGTCTGCATTCCAGCTTGTGTTCTGTCCATATCCTGGTTGGTTTTATCTAATTTCCATATGGTAAAATGTACTATTTGTGGTGTACAGTTCAATGAGTTTCAACAAATTATTAGAGTTTTCTATCTCCCACAACAGTTGTATACAGACGTTTCCTCACCCTCAAAATTCCATTATTCTACCCCTTAATAGTCAATCCCTCCCCACCACCTCCCAGCCTCTGACAACTACTGATATGTTTTCCATACCCATAATTTTGCTTTTCAAAAATGTCATGTTAATGCAGTCACACCCTTTGGGTCTGACCTCTTTCATTTAGCAAATGCATTTAAGATTTATCCATGTTGTTGCATGAATCAATAATTCATTTTTATTTATTTTTTAATTTTTTTAATTTTTATTTTTTGGTGGTACGCAGGCCTCTCACTGCTGTGGCCTCTCCCGCCGTGGAGCACAGGCTCCGGACACGCAGGCTCAGCGGCCATGGCTCACGGGCCCAGCCACTCCGCGGCATGTGGGATCCTCCCGGACCGGGACATGCACCCGCGTCCCTTGCATCAGCAGGCGGACTCTTAACCACTGCACCACCAGGGAAGTCCCAATAATTCATTTTTATAGCTGACTAGCATTCCACTGTATTGATATATCACAGTTTGCTTATTCATTCACTGGTTGAAGGACATCTCAGTTGTTTCCAGTTTTAGGGGGGTTGTTGTTAATAAAGCTTCTATAAATATTTGCATAGAAGTTTTTGTGTAAAAATAAATTTTTCATTTCTCTTGGATTAAACACTTAGGAGTGGGTTTGGTGGATTATATAGTAGGTATATGTTTAAATTTGTAAGACACTGCCAAACTGCTTTCCACAGTGGCTCTTATCTTGCGTATACATCAACAATGTATAGCATTCCCAGTTGCTTCTCATCCTTGTCCACACTTGATAGTGTCAGTATTCTTTTTTCTTTAGCCATTTTAGTAAGTGTGTAGTGATATCTTGTGGCTTAATTCACATCTCCTCAGTGACTAATGATGTTGAACATATTTTCATATGCTTATTTGACATGAATGTATCTTTTATAATTATGTGTCTGTTCATACCTTTTGCCCATTTTAAAAATGGGGTGGTTTTTTCCTGATAAATTTTTTGAGACACAAGTCCTTTATCAAAACGTGATTTGACAACATTTTCTCTTAGTCTGTGGCTTGTCGTTTCATTCTCTGAACAGTGTTTTGCAGAGAAAAAGTTTTTAATTTTGATAGAACCAACTTACCAGGTTTTTTTTCTTTTATGTATTGCTCTTTAGGTGTCATACCGAAAAATTCCTTGCCTAACCCTAGGTCATGCAGATTTTTTCTTATGGTTTCTTCTGGAAGTTGTACCATTTTGTGTTTTACCTTTAGGTCTATGATCTGGAGTTATTTTTTAAATATTGTATGAGGTATAAGTTGTTTTGTTCTTGGTTATGGACATCCAATTATTCTAGCACTATTGTTGGAAATATTATCCATCCTTTTTTCTAGTGCAACACTGTCTTTGGTTAGTGTAGTTTACAGTATTTCTTGAAATCAGAAAGCGTAGTCTTCCAACTTTGTTCTTGTTTTTCAACTTTATTTTGGCTATTCTAATTCTTTTGCCTTTCCTTAGAAATTTAAAAATCAACTTGTTTATACCTATAAAAAAATTCTGCTAAGGTTTTGATGGGGAATATGCTGAATCTGTATATCAGGTTGGAGAGAATTTAGGATTAATATTATTGAGTCTATCAATCCACGAACATGATATATCTCTCACTTATTTAAGTCTTCTTTGATTTATTTTATCAGTATTTTGTAGTTTTCAGCATATAGATCCTATTCATAGTTTGATTTATACCTATGTTTTCTTTTTTTTGCTGCTATTGTAGATATTGTTTTTAAAATTTTTAAATCCAAGTTAGTTTATAAAAATGTAATTGACCTTTGTGTTTATCTCTTATCCTGTGACTTTGGTAAATTCACTTATTAGTTTTAGGAACTGTTTTTGCTATATTTGGGGGGATTTTCTATGTAAAAATCCTGTCATCTGTAAATAGAGTATTTTCCCCCCTTACAATCTGAAATGACTTTATTTTTCTCTCCTTGTTGCACTGGCTAGGACTTTCACTGTGGTGTTGAGTAAGAGTGGTAGTGAAAGGAGATTATCTTTACCAAGTTCCCATTAAGTTTGATATTAGTTGTAGGTTTTTTATGGTTATCCTTTATCAGGTTAAGGAATTTTCCATCCATTTCTAGTTTGTTGAGGGTTTTTATTATGAAGAGGTGTTGAATTTTGTCAAATGCTATTGAGATAATCATGTTTTGTTTTGTTTGTTTTCTTCTTTAGTCTGGTAATCTGGTGAATTACACTGAGTTTTCAAAAGTTGAACCAACCTTGTATTCCTAGGTTTTGCCCAACTTGGTCATTCTGTATTATTTTTGTTATATATGCCTACATTTGATTTGCCAATAGTTTTTCTTTTAATTTTTATTTTATATTGGACTATAGTTGATTTACAATGTTGTGTTACTTTCAGGTGTACACAAAGTGATTCAGTTATACATATACATATATTTATTCTTTTTCAGATTATTTTCCCATATAGGTTATGACAGAATATTGAGTAGAGTTCCCTGTGGTATACAGTAGGTCCTTATTGATTATCTATTTTATATATAGTAGTGTGTATATGTTAATCCCAACCTCCTAATTTATCCCTCCCTGCAACCTTTCCCCTTTGGTAACCATAAGTTTGTTTTCTAAGTCTGTGAGTGTTTCTGTTTTGTAAATAAGTTCATTTGTATCACCTTTTCAGATTCCACATATAAGTGACATCATATGATATTTGTTTTTCTGTGTCTGACTTACTTCACTTAGTATAATAATCTTTAGGCCCATGCAGGTTGCTGCAAATGGCATTATTTCATTTGTTTTTATGGCTGAGTAATATTCCATTTATATATGTACCATATCTTATTGCTAATAGTTTATTAAGGATTTTTGTATCTATGTTTGTGGGGGAATACTGGTATTTATTTTCAGTTTATTATAATGTGTTTGGTTGTGATATTAGGATAATTCTAGCAGTATAAAATACATGAGAAGTATTTCCTTTTCTTATATTTTCTGAAAGGGATTATTTAGAATTGATATTATTTCTTCCTTAAGTGTTTTTTAGAATTTGCCAGTGAACATTTGGGCCTGGAGTTTTCTCTGTTGAAAGGTTTTGAACTACAAATTCAGTTTCTTTAATAGCTATAGGACTAGGGGTTTTTTTGTTGTTTTTTTGTGTTTTTTTTGGTATTGCAGTATTTTTTAGTGAGTTTAAGTAATTTTTGTCTTTTAATAATTGGTCTCTTTTATCTGAGTTGATTTATGGGCATAGAATTGTTTGCAGTCTTCTTTTATTATCCTTTTATTCTCTATGGTATCTGTTCTGATAGTTCCTCTTTCATTCCTAATATTGGCAGTTTTTGTCTTCTGTCTTTGATTTCTTGGTCAGTATGGCTAGAGGTTTATCAATTTTATTGATTTTCTTTTCAAAGAACTAGCTTTTGGTTTCATTGATTTTCTCTATTGATTTTCTGTTTTCAAATTTATCGATTTTTTTCTCTCATGTTTATTATTTAAACCAGAACATTTTCAAGAATAAAAAGGGGGCACTATTAATAATTAAACCAAGACAAAAAGCACAAACTGGAAATGTTCCAGGGAAGCCAGGGTGTATGGTCACCCTATCTATGGGATATGTGGGATGGGGAAAATGGTAGCTGGGAACCTCTGTGGGAATAAAACTTTACAGTGTATACCTTTGAATATTATTTTCATTTTTAATCATTTGAATGTATAACCTATTAAAAATAAAATAAATGTACTTCTTTAAATATTTGGCATAAAGTAAGATCTCAGTGTATGCTGTTGAATAAATGAATGAATCAGTCGATTAGTTAGCATTGGTGATTACATGAGTTTCATTGGAGAAAATGGGATAATCATTATATATCCAACTCTGAAAGTCTACAACATATGTTTCAGAATTGAATGATTAGTTTGCTCTGTATTCCTAACCTGCAGGTTTGGTGACATGAATATTATTATCTCAAACTTGGTTATATTGTTCTCATTATTTATATCTTTCTTTGCCTGTCTTTTGATTTATTTGAAGCATCTTACATATGAAGAAAGAGTAAACTGCAACTTATTGTAGAAAATCGGGAGAAAAGAAAGGGACATCGTTGAGGTCCTGTAGAGGGCATCGTTGAGGGTTTCCTCAGCGCTGTTCCTTTTCCTCAGAACCTGTGCCTCATCTCCATGGTTACTGTGGGGATTTCCATTTTCATACGTTGTTCTGTATATATGTCTCCAGCACAGCCAGTCTTTTCCACATAATTTTTGGCCAAGAGAAACTGCACAGTAATGGGAAAATTGATGAGAAATAAAATTTATAAAGTGGTTGTTTAGAATTCAATGGATGAATGTTATAACTGCAGCAAGGACCTTAGTTCAGTTGTTTCTGAAATTTAGCTGCATTATTGTATATTCAGTACATCCTTGAGTTCCATGAGTCAATAAATCATATGAATAGAATAAAATTTTTATTTATGGAATGAAAAAAGATTCTTAAAGAACTGATATGATAAGTTAAATGTAAGTAATGAATTCAGATAAGTGTTCCTATAAATAATAAGAATGCTCCTATTTTTAATAATCAAAGATTAACTCAGCCCTTCAAAACACAAGGCTCTGGAATAAGCTACAGGTCAGTATTACAACAGGAGTGTGTCTCATCTAAAATGTAGGAAGTCTCAGGTGGGTGAAAAAGGTGGAAATCAAAATAATGCTTTACCCAGACATTGAATTCTAAACAACCAATTTATAGATCTTATTTCTTAGAATCTGTTCCATTATTGCTAAGGTTCTATGATTCCTTTATAGACCTCTCATAATTATATTTGGACAGAGATGACACCTTGTTACAATAGTGATAATCCCTACAGAATATAAATATATGTATTCCACTAAAAACATTCAAATCGAGATCAAGGTATCACTTGGATACCTTGATCAAATGGTAAAAGCTTAAATCTTTATAAAACTTTAATAAGATTATATGACAAAGTAGAACTGTCTCCTCTGGCACTCAACAAATAGAAAAATCCATATTCACATTGCTTTTTTCTTTGTTCCCTCCATAACAATCAGTACTGAAAACCCACAAAGATAGTACATTCAGTCAAACATATTGATGATAAAATCAAGCTTCTATATTAGCTCTGAAGTGCATACTGTCTCTTGAAACCTTTGACAACTTGGCTGGTTTCATTTTCTATCCCCATGTATTCTCTTCCTGGAAAGTGTCCTGGCTTCTTAAAATAACTGTTCATGGAAAACATTCTCTCTAGATACAGTGCTAAGAAGATATAATATTTTTCCTTATATAAACTCAACAGCTTAATATTAAGTCAAAAGGACTACTATTACGATAATGAAGAAATTGAGTTCATATATTCCTTATTCTAGAATTACAGTATTAAAGATTTTTCTTAAACAGAAATCTATCTTTGTTCTAGGAATATTAACCAATATGCCTGACTCTTTAGCTGTATGATCTTGGGAAAGTTACTAGACTCTCTGTACTTTAGTTTCCATATTTGTAAAGTAGAAGTTAATAATACCACCAGGAGACAATTGTCTATAGGTCTCTCACATTTCTCTATGACTTGTGAAAAAAGACACTGATTGCCCTTTCTCTGGACTCTCTTTTCAAGAATATTTTTAGAGGGAAAATAGAGATAGAGTCTGCCTCTAGAGCAAATTACCATCCATTATAAAAGATTTGGATTCCCTAAGCTCAGGGATCCCCTCCTGTAACACCATCCACTTCATATGCAATGAGGCCCCTCTGGTAATTTGAGGAAAAGGGAACTAATGCAAACATGCTGATCCTTATGCTACTTGCTGTGTCTAACAAAGTCCTTTGTCTCTTACCCAGGAGTCTCATGTCTGTCAGCATCCATGAAACTGGCAGGATAACTTGTTAGCTTGAAAGTAGGGTAAAATCTGAGACCCTTTACAGTTTTTGGCACATATGACAGTCTTGGAGTCTGGAATGTAGAAAATGTTCAGCAAATATTAATATTTATCATCAGCATTATTTAACATCAAAAATACCTAAGATTTGACCTAGCAATTATACTTCTGGGAATTTCTCAGGCTGAAAGTTGTGAGATATGTGTAAAGTGCTAGATATTAATTGTAAATTTTTAATAAAAATTGGAATAAACATAAAAGACCATCCTATAAAAATGCTATCACCACAGTAATACCATCAAACACAGCCATTCTAAAACTCAGTGTCATAAAGCCAAGCATTTATTTTCACACTCGTGATGTCTACAAGTTGGCTGGGAAAACTTTACTCCATGTATCCTCTTCTGGGGCCCAGGCAAAAGGGGGCAGTGACTGCCTGGGGCATACTTTTCTTGGGAATGATGGAAGAGCAAGAGGGCAAGCCCATTTGCACAAGCATGTTTCAAGCCTCTGCTTGTGCCACATCTCATAATATCCTAATGGTCAAAGCAAGTAACACAGCCAAGCCCGAAGTCAAGATGTGGGAAATTATACCAAGACCACCACAAAGCCATGGTAAGGATGTTCAATGTACTATAGAAGAGTGAAGAATTGGAATCCACAATTTACCCTACCATAATCAATAGGAAAGTGGTTAACTAAATACAGTGTATTCATACTAAGCAGCCATCAGAAAGAATGAGTGAATCTGAGTGTTCTAAAATGGAAAATGTACACAATACATTACTGAATGAAAAGAACAAATTGTGAGATATGCATACGATCCTATTTTCATTTAAAAGAAAAACGTTTGAATACATTTATTTATTTTATATGGACAATAAAGAGCTTGAATAGATACACAAACTGTTAGTATTTATCTTCAGGATTGGAACTGGGAGATGAGGGATAAATTCCTTCCACTTTATGCTTTATGTACTTTTGTATTATTAGAAAAAATGTTTTATAAATATGTATTACTTTTGTAATAAAAAACCTGATAAAGATAAGACAAAAAATACTAAAAGAAAATGACAAAAATGTTTTTATCTTCCAGGTATTTTTTAGTTGATGACTCATTTTCCATTCCCTTTCCCCAGTATACATAAGAATAAAATAATTCTAATACCTGGAAGATTTAGGTCTTAGATCCTGCCCCTACAAACTTCATTCTGCTTCAGAAATGATTTGTTTCATTCCACATAATCACCCTTAGAATTATGTGATACATTTTGATCCTGTTGGGTCTCTTGGTAGAGCAGAGAATTCCTAATAATATTTAAGGATTTTCTGAGTTTCTTGACATTTATTTCAGATATGTAGTTTTTCTGTTTTAAAATTCCCATTTGGTTCTTTTTAATTATTACTATAGTTTCTATTTCTTTTTTTTTTTTAATAAATTTCTTTCTTTCTTTCTTTCTTTTTGGCTGCGGTGGGTCTTCGTTGCTGTGCCCGGGCTTTCTCTAGCTGAGGCGAGCGGGAGGCTGCTCTTTGTGGCAGTGCGCAGGCTTCTTGTTGCGGTGGCTTCTCTTGTTGTGGAGCACGGGCTCTAGGCGCACGTGCTTCAGTAGTTGTGGCACGTGGCCTCAGTACTTGTGGCTCACGGGCTCTAGAGCTCAGGCTCAGTAGCTGTGGCCCACGGACTTAGTTGCCCCACGGCATGTGGAATCTTCCCGGATCACGGCCCGAACCCGTGTCCCCTGCATTGGCAGGAGGATTCTTAACCACTGCACCACCGGGGAGGCCCTAGTTTCTATTTCTTAGTTGAGAAGATCTCTATCTTTTCATCCATTTCAAGTGTTTACCTTTACCTCATGGTGTATTGTTAAAATAGCTACTTTAGAATCTTTGTCTGATGTTTCCACCATCTGTATCAAGAGCCAGCAGGCTAAAGCCTATAAACCAAATCCAACCTATTGTCTGGTATTGTTTGGTTCATGAGCAAAGAATTGTTTTCACACTACAGTTTTAACCAAAGCTAAACTTTTAAATGGTGGGGAAAACAATTTTTAAAAGGCTAATATTTTGTGATGTGAAAATTACATGAAATTAAAATTTCACTTTCCATAAATACAAATTTATTGGAACACAGCCATGCTTATTCATCTACATATTGTATGTGACTGCTTTTATACTCCAATGACAGAGCTGAGTTGTTGTGACACAGACCATATGGCCCAAATAACCGAAAATATTCCTTCCATTTGGCGGTTTACATAAAAAGTTTGCACCTGATCTGGGTTATCTCAGGCTTTGCATCTGTTGAGTGTCTTTTCCGTTAAGAATTGGCCACATGTTCCTAGCTTTTTGTATGTTGAGTAATTTTGGATTGTATGCTGGACATTTTGAATAATATATAGTGAGACTCTGGGACCTGTTAAAGTCCTCTGGAGAATGTTGATTACTTTTTGATTTAACAGAAATCAACCTAGTTAGCTTCACACTTTAAGCTCTGTCTCAACTTTTGTGGGAGTGGCTCCAATATCATTTCAATTTTCAAAGGCTTTTCTATGCTACTTTACATCTATTCCATGTGTGTACAGCTCGGTGGTGAGCTTGTGACTTATGTTGGTTCATACACAGAACCAAAGGATCTCCTTTAGCTCTCTCCTCTCTGATATTTCCATCATTTTCTCCAACTTTTTAGGGCCCCTTTTCCCAGTCTTCTGGCTAGAAAGATGGTATTTCTCTCAGAGTTATAGTTGCCCATGGTACTGCACAGTTACACACAACTGGAGTTTTCCTTAGGTTAACATCAGCAGATAAAAGAGAAAAAGAAGAAAAAAGGGAAATTAACCCCTGCACAGGTCATTCTTCAAGTTTTGAGTCCTCTCCATGGTCCACCTGTTATTTTTCTCCCTGATGTCCCCAGGTAGTTGCTATTCATATACTGTCCATGGTTTATATTTGTATAAGGTTTTAGCTCCTGCATGGAATTAAGGGGTTGAGATTTCCAGGGCATAAACACATCCTAAGCAACATCTTAATAATCCATATAGCACTATTTGGTAATCATTTTGCTCTAAAATTTTGGACTTCTTGGGATTCAGAATATGCAAAAGGCAATGTCATGTTTGATTTACCCAAGACCATCAATCCTCATGAAACCTGAGAATTTATACTAGAATGTAACAGGTGAATGAATTCCTGTGATGAATCTTCATTGACCTGGGTGAAGAGGTTTACAGACCATGATAAATCCAAGTGGACTCAAACTATTTATTTTGTAAGATTTAATATGAGGAGTTTTGTGGTCAGTCAGTGAGGCCAGGACTCTTATTTGCAAGTGACAAGAGGAAGAGAAGAAGAAAATAATTTTTTACAAGTCCAGAGGGGATTTAGTGTGGTAGAAAGACCAATGGCCCCCCAAAGATGTCCACATCCTAATCTCCAGCACCTGTGGGTATGTTACCTTGCATGGCAAAAGGGACTTCACAGATGAAGATCTTGTCCTAGAGAGATTCTCCTGGATTTTCTGGGTCCAAGTAATCACAAGGGACTTTATAAGGGAAAGAGGAAGACAGGAATGTCAGAATTATAGAAGAAGATGACATAATGGAAGTAGGGGTCAGAGAGAGAGAGAGAGAGAGAGAGCTTTAAAGATGGAGGAAAGGGCCATGAGCCAAAGAATTCAGGTAGCCTCTAGAATCTGGAGAAAGCCAGGAACCAGATTCTCCTCTAGAGTCTCCAGAAGGAATAAGTCCTGTCAATACCTTGACTTTAGCCCAGTGAGACTGATTTTGGATTTCTGCCCTCAAGAACTGTAAGGTAATAAATTATATTGTTTTAAGCCACTAAATTTATAGCAATTTGCTATGGCAGCAATAGGAAACTAATACAATTAGCTCAGCCACAAAATGGATCCATTGACTTAAATTATTATTAGCAAGGCTAGGGCCCAACTCCTCCCTCTCTTTCCCTCCCTCCCCTCCAACTTCCACCAACTTACTCTTCCTTCTGTTTATTTCTACTTGAGCTCATTTTTATTGCAGATACAGGCTTTTTCCACATGGTAAGGAACATGGCTGTAAGCAACACCAAGTTCACCTCTTTCTAGCTCTGTGTCTTTGGAGTCAAATGGGACTTTATGCCCTAGAGCCATTTAGAACGATCTCAGAGGAGGACTTTAATTGGCTTGGCTAGTAGGTCAGGCACCCAACCATTGAATCAATTGTCCCAATAAATGGAAGAGAGAATAATGATAAGCCAGAACTGCCTGAGTCACCTGCAGACCCCTCCCCTGCAACTATGTGGAAGGTAACGAAATGGCAGTCCCACTAGAAGCACATGGAAAAAGTAACAAATTCTCCAAAGGAGAAAGGGGTACTTTCAGACAAAGTGAACAAATGTCCACGACAAATAATCACTTTACTAACTAGACCCAGCACAGCCACAGCAAGGATTATGTCAATACATAAACCTGAATTTCCATTGAGATTACCAACTAAGACCACAATCCATGTCCTTTTCTATCAACGTGGCTGCACTCACTTGCTCACATCCCCAGATGCTCAGCTAATATTAGATTTTGCGTTAAGTGACAGTAAACCGAAAATAACAATGGCTTAAATAAGATGGTGTCGGGGGAGAGATTGTTTCTCTGTCATGTAAGTGAAATCAGGAGGTGGACAGTTCAGGGCTGGCAGATGCTCCTTGGTGCCAGGGTTCTAGACATTTCTTGTCTACCATCCCTAAAAGGGATTTCCACGTTATGGTTCCAGATGGCTCCTCAGGCTCTAGCCATCATTTTTGTACTGCACAAGGCAGAAAAGAAGAAATAAAGAGGAGCACCTCTCCTTCCTAAAGATATTCCCTGGAAGTTAAACACATCCAGTTGATCAAAATATAGTCACATAGCCTGGTTCTCAAGCCACAGGCTTATTTCCTGAAAGCTAGTGGAAAATATTTTTTTATATATCATTATTGGCGTATAATTGCTTTACAATGTTGTGTTAGTTTCTGCTGTATAACAAAGTGAATCAGTTACATGCATACGTATATCCCCACATCCCCTCCCTCTTGCGCCTCCCCCCAACCCTCCCTATCCCACCCATCTAGGTGGTCAAAAAGCACCGAGCTGATCTCCCTGTGCTATGCGGCTACTTCCCACTATTTTACATTTGGTAGTGTATATACATCAATGCTACTCTTATACTTCATCCCAGCTTACCCTTCCCCCTCTCCGTGTCCTCAAGTCCATTCTCTATGTCTGTCTTTATTCCTGTCCTGCCCCTAGGTTCATCAGAACCATTTTCTTTTTTAAATTCCATATATATGTGTTAGCATACGGTATCTGGTTTTTTTTAAACAACTTCATTGGAGTACAATTGCCCCAAATTGGTGCATTGGTTTCTGCTTTATAATAAAGTGAATCATCTATACATATACACGTATCCCCATATCTCCTCCCTCTTGTAACTCCCTCCCATTGTTTTTCTGTTTCTGACTTACTTTACTCTGCATGACAGACTCTAGGTCCATCCACCTCACTACAAATAACTCAATTTCGTTTCTTTTTATGGCTGAGTAATATTCCACTGTATATATGTGCCACATCTTCTTTATCCATTTATCTGTTGATGGACATTTAGCTTGATTCCATGACCTGGCTATTGTAAACAGTGCTGTAATGACCATTATGGTACATGTCACTCTTTTTTTTTTTTTTTTTTTTTCGGTACGCGGGCCTCACACTGTTGTGGCCTCTCCCGTTGCAGAGCGCAGGCTCCGGAAGCACAGGCTCAGTGGCCATGGCTCACGGGCCCAGCCGCTCCGTGGCATGTGGGATCTTCCTGGACCGGGGCACGAACCTGTGTCCCCTGCATTGGCAGGCGGATTCTCAACCACTGCACCACCAGGGAAGCCCTGTCACTTTTTTTTAAAACATCTTCACTGGAGTGTAATTGCTTTACATGTTGTGTTAGTTTCTGCTGTACAACAAAGTGAATCAGCCATATGCATACATATATCCCCATATCCCCTCTCTCTTGTGTCTCCCTCCCACCCTCCCTATCCCACCCTTCTAGGTGGTCACAAAGCACCAAGCTGATTTCCCTGTGCCATGCAGCTGCTTCCCACTAGCTATCTATTTCACAGTTGGTAGTGTATATATGTCAATGCTACTCTCTCAGTTCGGGTCAGCATACCCTTCCCCCTCCCTGTATCCTCAAGTCCATACTCTAGTAGGTTTGTGTCTTTATTCCCATCCTGCCCCTAGGTTCTTCATGACCACTTTTTTTTTTTTTTTTAGATTCTATATGTATGTGTTAGCATACGGTATTTGATTTTCCCTCTTTCTGACTTACTTCACTCTGTATGACAGACTCTAGGTCCATCCACCTCACTACAAATGACTCAATTTCGTTTCTTTTTATGGCTGAGTAATATTCCATTGTATATATGTGCCACATCTTTATCCATTCATCTGTCGAGGGACACTTAGGTTGCTTCCATGTCCTGGCTATTATAAATAGAGCTGCAGTGAACATTGTGGTACATGACTCATTTTGAATTATGGTTTTCTCCGGGTATTTGCCCAGTAGTGGGATTGCTGGGTCATATGGTAGTTTTATTTTTAGTTTTTTAAGGAACCTCCATACTGTTCTCCATAGTGGCTGTATCAGTTTACATCCCCACCAACAGTGCAAGAGGGTTCCCTTTTCTCCACACCCTCTCCAGCATTTATTGCTTGTAGATATTTTGCTGATGGCCATTCTGACCAGTGTGAGGTGATACCTCATTGTAGTTTTGATTTGCATTTCTCTAATGATGAGTGATGTTGAGCATCTTTTCATGTGTTTGTTGTCCATCTGTATATCTTCTTTGGAGATGTGTCTATTTAGGTCTTCTGCCCACTTTTGGATTGGGTTGTTTGTTTTTTTGATATTGAGCTGCATGAGCTGCTTGTATATTTTGGAGGTTAATCCTTTGTCAGTTGCTTCGTTTGCAAATATTTTCTCCTATTCTGAGGGTGGTCTTTTCGTCTTGTTTAAGGTTTCTTTGCTGTGCAAAAGCTTTTAAGTTTCATTAGGTCCCACTTGTTTATTTTTGTTTTCATTTCCATTTCTCTAGGAGGTGGGTCAAAAAGGATCTTGCTGTGATTTATGTCATAGAGTGTTCTGCCTATGTTTTCCTCTAAGAGTTTGATAGTGTCTGGCCTTACATTTAGGTCTTTAATCCATTTTGAGTTTATTTTTTTATTTTTTATTTTTTATTTATTTATTTTTTTTTGGTGGTACGCGGGCCTCTCACTGTTGTGGTCTCTCCTGTTGCAGAGCACCGGCTCCGGATGCACAGGTTCTGGACGCACAGGCTCAGCGGCCATGGCTCACTGACCCAGCTGCTCCGCGGCATGTGGGATCTTCCTGGACCGGGGCACAAACTTGCGTCCCCTGCATTGGCAGGCGGATTCTCAACCACTGCGCCACCAGGGAAGCCCTGAGTTTATTTTTGTGTATGGTGTTAGGGAGTGTTCTAATTTCATTCTTTTACATGTAGCTCTCCAGTTTTCCCAGCACCACTTATTGAAGAGGCTGTGTTTTATCCATTGTATACTCTTGCCTCCTTTATCAGAAATAAGTTGACCACATGTTCGTGGGTTTATCTCTGAGCTTTCTATCCTGTTCCATTGATTTATGTTTCTGTTTTTGTACCATAGTGTCTTGATTACTGTAGCTTTGTAGTATAGTCTGAAGTCCAGGAGACTGATTCCTCCAGCTCCATTTTTCTTTCTCAAGATTGCTTTGGCTATTTGCGGTCTTTTGTGTTTCCATACAAATTGTGAAATTTTTAATTCTAGTTCTGTGAAAAATGCCATTGGTAGTTTGATAGAGATTGCATTGAATCTGTAGATTGCTTTGGGTAGTATAGTCATTTTCACAATGTTGATTCTTCCAATCCAAGAACATGGTATATCTCTCCATCTGTTTGTATCATCCTTAATTTCTGTCATCAGTGTCTTATAGTTTTCTGCATACAGGTCTTTTGTCTCCCTAGGTAGGTTCATTCCTAGGTATTTTATTCTTTTTGTTGTAGTGGTAAATGGGAGTGCTTCCTTAATTTCTTTTTCATAATTTTTGTCGTTAGTGTATAGGAATGCACGAGATTTCTGTGCAGTAATTTTGTATCCTGCTACTTTACCAAATTCACTGATTTGCTCTCGTATTTTCTGGTAGCATCTTTAGGATTCTCTATGTATGTTATCATGTCATCTGCAAACAGTGACGGTTTTACTTCTTCTTTTCCTATTTGCATTCCTTTTATTTCTTTTTCTTCTCTGATTACTGTGGCTAAAACTTCCAAAACTATGTTGAATAATTGTGGTGAAAGTGGGCAACCTTGTCTTGTTCCTGATCTTAGTGGAAATGGTTTTAGTTTTTCACCATTGAGGACGATGTTGGCTGTGGGTTTGTCATATATGGCCTTTAATATGTTGAGGTAAGTTCCCTCTATGCCTATTTTCTGGAGGGTTTTTATCGTAAATGGGTGTTGAATTTTGTCAAAAGCTTTTTCTGCACCTATTAAGATGATCATATGGTTTTTCTCCTTCAGTTTGTTAATATGGGACTTCCCGGGTGGCCCAGTGGTTAAGAATCCACCTGCCAATGCCGGGGACACGGGTTCAAGCCCTGGTCCGGGAAGATTCCACATGCCACGGAGCAACTAAGCCCATGCGCCACAACTACTGAGCCTGCGCTCTAGAGCCCACGAGCCACAACTACTGAGCCCATGTGCGACAACTACTGAAGCCCGCGCACCTGGATCCATGCTCCACAACAAGAGAAGCCACCACAATGAGAAGCCTATGCCCCACAATGAAGAGTAGCCCCCACTCACTGCAACTAGAGAAAGCCCACGTGCAGCAGCAAAGACCCAATGCAGAAAAAAAAAAATTGTTAATATGGTGTATCACATTGATTGATTTGCGTATACTGAAGAATCCTTGCATTCCTGAGATAAACCCCACTTGATCATGGTGTATGATCATTTTAATGTGCTGTTGGATTCTGTTTGCTAGTATTTTGTTGAGGATTTTTCATGTATGTTCATCAGTGGTTTTGGCCTGTAGTTTTCTTTTTTTGTGACATCTTTGTCTCATTTTGGTATCAGGGTGATGGTGGCCTTGTAGAATGAGTTTGGGAGTGTTCCTCCCTCTGCTATATTTTGGAAGTGTTTGAGAAAGATGGGTGTTAGCTCTTCTCTTGCCTGGCTGGAGCACCAAGACCCAGGCAGCCACATGGCTCAGAAGGAAAGGAAGGGGCTTCTTAGTGTGTGGAACTTTTCCCTCTTCACAGTTCCCTCCCAGAGGTACGGGTCCCGTCCCTATTCTTTAGTCTCTGATGATCTTTTTTCTTTTGCCCTACCCATGTACATGGGGGTTTTCTTGCCTTTTGAGAAGTCTGAGGTCTTCTGCCAGCATTCAGTAGGTGTTCTATCAGAGATGTTCCAAATGTAGATGAATTTTTGATGTATTTACAAGGAGGAAGGTGATCTCCATGTCTTACTCCTCCATCATCTTGAAGGTCTCCAGCAGGAAAATAGTAGAACTTGAGGGAGAAAAACTTTCTAGACTTGTAACTTTGGGAAGTCATAATTTAAGACTCAGTTTGAATTTGAGGGTGTGACAGTTAATATAATTTTTAACTAAAAAAACATTATTTCTCTTAGTTTGTAATGGAAAGAATGTTCTGAACTGATTGTTTTCCATTTTTCTTATCTCTCTTTAGATATTGTAATTGGGTGACTAGCTTCAATACTTTCCTGTAATGGCCATTTGAAATGGCACTGTTGACCTCCATTTTGCAGAATCCCAATGGCTTTTATTTGCCTCCATTCCTCCTGACCTCTCTGCAGATATGATCCCATTATCACCCTTATCCTTTTGGACATACTCTCTTCACTTGACTTTTAGAATAGAGCACTCCAAATCAAGCACAAACTTAAATCCTCAAAGCTGAGCTTGAAGCTGGACTCTGTGCTTTAAAAAAAACTTGACTGAAGTCTCAGAGGATGTGGAAGGGAAACCCAGTACAGACTACTGGCTACCTAGTGAGGCTGTTTTTGTAACCCTGGTTCATCTATACAGCTTCTCTTCTGCCTAGTTACCACATTGCTTCTGTGGCAGAGGCTGGTTTCCTTCACCTCTTATAATTAGCTTCATGTACTTGGAACCCAGGCCTGGAGAAGGGGGAAAAATTCCCTTCTCACCCTATTTAAGGTCTTTATCTTCCTAAGATGATTGACAGTGACAATAATCACACCCTTCATAACAGCTCGAATACCCTCCTTGACATGACAGCTCAGTGCACAGTATCTGATGTCAGTACGGGAGATGCACTCCAGCAGCAGAGAAATTGCAACCTTAAATTCTCCACTTCCAAATAGCAGAGAGACAGATTTTTAAAAACATTTCTCAACCCTGTGTTATTATATTTTAAATAATATACGTGGGACAGCAGCAATTCAGTCTGAGATGAGCTTTGTCAAACCCAGTCTAGTTCCTTTTATGACCTCTTCTCCAGTGTGAGATGAAAATGTATGTACATGCTCCTGCCATTCTTAGGATTATGGGGTCTTATCTGTGATAACCACTTAAGTGAGAACACAACCATCTCATCAGAACCCAGCAACATTCTACAGGCACAGTGCAGTTTAAATCTACTCACAGTAAACTTTTTTCCAAAGAGGACACAGATTGCAGAGATTCAGTTCTGGCTCAAGCAGAGACAAATCCATGATCACAAATTCAGTTCAGCTTCTTAGAACACACGGAGCAGACACTTGGGTGCCCCATGTCATATCCCATTAGCTCATGTGATTCCAGCACAGAGGTGGTGGACAATTCCAAGCACAGTGCCAGTGTCTAGTCTCAATGTGGGCAGTGAAATCTCTCCACTTTCTAGCTCAAGGTTTTCTCTAAAGCCACAGAAGACCACTCAGAAAAAGCAGACTCAGCTGGAAAGTTGGGGGAGGGGATAGTTAACAGCCCTGCAGGCAACCATCAACCAATGGTGGAGGGAGGTCAGAGAATAACCAGCCCCCCTCCAGTTCTTTAGTAAAATGATTCTGGAGCACGTTGTACATGGTTCTTCAGAGCGTTCCCAGGGGGAATCAAACCCCAATTGCCCACAGGTCAATGAGGCACTATTTGTTGGCTCTTCTCCTTTCTCTATTTCATTCTTTCCATCCTTTTATTTCAGCTTCCTGGGATCACCTCCTAAATAAACAACGTGCACCCAAGTCCTGATTCTGCTTCAGGTATTGGGAAAACCCGAACTATAAATCACAGAACTCCAATTCTACACCGTTTTATGTGGGCTCCAGTTTTCTTTTTGTATATTTAAATGTTCTATTTGGGTGGCTTTTTTTCAAGTTAAAAATAACTCATATCAAAGCTGCATTTAATTCTCTATATCTTCTAATACTCAAAGACTGATTGTAGCTCTGAGATGACATTTTGCCCTATCCCCAGATTTCTACTATTTCCATCAGTGCCTCAAAGATCTTAGAAATGTGTTGAGCCAAAACTGAAGCTTAAAGAACGATGTTCAACCCCCCACCAGCTCCCTCTGCAAAGATGAAGTGCCTGTGAGGCACATGCCTTAGAAATGGGAACTTAACCTTCAGCTGAGGGCAGAGGAAAGGCTACTTTCCTCTTTCACATCTTGCTCCAAGAGTCAATACCTTCTCGCTGTGTAGTTAACTGCATTCTCTGCCAACTTCCATGTATCTTAAAAGTGCAAGCTTATTGATTCATTAATTAAACAACCATTTATTGCTTGGGTCAGACACAATGCTAACTACAGGGGGAACAGAAATTACTAAGACAAGAATCCAGAAGACAGGGGATCACTATCTCATAAAAGAGACTGAAATGCAAACAACCCATCTGCTGTGATCAAGCCTAATAAGGCCCAGAGAATACATAGGAAAGGCATCTCAGAAGGACATCTCACATGGATCCAGGTAGTGAGGTCTGAGAAAATTTTCTGGAGGAAATAATGCCAAGGAGACTTCAATTATTTTTCACTTCTTTTAGTACTGTCTTTGGTAAGTGTATCCTTTAGGATACAATAAATTATTTAAAAGCTTTGAATTATGTTAACGGGGACAAACAAAAAAGATGTTGAAAAATAATTTACCTTATTTTATTTATTTATTTTTGCGGTACGCGGGCCTCTCACTGTTGTGGCCTCTCCCGTTGTGGAGCACAGGCTCTGGACGCGCAGGCTCAGCGGCCATGGCTCACGGGCCCAGGCGCTCCGCAGCATGTGGGATCCTCCGGAACCAGGGCACGAACCCGTGTCCCCTGCATCAGCAGGCGGACTCTCAACCACTGCGCCACCAGGGAAGCCCTACATTTGTATTTCTTAAGGCACTAAATTTGTGGTGATTTGTCATAGCAATGATAAGAAACTAATATACTACTCCAGATGAAGTCAGTGTTCTGTTACCAAGGAAATGTGCTCTATCAGTTTCTGCCAGAGTGGGAGGTAATATACGTGTTGAGGGTTGTGCATCCCCAAACCTGTCGCTGCTTGGGTACAGCCAGTTTACAAGACAATTACCATTACATTCTTCTAATCATAATAGCAGGCTCATCTAACGAGAGTGCCTTTGTCGATGTACTTTAATTTGGAACCATAGTTAGCTGACAAGAAGTCCGCACATTGTCATTTCATCAGGTCTTTAGTTAGTAAAAAGTAGAGGGTTTTTTTGTTTTGTTTGGTTTTGGTTTTGGTGGTAGGACGGGGCGTGGGGGAGTAATAGCACCTATATTTGCCACAGCTTTAGTTAGCCAAAGGAAAAAGAGCATATTTGCAACTGGATTTCAAAAAGTGGATTAGAGCTCTTTATAATTGTATTAGAAAACCTACCACTGGAAGTCTGGCTGTCATGAACCAGGGGCTTCTTATGAAGGCCATGAAGGTATCCTGTTTCTTTTGACAGCTAGGTGAGTGAGATAAATCTTGTTATAAACAAACTAAACCAAAATAAAAATCAAATGCCTAAAGTAATAAACTATATTGTTACTAGAAACAATTATATGACCGTGCTCAAAGAAAAATGATATTTTCTTTAGAGGAGTCAAGGCAAAGTGGAATGAAATTCTTTATTGCAGGGTTTCTTTAATGCTCATGAGTGACATTTCTGAATGCTGTTTAAACAAAGTCCCTCTAGCATGGCAACTGTTGCCAGGTAGGGCTTAGCTCCCTAAGGAGTTCAATGAGATAAGAGGCTGCTATTAATCAACAAGCCAGAGGAACCATATGTAGTCTGTAGGCTGAGTAAATAATGCTTTCTCCCCCTAGTCAGTGTCCAGATCAAATAAGCAAGAACAAAAATGGCACGTACAAATGTCTATCTACATGCAAGGCTGTGGGTCACTCTGGCCTTCAAGTAGGAGGCTGCTGGTGCCATTAGATGGCCCTTGAGTTTGATTTTATTATTTTCCTCCAATAGTGTGAACCCTTAGTTTGTTTTGGCATAAAATAAGTTAAATAAGCCTGCAGGAGAGTGTTTTTATTTGTGTGGTAAAATATATGTAACATAAAATTTACCATACTAACCTTTTTTTTTTTTTTTTTTTTTGTGGTACGCGGGCCTGTCAAGGCTGTGGCCTTTCCCGTTGAGGAGCACAGGCTCCGGACGCGCAGGCTCAGCGGCCATGGCTCACGGGCCCAGCCGCTCCGCGGCATGTGGGATTTTCCCGGACTAGGGCACGAACCCGTGTCCCCTGCATCGGCAGGCGGACTCTCAACCTCTGCACCACCAGGAAAGCCCACCATATTAACCATTTTTGAGTGTACAGTTTAGTGGCATTAAATGCATTCACAGTGTTGTCCAACCATCACCACCATTCATCTCCAGAACTTTTTCATCTTCCCAGACAAACTCTGTACCCATTAAACACTAACCGTCCATCCCACCTCTCCCTAGTTCCTGGAAATCACCATTCCACTTTCTGTTTCTATGAATTTAACTACTCTAAGTACCTCATATAAGTGGAATGATACAAGATTTGTCCTTTGGTGTCTGACGTAGCATAATGTCTTCAAGATTCATCCATGTTGTAGCATGTGTCAGAATTTCATTCTTTTTAAGTCTGAATAATATTGCATGGCATGTATATACCAGATTTTGTTTATCCAATCATCTGGTCGCAGAAATTTGTTGTTTCTGCCTTTTGGCTATCGTGAATAATGTAGCTACTATGAACATTGATGTAGCCAATATCTGTTCAAATAAGAGAGCGGTTTTTAAATAGAGAAGTGCATCTGATTCATCCAGGACACATTTTTTTGTTGTGTTCATGTAGGCAAATGCCTGAAGTGTATAAGAGCAATTCATTGTGTTGATGTAAATACATGGGGAAAGACCTTAAAAATGTCTAATGCCTCTAATTCTGACTCTGTGTTCACCATGATGCAAACCTCTGATTTGTAATTTGAGACTCTACATGATATTATCCACCTAAAAGGAGAACCCTAAGCTGATGGTCTAACAGTTCTGGTGCCAGAGATTCCCTTCTGTAAGTTAATAAACAGAAGTCTAGAAATAGAACTCTGTGTCCTATGAGTTTATTTGGCATGAACAGATTCCCTATGGTTCTGTCATCTCTAGGTGAGTTGATAAAATTGAAGTTTGTTTTTTGGTTTTTTTTTTTTTTTTGCGGTACGCGGGCATCTCACTGTTGTGGCCTCTCCCGTTGCGGAGCACAGGTTCCGGACGCGCAGGCTCAGCGGCCATGGCTCACGGGCCCAGCCGCTCCGTGGCATGTGGGATCTTCCCGGACTGGGGCACAAACCCGTGTCCCCTGCATCCCCTGCATGGACTCTCAACCACTGCGCCACCAGGGAAGCCCAAAATTGAAGTTTTTGAACCTTCAAAACTGAGATATAAACTCTCAATGAATCTAGGTCTGAAATAACCTGATGGCAGGACTTCTCTTGTGGCTCAGTGGTTAAGAATCTGCCTGCCAGTGCAGCGGACACCGGTTCGATCCCTGGTCTGCGAAGATCCTACATGCTGCGGAGCAACTAAACCCGTGAGCCACAACTACTGAGCCCGCGTGCCACAACTACTGAAGCCCGTGTGCCTAGAGCCCGTGCTCCGCAACAAGAGAAGCCACTGCGATGAGAAGCACGTGCACCGCAATGAAGAGTAGCCTCCGCTCGCCGCAACTAGAGAAAGCGCACGCCCAGCAACAAAGACACAGCACACCCAAAAATAAATTAATAAAGTAATTTTTTAATTGAAAAAAAAAGTTCCTTATGAAATTACCTGATGGCAATTGATCTGAGCTCTGTTGACCTGAACCCTATTGATCTGAACTGTAAAGACCACCTACTTTATTTATTTATTTTTTTTTTTTGCGGTACGCGGGCCTCTTACTGTTGTGGCCTCTCCCGTTGCGGAGCACAGGCTCCGGACGCGCAGGCTTAGCGGCCATGGCTCACGGGCCCAGCTGCTCCGCGGCATGTGGGATCTTCCCGGACCAGGGCACGAACCCGTATCCCCTGCATCTGCAGGCGGACTCTCAACCACTGCGCCACCAGGGAAGCCCAAAGACCACCTACTTTAAATGTACTTCTAACTGTATCTAAATCTATCATTTCTCAAAGTATAAATATCCTGGAAAAGGATGCCAGTTGAGAGCCCAGCAGAAAATAGAACGCATGCTGAGTTGGACTGTAGTACAGAATGTCACAAAAACTCTGTTCACAGAGGCTTAGGCGGAGTTAAGAAACCTAGCAGGAATGTTGAGGCAGCTGGGGACCAGCAACAGTGTGAAGCTGCTCTTATCCATAGGCAGAAAGGGCAACGATGTCCCTAGTCCAGTGAGGCCTGGAGGAGTAGAAAGGGGACTGCCTAATGGGCGACTCTGGAACTGCATCACCAAGTCCAGGAGGGAGCCGGGGAGAAAACACTCCAAGCCCTCTGTTGTCCTACCATCTAATCTCCTCCAATGCCAGGGAGCAAGGGAGGCTGTTGTGCAGTCCGTATGGGTCAGTCTTCCAGGACACAAAGCGGGTTGGAGAAGGGTGGAGCAAGGCAGGAAGTGGCTTGGCATACAAAGAAAACCAGTATAAGTGGATAAGCTGTATGTGGTATATCACTGACTCCAGGACATGGGGAAAGAATAACACTAAAAAAAGACACTATAATCAAACTTTTTATAAAATTTATATTATTTTTCTAGGACCTCACCCTTGATTTTAATTTCACAATGTATTTTCTCTGCTTCTGTTTCACTTTGTCTTCTTTGATTCATTGCTGCATCACCTGCTACCTCTGCGTGACCTTGAACTAAATCACAATATAAGCTCCTTGGCACAAGTTTAAATAATGTTACAGCTTCTGGGAAAGATGTATTTTCTTTGGCCAAAAGCTACAGCATCACTCATAGTCTTCTATCCCAACAGAATCATGTTTTGGGTTGCAATTCTGAGCCAAGTGGAAATGCTGGGTTTATCCGAGATAAATATTTGTTCATCAACAAGAGAAATGTGCCAACTATAGTATACATTTTGGATTTTTAAAGCATTCGTCACATTTCTTACATTATCCTTCTGGGGGATATATCTCTTCCTGTATCATGAAGTTCATTTTGGCCTCTCATCTCAAGAAATTGTGAAGATATATTCATTCAGAAAGCAAATTGGGGCTCTTCCTATGTGAATATTATTAAAAATGCTATAAGGAGTGGTGGTATTAAAGAAGATGCTGAAAAGATGAAAACAATAAGAAAGTAAGAAACAAGGAAGGAGAAGTAAAAGAAAAATGTCTCTTCCAGTGCCAGCAGGTCATAGGAAAAGAAGGCAGACAGAGACAGGAGCAACCCCGATGTGTCTCTCAAAATATATGCCCTCTTCAGGCTCTGGCCTCAAGGGGGTTAATATGTTAGGGCAGGGACTCTTGCTTTGATTTATTTTATTTTTTCATTTATTTGTATATTTATTTTATTGGGGTAAAAGACACATAGCATAAAATTTACCATCTGAACCATTTTATGTATTAGATACATTCACATTGTTGTACAACCATCACCAACACTCGTCCCTATAATTCTTTTCACCCTGTAAACTGACATTCTATACTCATTAAACAGTAACTCCTCATTCTCCTCTCCCTTCAGCCCCTGGCAACCACCATTCTCCTTTCTGTCTTTATGATTTTGACTACTCTAAGTACCTCAAGTAAGTGAAATCATATAATATTTGCTTTTTTGTGACTAGCTTATTTCACTTAACATAATGTCCTCTAGGTTCATCCATGTTGTAGCATATTGTAGAATTTCCTTCCCTTTTAAGGCTGAATAATATTTCATTTTATGTATATAGCACATGCTTTGAGACACAACTTTTAATTCTTTGGGGTATATATTCAAAGGTGGAATTACTGGATCATATGGGAATTCTATTTTTAACTTTTTGAGGAACCACCATACTGTTCCACAGTGGCTGTATCATTTTAGATTCCCACCAGCAGAGCACAGGGGTTCCAATATCTCCACATCCTCATCAACAGTTGTTGTTTTCTGTTTTTTTAAATAGTCACCATCTTGATGGGTGTGAGGTATCTCATTATAGTTTTTATTTGCATCTCCCTAATGTTTAGTGATGTTGAGCATCTTTTCATGTGCTGATTGGCCATTCAGATATCTTCTATGGAGAAATGTCTATTCAAGTCCTTTGCCCATTTGTGAATTAGGTGGGTTTTTTTTTTTTTTTTCTGTTGTTGTTGTTGAGTTTTAGGAGTTCTGTCTATATTCTGGGTATTGGTCCCTTATCATAGATATGACTTGCAAATATTTTCTCCCATTCTATGTGTTGCCTTTTTACTCTCTTCATAGGGTATTTTGATGCACAAAAATTTAAAACGTTAATAACGTAACAAAAACTCTGCTCCTTTACAGTTCTATTCCCACCACATTAGGTTGTTGATGTCATAGAATTACATCTTTATGCACTGTGTGCTCCAAAACATAAACTGATAGTTCTTTTAAATGCATTAGTCTCTTAAATTATATAGAAAACAAAGTTACAGTAATACTAGCTGTTACATTAATTTTTTTCTTTAAATGTATTAGTCTCTTAAATCAAGTAGAAAACAAAAAGTGCAGTGTCAAAACAATTGTTACAATAGTACTAGCTTTTATAATTACTCATGTATTTACCTTTATTGAGATCTTATTTCTCCATATGGCTTTAAGTTACTGTTGAGTGTCCTTTCATTTCACTTGCAGGACAGGTCTAGTAGTCACAGACTCCCTCAACTTTTGTTTATCTGAGAATGTCTTAATTTCTCCCTCACTTTTTTTTTTTTTTTTTTTTTTTTTTTTTTTTGCGGTAAGCGGGCCTCTCACTGTTGTGGCCTCTCCTGCCATGGAGCACAGGCTATGGACACACAGGCTCAGCGACCATGGCTCATGGGCCCAGCCACTTCGTGGCACGTGGGATCCTCCTGGACTGGGACACGAACCTGTGTCCCCTGCACCGGCAGGCAGACTCTCAACCACTGCGCCACCAGGGAAGCCCCTCTCCCTCACTTTTGAAGGACAGTTTTGCTAGATATAGAATTCTTAGCTGGCAGGTTTTTTATTTTTTCTTTTAGCATCTTGAATATAGTAGTCCATTCTCTACTGGTCTCCAAAATTTCTGGTGAGGAATCTGCTGATAATCTTAGGATTAATCTGAGAATACCTGGTATGTGATGATTTGCTTCTCTCTTGCTGCTTTCAAGATTTTCTCTTTGATTTTTGATAGTTTGATTATAATGTATCTTGGTGTAGGTCTCTTTGAGTTGATCTTGCTTGAACTTTGTTGGGCTTCTTGGATGTTTATATTCATGTATTTCATCTTATTGGGAGTTTTCAGCCATTATTTCTTCAGATATTTTCTCTACCCCCTTTTCTCCCTCTTCTTCTTCTGGGACTCCCACGATGCATATGTTAGTTTGTTTGATGGTATCCTACTGATTCCTTAGGCTCTGTTCATGTTTCTTCAATCTTTTTTCTTTCTATTCCTCAGACTCAATAATTTCCATTGTCATATTTTCAAGTTTGCTAGTTCTTTCTTCTGCCTGATCCAATCTGCCTTTGAATCCCTCTAGCCATTTTTCATTTTAGCTATTGTACTTTTCAGCTCCAGGATTTCTTTTTTTCCCCAGGTTTTCTATCTCTTTATTGATATTGATATTTCCATTTTGTTCACAAATCATTTTCTTGACTTTCTCTACATCTTCCTTTAGTTCTTTGAGCATCTTTAAGACAGTTGTTTTGAAAACTTTGTCTAGTATATTTGCCATTAGATCTTTTAAAGGGACAGTTTCTGTTGACTTATTTTTTCTTTTGAGTGGGCTATACATTCCTGTTTCTTTGTATGCCTTGTGATTTTTAGTTTAACTTTGAACATTTGAATCTAATAATGTGGTAACTCTAGAAATCAGATTCTCTCCCTTTCCAGGGTTTGTTGTGTTTATATTTATATTTATATTTATATTGTTGCAGGCTGTCTCTGTGCCAAGGATCAGACCGAGATGTAACTTAAGGTCTTCACAGGTCTTTTCTGAGCCTTTCCCTGGGAATGCACAGTCAGCTTCTAATTTTCTCCATAAAGGCAGTAGTTTTTGAATGCCCTAGTCTTTAATGTCTGCCTCCTAAAAGGCAAAAAAATGAAAAATGAAGGGGGAAAACGGTATCAGCTCTTTAAATCCCCTAGAAATCACTTCATCTGGATGGGGAGGGGCTTGCGTCAAGGAGAGGGTAGGTACAGCAACAATGGCTACCCACCTCTTTGTCTGCACCTCTGTGATCAGAAGCAGCAATCAGTGATCAGAGTACAGATCCCTGATATTTGGAGGACATAGTCTTTTTTGACCACCCTATTTCCTGTAAGCTATGTGCAAGCTGCTCTAAGAACATGTATATAGCTGCCAGACACATGGCTGGGTGTGGGCGTTGGGTAGCTGCTACTGTGCTAAGAGCTAAAATTGGCCAAAATTAATCACAATTTGCCATCCAAGTCTCCCCTGGAGGTTTCAAGCCTTCAACAGACTCCAGTGCTCTAAAATAGTTACATCAGACAGACTCTGATAGTGCAATCATTGTCTAGGTGGGGAGACAGATTCCTGGTGCTTCCTATTCCACTATCTTCCCAGAATCTTCTTCAATTTATATTTAAGGTTTAGTAAGGAGATTGCCTCACAGGTTGCTCTGGCACCAACCTGAGGGCAGCTGCATCAAAATAAGTTCAGAGGTACAGTGTAGTTAGACAGAGGGAAACCCTGAGTTTAACCTTACTGAGTCTACCTCAGTTTCCTTGTTGTGGATAGGCCCCAGAACTAACCACATGCTGATGAGGAACATGAAAGCAGCTGCACTGAGAATAGAGTGACTGTCATAGGGCCAGCAGTGATGAAAGATGAGGTGATTCCATGGTAGAGCCCAAGGGAGGCATAGCCTAGGCCATGGAGTACATAGCACATATAGCAGACATTTAGAAGCGTCTATAGCAGCAGAAGCAACTGGGAGGAAGCCCAATCAGCCAGGGAGCAATGCTGGGCCTACCAGAAGCTGAGAGATCAGATGATGAGTCACAGTAGCCACAGGCTTCAGCAGACTCCATCAGCTGAATACCCAGAGGTGGGACCAGTTAGCTTTCCACAACCCAGGCAGTCCAGATGGCCACTCCCCATGAAAGACCAGCATAGATCCAGAGGATGCCATGGATCCAGCTCTCCAGCTGCTGACACATGATCACACAGGCCTCCACTGCCACCTCTTCATGGGCACTATCCTGGGTGTGCGGGGAAGAATCTGGGAAACTGAGCTATTTTAAGTTAAAAAGACAGAATTAATCTAAAGAGACTCTTTAAACTTATCAGACTAGTTTTACCAGGTAGTCTTTCTTTCTTAAATCCAAAACAAGATTTTTGTTACCAAGAAGAAAAGATCAAATCAAGGACAAAATAAAGAAGTATAGAAGTATTAATGATAATAATATCTTTGCAGTGGAATCACAAATTTACTCACATTTTACACTCACATTTTATATTAGACCCTGAAACACAATTCTTTTTGAATGAATAAATGAATGAAGCTCATAAAAATAATATATTAAACAAAATAATTTGGGGATGGGGAAATACTACTGTAAAATATCTTGAAAACAAGGTGATTATCAACATAGCCTCTGATACAGTAAGATACTATTTATCCATCTCCCATTTCAGCACCTCTATACTTACTGTTCCTTCTTCCTGGAATGTTCTTCCCCCAAATGCCTGAGTGGCTGAGCCTTTACTGCTATCAGATCTTTATTTAAGTCATTTTCTCAGGGAGGCTGTCTTCCTCCCCTATATAATATTCCATCCCCTTCAAACCTTCCATACAAATAACTCCCAAATATGAGTGCCTTAACATGAGAAGTGTTTATTTCTTACTCCTGTCCTGGTCTGGGCATAGGTGCTGTTCTCCTGCGTGGCTTGTCTCCAAGCACTGCTCAGAAAGCCAGACTTCTTTTATGTTGTTATGCTGCCATCTTTCAACATGTAGCCTTCATGGTCTAGGGAAGGGAGAAGAGGAGATAAGGAAGGTACATTGTATAATTAATTATCTCAGTCTAGAAATGACAAACATTAGTTCTGCTCACATTTCATTGGATATAACTAGTCACATGGCCACTTAATCATAAGGCAGCCTGGAAAATATAGAAGCACATAGTGATTGGTAAAAACCAATATATTTGCCTTCTGGTCACCAAATATCTATTTGTTCCCCTTTTCTCTGTGGCAGACAATGAACTAAGTCCCCTTGTAAAATATCTTTCCTTGAGTGTGGATAAGATCCGTGACTTGCTTCTAACCAACAGAATATGGCAAAAATGATAGAATGTTACTCCATTGATTAAGGTATACTGTATAAGACTCAGTCTTAGAAGACTGGAAAGGTAGATTCTCCTGCTAGCTCTGAAGAAACAAGATGCCATTAGTTCTAGAGCCATAAGGAAATGAATTTTGCCAACACATTGAGTAGATTTTTGCAGTCAAGCCTTCAGATGAGAATGTAACCCAGCAGACACCTCGTGAGACCATGAACAGACATCCCAATTAAGCTTTGCCCAGATTTTCAACCCACAGAAACTGTCAGGTAATAACTGTGTGCTGTGTTAAGCCACTAAGTTTGTGGCAATTTGTTATGCAACAATAAAAAACCAATACATTCCTATATTTTAAAAAAACATTCATTTTTTCACAAAGGAAGAAATACAGTCATTTTCCCTAGATCTTTGGGTGATGTGCAGTTCTCTCCATCAAGTCCAGATGTGGTGACTCCTGGTATAGCAACTTAGGGTATATAGCAACCCATGGTCAAAAGGACAAGAGATCTGCCTCCTATGAAATCCAATAGATAATGGACACCCACAATAGATACCCACATTTGGAAAAAAAAAAGAATGGAAGACACACAGCAGTCTCTTGTCCAGAGTAATTCTGAAACCCTGTGAGTAGGCACTGTGATATATCCCCACCTGCCCTGGCAGTTTGGGAAGTTTCATGATTAAATTCTGGTTCTGCCCTCAGGGAGGACCTCCCTTGTACATTGTTCCCTCTACCTCCATCGTTTCCTTTTTCTCCTCTGTGAGGTTCTTTCTTTCCCATTACTCTCCCTGGCCACATATAAAATGAGGGATCTCCTTGGTGGGGTGTGTATAGCATTCAAAACCTGCTTCCTCACATGGAAAATTGTTCTGAAGCTTAAACTGATAAATAACTTTTTAGTCTTGGTGGGCTAATAGTTTCTCTGGTAATATAATTTCTTCTAAAATAAATAGGTTTCTATCTCAACCTTCAAGATGGCAGAGGAGTAAGACACGGAGATCACCTTCCTCCCCACAAATACATCGGAAATTCATCTACATGTGGAACAACTCCTACAGAACACCTACTGAATGCTGGCAGAAGACCTCAGATTTCCCCCAAAGCAAGAAACTCCCCATGTACCTGGGTAGGGCAAAAGAAAAAAGAAAAAACAGAGACAAAAAAATAGGGACGGGACCTGCACTTCTGGGAGGGAACTGTGGAGGAGGAAAAGTTTCCGCACACTAGGAAACCCCTTCACTTGTGGAGGTGGGGGGTGGGTGGCGGGGGGGAAGCTTTGGAACCACAGAGGAGAGCGCAGCAACAGGGGTGCAGAGGGCAAAGAGGAGAGATTCCCACACAGAGGATCAGTGCCGACCAGCACTCACCAGCCCAAGAAGCTTGTCTGCTCACCTGCCATGGTGGGTGGGGGCTGGGAGCTGAGGCTCCGGCTTCAGAGGTCAGATCACAGGGAGAGGACTGGCGCTGGCTGCGTGAACACAGACTGAAGGGGGCTAGTGCACCACAGCTAACAAGGAGGGAGTCCAGGAAAAAGTCTGGACATGCCTAAGATGCAAGAGACCATTGTTTCGGGGTGCGCTACGAGAGGGGATTCAGAGGACCGCCTAAACGAGCTCCAGAGATGGGCATGAGCCACGGCTATGAGCACAGACACCAGAGACACGCATGAAACGCTAAGGCTTCTGCTACAGCCACCAAGAATCCTGTGTGCAAGCACAGGTCACTATCCACACTTCCCCTCCTGGGAGATTGTGCAGCCCACCACTGCCAGGGTCCCATGATCCAGGGACAACTTCCCCTGGAGAACACACGGCACGTCTCAGGCTGTTGCAATGTCATGCCGGCCTCTGCTGCTGCAGGCTTGCCCCACACTCCGTACATGGCCTGAGTGAGCCAGAGCCTCCTAATCAGCTGCTACTTTAACTCCATCCTGTCTGAGCGAAGAACAGATGCCCTCAGGTGACTTACATGCAGAGGCGGGGCCAAATCCAAAGCTGAAACCCAGGAGCTGTGCAAATAAAGAAGAGAAAGGGAAATCTCTCCCAGCAGCCTCAGAAACAGGGATTAAATCTCCAGAATCAACTTGATGTACCCTACAACTGTGGAATACCTGACTAGACAACAAATCACCCCAAAATTGAGGCAGTGGACTTTGGGAGCAACTGTAGACTTGGGGTTTGCTTTCTGCATCTAATCTGTTTCTGGTTTTATGTTTATCTTAGTTTAGTATTTAGAGTTTATTATCATTGGTAGATTTGTTTATTGATTTGGTTGCTCTCTTCCTTTTTTTAAAAAAAATATTTTTTATTTCCTTTTTTTCTTTTTGTGAGTGGGTATGTGTATACTTCTTTGTGTGATTTTGTCTGTATAGCTTTGCTTTTACCATTTGTCCTAGGTATATGTCCGTTTTTGGTTTTTTTTTAGTATAGTTTTTATCGCTTGTTATCATTGGTGGATTTGTTTTTTGGTTTGGTTACTCTCTTCTTTCTTTTTTTGTTCTTTTTAATAATTTTTAAAAATTTTTTATTTTAATAACTTTCTTATTTCTTCCTTCCTTGCTCCCTCCCTTTTCTTCTGAGCTGTGTGGCTGACAGGGTCATCATGCTCCAGCCGAGTGTCAGGCCTGTGCCTCTGAGGTGGGAGAGCTGAGTTCAGGACACTGGTCCACTGGAGACCTCCCAGCTCCACGTAATATCAAATGGCAAAAGCTCTCTCAGAGATCTGCATCTCAAAGCTAAGACCCAGCACCACTCAACAACCAGCAAGCTACAGTGTTGGACACCCTATGCCAAACAACTAGCAAGACAGGAACACAACCCCACCCATTAACAGAGAGGCTGCCTAAAATCATAATAAGGTCACAGACACCCCCAAAACACACCACTGGACATGCTTCTGCCCACCAGAAAGACAAGATCTAGCCTCATCCACCAGAACACAGGCACGAGTCTTCTCCACCAGCCTACACAACACACTGAAGCAACCTAAGCCACTGGGGGCAGACACCAAAAACGATGGAAACTACGAACCTGCAGCACTGGAAAAGAAGACCCAAACACAGTAAGTTAAGGGAAATGAGAAGACAGAGAAACACACAGCAGATGAAGGAGCAAGGTAAAAACCCACCAGACCAAGCAAATGAAGAGGTAATAGGCAGTCTACCTGAAAAAGAGTTCAGATGATCCAAAATCTTGGATATAGAATTGAGAAAATACAAGAAATGTTTAACAAGGACCTAGAAGAACTAAAGAGCAAACAAACAATGATGAACAACACAATAAATGAAATTAAACATTCTCTAGAAGGAATCAATAGCAGAATAACTGAGGCAGAAGAATGGTTAAGTGACCTGGAAGATAAAATACTGGAAATAACTACTGCAGAGCAGAATAAAGAAAAAAGAATGAATATAATTGAGGACAGTCTTAGAGACCTCTGGGACAGCATTAAACACACCAACATTCGAATTATAGGGGTTCCAGAAGAAAAAGAGAAGAAGAAAGGGACTGAGAAAATATTTGAAGTGATTACAGTTGAAAACTTCCCTAATATGGGAAAGGAAATAGTCAATCAAGTCCAAGAAGCACAGAGAATCCCATACAGGATAAATCCAAGGAGAAACACATGAAGACACAATTAATCAAACTATCAAAAATTAAATACAAAGAAATAATAGGAAAAGCAGCACGGGAAAAACAACAAATAACATACAAGGGAATCCCCATAAGGTTAACAGCTGATCTTTCAGCAGAAACTCTGCAAGCCAGAAGGGAGTGGCAGGACATATTTAAAGTGATGAAAGGGAAAAACCTACAACCAAGATTACCCTACCCAGCAAGGATCTCATTCAGATTCGACAGAGAAATTAAAACATTTACAGACAAGCAAAAGCTAAGAGAATTCAGCACCACCAAACCAGCTTTGCAACAAATGCTAAAGGAATTTCTCTAGGCAGGAAACACAAGAGAAGGATAAGACCTACAATAACAAACCCAAAATAATTAAGAAAATGGTAACAGAAACACATTTCGATAATTACCTTAAGTGTAAATGGATTAAATGCTCCAACCAAAAGACATAGACTGGCTGAATGGATACAAAAACCAGATCTGTCTATATGCTGTCTACAAGAGACCCACTTCAGACCTAGGGACACATACAGACTGAAAGTTAGGGAATGGAAAAAGATATTCCACGCAAACGGAAATCAAAAGAAAGGTGGAGTAGCAATTCTCATATCACACAAAATAGACTTTAAAATAAAGACTATTACAAGAGACAAAGAAGGACACTACATAATGATCAAGAGATCAAGAGAAGATATAACAACTGTAAAAATTTATGCACCCAACATTGGAGCACCTCAATACATAAGGCAAATGCTAACAGCCATAAAAGGGGAGATCGACAGCAACACAATCATAGTAGGGGACTTTAACACCCCACTTTCACCAATGGACAGATCATCCAAAATGAAAATAAATAAGGAAACACAAGCTTCAAATGATACATTACACAAGATGGACTTAATTGATATTTATAGGACATTCCATCCAAAAACAACAGAATACACTTTCTTCTCAAGTGCTCATGGAACATTCTCAGAATAGATCATATCATGGGTCACAAATCTAGCCTTGGTAAATTTAAGAAAATTGAAATCGTATCAAGTATCTTTTCTGACTACAAAACTATAAGACTAGATATCAATGACAGGAAAAATTCTGTAAGAAATACAAACACATGGAGGCTAAACAATACACAACTAAATAACCAAGAGATCACTAAAGAAATCAAAGAGAAAATCAAAAAACACCCAGAAACAAAAGACAAAAAAGGATGACCCAAAATCTATGGAATGCAGCAAAAGCAGTTCTAAGACTGAAGTTTATAGCAATACAATCCTACCTTAAGACACAAGAAACATCTCAAATAAACAACCTAATCTTACACCAAAAGCAATTATAGAGGGAAGAACAAAATAACACCAAAGTTACCAGAAAGAAAGAAATCATAAAGATCAGATCAGAAATAAATGAAAAAGAAATGAAGGAAACAATAGCAAAGATCAGTAAAACTAAAAGCTGGTTCTTTGAGAAGATCAACAAAATTGATAAACCATTAGCCAGTCTCATCAAGAAAAAAAGGGAGAAGACTCAAATCAATAGAATTAGAAGTGAAAAGGGAGAAGTAACAACAGATACTGCAGAAATACACAGGATCACGAGAGATTACTACAAGCAACTATACGTCACTAAAATGGACAACCTGGAAGAAATGGACAAATTCTAAGAAAACCACAACCTTCTGAGACTGAACCAGGAAGAGATAGAAAATATAAACAGACCAATCACAAGCACTGAAATTGAGACTGTGATTAAAAATCTTCCAACAAACAAAAGCCCAGGACCAGATGGCTTCACAGGCAAATTCTATCAAGCATTTAGAGAAGAGCTAACACCTATCCTTCTCAAACTCTTCCAAAATACAGCAGAGGGAGGAACACTCCTAAACTCATTCGATGAGGCCATCATCACCCTGATACGAAAACCAGACAAAGATGTCACAAAGAAAGAAAACTACAGGTCAATATCACTGATGAACATAGATACAAAAATCCTCAACAAAATATTAACAAACAGAATCCAACAGCATATTAAAAGGATCATACACCATGAACAAGTGGAATTTATCTCAGGAATGCAAGGATTCTTCAATATATGCAAATCAGTCAATGTGATATAGCACATTAACAAACTGAAGGAGTAAAACCATATGATCATCTCAATAGATGCAGAAAAAGCTTTCGACAAAATTCAAAACCCATTTATGATAAAAACCCTCCAGAAAGTAGGGATAGAGGGAACTTACCTCAACATAATAAAGGCCATATATGACAAACCCACAGCCAACATCGTTCTTAATGGTGAAAAACAAACAATTTCCTCTAAAATCAGGAACAAGACAAGGTTGTCCACTCTCACCACTATTATTCCACATAGTTTTGGAAATTTTAGCTACAGGAAACAGAGAAGAAAAAGAAAAAAAGGGAATCCAAATCGGAAATGAAGAAGTTGTCACTGTTTGCAGATGACATTGTTACTACATATAGAGAATCCTAAAGATGCTACCAGAAAACTACTAGAGCTAATCAACAAATTTGGTAATGTAGCAGGATAAAAATTAATTCACAGAATTCTCTTGCATTCGTATATACTAATGATGAAAAATTTGAAAGAAAAATTAAGGAAACACTCCCGTTTACCATTGCAACAAAAAGAGTAAAATACTTAGGAAGAAACCTACCTAAGGAGACAAAAGAATTGTATGCAGAAAACTGTAAGATGCTGATGAAAGAAATTAAAGAGTATACAAACAGATGGAGAGCTATACCATGTTGTTGGATTGGAAGAATCAACATTGTGAAAATGACTCTACTACCCAAAGCAATCTATAGATTTGATGCAATTCCTATCAAACCACCATTGCCATATTTCACAGAACCAAAGGAAAGAATTTCACAATTTGTATGGAAACACAAAAGACCCCAAATAACCAAAGCAATCTTGAGAAAGATAAACGGAGCTGGAGGAATCAGGCTCCCAGACTTCAGACTGTACTACAAAGCTACGGTTATCAAGACACTGTGGTACTGGCACAAAAACAGAAATATAGATCAATGGAACAGGATAGAAAGCCCAGAGATAAACCCACGCACATATGGTCACATTATTTTTGATAAGGGAGGCAAGAATATACAGTGGAGAAAAGACAGCCTCTTCAATAAATGGTGCTGGGAAAACTGGACAGCTACATGTAAAAGAATGAAATTAGCATACTCCCTAACACCATACACAAAAATAAAGTCAAAATGGATTAAAGACCTAAATGTAAGGCCAGACACTATCAAACTCAGAGGAAAACAGGCAGAACACTCTATGACATAAATCACAGCAAGATCCTTTTTGACCCATCTCCTAGAGAAATGGAAATAAAAACAAAAATAAACAAATGGGACCTAGTGAAACTTAAAAGCTTTTGTATAGCAAAGGAAATCATACACAAGACGAAAAGACAACCCTCAGAATGGGAGAAAATATTTGCAAATGAAGCAACTGACAAAGGATTAATCTCCAAAATTTACAAGCAGCTCATGCAACTCAATATCCAAAAAACAAACAACCTAATCCAAAAATGGGCAGAAGGCCTAAATAGACATTTCTCCAAAGAAGATATACAGATTGCCAACAAACACATGAAAGAATGCTCAACGTCATTAATCATTAGAGAGATGCAAATCAAAACTACAATGACGTATCACCTCACACCAATCAGAATGGGCATCATCAAAAAAATCTACAAACAGTAAATGCTGGAGAGGGTGTGGAGAAAAGGGAGCCCTCTTGCACTGTTGGTGGGAATGTAAATTGATACAGCCACTATGCAGAACAGTATGGAGGTTCCTTAAAACTACCATATGACCCAGCAATCCCATTACTGAACATATACCCTGAGAAAATCATAATTCAAAAAGAGTCATGTACCACAATGTTCATTGCAGCTCTATTTACAAGAGCCAGGACATGGAAGCAACCTATGTGTCCATCGACAGATGAATGGATAAAGAAGATGTGGCACATATATACAATGGAATATTACTCACCCTTAAAAAGAAACAAAATTGAGCTATTTGTAGTGAGGTGGATGGACCTAGAGTCCATCACACAGAGTTAAGGAAGTCAGAAAGAGAAAAACAAATACTGTATGCTAACACATATATATGGAATCTAAAAAAAATGGTTCTGAAGAACCTAGGAGCAGAACAGGAATAAAGACGCAGATGTAGAGAATGGACTTGAGGATACGGGGAGGGGGATGGGTAAATTGGAACGAAGTGAGAGAGTGGCATGGACACATATACACTACCAAATGTAAAATAGATAGCTAGTGGGAAGCAGCTGCATAGCACAGGGAGATCAGCTCGGTGCTTTGTGACCACCTAGAGGGGTGGGATAAGGAGTGTGGGAAGGAGACACAAGAGGGAGGAGATATGGGGACATATGTATAACTGATTCACTTTGTTATAAAGAAGAAACGAACACAGCATTGTAAAGCAATTATACTCCAATAAAGGTGTTAAAAAATAAATAAAATCATAATAACATTAAAAAAATAGATAGGTTTCTGATCTTTTTCTTCCATTCAGTTACGTGTGCCAGTAACTGTATCCAGTATTTCTGTAAATATAAGATTAAACCTTCCTCAACTTAATGGTAACCTTGAACCTATCTAACCACACCCTTAAATGTTATCTTTTCCCTGGCTGAATTTTACTGGGGCTTTGTCAAAGCTTTTATAAATCCCATCTTTTACTGTTGGGAATATAAAAGCAGGTTTTCCACCTCTGTGAAGACTGACATTTCTAGACTTTCTGTAATCTCTCATTTATTTTTGACAACTGATTGCTTCTTTCCTCAACTCGTATCTTTTTTGTGATACTTTGCCATATGCAACCAGTAGTCTCTATCACTTACTGATTCTTTCCAATCACTTATCTTACTGCTGCTGACTCAGTGGCTGGAGATAAGTTATGTGGTAAAGGTAACATTTTACTAATTGCTTTGCCACTGCATACTACTATCACCGTCTTTCTAGCTTCCAATGTTAGTTTTTTGCTACTTGCTAATGAAATCCTAAGTAAATGCCACATATTTTAGGTTTTAATTATAGCAATACCCTATTTCAAGGTATTAATTTCCATTGAAGTCAGGATCATCTATTTATTTATTTATTTATTTTTGGCTGCGTCGGGTCTTAGTCGTGGCACGCGGGATCTTCGTTGACGAGCGTGCAGGATCTTTCCCTGCGGTGCATGGGCTTCTCTCTAGTTGTGGTGTGCGGGTTTTCTCTCTAGTTGAGGAGTGCGAGCTCAGTAGCTGTGGAGTGTGGGCTTAGCTGCCTCATGACATGTGGGAACCTAGCTCTCCAACCAGGGATCGAACCCATGTCCCCTGCATTGGAAGGCAGATTCTTTACCACTGGACCACCAGGGAAGTCCCTAGTCAGGATCGTTAACAGTGGCTGCTGTAAAAAATAAGTAGCTTAACACTTTATTTCTTGCTCTCATCACAGTCATATCAGTTTGCTTTCCTCCAAGTGATGGCTCAGTGATGCAGGCTCCTTCCATCTTAGGATGACACCATTTCAACAGGTGACCTCTGTGGTATCCAGTGAAGGTGAAGAGAAGGAAAGAAGTCACATTGGATTTTTAAGTCCACTGCTAGCAGTGATATCCATCATTGCTGCTTAAATTCTATTTGCCAGAAGTAGTCACACAGCTATCCTAAATGCAAAGGAGATTGGAAAACATATAGGAACATGGATATTGTAAACACTAACATTTTCTGCCACAACTTATTATTTGACCTCTCCTTCCCTATTCCATCAGAATATAAGCTTCATAAGGGCAGGGATTTTTTTTTTCTGTTCCCTTTACTTCTGTATCCTTAACACTTAGAAGAATGCCTGGCTCATAGTAAATGGTTATTAAATATTTACTTAGAGAATATGTGAAAAGGGGAATCCAGGGCTTCTTACCATTACTAGTGAGTGAGAAATTGGAAGAAAATAAAGGATTCCAAGCAACCACAACAGGTACCATGAAATGTATGCACTAAAGCTCACGCATATTATTCACTGAACCTCCCCCCTCCCAGTAGGCATTTTAAAGAGTTCTAATGAGAATGTTTATATAGTTTATCAATTCCATACCAGACCATAAACAGGAACTTAAAGTGAGACAAGAAAGATTATCAAGAAAGGAAAAGGTTATAGGAAAAATATGGGGTTCAAAGGAAAAAGTTACTTTTAAAGTACAACAGCAACAATGAAAACTATAGGAGCCTGAGGCCATTTAGTGTAGAGGCAAAAACATTTATGCAGACAGGTCCTAAGGGTATCACTGAATCATAGCATAGTAAATAAATTACAGCCACTATGAAAATGATGAATCAATTCGGTTTGGTATACTTTCTTTAAAAAGGCAGAAAAGTTGTAATACATTTAAGAAATTTTCTTTTTTGTGTGTTCTAATGAACATTCTTCAGTTATGCCCTAAATTACCTAGTTGTAACTAGTCATTCATTTCTCTATGATGGTTGATAGATGAAATAGGACAGTAATGGATGTCTCAACTATTATTGTGCTTATTTATTTCTTCCATTGGAAGCTCCCACTCCCTGAATGCTACACTGATTAGACTACATTCAGAGTATCAGGTTCAATAGGGGGTAGATCCACATTTTGTGGAGTCTGAAGATTACACAATACAGAGGCTTCTTTAAGAAAAAAAACCCCACAAGTATAAAAGCAGGTACAAAAAGTATTTAGAATAAAAGTCACAACCAATTACAAATTTAAAAATTCACAAGAACCAGAAGACATCACCAAATTCAGAAAAATATCTTGATGTTTTAAATTAATTAACTGCCTAGTATACCTTTAACAATACTTTTTCCTACATCTTTTGACTGCATACTCTGATTTCTTCTTCATATGAAAATGATTTTGTTACATTTTGTTCTATAGAGTTAATAGATAGTTCAGTCTTTCCACTAGTGGAGTTGATTGAAATTTATTTTTATTATTGGTAGTTTAGAAGAGTTTCTTTCCAGTCTACAACTCATTATTGGGAAAGTTACATACATTTTTTAAGATAGTGGTCAAATTTGGGAAAATCTGTACCAAATTTCTTTTACATATATAGAATAAGATGTGGGAGGATTTTCCAATTCTAGTTCTGGATCCATACATTTCAAACATTACCCCATTGCCTACATGCTTCTGTGCTGGGTCCCAAAGCATTCATTTGCTGATTGGTCTCTGGCCATCCACCTTCGTGTCACAATACCAAGTGACCCAGGTGACGGTAGGCCTTCAAGCAGTCAGAATAGATGCTACTGTTCCAATGGGCTGTAATGCCCATGAACCACATAATTTTTTTCCATTTAACTAACTCAGCTTCCCCTTAGCCAGATCCCCAAAATGCCAGCAATCACTTCAGTGCTTCTGGACACAGGGAAAATTATGACTGAAGGGAAGTTAGAGTACAAAGAGACAGCAATCTTTTAGGATGAAAATGTTTTACTTCCAAAACTTTTACAGAAACATAATACCACATGAATATACTTCTAGGACCCCTCTTGTGGTGCTGGAAGAGGCTTGAATTTTAAGTTTCCTGGAATCTTCCTTTGGGTTTAGCTTTGAATGCTATGCTGCAGGAGGAGTGCTCAAAGGTGAGCACGTTCATAGAAAGGACGTAATGGAGGATGATGAAGGGTCAGGACTCTCTGCCTTATGATGAACAGCTAAGGACCATGCAAAGATCTTGGAAGAGAAAATTCAAGGGGTTCCCAAGTCTGTCTTTAGTCCCTGTAGTCCTGTGAGGTGAAAGAAGTATTTCAACTCAATATACGGAATCACTATCTAATGTTAGGCCAGTTTAAATGTAGAAGTGACCAGCTAATGAAATACTGAGTTTTCTTCACAGGAACGGCTCAGGAAGAGGCTAAATGAGAACCAGTCAGGGATCCTGAGAAGGGGAGGCCCCAGTTTGGGGAGTGGTAGTGACAGAGATAGGGAGTGTGGTATGAAAGAACCTAACCTTTACACACGCTTTTGCAAGTCTGATATATATATATATATATATATATATATATATATATATATATATATATATATATAAATATATAAATATATATATAAATATATATATATATATATTGGTTCTCTCACTGTCGTGGCCTCTCCCGTTGCAGAGCACAGGCTCCAGACGCGCAGGCTCAGTGGCCATGGCTCAAGGGCCCAGCCGCTCCGCGGCATGTGGGATCTTCCCGGACCAGGGCACGAACCTGTGTCCTCTGCAACGGAAGGCGGACTCTCAACCACTGCGCCACCAGGGAAGCCCCCAGGGAAGCCCCCAAGTCTGAGATTTTAAGATGACTTTGCTATTAGCCTTATTTGAAGCCTCAGCCTCCACTTTAATGCCTGATACATAGAGAGTTTTAAAGATAGATGGGACTGCTTTTAAGGTGAGAGAAAAAGGTTTTGTTTTTGTTTTTTTAAACCTAAGGGCAGCAAGAATGATCTATTTTAGCTCTATTTAATTTTATGCTTTTTTGTTTAAAGCCAGATTGTAAGACAGTGCTTAATCAACACAGGAGGTTAAGGGTTGCAGTTGTGGGGTTGCTGAGTCTAGAGCAAGTTGTAGAAAGAGAACATCATGTGGGATCTTTCGGGATCCCTACTCTTCCAGCAAGTACAAGAATAGGACCATTTTTTTTCTTTTGTGTGTGTGTGGGGGGGCGTGGGGGGTTGTTCATCAATTTATTGGAGTAGCCTAGCAATGATGCCTGGGATGGAAAGATCCAGAGGAATAATGAGGGCTTTTTGTGACATGTGACAGAACACAACTGAAACTGCCTTGAGGAAAGGAGGGGGATTTTTGCCTTTGTGGGTAGAGTTCACTTCAGATATATTTGCCTCCTAAGTCTCAAAAGATATCATCCCATCTCCTCCACTTTTCCTTCTGTTGGAGTTGACTTGACTTCATTTAACAGGCATTGGTGGTACTTATCACTGGCTTATATCCTTCCAAATGTTATTCTAGTTTGAAGTGCTTCTTTTTCTGAACTGATTCAGCAAAAGCCCCAGATTGAGTTCCTGGACCAATATGCCCATCCCAGAGCCAATCACCGTGGTCTGGAATATGAAGACTGGCCAGTTCTGGGGTGTGAGGGTGGGAGGTGTCAGTATCCTGGAACCACAAAGACTCATGGGCAAGGGGGGAGGGGTAGTTCCCAAAGGAAAAATGAATAGCTGTTATCAGAGAAATGGATAATACTGAAAGTACATACTCAAAAAACCGTAAATAAGGATATCTATTATTCGTGGAAAAAATGTTTTGGGACTTCCTTCCTATGGTTGTAGTTAAACTGTAAAATCAAGTAAATCTTTCCCTTATCCAGATAGATATATCACGCATAGGGGGTAATCGTCTTATATGTCAGCGTTTTTACTCTTTTCCCTCAGTGGGACTGAGTCAATGAAGATGCTACAAAAGAAGTAAACAGAAAGCTGAAAGTATTAATACGGTAATTTTTAATTTGAGTGCCCTCTTTAGGCAAAGTAGCTGGGAGGGCTTTCAATAATCCATTTTTAATCATGACCACACCCCGTGTAGGTGACCTGAGTATTACCGTCTTGCCCTTGCAGTTGGGGAAACCGAGGCATGACACTCCTCCATTCAGTCTTCCGGGGGGATTTAGGAAGAGTCCAGTCTGCTTGACCTCAGAGGGTCTTCTTCTTCCTCCGCGGCGCCTCTCGGAACCCTCATGTCCTTCGGCGTCGCAGAAGGAGAGCAGCTCGCGCTCCAACGCAGCCTCGGCATTCGTCCTTCGCCCAGCTGCATCCGCCCCGCTCTGCCACACCTTCCCCGGGAAGGTCCAACTGGCCAAGGTCTGGCAGTCCCTCCCGTCCTCTCCCCTCACCCCTCCCGCCTCCCCCACTCTGGTCCCTTACGTGCAGGAAGCCCCCAGCCCAGCGCCCCGCAGGGAGGTGCGGGCAGATGCCGCCCGGGCGTCCAGCGGGAGGGGCGCCGACGCCGCGGGAGGTGAGCGGCCCTCACCCTTCGCCCCCTGAGGGCCAGGGCGGGCACCGGGCACGCTGGGCCCGAGGAAGGTGGCAGCGCGAATGAGGCCGGGCGAGCCCGCGGGGAACGGCGACAGAGGGCGACGCGGGCGGGCCGGCGCGCGGCTCGCGGCTCGCAGGCGACGCCTGGAGAGCAAGCGGCGGGGAGCCAGGCGCTGCAGGGCTGCTCGGGGACGCGCCGCGCCCGGGCCGCCGAGCTCGCCCGTTAAGCCGCTCCGGACGCCCAGACCCCTGGCGCCCTCCCGAGCGCGGGCGGGAGATATGGCTTCGCGCGTCCCCGCCGCCGCCGCTGCTGACTCGACAGAATCGGCGGGCCGCGCGAGGGGCGCGGCGTAACCCGGGGGTGGGCGGCGGCGCGGAGCCGCCCGGGGAGCTCCGGGCGTCGTTGGGAGCGAAGGAGGATGCCAGCACAAAGGCGAGCCGAGACCCAGCCCGCTACGGAAGGCGGCGGGAAGAGCCGCTGAGGGGCGCGCCGGGCGCGCTCGGCTCCGCGCTGCGTCTCTCGTCGCTGCCTCGGAGTCGCCGGGTCGGAGACGTCCGCGTAGGGTCTCTCGGCCCCGTGGCAGCGGCCACCGCAGCCGGGAGCTGCATGCTACGCGTGGCGGCGCCCCCGGTCGCCTGCTTTCCCCGCGGCGTGCGCGGGCCGGCCGGAGGGCGCCGGGGCCGCGGGTCCGGGCGACTGCGGGGGCGCCCTGCCGCCCGGCGGCTCCGTCCCCACCCGCAGTCGGCGGCAGCGGGCGCCGAGCCCCAGGTGAGTGCGCGGCCCTGGCCCGGCCCTTGCGCCGCAGGTACGGGACAGCGGGAGGCGGCTTTGTTTTCCTCCCTCTCGCCCCGGCGCGGTCATTCATTTGACATTTCGGCTTCCGCTGCCCAGAGACGCGGGTCAGAGGCACTGGGACGTGTTTCAAGGTTTGGTTCTCCCGGGGAGCTGAGACTTTTGGGTCCATCTGAGCGTCACTTGAGGGAGCGGAGGCTTCCTTTCCTTCTTGATTTGGAACGTGTTGTGAACATCCTCTGCGGGGCTTGGGGCCTGGAGGAAACTGGGGCTGCAGATTTAGACGTAGACGTTTCCGAGGACGTGCAACTGCAGAGGTCTGGCTCTTCCATGCCTGTGTTTTCCGCTGTTAGCAGGGCTCAGGTGTTTTTCCTTGATTATTATTATTAATTTAGGAACATCTTTACAGGTACATTTATTTCTTTTAGAGTTGGAAGTCTTTGGAGGCAATACAGAGAGCTCCCAGAGTTACAGGGGATCAATCGATATTAAACTTGGAGAAGGCAAGCATCAGCAATCCTCGTAGGTAGAGGTGAATGGCAGGCAAACTTCCCTGGGGGCCTTTAGCCTTCCCAGTACGGTTTCTGCTTTCACTGTCCTAGAGTCAAGCAAACTCTGAATTCTCATTGTACGTATGCCTGTGTCAAAATGTGAAACTTGTCTTTTTTTGAATAGTTTTCTAGTTTGTCATTTGGAAGAAAAATATTTTAATGTAATTATTAGAGTCCTCTGTTAGACCTGGTGAAATTTCATGTTTTCATTTGTCTCATAAGTACGATTTTCATTTTACTATTTCTCCTGTTCCCTCAAGGGCTCATTTCTTCTGTTGCCTAGAGAGAGCTCCACCCGCTCCCCCTCCAACAGATGGCTGTGTGTTCTGAGAGGTTATCTTTAAAATGACACTTACATTACCTGTAAACAAAAAGGATCAGTTATTAGGCTTACCTTTGGAGTTATTAAAGCAAGAAGCCTAATCTGGATGGGGATATTATTAATGGTGTGAAAATCTGGAGTTTGCTAATCTGTTTGGGCATCAGAAGATTCCTGCAGGGATTGTTTATATAGTGTGGGAGACAGATGGCATCCCTAGCAGACAAGAGGAGCCCAGCATAAAGGGTCATTGTATTCTTCAGAAATTATCCACTTCACTGTTGGGAGATGGGGTCAGGTGGGGAAGACATAATTTTCATTTCCCAAAGGAGGCATTATAACCTTATCATCCGGCAGCCTAACCAGTTAGTTTCTTCTTTCTTTGAACATTTAAAAAGTCATTATTGAGCTGTTTGTTTTGATTATTCCTTTGGCCCATTTAGGCCTCTATTGTGGTTATGTGAAGCAGTTTAAACAGTTATATTAACAAAAATGTCTTTTAATTTAAGATTATCGTAGCACTGGGAAAACAGCAGTTCTTGTATACAAATGGCCCCTTGGATTTGTAGTGTCTCCTAGCTGGAAGGACTTTAGTCCAATCTGCATGAGTTCAAAAGTAGTTTCTTGTACCATCTCTGTGACAGGTGGTTCCCTGGCTCCCAGCATTTGTCATGAGCCTCTCAGCTATGGGTAGTACTCTACTTTTATAAGGCTTAACAACCTAAGACATTTGCTTTATCATTGCCTCCATCACAGCGTTGAACAGCCTTGGGCAGTGAATCATTTTGAATGACTGTGGAGTGCGTGAAGAAATCAGTCATTCTGAACATTTGAGATAAGCCAGCTGGAGCTTTTCTGCTCCTACCACCATTATAGATTCTTTATGTGCTATAGATTCCAACTAGATTGCAAAATTGGTCTCCCCTCTGGATGCATGTAAGGGAGAATATTCCAGTAAACTAATAGTCACTAACCACAGGACTAAATTTAATGAAGAACATGAGCAATGTTTGACCCCCCCCGAACAGGAAGTATGGGGTAAAAGTAAGCATTGGCTCTGTTTAACGTGGGAACTGTGATCTTGAGGGAAAAAAAAACATATTTTCTTAATTTTTTAAAATCCTTCTGCACCACTGATCGCTCTCAGCAAAAGGCAAAGAAACCAAGGTTGTTACCTGTAGTTGAGGACAGATGCCATAGCCATTTCTTCTGGATGAATGTGTGCTGCTGGAGAGGTGGCTTTCGGGCTCTGTCCAGTTTCAGCGTGTGCCTTGGCATCAACAAAAGGGTCTAACATTCAAATTCAGATTGTTAAATCTGCGGCTGGTATCTGTGTACCTTCTCACCAGGTTGCTTTCTTTCTTGTGAAGTATTCCTTTATGAGAAACCCGAGGCACCAGGCCTGGGGCTTACTGGGCACCTGGCCTGCATCCACATTCTAGTGTGTTGCTGCCTGCTTTCTTGAGTAAAAATGGAGCCAGTTTTGCACGAATAGGGAATGGCAGGGTGGAGTGAAAACATTTCCAGCTCCATTGTGGAAAGCCAGGCCTGGCCTGAAAGAGAGAGGACTATATTTGAGGTTCGGTTGATGTAGCAGAGGCAGAATTACTTTTTTACACACAGGATGCCTTTTGTGTGGGAAAATGTATGAGGGATTAGAAGGGTGACTACATCCTCTGGTTAGCCTGCAGTAGTCCTGGTTTCTTCCTGTTGACCTATCTGAATTATCAAATGCATCCCCTTTCACATTTAAGAGTGCCCTGGTTTGGATGATAAATTATGTGGTCACCCTAGATATTAAGGAATCTTCACTATTTTCTTCACCACCCTCTCCTGACTTCAAATTTTGAGTCTGGCTTTGTTTCAGTCTTTAATTTGTTAAATGCAAAGGTAAGAAAGTTAAAAAAAAAAAAAACACCCCAAAACCCAAAAAATGCATAAGGAAAAAAGAAATAGCAAGGAAGACAAAAGACTGACGTAATTGGTTGCTTGTCATCTATTTATACATATAAGAAATAAAATAGTTTTTTCCTTGACATTTTAAGTGTCTCCTCTGGCTCTGAGCCCAGGTTATTATTGTCTTCGAGCACAATAAGAATGAATACCTGTCTACCTAGGGCTGGCATGAATTGGGACAACTCCTATGATTTGGGAGAGCAGCTGCAACAAAATTCTGTTTGCAGACCTGATGGGTGCATGGCTTTTGCAGATGTGAATGAAAGTTTCAAGATCTAGTGTTTGGTCAAGTTCTTGGAATTTACTGAGAGACCAAACACATGTGTCGTTGTGAAGACTTGACTCCACATTCTCCTAGTTTCCAAGCCCTCTGGGCCATGAGGATAATAGAAGAGCCTTTGTTTTTTGCCCTCTCTTTTGACTAGAGTCTTGGGTTTGGGTCTCAGTTTTTAAGACAAAGGGCTTACAGAGAAGAATGTGCTGTGCCCACTCATCACGTGAACATTCTCATAGGGGCTGGAGATTGTGCAGGTGACCTGGTGGGGATCTGAGTTCCAAAGCTAGATACGTGAAGCTTGTGGCATGTACTTCAACAATGGCTGTGCTCCTTGGCTAAAGAATTGCCTGTTTGAAAGAGTTCACTTGCAGTGCTGGCCAGTAGCTGTTACAATTAATTATGGCTGTCACTTTTTCCACACCCACTCCACTAAAATCCTCAAAAGCTTGGTCGGCATGCTTGAATAAGAAGAAATGTATGCATCTTCTTTATGAGTAGGATAACCATGTAGTTATTTTTGCTCAGATAAGGACACTTTTGAGAGTAAAAGGGGATACTAACTGGAAGGGGCACCAGATCAAACAGTATAAACTGGGCTATCCCAGGAGAATTATGATGGATGGTTGTCTTAACTATTACCTAAATCATTAGCTTTTATATGAAGAATACCCATATGATGGAAAAATGTCCTTAGCTTCTTCTAGATTTGTTCAACATATGTCTAATGTGTGCATGCATATATGTGTATGTGTATATATACAAACATTGATCATATATCTATAGATATGTATATTGTGGGGTTGAAATTAACTACTTACAAAGACCTAGTCATTTGGAAAATTGTGACTCTCATTTTTTTCATGGGTTGACTTTTTTAAAAAATATTTATTTATTTATTTATTGGCTGCATTGGGTTTTCGTTGCTGTGTGGGGGCTTTCTTTTAAGCTGTGGCGAGCAGGGGCTACTCTTTGTTGTGGTGCACAGGCTTCTCATTGCGGTGGCTTCTCTTGTTGTGGAGCACGGGCTCTAGGTGCGCGGGCTCAGTAGTTGTGACTCTCGGGCTCTAGAGCGCAGGCTCAATAGTTGTGGCGCATGGGCTTAGTTGCTCCGCGGCATGTGGGATCTTCCCGGACCAGGGCTCGAACCCGTGTCCCCTGCATTGGCAGGCTGATTCCCAATGACTGTGCCACCAGGGAAGTCCCCATGGGTTGACTTTTAAACTAAAAAAAAAAAAGTCCAGCCTCTCCAAACTTTAAATCATCTTCTGACCTTGTGTAGTTCTCTTGCTTAAATCATTTGATAGTTCTCCATTTTCTGTTTAATTCTCAAAGTAAGATCCACAGACAGATTGGTGGTTAAAAAGGAAAAGCAGTGAAAAAATTTCACTTATTCATTCATTCATTCAACTACTATTTATTGAGCACCTTCCATGAATCTAGGTGCTGAATGAATAAACCTGCCCTTGTGAAGTTTTCATTCAGTTGGGAGTGGAGGGGTAGGAGTGGGAGATGCACAATAAACCAAATTATATAGCATGGTAGAAGGGGATAAGTTCTGTGGAAGAAAGAAAGTAGAACAGGATAAATGTAGTTGAGTAGCCTTCATGACGAAAGAGACCTTAAGCAAAGACTTAAAGGAAGTGACAGAAGTTACTCTACAGATACCCGAGGAGGGGTGTTCCAGGCAGAGGGAACAGCCAGTGCGAAGACCTGAAGGTGAGAATGTGTTTGGATGTGTTCAAAGGTTAGCAAGACGACCAACACACGGGGGTGGGGTGATGGGGGGGGCACTTTGAAATGTGAATCAGAAAGATGGTGTAGGAGTGGCAGAGCATGTAGGACCTTGAGATGTGAGAGTCATTATAATTTCAGCAGAAATCCCATTATGTTCTTAAAAGTTATTATGGTATGAAAAATTGTGTTCATGCTATGAAGACTGCACTGGTCAATGTAGCTTACATTTCATAAGCACTTCATCATGGTGCACTTCATCTTGGCTAATAAACTTTCTATGTCATTTGCTTATTGTTTATTCGTTAAAATAGCATAGTTTGTTGTTGCTGGTCTTAAATTGTAACTCAGTTTCACAAAAATAGATCAGTGGCTCAAAAGTGGTTCATTGCAGTGTGAAAATAGTGATGAAAATAGCAATGTAAATGCTGCAGTTCAGAATGTCATAAACATACTTACAGAACCAAATCCCATTCCAAATATAAAATGTGTATCTGTATGTGTAAAAACAAGGACGTTTGTGAGAGTGATGATTTCAAAACAGTAGCTGAAATGGAACAGTGCATATGGAAGTATGATGGTGACTATCTCAAAACTGCTTTTTATTGGGCTTGCCATCCATTCTCTCCTAGTCCCCAGTCATTGCCTGTTGTGAAACTTTGTCTGTGAAGCCATGGATGTTTTGGTGTCATTTTCAAACAAAGCACAGTGGCTTCCTTGTTATACTATTCAAGTTTCCCAGGGCAAGTACCCAATAATGTTTTCTGTTACAAAATTAATGTATTATACTGCTAACGGTAGGTAAGAGATTAAAACTCTAGTAGCTTCATTAAAGGATCCTTGTAACAAAAGTAAGTATAAGTCATTTTATTGAAGAGATACCTGGAAAATCAGCTGGAAAGTTAAAGACAAACATTATCCTTAGAGAGAAACCAGCAGTTATTGACAGAATTCCTTTGTCAAATGACACGGTTGGCTGTTGCATAATATCAGTGGAGTGGGGAAGAGCAATTACTATCAAGTACACGCTAGCAGATATTTTCACTTTATGGTTGGATGAAACCACCGATGTCATGCAGAGAATGAATCAGCTTTTGGCATTTGTTCAGGGAGGAGCACTTGGTGATGCTTTGTTCATTTATCGCTGAAAACTCGTGCTATAGGGGAAGAGATTTTTCTTTTGGTTAACCATTCTATATGAGATTGGAAAAGTCCTCAGGAGGCAGGACTGACAGAGCATAAGTTTCATGTACAGATAAGAAGGTGATGGGTTCATGAAGAAAAGAAGTTGTACCTAGAAGCCAATCCACACGCTCTTCCATTCACAGCGAAGATGTAGCACCTTCTGATCTTGAGGAAATATTAAAAGAAAGTGAAAACTGGGTACAGCCAAATTGTGGCCCCACATGTGCTGTGCAAAGTGATGGGCAGGGAGTATAAGGCTGCTTCTCTGTGCTGATGTACCCTGGCTGTTTAGGGGAAAGGTGCTCATATGATATTTTATCTGTGGTGTAAGATATCTGTGGAGCAAGAAAAATGTTTCTTCATGACGCGGATTAGAAATGATTTCTCTTGTATCAAGTGGCACGCCTCAGTACTATAACTCTGCCCACAGGGAACCATGTCAAGGACAGGGAGGGAAGGAAGAATTGTTAACAAATAAAACAATCCGCCACAGTCATAGGACTGAGACATTTTTTTTCATTAGAGAAAGTCGGAGGTCCACATTGACCATAAAGAGTAGAGGAGGTAAAAAAAAAAAGAGTTGAGGAAATATTTTCAGTAATGGACAGTCCTTTAAATCAGAAGCATAATACCTCTCAGTGACCTATTGGAAGAATAAGAGCACAAAGGAATAGAACTTAGATCCATCCAATAAAGTTGATGCAGAGGGAGTACAAGTGTATACTTAATATTTGAGAGTGTGTAGAGAACCACAGTGGGAGGAGCCCAGGCTTTTAGTATTTTGTGTTAAGTTACTGGCTGGCCGGGAGTATAGGTAAAAGGAGGTGGAGAAGTCTGACAATTGGACATGACTTTTCTTATACTTTTTCCTTAGGCTTGGCTTCATTTCAGGCAAATGGACTTGATACTCGAGGGTTTTAAGAACACGATCTGTATTGCCTCCAACCTAACCTAGAAAAAATATAAATGTTCTCTAGAGGTCTAGGATTCTTTGCATAGGACTCCTCTCCTTCCTTCCCTTCCCTCCCTTCTTCTCTTCTTTTCTCCCCTACCTCCTTCTCTCCTTCTTTTCTCCCCTCCCTGCCTCCCTCTCTTCTTTTGTTCTTTACCTCTTTAAGCTATTGAGTTGGCATCTTTAAACTAGAAGATACTTTGAGAGCTCATCTCCTCTCTGTCCATGTCTTTTAGCAGACATATGTGCTATCCAGGGCAAGAGGGATAAGGGCCTCTAGGGAAGTTCTGTTTCTTGTTCAGCTAACCCACTCTAATGTGGAATATCCAGTTATAGCATACATTTAAATTTTAACCCTCATCCTTCAATAAAGGTCCATTTCTTGGGGAGTTCCCTGGTGGCCTAGTGGTCAGGATTCCGGGCTTTCACTGCTGTGGCCCGGGTTCAATCTCTGGTTGGGGAACTAAGATCCCACAAGCCTCAGGTGAGGCCAAAAAAAAAAGAAAAAAAGATCCATTTCTCTCTTTTTTTTTTGGACTTTAATAAAGATGGAGTCATTGTCTTTTGTCTAATAAGTCTTCTGTAGTGATGGCCATTATTTCATTCTAGGACAGAAGTAATTCATGCATTATTCATTGAACAAACATTGAGAGTCTTACATGTGCCAGGCTCTGTGCTGAGTGATAGGTATAAAAGAGGTCAGTATTCAGACATGACCCTAACCAGATGAAACAGAAAATTGAATTAGGATATAGGCAATGGCAACAAAAATGTGAATAAACAAGTAAATATGTAATTGCAAAGCAAATGTGGCAAAAATGTAAATGTAAATATTTTTACATTAGGGTGGTGGTATTTCGGCTACTTTTTTTTTTTTTTTTTTTTTTTTTTTTTGTGGTACGCGGGCCTCTCACTGTTGTGGCCTCTCCCGTTGCGGAGCACAGGCTCCGGACGCGCAGGCTCAGCGGCCATGGCTCACGGGCCCAGCCCCTCCGCGGCATGTGGGATCTTCCCGGACAGGGGCACGAACCCGTGTCCCCTGCATCGGCAGGCGGACTCTCAACCACTGCGCCACCAGGGAAGCCCCTCGGCTACTTTTATATTAACTTCTGAACTGTATGATCTTCTGAATGTAATTTTGAAATATTTTGTGAGTAAAAAGTGAAGAAAACATAGTTGAAAGTGTGATTAAGTGCTTTGTAGAGGAGGACCTTGATAGAGAAGGAAGTATAACTGAGACTTCCTTTACATGGGGTGGTCAGGGAAGCCCTGGAGTGTAATTCATCCCTTGCCTATGTGAGAAGGATGAGGATAATTTGGACAGGGCTCAGAGAAGAGTCACAAAGATGATTGACGACAGAGTTGAAAATAAGACCTTCGAGAGCTGTCTCAAAGAACCAGGGGTGTAGAGCAGACATGGAATTTAACCCCATGCAATGACTTAGGCTCTCTTTTTCTTCAGTGTATACACATCCACTTCTACATGTTCACATTCTCTTCACTCATTTCTCATGGTCAACATCAGGCAAAGCACGTGATTCAGGTTAGAATGCCGTGTTAGAGGAAAATTGAAATTTTGTTCTGCAGTTGAGGAAAAATTGGAAGGGACCTGAGAGGCAAACTAGTTCAGCCTTTGTATGAAGAAATATCTTTTTAAGGTTGTTAACAGTGGTCATCCAGTTCTTAGGAGATCACTTCCATGCTTCCTCCACCTAGAACGGGGGCGATGGTAGGTGGAGCGCTCTGGTTTACTTCCAGGAGGCAGGTCCTCTTTCCATTCCATAAATACCCCAGACTCATTTCCACCTCAGCACTTTTACCACAGGAACACTTCCCACCTGGAATGCCCACCCCGTTCTACCTACTTTTCTGTGTGTCATTTAAAAGTGGTGCTTTTCATCATCCCCCTCCCCCCATCTTACTCTTATGAAGAAGATGGCATTTCTAGAAGTAAATGTAGCTTCCTTTGTTATGATCGGCAATAAGATTGGGGGTGGGGTGAGTATCCTAATCTGGGAGGGGATTGAGGGCAGTGTGTTTAGTTTGATACCTTCCCCCCACATGCTAATATGCCCCACTCTTGGGAATCACTATCTTATAGCCTACAATTAAGACCTTAATCATCTGCTGCTTTAGGTGGTGCACTACTTATTTTGTTTGCCATTAGTCTTTTTGCCAAGTACTCTGAAGATATGGAAACTTGGCTGATACCTCTGTATAATGCCCAGTATTGATCATGAAGTGAATACATATACAATGATCAATGCCTATGGCTGAAGGAGCCATGTGTTTCTTTTTCATGGACCGTTATGAAAGGCTATTATTTATATAAATCAGATATTAAGTTGGCACAGATGCTAAAAGATTAATATTTTTGTAGTTTTAAAATGGCAGAAAGTCAAGTCTTGGAGGTCTGATTCATTGAGATAATTCCCATATCAGAAACCTTCTTCTTCCTTTGTAAGGCTTTTAACTCCTTGCTATTCAAAGTGTAGTCTACAGACCAGTGGCATCAGCATGACCCGGAAGCCAGACCTACTGAGTCAGAATCTGCATTTTAACGAGATCCTCAGATATGTTCTATACACAGTAAAGTTTGAGAAGCATTTTATTATTAACACAAAATTCAGAAATTTAGGAGGAGCATTTATCTTCAAAGAGAAGTGAGTCTGGAAATGAAGATTTCATTGGTCTGTGAATGAGATCCTCAGTGCTTTCTGTCGTGTTGGCCTGGAATTAACACTGCTTCTTGCCAGGCCAGAATTATGTAGGAGTGCCCCAGGGTAATTTAAGTAAGTGAGTGGTACAGATGTTAGACGTGATGGTGATTACAGGAAGTTGAAGCAGTTTGGAGTGAGAAACTAGGAGAGCTTGGCAAAGGTAGAGGAACGTGGTCATGCAACCTGAAACCAAATATAAGGGAAAAGGTCTTCTCTTTATGATTAGAAACAACTTCTAACTCTCTGGATTTGGACTTGGTTCTCATACTCCAACCCCTCCAGAGCCAGCAGGACACAAGTGAAAGTTGCTTAAAGTGCTGTGCACGGAAACCTTGTGGAGTGGTGAGGATGGTGGAGAGGCATTCTTCATCAGAGGGAAAGGAGGTGTCACCACTCAGGTCACCCAGTTGTTGCCACATGGGAATTTGGGTGCAGCATGGCCAAATCGTCAGATTTTTTAAATGAAGCTAAAAATATAAGTTTGTACATAAAACATCTCTTGGGTATAGTATGTTGGTAATTAAAATGTTTTTAGAATGGCTCAGGCCAAACAAAATTCATATGCTGCCTGCATCTGTTTTGTAACCCCCGTTCTGGAGCAACAAAACATATGTGGTGGTGTGAATACCTGGCTTTTTTAGTGCAGGGCACCAAACACAGGGAGAGGCCTTTTGGTCCTGGTAAGGACCATTTTGGATCTTTACTAAGTAAAAGAAATAAAAAGACATAAAAGAAGCGAGCTGCACTTGCTTTGATGACCTGATTTAAAATATATGTCTGAAGAACCTCAGTAACTAATGGTGTTTGAAGGAAAGAGTTAGATGCCTAAAGGCATAAAATTTTGGCCCTGTAAAATCTGAAGGGGAAGTAAGCATGGAATTGGGTCCAGGGTGAGGAAATGAGGTCATGGAAATTTCTTGGCACCCCCAAGCTAGGATCACACAGTGCAACAGAGCTGGGAGGCTGGACCACAGCTTGGAACTTACTGTGCTTGGAGAGAAGTGTGACTGGAGATGGAATTCGAGTTAATTTACCTTTAGCATCTGGTTGTTGAATTTAGGTGGTGGCTAATATTTATTTATTAAAAAAAAATTTAAACATACTTAAAAAATTTATTTATTTATGGCTGCGTTGGGTCTTCGTTGCTGCGTGCAGTCTTTCCCTAGCTGCAGTGAGTGAGGGCTACTCTTCCTTGCAGTGCATGGGCTTCTCATTGTGGTGGCTTCTCTTGTTGCAGAGCCCGGGCTCTAGGCGCGTGGGCTTCAACAGTTGTGGCACGTGGGCTCAGTAGTTGTGGCTCACAGGCTCTAGGGTGCAGCCTCAGTTGTTGTGGTGTACAGGCTTAGTTGCTCTGCGGCATGTGGGATCTTCCCGGACCAGGGATCAAACCCATGTCCCCTGCATTGGCAGGTGGATTCTTAACCACTGTGCCACCAGGGGAGTCATGGCTAATATTTAAAGTTAGCTGGAATTGAGTTTGCTATTAAAGTTTGTCATGGTAAAATTAGCATTTTATATATTTTGAGAGTGAAAACTAGGTGAAGGAATCAAAATTCTTTCCAAAGTTTTATTATTGATTATACTTCTTGTTAAAAATTAAATTCCTTAAAGATTAGCACTGTTTATTATTTATCTTTACATTATTATCATCTTTACATCCACCACAGTCTGGGTCAGTGATCTGTACTGATTATAAGACAGAATATAGTTTATTTTCTATCTTGGTGAGTCATTCTGTAGGTATTCGTTTTCTTCACTGATTTAAAAAAATAATGGCTTTGTTGAGATATAATTCACATACCATAAAATCCATCATTTTAAAGTGTACAGTGTAGTGGGTTTTAGTATATTTACAAAGCTGTGCAACCATCACCACCCTGTAATTTCAGAACCTTTTTATCACCCTCAAAAGAAGTCCAGTGCCCTTAGCAGTCACTCATCTCCCTTGCCTCCAGCCCCTGGCAACCATCACTCTAGTTTCTGTTGCTATAGATTTGCCTCTTGTAGACATTTTATAAAAGTGGAATTATATAATATGTAGCCTTTTGTGACTAGCATCTTTCACTTAGCATAATGTTTTCAAAGTTTATCCACATTGTAGCATGTGTTAGCAGGCCATTCTTCTGTTATAGCCAAAAAAAATTTTATAGTATATATACCACATTTTGTTTATCCCTTCATCAGTTGATGGACATTTGAGATGTTTTCAGTTTTTGGCTATTATGAATAATTCTGCAGTGAGCATTTGTGTAAAAGTTTTTGTGTAGATATATGTTTTCAGTTCTCTTGAGTATACACCTAGGAGTGGAATTGCTGGGTCATATGGTAACTCTATGTTTAACATTTTGAGGCTCTGCCAAACAGTTTTCCAAAGTGAGTGCACCATTTTACATTTTAGTCAGCAATGTCTGAGGGTTCCAATTTCTCCATATCCTTACCTACACTTGTTATTGCTTTTCTTTTAGATTTAATCATTCTGGTAGGAATGAAGTGGTATTTCATTGTGGTCTTGATTTGCTTTTCTGTAATGACTTATGATGTTGAGCATCTTTTTGTGTGGTTATTGGCCATTTGTGTATATTTTTTGGAGGTGTGTCTCTTCAAATCCTTTGCTAATTTTAAAATAAGTTTATTTATTTAAGAATTTTTGTGTTGTACAGATTTTTTTTGGTAACTTTCTGGATTCTAGATACTTATGAGACATATGACTTGAAAATATTCCTTCTGTTTTTTGGATTGTCTTTTCACTCTCTTGACAGTGTCATTTGAAGCACAAAAGTCTGTAGTTCTGATAAAGCCCAAGTATCTTTTTTTTTCCTTTCTTGTGCTTTTGGTGCATATCTATCCTTGTTGATCTCCTAATTGTTCAATCCAATATGGAAAATGGAGTATTGACATCTTTAACTATTGTTGTTAAATTGTCTTTTTCTCCCTTCAACTTTGTCAGTTTCTACTCATGTATTTTGCAGCCCCTTGTAACGTATGTGTTTGTAATCATTATATCTTCCTTTTGAATTGACCCATTTATCTTTATAAAATATTCTTTCTCCCAAGTTACCATTTTCCCCTTAAAGTCTATTTTGTCTGTTGTTGGCATTGTCACTCAGTCTCTTTTTTTAGTTGCTGTTCCCATAATGTATCTTTTTCCATCCTTTTACTTTTACCCATTTGTGTCTCTGAATCTAAATCGTCTCTTTTAGACAGCAAGTAGTTGAATCATTTAAAAATATATTCTGCCAATCTCTGCCTTTTGGTGAGTGTTTAACTAGAATGTTTGATTGGAGTGTTTAATTTATTTACATTTAATGTAATTACTGTTTTTCAGATGGATATATATCTGCCTTGTTTGCTATTGGTTTTCTGTGTGTCTTATGTTGTTTTTGTTCCTCAGTTCCTCCATTACTTGTCTTGCATTAAATATATATGTTTTCTAGTGTGCCATTTAAATTTTCTTGTTGTTGCTTTCCTGGAGAAGATAATTTTCATAGGCCTTTATTCTGTCATTCCTGATAATATTGTTATGATTATTTTTGAGTTATTTTCTTAGCTGTTGCCTGGTTATTAACAGTGAAATTCTTAATTTAAAACAATCTAGTTCAGATCAATTTCAACATCATTTCAAAAGTATACAAAAACTTTACTTCAATATGGCTTAATTCCTTGCTTTATACATTGTAAGCCCATCATTAACACTTTTATAGTTATTGTCCTATGTAGTTTTTTTAAATAGAAAAGGGTTGTAAACAAAAATACATTTATAATGTACTTTGCATTTAACTTTGTCGTTAGCTTTTGCAATTCTCTTTATGTCTTCATGTGGATTTGAGTTAATATTTAGTGATTTTCATTTCAGCCTCAACTCCCATTAGTATTTCTTGTAAGACAGAGTTGATAGTGACGGATTCTCTCAGATTTTGCTTGGCTGGGAATGTCTTAATTTCTTCTTCATTTTTGAAGGATAATTTTGCTGGATTTAGAAGTCTTGGTTAACTTTTTAAAATTTCACTGATTTGAATGTGTTATTCCAATGCCCTCTGGCCTTCACAGTGTCTGATGAGAAATCAACTGTTAATCTTATTGAGAATCCTTTGCTTGTGATGAGCCTTTTTTTTTTTTTTTTTTTGCGGTATGCGGGCCTCTCACTGTTGTGGCCTCTCCCGTTGCAGAGCAAGCACAGGCTCCGGACGTGCAGGCTCAGCGACCATGGCTCGTGGGCCTAGCAGCTCCACGGCATGTGGGATCTTCCTGGACCGGGGCACGAACCCGTGTCCCCTGCATCGGCAGGCGGACTCTCAACCACTGCGCCATCAGGGAAGCCCTGTGATGAGCCTTTTTCTTGCTGTGTTCAAGTTTCTCTCTGTCTTTTGACATTTTGACTATGATGTGTCTTGGTGTGGATTCTTTTTAGTTATCCTACTTTGAGTTTATTGAACTCCTTGGATGTATAGATTAATGTTTTCATCAAATTTGGGAAGTCTTTGGCCATTATTTCTTCAAATAATGTTTCTTTCCTTTCCTTCTGGAATTCCCAGTGTGCACGGCATGATACAATATCTGTAGTTTCATAGATCTCTGAGGCTCTGTTAATTTTTCTTCATTCTTTTTCTGTTCCTAAGCCTGGATAATCTTAATCCACATATCTTCAAGTTCACTGATTCTTTCTTCTGCCTATTAAAATCTGCTGTTGAACCCCTCTAGTGAATTTTCCATTTCAGGTTGTGTACTTTTCAACACCAGAATTTTAATCTGGTTCTTTTTAAACATAATTTTTATCTCTATATTGATTGTTTTTTTTAAAATCTTTATTGAATTTATTTACAACCTTGCTTCTATTTTATGTTTTGGTTTTTTGGCCACGAGGCATGTGGGATCTTAGCTCCCTGACCAGGGATCGAACCTGCACCCCCTGCATTGGAAAGCGAAGTCTTAACCACTGGACTGCCAGGGAAATCCCTATATTGATATTCTTTGTTTGGTGAAATAATGTTTTAAAATTCTCCTTTAATTCTTTAGACATGGTTTCCTTTAGTTATTTGAACGTATTTTTAGTATTTTTAAATCTTTGTCTGGTATGCCCCAAATCTGGGCTTCTCAGGGACATATTTTGTTTAACTACTTTATTTCATGTGTGTGGGCCATACTTTCCTGTTTATTTGTGTATGTTTTAAGTTTTTATTGAAAAATGGGCATTTCAAATAATATCATATGGCAATTCTGAGAATCAAATTTTCCTACCTCCCCCAAGTTTGGTGTGTTTGCTCTTTGTTGCTGTTTTTTGTTTATTTACTGACTTTACTGAATAAATTCTGGAAAGTCTATTTTCTTGTCACATGTGACTACTGAATTTTTGCTTGGTTCCCTTAGTGGTCAGTTAATGATTAGACAGAGATTTCCTTAAATGTCTGAAACCAATAAGTATCTCAGTCTTTGCTGAGCATCTCTATGTGCATGTTGGGGCATGCCTTCAACAAGTAGCCAGGCAGTTGACATCTGTGCTGTAACCTTCATTTCCTGCATGCACAGAACCTCAAGATCAGCCAGAGCTGAAAGAATGGGGTCTCCTGAGATATTTCTTAGGTACGTACACAGTGCTGCATGTGAATGTGGTCTTTTCAGTCACAAGGAATATGTCAGAGCCTTTCAAATCCTTCCATGGACATTTTGTTGTCCAGATCTCTCTTTTAAGTTTTTAAGCCAGCCTCTTCTTTGCTCCAGCTGGTATTGCTGCCATAGACATCTGTATTGTTAAACAATTGCAGCTGAGTGTTTTCAACAAATGCTATGGGGCTAGAGCTTTTTCCATTGAGTGATCTCTGAGTTAGGTCCAACAAACACAAGCCCTGGGCTTTTCCAAGTAACTGCCAGGTCAAATAGTGACAATTCACTGGCATAGAGCCATTTTGTGGAACTCCAAACCCATTTTGCTCTCTCCGTTGCCTGCTAGAGTATGGGTTTTTTCAGTCACTGTGGCTGTAATGATGCTGATTGTTAAGGGTATTATGATGCTGGGGAGAGAGTGATTGGAAATAGGGAAAATGAAAATGTCACTAAGCTCACTATGCTTATTGTGACACAACCATTTTTTGTGCCTTAATCATTCTCATAACGTAGTAAGCCTTTTGTTCATTTCCAAAATTGTGAAAAAGTTGATTTTGACAATTTTTGCCAGTGTTCTCGTTGCTTTTATGGAGGATCAGATTTTTGGGGGTCCTTACTTGGCCATTCTGAAAGTGCTTCTCCCTCCTACTGAATTTTACAACTGCTTACTACTCTTGTGATGTTACATTTGATTAGCTTCTTGCTTGCTTGCTTGCTTTCAAGATTTTGAAATGTAATTTTTATTATCTTTTTTCATCTTTGTTATCTCTGTTTTATTCACCCCTCCCATAGGTACATGCTTTTTAATAAAAATCCATGTGTAGCTTGAAGAAGTTAATTGAGGTAAAATACACATAACATAAAAATTTTCCACCTTAAATAACCATTCTTAAATGTAAAACTCAGTAATGTTAAGTACATTGACATTGTTATGCAAACAATCTCCAGAACTCTTTTCATTTTGAAAAACTGAAAATCTATACCCATTAAACAAAGCTTTCCATTTCTCCCTCCCCCCCCACCCCCACCATTCCCTGACAAGCACCATTCTATTTTCTGTCTATATGAATTTGACTATTCCAGGTATCTCATATAAGTGGAGTCATATAGTATTTGTCTTTTTGTGACTGGCTTATTTCATTTAGCATAATGTCTTCAAGGGTCATCCACGTTGTAGCATGTGTCAGAATTTCCTTACTTTCTAAGGCTGAGTAATATTCTCTTGCATGGATATATCATATTTTGTTTGTACATTCATCCATCAATAAACACTTGGGTTGTTTCCACCTTTTTGCTATTGAATTGCTGTTGAATTCATTGCTGTGAATGTAGGTGTACAAATATCTCTTTGAGACCTGGCTTCAATTCTTTTGAGTATATAATTATTTTTTTTGTTTTGAATGGAAGCATCTATAGAAATATCCAACTTGATAGTTTTTTTTTAACTGACTGTCTCAAATTTTGCTATATAATACATTTTCATTAGGCACAACTAAGTATTCTCTCCTGATTCTGCTCAGACATAGACATTATCTCTCTTGTTCTCCCATTTTTAAGCTGCTAAAGTTTAAAAAATTTTAAATGACTTGAAGCCATGTCAGGGGTTAGGAAATGAGTAAATTACAAACTTAAATGGAATCCAACTTCTCATTCTAGTTGAAACCTAAAATTTCTGTGTTTTATTATTTGTTATGTGCCTAAAGAAAAAGGAGAATGTAAGGATAAGAATCATTATACTTCTTCTGAATAAGCAACCAACACAGCATCGTGGTGTAAATTTCACTGTTAAATAAGTAGGTTATTGGGAAAATGTATTTAGGGATAGAAAGTAGCAGGCATTTCTTGGATAAATTTTGGTGTTTATCAAGAAGATGACAGTTGAGACAAAGTTTTATTTCTATAATTTTTCTTAGTTTTTTGACTAGTGCTTTTTTAGGCTCTTTCTTTTACTTATTTTATTCATACATCTAGTCTCCATTTTGTAATAGGTGGGGGTGGGTGAAAGTACTGTGAGTCTTTAAATTGACAGCACTTTTAGGAACCAAAGTTTCATGTAATAACTAACATAACACTGAATTTTTATTTACATATATATTTGAGGATTATGACTTCCCAGTTTTTTAAAGAAACACACAACTTGACCTTGAGTGAAATTCTAACAAATCCTTAGCTAAATTTGGAAAAGAAAAGATAATAAGAGAGAGAGAGAGAGAGAGAACAAGTGAAGCAAAGTATACAAAATCTCCAATTAAAATAATTAAACATTTCTAAAGGAAGTGTGTTTGAAATAATATATCTTACTAATTGTTGTATTTTTAGATATGTGTAATATTAAAGTGAAACAAAAGATTTACTGGATAACTGTGGTATATAAGATTAAAAATTTGTTTTCCTCTAAGAAATTTTTTGGGAAATAAAATATTCCATTTCTCAGTTTCCAAAATGTGAGAAGGTTTTATTTAGTGCTTTCTGTTCAGTTCTCATTGAGGGAAGGATGAAACTAATTTAGAAATAGAGTTACTAAGGCATCTTAACACTGATATTTTTATTGTATAAGGTAAGAAAGTCTTAGACTTTTGCTAAAGAATGTATGCAGTTAGTTCCAGGAGTTCTTTGTGACAATAGCCCCATCAATGTTAGGCAGTTAATTCTGGTTGAATACCTGGAAATTACAGAAATAACCCATTCCTGCACTTTCCATCTACTTTTCTTAGAGCAGTAGGTTCTATAGGCATGTTGTTCAGCTGCCTTACAGGTTGTCTCAGGTGACAGATTCACCAACTACTTTACTGTGACAAACAAGGGTCATTAGTTTATAACTTTTTCCAGTCAGCAATAGCTTCTTTCTTGTTACCTAGCACCCAGTTGCTAAGCCAGTGCCTCCTATTTTATATTTATATAGTATCAGCACCCCATTTCTGTTACCAATTTCTAAGATTCTCTGAGTATGAGCTAATCTGGTATAATCGACACTTCCCCAGAACAGTGGCTCTAAAGATAGAAGCTCATTGCTTGCTAACATTTTCTCTAATATTTCTCATTTTTACCTGAAAGAGTGTTTTGGAAAAACTTCATTCCTTCCCCCCTGTGTGTCTCCTTTTCTTTCACACAGAACACTTCTGATGCCTCTAGTTGCCAAATGCTTGGAGGTTTTCCCCCAACAAATAATCCTCTGGGACACCACCTGGGTGTCCTACAGTTTAAGTCAGTTCTAATACTATCTACCTGGAAATAGCATCAGATCCCACAGGTTAAGGGCTCAGTCCCATGACTCTACCCCCCCAATTCACATGCCAAGGGCAAGAAGTAGGTCCCAACGTTACCTACAACTTCTGTCCAACTTGGCTACAAATCAGAGGTTCTTATGACCTCCTCCCACCTTGGATCAGATTAATTTGCCAGGGCAGCTCACAGAACTCAGGGAAACATCTACTTTTGTTTACCAGCTCATTAAAAGAGATGATAAAAGATACAGATGAACAGTCAGATGAAGAGAAATATGAAAGACCCTCTCAGGTCTGGGAGGGTCCTGAGTGCAGGAGCTTCTTTCCGTGTGAGTTGGGGTACATCATGCTCCTAGTACGTGATGTGCGCACCCACCTGGAAGCTCTCTGAACCCCATGTAATTGGGATTTTTATGGAGGCTTTATCATGTAGGTATGACAGATCATTAAGTCCATTTTCAGCCTTTCTCCCTTCTCAAGACAATGGGAGGCGGGGCTGAAAAGCCCAAACTTCTAATCATGCTTGTTCTTTCTGGTGACCAGCCCTCATCCAGGAGCTCACCCAGAGTTACCTCATTATACCAGGAGATGCTCCTTTCACCTGGAAATTGTAAGGGTTTCAGGAGCTCTGTGTCAGGAACCAGGACCAGAGTCTACAGTGTGTATATTTTCCATTATTTCACAGGTGGACGGTAGTCCAGGATGGATAGGCACTTTGAGCACTGCTTATTTCTTTTAGTTTGGTTCTCTGCCATCCCTCAGGGCACTGTCATCATCTGAATTGTTGAAGTTGCCTCAGTTCTACATTTGTGTTCCACTGTGAGAAGGGAGAGAAGCACATGACATGGAAGGTGCGTATATCACCTCCACTCACGAGGGAACTTAGTTCACCAGTGAGAACCATTGGTGAGAACTTGGTGTATGACCACAACGAACTGAATGGGGGCTGGATGGCCATGTGCCCAGCTATATCTCTGTTACTAGGAAAGGAGAGATTAGATTTTGGGCAACGCTTAGTGATCTGCCACAGTTACTTCTCTGAATTTTACTTTTCTCATCTCTAAAATGATAGTGATCGCATCTACCTTACAGGGTTGTCTTAAGGGTTAGGTAAGGTAATACATATAAATTATTTATTCAGTTTCTGGCATATGAAACATGCTCAGTAAATGTTAACTGTGAAGATATTTTTCAAATAACAAGAGTAAATATTGCTTTTTTGTTTTTCAGTGCTTACAGAACTCTTAAGCAATGCTTACTTTACTTCAGGAAATTGTACTGTTTTATTTGAAACAATAAAAGATACTGAGCTAAGTAGGTGAAGGCCACAGGTATTATAGAAATATAACCTCTAGGCTTTTTGTTTTAGCTTATTTTTTTTAAGTATTATTTATGGAACAGTATTTCATGCTATTTCTCATAATGGCTTTAATGTAGATAGCGAATAAGTAGGTTTTGAGGTAAGTAGTCCATTAGAGTGCATTTAATTTCAGTTGCACAAATTTTAGTTAGATTTTTCTTTTGAAATAGGTCATTGCTAGAAGCAGTTCATTTATTTGGCAAGATATTCTTAGTGTATGGATTTGCTGCAGAAGTGAATTCTAAAATGCATCTGTAAATTTAAAACTTGTTTTCCTGATATTTTCTGCTGGGGGGAATAAACTATAAAACCTCTTACTAATTTAAAGAAAAACAAAACTTCTTTATTGTTGATATTTTGAAACATATACAAAAATAGTTTTTAAACTGTCTGATTTTGGAAGTAGGGAATGTAATTCCTACATTTCATAGTATAATAGTATTGTGACTGTTGGAATGTACTATATATTATTTGCCCTTTGTAGCTCAAAAGAAACATTTAAATCTATAACAAATTATTATCTTTAATTGTTCACAGCCAATTGTTATTATTTTGGAATATAGAAAGTTAACTTTATTTTGGATTTTGGTTTCCTTACTTATTTACTTTATCCTGTCAATTGTTAAGGATCATTCATTAACGTGTTTGAAGCAGATCTTAGCAAAAACCAGTTTTTGGTCAGAAAATGAAAATGAAATGTGACAAGCCTATTATTCAGGGATTTTCATTACTTTTGTGAAATCATATGTTAATTTGGTTAAAGCAGCATCTCTTTCCATTGGAAGTGTGTTTCAAAGTTGAGAAAGCTGACCTTTAAATCGATTTGCTCATTAATCCCCTACTTTCTTTGATAATAAGGACATAAGAAATAAAAAAATCAAAGAACATGTTAAGTTTTGTTTCGTTTTGTTTTTGAGTTAGTATCTCTAAAATATGTTCATTTGTTGCATAAGAATTCCTTCTTGGTTTGCTATTTCTTGGGCAGAGTGCCAGAAGAGAAATATGTGTGCCATCTGCTTTGTCATCATCAATTTTGGATTCAATTCCCCCAATTTAGGTTGAGTTCTCACCCAAACCTGCAGCTTTTGGTACTTTTTCTTTCTTGATCTTTGGACTCGCTGGCTTATCTTGTAGGTGAGCTTAAGATGATCTCTACACATAGTAAGACGTGTGGGGTTACGCAGCTATCACTCTTGTAATAATTTAGGTTGAACTTTGTTGTTAACTTGGTGGGAAGTATTGGGCTAAAGGCAGCTTTGAATTTTACCACAGGGTTTCTCTAACTTTCTGTGAAGAAATAGTTGAAGTTCTTGCCTTGAAAAACATTGAAAGCACAGAAACAGAAATTAGCACTCAGATTTTAACGTATTATCTACTGGATGACCCTGTTCATTGAACTTTTGATGCTTTATTTTTAAATATACCTTTTATTATGATCTGTATACATTTGGAATATTGACTGCATAGTTCAGAGATAACTGTAATTGCTACCAGTCTCCAAAGAGACGTTTATACTGGAAATTTCTGCAGTAAGGGGCATGAAGAGGTTGAAGAACATAAGCTTTTATGGAGAAAATAGGACTTAGGGGAAATAAAAAAAATTAATGAATGTTTAAATTAAAAAAAATTGTCTTTTTCCCTTAACCTTTAACTTTACAAAAATTACTAATTGTAAAAAAGGTGAAATAAAAAGCAAGACATTCGTATACTCTCTGTTTTCCATTATCTTTTTAAAAAACTTTTTATTTTATGTTGGAGTATAGTTGATTAACAATGTTGTGTTAGTTTCAGGTGTACAGCAAAGTGATTCAGTTATATATATACATGTATCTATTCTTTTTCAAACTCTTTTCCCATTTAGGTTGTTTCATAATATTGAGCAGAGACACTCATATCCTCTTTATCATAAATTGTTTACATCCTTTCACATTCTATTCTGTCTCTACATTTGTATATATTTTTCTGAAATTAAACAAAATAAGTTGCAGATGACATTACACAGCACCCCAAGTACTTTCATGTTTCCTAAGAATACAGACATTGGCGTACCACCTCTAATATTATTATTATCATTGTTTTACCTAAGAAAATTAACCACAATCCAGTAATATCATCTTATATACATTTAATGTTGAAATTAACTCACAACTTAAAAAAAAATCCAGGATACAATAAAGTTTCATGCATTACATTTGATCATCATGTCCCTTTCTTTCTTCTTCTTTTTTTTTTTAACGTCTTTATTGGAGTATAATTGCTTTACAATGTTGTGTTAGTTTCTGCTGTATAACAAAGTGAATCAGTTATACATATACATATATCCCCATATCTCTTCCCTCTTACGTCTCCCTCTCACCCTCCCTATCCCACCCCTCTAGGTGGTCACAAAGCACCGAGCTGATCTCCCTGTGCTATGTGGCTGCTTCCCACTACCTATCTATTTTACATTTGGTAGTCAGTATGTCAGTGCTACTCTCTCCCTTCGTCCCAGCTTACCCTTCCCCCTCCCCGTGTCCTCAAGTCCATTCTCTACTTCTGCATCTTTACTCCTGTTCTGTCGCTAGGTTCATCAGAACCATTAAAAAAAAAGTTTTTTAGATTCCATATATATGTGTTAGCATACGGTATTTATTTTTCTCTTTCTGACTTACCTCACTCTGGATGACTGACTCTAGGTCCATCCACCTCACTACAAATAGCTCAATTTCGTTTCTTTTTATGGCTGAGTAATATTCCATTGTATATATGTGCCACATCTTTATCCAATCATCTGTTGAGGGACACTTAGGTTGCTTCCATGTCCTGGCTATTCTAAATAGTGGTGCATTGAACATTGTGGTACATGACTCTTTTTGAATTATGGTTTTCTCAGGGTATATGCCCAGTAGTGGGATTGCTGGGTCATATGGTAGTTTTATTTTTAGATTTTTAAGGAACCTCCATACTGTTCTCAATAGTGGCTGTATCAGTTTACATTCACGCCAACAGTGTATGAGGGTTCCCTTTTCTCCACACCCTCTCCAGCATTTATTGTTTGTAGATTTTTTTGATGATGGCCATTCTGACTGGTGTGAGGTGATACCTCATTGTAGTTTTGATTTGCATGTCTCTAATGATTAGTGACTTTGATCATCTTTTCATGTGTCTGTTGGCCGTCTGTATATCTTCTTTGGAGAAATGTCTATTTAGGTCTTCTATGCAGTTTTGGATTGGGTTTTTTGTTTTTTGGATATTGACCTGCATGAGCTGTTTGTAAATTTTGGAGATTAATCCTTTGTCAGCTGCTTCATTTGCAGATATTTTCTCCCATTCTGAGAGTTGTCTTTTTGTCTTGTTTATGGTTTCCTTTGCTGTACAAAAGCTTTTAAGTTTCATTAGGTCCCATTTGTTTATTTTTGTTTTTATTTCCATTTCTGTAGGAAGTGGGTCAAAAAGGATCTTGCTGTGATTTATGTCATAGAATGTTCTGCCTATGTTTTCCTCTAAGAGTTTGATAGTGTCTGGCCTTACATTTAGGTCTTTAATCCATTTTGAGTTTATTTTTGTATATGGTGTTAGGGAGTGTTCTAATTTCTTTCTTTTACATGTAGCTGTCCAGTTTACCCAGCACCACTTATTGAAGAGGCTATCTTTTCTCCATTGATTATTCTTGCCTCCTTTATCAAAGATAAGGTGACCATATGTGTGTGGGTTTATTTCTGGGCTTTCTATCCTGTTCCATTGATCTATATTTCTGCTTATGTGCTAGGACCATACTGTCTTGATTACTGTAGTTTTATAGTATAGTCTGAAGTCCAGGAGCTTGATTCCTTCAGTTCCATTTTTCTTTCTCAAGATTGCTTTGGCTATTGGGGGTCTTTTGTGTTTCTATACAAATTGTTAAATTTTTAGTTCTAGTTCTGTGAAAAATGCCATTGGTAGTTTGATAGGGTTTGCATTGAATCTGTAGATTGCTTTGGCTAGTAGAGTCAATTTCACATTGTTGAGTCTTCCAATCGAAGAACATGGTATATCTCTCCATCTATTTGTATCATCTTTAATTTCTTTCATCAGTGTCTTATAGTTTCCTGCATACAGGTCTTTTGTCTCCTTAGGTAGGTTTCTTCCTAGGTATTTGATTCTTTTTGTTGCAGTGGTAAATGGGAGTGTTTCCTTAATTTCTCTTTACGATTTTTCATCATTAGTGTATAGGAATGCAAGAGATTTCTGTGCATCAGTTTTGTATCCTGCTACTTTACCAAATTCGTTCATTAGCTCTAGAAGTTTTCTGGTGGCATCTTTAGAATTCTCTATGTATAGTATCATGTCATCTGCAAACAGTGACAGCTCTACTTCTTTATTTCCAATTTAGATTCCTTTTATTTCTTTTTTCTTCTCTGATTGCTGTGGCTAAAACTTCCGAAACTGTGTTGAATAATAGTGGTGAGAGTGGACAACCTTGTCTTGTTCCTGATCTTAGTGCAAACGGTTTCAGTTTTTCACCATTGAGAACGATGTTGGCTGTGGGTTTGTCATATATGGCCTTTATTATGTTGAGGTAAGTTCTCTCTATCCGTACTTCCTGGATGGTTTTTATCATAAATTGGTGTTGAATTTTGTTCAAAGCTTTTTCTGCATCTATTGAGTTGATCATATGCTTTTTCTTCTTCAGTTTGTTAATATGTGTTATCACATTGATTGATTTGTGTATATTGAAGAATCCTTGCATTCCTGGGATAAACCCCACTTGATCATGGTGTATGATCCTTTTAATGTGTTGTTGGACTCTGTTTGCTATTATTTTGTTGAGGATTTTTGTATCTATGTTCATCAGTAATATTGTCCTGTAGTTTTCTTTCTTTGTGACATCTTTGTCTGGTTTTGGTATCAGGGTGATGGTGGCCTCGTAGAATGAGTTTGGGTGTGTTCCTCCCTTTGCTATACTTTGGCAGAGTTTGAAAGTGATAGGTGTTAGCTCTTCTCTAAATGTTTGATAGAATTCGCCTGTGAAGCCATCTGGGCCTGTGCTTTTGTTTGTTGGAAGATTTTTAATCACAGTCTCAATTTCAGTGCTTATTATTGGTCTATTTATATTTTCTATTTCTTCCTGGTTCAGTCTCAGAAGGCTGTGCTTTTCCAAGAATTTATCCATTTCTTCCAGGTTGTCCATTTTAGTGACATATAGTTGCTTGTAGTAATCTCTCATGATCCTTTGTATTTCGGCCACGTTGGTTGTTACTTCTCCTTTTTTATTTCTAATTCTATTGACTTGAAACTTCTCCCTTTTTTTCTTGATGAGTCTGGCTAATGGTTTACCAATTTTGTTTATCTTCTCAAAGAACTAGCTTTTAGTTTTATTGATCTTTGCTATTGTTTCCGTCATTTCTTTTTCATTTATTTCTGATCTTATCTTTATGATTACTTTCTTTTTGCTAACTATGGGGTTGTTTTGTTCTTCCTTCTCTAATTGCTTTCCATGTAAGGTTATGTTGTTTATTTGAGATGTTTCTTGTTTCTTGAGGTAGGATTGTATTGCTATAAAACTTCAGTCTTAGAACTGCTTTTGCTGCATTCCATAGATTTTGGGTCATCCTTTTTTGTCCTTTGTTTCTGGGTGTTTTCTTCTTTGATTTCTTTAGTGATCTCTTGGTTATTTAGTTGTGTATTGTTTAGCCTCTATGTATTTGTATTTCTTACAGAATTTTTCCTGTAATTGCTATCTAGTCTTATAACGTTGTGGTCAGAAAAGATACTTGATACGATTTCAATTTTCTTAAATTTACCAAGGCTAGATTTGTGACCCATGATATGATCTATTCTGAGAATGTTCCATGAGCACTTGAGAAGAAAGTGTATTCTGTTGTTTTTGGATGGAATGTCCTATAAATATCAATTAAGTCCATCTTGTTTAATGTATCATTTGAAGCTTGCGTTTCCTTATTTATTTTCATTTTGGATGATCTGTCCGTTGGTGAAAGTGGGGTGTTAAAGTCCCCTACTATGATTGTGTTGCTGTCGATCTCCCCTTTTATGGCTGTTAGCATTTGCCTTATGTATTGAGGTGCTCCTATGTTGGGTGCATAAATATTTACAATTTTTATATCTTTTTCTTGGATTGATCTCTTCACCATTATGTAGTGTCCTTCTTTGTCTCTTGTAGTAGTCTTTATTTTAAAGTCTATTTTGTCTGATATGAGAATTGTTACCCCAGCTTTCTTTTGATTTCCATTTGCATGGAATATCGTTTTCCATCCCCTCACTTTCAGTCTGTATGTGTTCCTAGGTCTGACGTGGGTCTCTTATAGACAGCATATATATGGTCTTGTTTTTGAATCCATTCAGCCCGTCTATTTCTTTTGGTTGGAGCATTTAATCCGTTTACCTTTAAGGTAATTATCGATATGTATGTTCCTATTATCATTTTCTTAACTGTTTTGGGTTTATTATTGTAGGTCTTTTCCTTCTCTTGAGTTTCCTGCCTAGAGAAATTCCTTTAGCATTTGTTGCAAAGCTGGTTTGGTGGTGCTGAATTCTCTTAGCTTTTGCTTGTCTGTAAAGGTTTTAATTTCTCCATCGACTTTGAATGAGATCCTTCTTGAGTAGGGTAATCTTTGTTGTAGGTTTTTCCCTTTCATCACTTTAAATATGTCCTGCCACTCCCTTCTGGCTTGCAGAGTTTCTGCTGAAAGATCAGCTGTTAACCTTTTGGGGATTCCCTTGTATGTTATTTGTTGTCTTTCCCTTGCTGCTTTTAGTATTTTTTCTTTGTGTTTAATTTTTGATAGTTTGATTAATATGTGTCTTGGTGTGTTTCTCCTTGGATTTTTCCTGTATGGGACTCTCTGCTCTTCCTGGACTTGACTGACTATTTCCTTTTCCATATTAGGGAAGTTTTCGACTATAATCTCTTCAAATATTTTCTGAGTCCCTTTCTTTTTCTCTTTTTCTTCTGTGACCCATATAATTCGAATGTTGGTGCATTTAATGTTGTCTCAGAGGTCTCTGAGACTGTCTTCAATTCTTTTCATTCTTTTTTCTTTTTTGTGTTCTGTGGCAGTTATTTCCAGTATTTTATCTTCCAGGTCACTTAACCATTCTTCTGCCTCAGTTATTCTGCTATTGACTCCCTCCAGGGTATTTTTAACTTCAGTTATTGTGTTGTTCATCATTCTTTGTGTGTCCTTTAGTTCTTCTAGGTGCTTGTTATATATTTGTTGTATTTTCTCCATTCTATTTCTGAGATTTTGGATCATTACTATCATTACTTTGAATTCTTTTTCAGGTAGATTGCCTATTTCCTCTTCATTTGTCTGGTCTGGTGGTTTTTCAGCTTGCTCCTTCATCTTCTGTGTGTTTCTCTGTCTTCTCATTTTGCTTAACTTACTGTGTTTGGGGTCTGCTTTTCACAGGCTGCAGGTCTGTAGTTCCTGTTGTTTTCGGTGTCTGCCCCCCATGGCTAAGGTTGGTTCAGTGGGTTGTGTAGGCTTCCTGGTGGAGAGGACTGGTGCCTGTGTTCTGGTGGATGAGGCTGGATCTTGTCTTTCTGGTGGCCAGGTCCATGTCTGGTGGTGTGTTTTGGGGTGTCTGTGGCCTTATTATGATTTTAGGCAGCCTCTCTGCTAATGGGTGGGGTTGTGTTCCTCTCTTGTAGTTGTTTGGCATAGGGTGTCGGCACTGTAGCTTGCTGCTTGTTGAGTGGTGTCGGGTCTTAGCGTTGATATGAAGATCTCTGGGATTGCTTTCGCCATTTGATATTAAGTGGAGCTGTGAGGTCTCTGGAGGACCAGTGCCCTGAACTTGGCTCTCCCACCTCTGAGGCACAGGCCTGACACCTGGGCAGAGCACCAACACACTGTCAGCCACACGGCTCTGAAGAAAAGGGAGAGAAATAAAGAAAGAAAGAAAAATAAAATAAAATAGTTATTAAAAAATTATTAAAAGTAAAAAATAGAGGAAAAAAGAAAGAAAGAAAGAAGAGAGCAACCAAACCAAAAAACAAATCCACCACTGATAACAAGTGCTAAAAAACTATACTAATAAAAAAACAAAAACAGACATACCAAACCCTAGGACAAATGGTAAAAGAAAAGCTGTAGAGATAAAGTCACACAAATAAGTATACACATATACACTCACAATAAGAGAAAAAGGAAAATTATATATATATATATATATATATATATATATATATATATATATAAAGGAAGAGAGCAACGAAATCCATAATAAATCTCCCAATGAGAATAAACTCTAAATACTAAACTAAGGTAAACATAAAACCAGAAACAAATTAGATGCAGAAACAAACCCCAAGTCTACAGTTGCTCCCAAACTTCACCGTCTCAATTTTGGGATGATTCGTTGTCTCTTAAGGTATTCCACCGATTCAGGGTACATCACGTTGATTGTGGACATTTAATCCACTGCTCCTGAGGCTGCTGGGAGAGATTTCCCTTTCTCTTCTTTGTTCGCACAGCTCCCGGGGTTCAGCTTTGGACTTGGCCCCGCCTCTGCGTGTAGGTCACCTGAGGGCATCTGATCTTCGCTCAGACAGGACGGGGTTAAAGGAGAAGCTGAATCGGGGGCTCTGGCTCACTCAGGCTGGGGACAGGGAGGGGTATAGATGCGGGGTGAGCCTGCAGCGGCAGAGGCCAGCGTGACGTTGCACCAGCCTGAGGTGCACCGTGCGTTCTCCCGGAGAAGTTGTCCCTGGATCCCGGGACCCTGGCAGTGGCGGGCTGCACAGGCTCCCGGGGTGGGGTGGGGAGGTGTGGAGAGTGACCTGTGCTCGCACACAGGCTTCTTGGTGGCGGCAGCAGCAGCCTTAGCATCCCATGCCTGTCCCTGGGGTCCACGCTGATAGCCGCGGCTCACGGCAGTCTGTGGAGATCCTTTAAGCGGCGCTCTGAATCCCCTCTCCTCACGCACCAGGAAACAAAGAGGGAAGAAAAAGTCTCTTGCCTCTTCGGCATCTCTAGACCTTTTCCGAGACTCCCTCCCGGCTAGTCGTGGCGCACTATCCCTCTTCAGGCTGTGTTCACGCAGCCAACCCCAGTCCTCTTCCGGCTTCCGACCGAAGCCTGAGCCTCAGCTCCCAGCCCCTGCCCGTCCCGGTGGTGAGCAGACAAGCCTCTCGGGCTGGTGAGTGCTGGTCGGCACCGATCCTCTGTGTGGGAATCTCTCCGCTTTGCCCTCCGCAGCCCTATTGCTGCGCTCTCCTCTGTGGCTCCGAACCTTCCCCCCTCCGCCACCGGCAGTCTCCGCCTGCGAAGGGTCTTCCTAGTGTGTGGAAACCTTTCCTCCTCCACAGCTCCCTCCCACTGGTGCGCAGGTCCTGTCCCTATTCTTTGTCTCTGTTTTTTCTTTCTTCTATTGCCCTACCCTGGTACATGGGGAGTTTCTTGCCTTTTGGGAAGTCTGAGGTCTTTTGTCAGCATTCAGTAGGTGTTCTGTAGGAGATGTTCCACATGTAGATATATTCCTGATGCATTTGTGGAGAGGAAGGTGATCTCCATGTCTTACTCGTTCTTCATCTTGAAGGTCTGTCCTGTAGACATTTTAAATAGTTAATTTCTTTCTATCATAAGTTGTTTGATGGAAGCTTCTCCTTTCTTGTAGTTCAGTGGTGTGTGCATAACTTTGATTTACTGAAGAGTATAAGCATAGCAAGAAGGAAGTTTTTGGTGTGTTTTGCAAAGCTGGTCCTTTTCTGATTGATGATTCAGAATAAAAACTCCTGAGTGCTACCTCCTGAGACCCTTTGTTGTCCTGTAGATGCAAAATAATGTGGATACTTAAGGTGGGACAGCAGATATCTGCTCTTTCACGCTCCCCCCCCCCCCGCCGTACACTTTGGAAATACAGTATTTGCTGTTGCCCATTTTCCATTATCTTTCCCAAGTTTTAATTGGAAAAATCTCTACTGCTTCTGTGGCATCCACTTTACCTCCTTTTTCTATTTCCAACCTCTCTTTACTCGTGACCACTGAAGTTGCCATTGTAAACAGTTGACATAAATAACTCATACAGGGAAAATGCCATTAAATTTTAAGTACTGGGGCTTTATCAAGGGTGGTTTCTTCAAAGTATAGAGAAATTGAATCCTTCTTTTGTCAAGTTCTGATGCTAGTGACTTTACTTCTGTCTACATTTAAAGTACATGTAAGAATTTCAGTTTCAGTACATGTCACTGTGATATTGTTTCTAATTTGGTTGGAAGTTGGGAGGGATTGGAGGGGAGAAGGGAAGGAGCTGTGAAGCGATCACTTACTGGGCTGCCATTATGCCCTCAATCCATTGTCTGCATGTTCTGTTTAAGCACCTGTGAATCTGTGCAGCGCATTATTATTTAGGCTGCATTTCCTCTTCTAGGCCACAGACTGTTTTAAGAGACTGAAATACCTTGCTGAAATCTAGATAGTCTGTCTAAAGCATTGTCATAGCCTCCATTCTTAGGAAGCCTGTCGAAAAGGAAAGTGGTGTAACTTGTTCTTAGCAAAACCATTCTGTTTTCTAGTGAATGCCTCGTTTTATTGCCCCTAATTTCTCACAGATCACTTATTCATTAATCCGTTTCAGAAGTTTGCAGGGATGGAAGTCAATCTCTGACTTTCAGAATTACCCTTCCTCCCAACCTTTGTCTGTTCCCAGACGGCAGTCCTTTTTCTGCAGCTGGATTTTGGCTGTGCTGCTGAGTAGGGTAAAGCTCTGATGAAGAAGACACTGCATGGACTTCTTTTATGGAAAATTATTCTTGAGGACCCGCCAAGAAGATGTCTCTATATTCCGTGTTGAGAAAAACTGACTTAAGAAAACTAATTTTCTCGAAATACCTGTTAATTATTTCCTCAAACGAGAAGTCTTGGTGTTGGATGAGTAAAATATATATTTTTTAGGTTATAAAGAAAATGAACCCACAATAAATTTCTGTAAAGCTCAGTTCCCTGGGGCAGTGGTGGGAAGCACAGGCATATGGGAATCTCAGTGAAGGAACCGTGGCTGAGGCATGTGTTACTACACAGTGGTCCTACACATCAGCACCACCTGGATGCTTGGTAGAATTGCAGAACCTTAGGCTCTGTTCTGGTCCTATTGACTCAGAAGCTGCATTCGGCACTATCTTCAAGAGGTTCGTAAATAAATTAGGTTTGGGAAGCCCTGGAAATCATTTTTGTGAGACTGTCCTCTGCATGTTAACTGGTTGGGTGATAAAGACTCATCAGGTTGTGAAGCACTTGCAGATACTAAAGAGCATGTTTAGGCAAATCCTCTTAGAGTGAAAGCATTTCAGGTATTTATTGTAAACTCTTGGGTCAGTACAGTTGTTAGATATTAACCTTCCCCACACTGTTCCTTCCGGGAAGACTGAGAGAGATGTTTCTCAAAGACCAAGAAAATTATTTTTAAAGTGCTTTTTTTCTTTTTTGTCATTTTCTTAGTCATAGGCTGGTGTGCTCAAATACTTTCCTCCCTTTTTCTGCTTCGTATATTCTTTGTACTGTGATATCAGGTGGTTACATTTTTGAAGTCATGCTTCAACGTGAAGGGAAAGCTCTATGAAGAAAACCTTTAGCATGCCTCGGTTGTTTGCATCCTAACTCTACCGGGGCTCCCTAAGCACAGTAGCATGGCCTGTTTGTTCCATGACTCTGGAGGGTTGGGGCAGAGGGGCCCACTTACTGCATAACCCCGTGAGAAGTAATCAGCTGAACTCTAGGGGTGGATAACTCACTTTAGCCCAGCATTAGCTTTAGTAGTGTTCACGACAGCTTGATATAAATATTTTAATATACATTTCTTAGCTTTTCAGATGTTTATATCTGGGATGATGGTGAAGGAATTGACCCTCTTCCACTCATATGAGACTCCCACACATCCCTAGATATTTCTGAGGGATGGACGAGTCAGATGTGACTCTGATATGTGCTGCTGAAGCAAATACCTTAAGCCATTGGCAGACAGCAGGTGTATCTTACTGGCTCCCTCAGGTGGGAGGTCCAACTGAGAACTGCTAGATGGAGGGTGGCAATATGGTGCAGTGAAAAGAGCATTGGATTTGGAATTAGGTGGATGTGGATTTGAATCCTAGCTCTCCTGCTTATTCGTTTTGTGACCAGTTATTTAATCTCTGATTTTTGAGTTCCATAATTGTAAAAGTAGGGTTGATTCATACCTCCCAAGGTTGTTGTGAGGCCCTAATGAGATAATATATTAAGAGCCTAATACTGTGCCTGGTGTAGAGTAGGTGCCCATTGAATGACAAGTATGTGTTACTTTATACATTTGGTATAGTAAATAATTGCTTACCAGTTTTTTTCATGCCTCCCTCAGCTAAGCTGAGTAGCTTCTGATATTTTTGTCCATCAAATATATTTCCAAGTGATTCTTTGCTGGGTGAGCGTCATCTTTTGTTACTACCACCATGGCAGATGTTGGCCTTCAAAGGCACAATGTCTTCAACCTGGCAGGTTTATCAGCTGGATCATAGCTTGCAGTGACTAAATGTCCAGAAAGCTGAGAATCTTCCATGTTACACAGAGGATATGCCAGCATGTAGTCAGCGTCAGGAAAAAGAGAGGGTATGTGTAGCATTGACTTGTGGTGAAAAGGGCTTTGGTGAATTAATCATGTTCGAGTGGTTGCAGTATGTGGAGTTCTTTTTCATGAGGAATGCTATGAAATGAGACACTCATTTCAAAAAGTATGCTCATGTAATCCCCTGGAAAGGAAGATTCTCTTTACAGTTCAGAAAGGATATAGGGTTCAGTATAAAGTTCTACAGCTGAATTCAGAACTCTGCTTACGTTGGGAAACTAGCAAGTGTGGCACAAAATCCCTAATTTATCTGTGTTCTCACTGCGGCTGATTATAGCCTCTTTCTTCTCTCCCTTCTCTCCCTGAATCTGAGCCCATGGCCCAAGTGTGAGCTTGGAGGCTCTGATTTTAATATAGATGTAGTGCCTTTATTGTTTTCAAGTGGTTGCTGTTTGGAAAATGTTAGTTTTCTTAATCATATTTAAGACAATTAGCAAATGAAGATTTGTCTCGTTTAAATTACATTCATTCTTCTGTAAAATGGGGATAAGAATGGTGCCTACTTCATAGGATTACTACCTTCCTCATAGGATAAATGAGGTAATATATATAAAGTGCTTAGAATAGTAGTTGGCACATGGTAAGCATATTTTATAATAGTGTTAGTTATTATTAATTTTTGTTATTAATTTTTCTCTGATTACAGAGCATAAATGTTCACTGTGGAAAATGTAAAATAAAACCAAATGAAAGTCACCATAATTCTCCACCTAACGATAGCTGATGTTGACGTTTTAGTATATCTTCCCAATCTTCTTTCTTTTTCCCTATGTACATGTTTTACATAAGGAAACCAAAATTACATTGGTTTTAAACCCACCTTTTTAAAACAAAATTATTTTACTGAAGTATAGTTGATTTACAATGTTGTGTTAATTTCTACTGGGCAGCAAAGTGATTCAGTTATACATATATATACATTCTTTTCACATTCTTTTCCATTATGGTTTTCACAGGATTTTGAATATAATTCCCTGTGCTATATAGTAGGACTTTGTTTAAAACCCACCTTTTTAACTTATTACATTAGTAATATTTTCCCATGTCATTGAATATTCTTCTATTACATGATTTCATTGGCATTTTATGTCCTAAAATTTGTTTCTTCTATTGTTTTCAGTTTTTCATTTTTTAAGACAATTATTTTAGAGCAGTTTTTAGCTACAATAGAATTGAGAGGAAAGTACAGAGATTTCTCATATAGCCCCTGCTCTCACATGTACTCAGCCTTCTCCATTATCAACATCACTCTTGGTGTTGTACATGCAGTGTGTTTGGACAAATGTATAGTGACGTATATCCATCATTATAATATCACTACCCTAAAAATCCTCTGTGCCGCACCTGTTCATCTACCCCCTTCTCCAACCATTGATCTTTTTGTCTCCATAGTTGTGCCTTTTCCAGCATGTCATACAGTTGGAATCATTCAGCACATGGTTTCCTTAGACTGTTTTTTTCATGTTGTAATATGCACTTAAGATTGCTCCATGACTTTTCATGGCTTGCCAGCTCATTTCTTTTTAGTACTAAATAATATTGCATTGTCTGGATGTGTCACAATTTATCCATTCACCTATTGAAGGACATCTTGGTTGCTTCCAAGTTTGGGCAATCATGAATAAAGCTGCCATAAACATCTGTGGGCAGGTTTTTGCGTAGACACAAGTTCCCAGCTCCTTTTGATAAATACCAAGGAGTGTGGTTGCACAATCATATGTTAAGAGCTGTTTAGTTTTGTAAGAAACCACCAAACTGTTTCTAAAGTGACTGTACCATTTTACATTTCCACCAGCAGTGAATGAGAGTTTTTGTTGCCCACAGCCTCACAGCATTCAGTATTGTAAGTGTTCTGGATTTTGGCCATTCTAATAGATGTGTAGTGGTATCTCATTATTGTAGTCTTTCATTATTAATAAATAATTCTCTAGTGATTTTTTTTTTCCCTTGGGCTAAGTCCTTGGAAGAGGAATTGCTACATCAAAGGCTATATTCACTTTTGTACCTATTACAAAACTGACCTCCAGGGAAGTTCTACAAATCTTATAGTCCCACTTAGAATATATGAAATTTGGTTTTCATATCTTCTAATGGTGAAAATTATAATTTAAAAAAATTGTCAATTTGGTAGATAAAAAATCATTTTTGCATAAAATTTAAAAAAATTTTCTTTTGATACTGAATTTCTTTGTTTAGAAACTATTATTCTGAGACTGCTTCTCTGTGTCCTTTGCACATTTTGGGGGTGTTATTGATTTGTAAAAAGCTTTTTGTTTTTTAAGGCTATCGACTTTTAATCAGTGGTACTGCAAATATTTTCTCCAGTTTTAAATTTGACTTTTAAGTTTGTTCAAAATGTTTTTGATAGAGATTTTCTTTTTTTTTTTTGTTAGTCAGATTGATCAGTTTTTTTCTTTATGGTTTCTGTCTCTGTTTTATGCTCAGGATGTCTGTCTCCACCTTAAGACTATATTATCTTCCATGTTTTAGTTCAAGTCTTCATTCACATTGATTTCACAGATCTTTACTGAGTGCCTCTTACATGGTGGTGCTAAGTCAATTGTGTGAAAAAAAGAAATAATCCTTACCATTTTGGAGTTTCAATCTAGTGGAAAGTAGCCCTTAATTTATGAGGGAGAGGTAAGTGGTAATATAGAAATGGAGGTAACTGACCTGCTCAGGGAGACCCAGGATGGCTTTTCTCGGGAAGTGACCTTGAGATAAACTGTGAAGTAAGATCATTGTTAAATCACAACAAGGAGGTAGTGGAGGAGGGCATTTCAGGCCCTGGCAGAGGCCATTGTAGCTGAAGCACGGACATGAAGATGAAGTGTGATTGTGTCAAGTTTATGGCTGGAGAGGAATTTTGAAGCCAGACCATGTATGGACTTCTAGGTCCTGTTGTAGATTTTGGTCGTTTATAGGAAGAGCAATGGAAAGCCACTAATGCAATTTAAACAGAATGTTTAAAGTAGATGACATGATGATTTCTTTTTTTAAAAAAAATTAACTCTTGAATCCTTTTGTAGTTTACAGGCATACCTTGGAGATACTGCATATTAGCTTACAGAACACCAGAGTAAATCCAAAAATGCAATAAAGCAAGTCATATTTTTTGGTTTCCCAGTGCATATGAAAGTTATGTTTGCACTATACTGTAGTCTACTAAGTGTGCAATAGTATTATGTCTAAAAGAATAATGTATATACCTGAATAAAAGATTCTTTATTGCTAAAAATGCTACCCATCGTCTGAGCCTTCAGCACTCCATAATCCTTTTGCTGGTGGAGGGTCTTGCCTCGATGTTGATGGCCACTGGCTGATCACAGTGGTGGTCGCTGAAGGCTGGGGGTGGCTGTGGTGATTTCTTAAAATAAGACAGCAATGAAGTCTGCCACATTGACTGAGTTTTCCTTTCACAAACAATTTCTCTGTAGCATGCAATGCTGTCTGACAGCATTTTACCACAGTAGAACTTCTTTCAAAATTGGAGTCAATCCTCTCAAACCCTGCTGCTGCTTTATCAACAAAGTTTTTGTAATATTCTAAATCTTTTGTTGCTATTTCAACAATCTTCATAGCATCTTCACCAGGAGTAGATTCCATCTCAAGAAACTACTCTCTTTCCTCGTCCATAAGAAGCAACTCCTCATTCATTCAAGTTTTTTCATGAAATTGTAGCAATTCAATCACATCTTGGAGCTCCACTTCTAATTCCAGTTCTCTTGCTATTTCCACTGTATCTGTAGTTACTTCCTCCCCTGAAGTCTTGAACCCCTCAAAGTCATCCATAAGGGTTGAAATCAACTTCTTCCAAACTCCTGTTAATGTTTATATTTTGTCCTCTTCCCATGAATCACACATGTTCTTTTTTTTTTTTTTTTTTTTTTTTTTTTTTTTTTTTTTTTTTTTTGTGGTACGCGGGCCTCTCACTGCCGTGGACTCTCCCATTGCGGAGCACAGGCTCCGGACGCACAGGCCCAGCGGCCATGGCTCACGGGCCCAGCTGCTCCACGGCACATGGGATCCTCCCAGACCGGGGCACAAACCCACGTCCCCTGCATTGGCAGGCGGACTCTCAACCACTGCGCCACTAGGGAAGCCCACACACATGTTCTTAATGGCACCTGGAATGGTGAATCCATTCTAGAGGTTTTACATTTACTTTGCCTTGACTTATCAGAGTAATAGCACTATCTGTGGCAGCTATATAGCCTTATGAAATGTATTTCTTAAGCAGAAATAAGACTTGAAAGTCAAAATTACTCCTTGATCCATCAGCTGCAGAATGGATGTTGCATTAGCAGGCATGAAAACAACATTTGATTTCACAGTACATATCCATCAGAGCTCTTGGGTGATCAGGTTCATTGTCAATAAGCAGTAATATTTTGTTTTTAATTTTTATTTATTTATTTATTTTTGTGGTACGTGGGCCTCTCACTGTTGTGGCCTCTCCCATTGTGGAGCACAGGCTCTGGACACGCAGGCCCAGCGGCCATGGCTCACAGGCCTAGCCGCTCCGCGGCATGTGGGATCTTCCTGGACCAGGGCATGAACCCGTGTCCCCTGCATCGGCAGGCAGACTCTCAACCACTGTGCCACCAGAGAAGCCCAGCAGTAATATTTTGAAAGGAATCTTTTTTTTTTTCTGAGTAGTAGGTCTCAACAGTGGATTTAAAATATTCAGTAAACCATGTTGTGAACAGACATGTGAACATGTTGTGTCATCTAGACTGTCTTGTTTCATTTTTAGAGCACAGGCAGAGTAGATTTAGCATAATTCTTAAGGACACTAAGCTTTTCAGAATGGTAGATGAGCATTGGCTTCAACTTAAAGTCACCAGCTGCATTAGCCCCTAACAAAAGAGTCAGCCTGTCCACTGAAGCTTTGAATCCAGTCGTTGACTTCTCCTCTCTAGCTATGAAAGTCCTAGATGGCATCTTCTTCCAATGTAAGGCTGTTTTGTCTACATTGAAAATCTGTTGTTTATTGTAGCCACTTTCATTCATAATCTTAGCTAGATCTTCTGGATCACTTGCTGCAACTACTACACTTGCTGCTTCACCTTGCACTTTTATGTTATGGAGAAGGCTTCATGCCTTAAACCTCATGAACCAAACTCTGCTAGCTTCAACTCTTCTAATGCACGTTCCTCACCTCTCTTAGCCTTCATAGTATTGAAGAGAGCTAGGGCCTTGCCCTGGATTAGTCTTTGGCTTAAGGGAATGTTGTGGCTGGTTTGATCTTCTATCCAGACCACTAAAACTTTCTCTATATCAGCAATAAGGTTGTTTCACTTTCTTATCGTTTGTGTGTTCAGTGGAGTAGCACTTGTAATCTCCTTCAAGAACTTTTCCTTTACATTCATTCACAGCATGGCTGACTGTTTGGCACAGAAGCCTAGCTTTTGGCCTATCTCAGCTTTTGACACGCCTTCCTCACTAAATTTAATCATTTCTAGTTTTTGATTTAAAGTTAGAGACACCCGGCTCTTATGTTCACTTGAACACTTAGAGACTATTGAAGGGTTGTTAACTGGTCTAATTTCAATATTATTGTGTCTCAGGGAAGAGGGAGGCCTGAGGAGAGGGAGTGAGACAGAGGAATGGCTGGTCAGTGGAGCAGTCAGAACACACACACATTTATCGATTAAGTTCACCGTCTTACATGGGTGCATTTCGTGGCTCCCCCAAACAATTTTAATAGTAACATCAAAGATCACTGATCACAGATCACTGTAACAAATAAAATAATAATGAAAAAGTTTGAAAAATTATGATAATTACTAAAATGTGACACAGAGACACAAAGTGAGCAAATGCTGTTGGAAAAATGGCTCCAACAGACTTGCCTGATGCAGAGTTGCCACTAACCTTCAATGTGTTAAAAACTGAAGACCTGCTAAGTGCCATAAAGCAAGGTATGCCTGTATTTTTATGGGGCCTATGAATTTTCTTTCCAAGTAGTTAGTCATAGTCTCTGTGCTTTTTATTATTATTGTTGCTGTTGTTATTTTATTATCCAGTTCTTCCTTTTCCCATAGATCTGAAGTGCATTCTGTCCTCTGATAAAATTTTGTATATAACTTGTGCCTTTTATGAAGTGAGATGTTTTGATAGGACCTATATTGATTTTTCTTCCTTACTTAGTCTTACATGAGGAGAAATCTGTTCATTCTTGACGTAGGTCATATTTATCGTTATTCTTGGTGTCCTTATTCTGGGTTTACCTTTTAGGTTTTAAAATCTCCTTTCGGCCTTTAAGCTAGAGGGCTGAGTGCTGTGTACTGTGTTACTGTGGTCTTTATTGTTTGTGGATCTGTTGTCTAAAGCAGGGATTTTCTGATCTCTTGTCTTTGTTATCTTTTTATAAGGGTGAGAATTTTTTCTTGCATGATCTGAAAGCCAGCAGTTTTGTACGCCACGGAGCCTACTGCTTATTGTTCTTCTAGGCTGAGCTTATCCAATGATTGACTTCATTTTTGTGGATCAGAGTACCTCTCAGCCCCACTGCCTGCTGGGAAGTGTGGTTTGTGGGCATTAAAGTAGAATTAGTACAAGAAGAGTACTGGCGTAGGAGAGTAGCTCCCAGCTGCTTTAGAAAGCAGTATGAGGGAGTAGTTTGCTTCCCTCTGTGTGCAAAGCCCAGACTGGGGTGGGAGGGGCACACATATTTTGGGATGAAATTCTGATTACTTCTCTCCTTCTTCGATTTAGATCTCAGATGAAATGGGGTTAGTTAGGAGATGTTTCTCCAGTTTTTTGATAAGCCATTGAACCATTTGTGGAGCTTCCAGGACCATGAAAATGTCACTGAGAAGACAATGAGCCAAGGAGGGTAAATCAGGAGTTGCTTATTTTCTGCCATTGTAATTTAGAAATCTTTAAAAAAAAGAACCCTCCCACCTCCCTCTGAGATGTCTGTGAGGTACCTTTCCTGGTGAACAACTCCATGGCTTCTGTCCACTTGGGGTTGGGTCATTTGAGTGAGATGCTGAGGTTACTGACTGAAGAGACTTTATTGGTTATGTGAAAATGACAACTGTCATGTAAATGTGTTCTGAGACTTGTGTGGCTTGGATATTGTTGATGGCTCAAGTTAATGGTGCCTTTGGTTAAACACTCATGTAGTATGTGGGGCATCAATTTGAATATTAAGCTGTGTAAGAGTCCCCTTTGGTCCAGTGAGTCATCAGCCTATAGACCTCTCCAGACTGTTGTTTTACAAATCAGAGTTAAATGCAGATGTCTTCTAGACGAACAATTTGGAACAATTTTCTACTGTGTTTTCTTGGTCATTGCTTCATCCTGCTAAGGAGCCTGATGGCAACTGGGTAGTGCCTGGGAGTATAATATTGTTGCAGCGTGTAATGCAGACATCTGTTACCATTTGTAATGCTCTACTTACTTGTTTACTTGTTTTTTAATCCATCTCCTCAATAGTCTTTAAGCAGTGGATGTATCTGTTTTATTCTCCATTGTGTGCCCAGAGCCTAATATAGTATCAGACATGAGACAGAGGCTTCATACATATTTGATGAATGATTGAAGAACTCGAAAGAGTCCCAGTACCTTCAGGTTATAGGGGGGTTATAAACTTACGTTTCTGACTTTTGTTGGCTAACCCACAACTTTAATTAACTGGGTTTCAAAACTCTTTCAGATATAGTAGAATTACTGAGTGTAATCCATGCTGTTGAGCAGGATTTGAACAAAATGGTGTTTCTGGAGAAGAAGCATTATTTGCATGTGAAATACATTTTCTAATGTCTTGCAAAAACAGTTGTTAGCTTCTAGCTTATCTAAATTTGATTCCTAGAAAGCAGCTGTAGTAAAACCTAAGAGCCCATGAGGAAGGACGGGATTTTCCTCCCGTTGGGCCCCACTACTCTCAGCCTTCCTGGGGCTTGGTGTTTCAGGGTCTAGGGTTATGTTGAGAGGGTTCCAGAGACTTAGACTTCAGTCTCAGGCTGGATCTGGAAATTCCTTTTTCTTGATTCTCTGAAGTGGAAAGATTCTCCCCTTCACTGCCATTCTGGCCTCCAACCCTCTTCCACTGAAGGAGAATCCAGTGGAATTGAATGGTCAAGACTCTGGGGCGGCGGCAGAGGAAGGTGAGAGCGGGAGTCTAGGGCTCTGGCCAGGGAGCAAAGACACTTAAGGAACCACAAGGAAGCAGAAGACAGGAAGGACTTCTCTCTGCCTCTCAAAGGGGTCATGTCTGGAAGTGGTGATTTAGGAAACAGTAAAATAACTCCCGGTACCATTTTCTGTATTTGGTGCTGCTGCTTTTTTTTTTTTTTTTGCGGTACGCTGGCCTCTCACTGCTGTGGCCTCTCCCGTTGCGGAGCGCGGGCTCAGCGGCCATGGCTCATGGGCCCAGCCGTTCCGCGGCATGTGGGATCCTCCCGGACTGGGGCACGAACCTGTGTCCCCTGCATCGGCAGGCGGACTCTCAACCACTGCGCCACCAGGGAAGCCCACTTCTTCTTTTAATAGTAAGATTATTCTGCTAATGGGCTGTATTTCTGTTTTCTCTGAAGTTGAAGGTTAGATTGTCTTCTGTGAGTGAGACAGATAGAGGCTGTCTGGAAATTTTGAGGAGAGTAAAGGAAATAAGAAATAGTTGTCATGGAAGTGGACCAGAGAGCTGCGTAAGGAAAACTTAGAAGGATTTCCAGGCAGCTGAGGGTCTGAGGTATTCCCATAGTAATATTTGAATTAACTGAGATAAGGAAGAGAAGGGTACAAAGTGATTCAGGGTGGTGTTTGGTTATGAAAGCTGGAGAGAAATACCAAATGACAAAAATAATACAGTTTAGTAATGAGCTTGATGTCCTTTATTCAAGAGAAATAATCCATGGATTGGGGGAGTTCAGTGCCCCACAAGCAGTGGAGCACTGTTCCTGAGGGATTTGGGGCAAGAGGGAGTTTCATAGAGAGTTAGAAGAGGCAGCAGGGAAGGAAGGCGTGATTGGCTAGGAGGTTGGGGACATCCTGGCTAGCAGATCCTGTTTTCTAGGGTAAGGGAAGCTGGTTAAAGCTAAGTTGGAGGACTGTGATTGATGTGTTAGGATACTTTGACAGATGTTTCCCATAAGGTGCAGGCTGTCTTAGGTTTAGATTTGTGAGGTGGTCTGGACCACTGGGGTGGTCTCCATTTTGTGGGTCCCGTTATACGAATTAATTTTATTAGTAGAGAATGTCAAGAAAGAGTGATAGTCAACAGTTAGAAATGCTAGGAAAAGAAATTCAAGAATGAGAAGTATTGCTTATAAAATGAAGGAGGTCACCGATGACCATGGAGAGGAGAGTTTCAGGCAAGATTTGAATCCTGAAGTCAGATTGCAGAAGTTTATGAAAGGAATGCATGACTATATTAAATTATATTTCCTCAGAATTTAGTGTAATTTTCAATTCATATTTACTCTTCCAAATCAGGGAGTAATTATTACACATCTAAGTTTAAAAGTAATTTATAATTGTGTTTACCATTTAAACAAAATTACTGGATATTATATTTAGATGACTTGAAACCATATAGTACTGCAGAGATGTAAATCTTGATGTAGTGTGGGGAAAATATACACATATATAAAGAAGCGTATTGAATTCAAGCATTTGTATATTCTGGTTCATCATCTGGAATTGAGTTTGAGCAACAAATAGAAGCCAACCTCTGTTATGTGGTGTCTACAAATATTAGTCTTTCTACTTCCTAGAGTGGAATGATTCAAAATAGTTGTGTTTTCTATAGTCTGCCACTTTTTAACAATAGCTTGAAATTTTTTGATCTTTTAAGATCTCATATAAATGTTTGTGAAAAATAGCATCTAGTTACTGTTTCTTTTCACATAAATTCCTGCCCCTATCTTTGGCTATAAGAGTTATTGTGTTTCTTCCTAATAAAATGAAGTGGGTGTGTCTCTTGGTTGTTTTCACGGTGAGACTTAGTTTTTTGTCCCTATGGTATTGCATTTCTTTGGCTCTTTCTTAACTTATTCAGCAGATAGAGCTGTTTACCTGGCTTGCTGTGATGGAGATGAGAAGAACATTTGGATTTTATTGAATTTCCTAGTTGCTCTTGCAGATTATGGACTTTTACTGGGCAAAAAGACAAATCCTTAGACTTTATCCTAATTGGAAGTTTGAATGTTTAGCACTGTCTTGCTTACATGCAAAAAATAAGGCATGAAAGATTTAAAATCTTTATTGATTTCATTAGAAGTTCTTTTTAGTTGTTAATCTTCTTGGGTGTAAATAAGGTTTAGCATCGTTATATTGACTGTATTTGTAATAAAACTGATTATCAGGACCAGGAAATGAAGTGTGGATGGAGACTACTAAGCAAGAATTAGGATCTAAGCCGGTCCGTCTACCTCTGCATGGCCAGGGCACTAGCCAGTAGATGAGTTAATCAGACTAGTGTCAGATTCCAGCCTGAGATTACAGACGGAGATACAGTTCAGAAAGGTAAGCAGGGAGCCAGGGTCAAGAGTACTGCCAGGGTCAGAGAACTGACAAAGAAACAAATCTTCTCTGACCGTTGAAAACCCAAGAATTGGGCAAGCCTCAGAAGTCAGTGTAGCCCAGCAGGTTACATTGTCGTCTTTCCTTTAAGGTCCTTTGCTCATCAGTGAAGCCTGTCAACTAGACCCTGACAAATGACTGTCCCCTCGAACCGCTGAATCATGCCTTCTCTTGCCTTTACCTGGTGGTTCACACACCTCGTGAGAAATGGTCCATGGGCCAGTTCAACCTAGAATATTATAGCATTGCCTGAAACAAGGTAGGTCGTTTGGTAAATATACTTTGCTTGCCATTTCTTGTAGGCTTTTCTGGGAAAATGTCTGTAGAAGCAACACTTATGAAAATTGCTTGTGTTATAATCTGCCTGCATAGGTAGAAACCTTAACCAAAAAGTGTTTTTTAATTTTTTTATTTTTGGTAGGAGCCGCGGTTTTTATCTACCGGGCCAAAGGGCCGGAGAGACCTAGACTCAAAACCAGGGTTCCGCACGCTGCCGTGGGCAAGTCAGGTTCGAACACTTGCAAAATAAAGAGCCCGCCTGAAAGGTGATCTGGCCCTCAGTTCCCTTGCCTGTGAAATGGGTACAGAGTTGTGGCGAGAACAAGGTTGCCCCAGTCCTAGATAAGGCAGGGTACGTGGAACGCACTGCTGAGTAAGAAGCAGGACAAAGACCTGGCGGGACGCAGCGGCCCCGGGAAGCAGGCACCCTGTTCCATCTGCCCAGAAAACTGACCATAGAGCACATGATGAGCAGAGAAGCGTCCCTGTCTTCGGCTGACTTCAGGGACCAGTCGTAGAGAGTGGGTACGTGGCGGGCCTGCACCCTCTGGGTGCGAACCACTTGACTTTTGTTGTCTTACTAGATCTTTCCAACAGCAGTGAGGGGTCAGTGTCATAGACGGGGAGACTGCTGAGGGCACACAGCCTGGAGTGAAGGAGCTGGGCTTGGACCCAGGTGTCAACCTGCTCAACCTGCAGGCCCTCCCCCAGGTGGCTCCTGCACCCTGAGGGGGCCTGTGCAGCACCTCCAGAAGGGACTCTGCCCTCCTCTGTGAGACCCACCTGTCACTTGTGTCCCCTCTATTTCCATCATCAGCACCAGTGTCATCACAACAGTGGTCATCACAACAGCTCCTGCCTCACTTTATGTTTTATATGGCCTAAAAAAAAAAAACCTTTTTAGATTTACTGAAAAGTTATGAGTACGGAGTGCCCTTATTACACTCCTCCCTGCCCGACATACACACACGATTTCCTTTATTATTATTATTATTTTTAAAAAAATTTTATTTTTTAACATCTTTATTGGAGTATAATTGCTTTACAATGGTGTGTTAGTTTCTGCTTTATAACAAAGTGAATCAATTATACATATACATATGTTCCCATATCACTTGCCTCTTGCATCTCCCTCCCTCCCACCCTCCCTATTCCACCCCTCTAGGTGGTCACAAAGCACCGAGCTGATCTCCCTATGCTATGCGGCCGCTTCCCACTAGCTATCTATTTTATGTTTGGTAGTGTATATATGTCCATGCCACTCTCTCACTTTGTCCCAGCTTACCCTTCCCCCTCCCCATATCCTCAAGTCCATTCTCTAGTAGGTCTGTGTCTTTATTCCCATCTTGCCCCTAGGTTCTCCATGACCATTTTTTTTCTTAGATTCCATATATATGTGTTAGCATATGGTATTTGTTTTTCTCTTTCTGACTTACTTCACTCTGTATGACTGACTCTAGGTCCATCCACCTCACTACAAATAACTCAATTACGTTCCTTTTTTTGGCTGAGTGATATTCCATTGTATATATGTGCCACTTCTTTATCCATTCATCTGTCGATGGACACTTAGGTTGCTCCCATGTCCTGGCTATTGTAAATAGAGCTGCAATGAACATTGTGGTACATGACTCTTTTTGAATTATGGTTTTCTCAGGGTATATGCCCAGTAGTGGGATTGCTGGGTTGTATGCTAGTTCTATTTTTAGTTTTTTGAGGAACCTCCATACTGTTCTCCATAGTGGCTGTATCAATTTACATTCACGCCAACAGTGTATGAGGGTTCCCTTTTCTCCACACCCTCTCCAGCATTTATTGTTTCTTGATTTTTTGATGATGGCCATTCTAACTGGTGTGAGATGATATCTCATTGTAGTTTTGATTTGTATCTCTCTAATGACTAGTGATGTTGAGCATTCTTTCATGTGTGTGTTGGCAATCTGTATATCTTCTTTGTAGAAATGTCTATTTAGGTCTTCTGCCCATTTTTGGATTGGACTGTTTGTTTTTTGAATATTGAGCTGCATGAGCTGCTTGCAAATTTTGGAGATTAATCCTTTGTCAGTTGCTTCATTTGCAAATATTTTCTCCCATTCTGAGAGTTGTCTTTTCGTCTTGTTTATGGTTTCCTTTGCTGTGCAAAAGCTTTTAAGTTTCATTAGGTCCCATTTGTTTATTTTTGTTTTTATTTCCATTTCTGTAGGAGGTGGGTCAAAAAGGATCTTGTTGTGATTTATGTCATAGAGTGTTCTGCCTATATTTTCCTCTAAGAGTCTGACAGTGTCTGGCCTTACATTTAGGTCTTTAATCCATTTTGAGTTTATTGTTGTGTATGGTGTTAGGGAGTGTTCTAATTTCATTGTTTTACATGTAGCTGTCCAGTTTTCCCAGCACCACTTATTGAAGAGGCTGTCTTTTCTCCACTGTATATTCTTGCCTCCTTTATCAAAGATAAGGTGACCATATGTGCGTGGGTTTATCTCTGGCCTTTCTATCCTGTTCCAATGATCTATATTTCTGTTTTTGTACCAGTACAATAGTGTCTTCATGACTGTAGCTTTATAGTATAGGCTAAAGTCCAGGAGCCTGATTTCTCCAGCTCCGTTTTTCTTTCTCAAGATTGCTTTGGCTATTTGGGATCTTTTGTGTTTCCATACAAATTGTGAATTTTTTTGTTCTAGTTCTGTGAAAAATGCCAGTGGTAGTTTGATAGGGATTGCATTGAATGTGTAGATTGCTTTGGGTAGTATAGCCATTATCAAAATGTTGATTCTTCCAATCCAAGAATATGGTATATCTCTCCATCTATTTGTATCATCTTTAATTTCTTTCATCAGTTTCTTATAATTTTCTGCATACAGGTGTTTGTCTCCTTAGGTAGGTTTATTCCTAGATATTTTATTTTTTTTGTTGCAATGGTAAATGGGAGTGTTTCCTTAATTTCACTTTCAGATTTTTCATCATTAGTGTATAGGAATGCTAGAGATTTCTGTGCATTAATATTTTATCCTGCTACTTTACCAAATTCATTGATTAGCTCTAGTAGTTTTCTGGTGGCATCTTTAGGATTCTCTGTGTATAGTACCATGTCATCTGCAAACAGTGACAACTTTACTTCTTCTTTTTCTGATTTGCATTCCTTTTATTTCTTTTTCTTCTCTGATTGCTGTGGCTAAAACTTCCAAAACTATGTTGAATAATAGTGGTGACAGTGGGCAACCTTGTCTTGTTCCTGATCTTAGTGGAAATGGTTTCAGTTTTTCACCATTGAGAACGATGTTGGTTGTGGGTTTGTCATATACGGACTTTATTATGTTGAGGAAAGTTCCCTCTGTGCCTACTTTCTGGAAGGTTTTTATCATAAATAGGTGTTGAATTTTGTTGAAAGCTTTCTCTGCATCTATTGAGGTGGTCATATGGCTTTTTTCCTTCAATTTGTTAATATGGTGTATCACATTGAATGATTTGCATATATTGAAGAATCCTTGCATTCCTGGGATAAACCCCACTTGATCATGGTGTATGATCCTTTTAATGTGCTGTTGGATTCTGTTTGCTATATTTTGTTGAGGATTTTTGCATCTAAGTTCATCAGCGATATTGGTGTGTAGTTTTCTTTCTTTGTGACATCTTTGGTTTTGTTATCAGGGTGATGGTGGCCTCGTAGAATGAGTTTGGGAGTGTTCCTCCCTCTGCTATCTTTTGGAAGAGTTTGAGAAGGACAGGTGTTAGCTCTTCTGTAAATGTTTGATAGAATTCACCTGTGAAGCCATCTGGTCCTGGGCTTTTGTTTGTTGGAAGATTTTAGATCACAGTTTCAATTTCAGTGCTTCTGATTGGACTGTTTATATTTTCTATTTCTTCTTGCTTCAGTCTCGGAAGGTTGTGGTTTTCTAAGAATTTGTCCATTTCTTCCAGGTTGTCCATTTTATTGGCATAGAGTTGCTTGTAGTAATCTCTCATGATGCTTTGTATTTCTGCAGTGTCAGTTGTTACTTCTTTTTCGTTTCTAATTCTATTGATTTGAGTCTTCTCCCTTTTTTTCTTGATGAGTCTGGCTAAAGGTTTATCAATTTTGTTTATCTTCTCAACGAAGCAGCTTTTAATTTTATTGATCTTTGCTATTGTTTCCGTCATTTCATTTATTTCTGATCTGATCTTTATGATTTCTTTCCTTCTGCTAACTTGGGGTGTTTTTTTTTTTTTTTTTGGTTCTTCTTTCTCTAATTGCTTTAGGTGTAAGGTTAAGTTGTTTATTTGAGATGTTTCTCGTGTCTTAAGGTAGGATTGTATTGCTATAAGCTTCCTTCTTAGAACTGCTTTTGCTGCATCCCATAGGTTTTGGGTCGTCGTGTTTTCATTGTCATTTGTTTCTAGGTATTTTTTGATCTCCTCTTTGATTTCTTCAGTGATCTCTTGGTTATTAAGTAGTGTGTTGTTTAGCATCCATGTGTTTGTATTTTTTACAGACTTTTTCCTATAATTGATATCTAATCTCATAGCGTTGTGGTTGGAAAAGATACTTGATATGATTTCAATTTTCTTAAATTAACCAAGGCTTGATTTGTGACCCAAGATATGATCTATCCTGGAGAATGTTCCATGAGCACTTGGGAAGAATGTGTATTCTGTTTTTTTTGGAAGGAATGTCCTATAAATATTAATTAAGTCCATCTTTTTGAATGTAACATTTAAAGCTTGTGTTTCCTTATTCAGTTTCATCTTGGATGATCTGTCCATTGGTGAAAATGGGGTGTTAAAGTCCCCTACTATGATTGTGTTACTGTCAATTTCTTCTTTTATGGCTGTTAGTATTTGCCCTATGTATTGAGGTGCTTATGTTGGGTGCATAAATATTTAAAATTGTTATATCTTCTTCTTGGATCAATCCCTTGATTGTTATGTAGTATCCTTCCTTGTCTCTTGTAATAGTCTTTATTTTAAAGTCTATTTTGTCTGATATGAGAATTACTACTCCACCTTTCTTTTGATTTCCGTTTGTGTGGAATATCTTTTTCCATCCCCTAACTTTCAGTCTGTGTGTGTCCCTAGGTCTGAAGTGGGTCTCTTGTAGACAGCATATAGACAGACAGGTCTTATTTTTGTATCCATTCAGCCAGTCTATGTCTTTTGGTTGGAGCATTTAATCCATTTACACTTAAGGTAATTAATAATATGTATGTTCCTATGACCATTTTCTTAATTATTTTGGGTTTGTTATTGTAGGTCTTATCCTTCTCTTGTGTTTCTTGCCTAGAGAAATTCCTTTAGCATTTGTTGCAAAGCTGGTTTGGTGGTGCTGAATTCTCTTAGCTTTTGCTTGTCTGTAAAGGTTTTAATTTCTCCGTCAAATCTGAATGAGATCCTTGCTGGGTAGAGTAATCTTGGTTGTAGTCTTTTCTCCTTCATTACTTTAAATATGTCCTGCCACTCCTTTCCTGGCTTGCAGAGTTTCTGCTGAAAGATCAGCTGTTAACCTTATGGGCATTCCCTTGTGCGTTATTTGTTATTTTTCCCTTGCTGCTTTTAATATTTTTTCTTTGTATTTAATTTTTGATAGTTTGATTAATATGTGTCTTGGCCTGTTTCTCCTTGGATTCATGCTGTATGGGACTCTCTGTGCTTCCTGGACTTGATTAACTCTTTCCTTTCCCATATTAGGTAAATTTTCAACTTTAATCTCCTCAAATATTTTCTCAGTCCCCCTTTTTTTCTCTTCTTCTTCTGGGACCCCTATAATTAGAATGTTGGTGAGTTTAATGTTGTCTCAGAGGTCTCTGAGACTGTCCTCAATTGTTTTCATTCTTTTTTCTTTATTCTGCTCTGCAGTAGTTATTTCCACTATTTTATCTTCCAGGTCACTTATCCATTCTTCTGCCTCAGTTATTCTGCTATTGATCCCTTTTTGGGAATGTTTAATTTCATTTATTGTGCTGTTCATCATTGTTTGTTTTCCCTTTAGTTCTTCTCGGTCCTTGTTAAACGTTTCTTGTATTTTCTCTATTCTCTTTCCAAGATTTTGGATCATCTTTACTATCATTATTCTAAATTCTTTTTCACGTAGACTGTCTATATCCTCTTCATTTGTTTGGTCTGGTGGGTTTTTGTCTTGCTCCTTCATCTGCTGTGTGTTTCTTTGTCTTCATCATTTTGCTTATCTTACTGTGTTTGGGGTCTCCTTTTCTCAGGCTGCAGGTTCATAGTTCCCGTTGTTTTTTGGTGTCTGTCCCCAGTGGCTAAGGTTGGTTCAGTGGGTTGTGTAGGCTTCCTGGTGGAGGGGACTAGTGCCTGTGTTCTGGTGGATGAGGCTGGATCTCGTCTTTCTGGTGGCCAGGTCCATGTCTGGTGGTGTGTTTTGGGGTGTCTGTGGCCTTATTATGATTTTAGGCAGCCTCTCTGCTAATGTATGGGGTTGTGTTCCTGTCTTGCTAGTTGTTTGGCATAGGGTGTCCTGCACTGTAGCTTGCTAGTCACTGAGTGAATCTGGGTGGTGGCTTTGAGATGGAGATCTCTGGGAGATTTTTGCCGTTTGATATTATGTGGAGCTGGGTGGTCTCTTGTGGACCAATGTCCTGAACTTGGCTCTCCCACCTCAGAGGCACAGCCCTGATGCCTGGCTGGAGCACCAAGAGCCTTTCATCCACACGACTCAGAATAAAAGGGAGAAAAAGAAAGAAAGAAAGAAAGAAGATAATATTAAGAAAAACTAAAGTAAACTAAAATCAAGTTATTAAAAGAAAAAATAATTATTAACAAAAAATTTTTAAAAAGTAATTAACCCCCCCCCCCAAAACAGACATACAGAACCCTAGGACAAATGGTGAACGCAAAGCTATACAGACAAAATCATACAGAGAAGCATACACATACACACTCACAAAAAGAAAAAGGGGGAAAAAAATACATATCTTTGCTCCCAAAGTCCACCTCCTCAATTTGGATGATTCGTTGTCTCTTCAGGTATCCCACAGATGCAGGGTACATCACGTTGATTGTGGAGATTTAATCCGCTGCTCCTGAGGCTGCTGGGAGAGATTTCCTGTTCTCTTCTTTGTTCGCACAGCTCCCAGGGTTTAGCTTTGGATTTGGCCCCGCCTCTGCGTGTAGATCACCTGAGGGCGTCTGTTCTTCGCTCAGACAGGACGGGGTTAAAGGACCAGCTGCTTCGGGAGCTCAGGTGGTGGGGAGGGAGGGGTACGGATGCAGGGCGACCCTGCGGCAGCAGAGGCCGGCATGACGTTGCACCAGCATGAGGCGCGCCATGCGTTCTCCCGGGGAAGTTGTCTCTGGATCCCGGGACCCTGGCAGTGGCGGGCTGCACAGGCTCCCAGGGGGGAAGGTGTGGAGAGTGACCTGTGCTCGCACACAGGCTTCTTGGTGGCGGCAGCCGCAGCCTTAGCGTCTCATGCCCGTCTCTGGGGGTCCGCGCTGATAGCCTCGGCTCGCTGCTGTCTCTGGAGCTCCTTTACGCGGCGCGCTTAACCCTCTCCTCGTGCTCCAGGAAGCAAAGAGAGAAGAAAAGGTCTCTTGCCTCTTTGGCAGCTGCAGACTTTTCCTGGACTCCCTCCCGGCTGGCCGTGGCTCACTAGCCCCTTCAGGCTGTGTTCACGCAGCCAACCCCAGTCTTCTCCCTGGGATCTGACCTCCGAAGCCCGAGCCTCAGCTCCCAGCCCCCGACCGCCCCGGCGGGTGAGCAGACAGGCCTCTCGGGCTGGTGAGTGCTGGTCGGCACCGATCCTCTGTGCGGGAATCTCTCCGCTTTGCCCTCCGCACCCTGTTACTGCGCTCTTCTCTGTGGCTCCGAACCTTTCCCCTTTCGCCAACCCCCGTCGCCACCTGTCAAGGGGCTTCCTAGTGTGTGGAAACCTTTCCTCCTTCACAGCTCCCTCCCAGAGGTGCAGGTCCCATCCCTATTCTTTGTCTCTGTTTTTTTCTTTTCTCTTTTGCTCTACCCAGGTACGTGGGGGGTTTCTTGCCTTTTGGGAGGTCTGAGGTCTTCTGCCAGCGTTCAGTAGGTGTTCTGTAGGAGTTGTTCCACATGTCGATGAATTTCTGATGTATTTGTGGGGAGGAAGGTGATCTCCGTGTACTACTCTTCCGCCATCCTGAAGCTCCTTCCTTTATTATTAACATCTTACATTAGTGGTACATTTGCAACAATTGATAATACGGTATTGATACATTATTCACTAGAGTCCATAGTTTGTTCAGGTTTTCTTAGTTTTTCCCCCCGCTGTGTTTCTTCTGTGTCAGTATGCCATCAAGGATACTACATCACATGTAATTGTCTACCTCACTTTTTTTCATTCTGAAGGTGCGGTATTGAGAGAGGAGGTTAAAGAAGCACATAATTGCTTAACTTGTCCTTGGCTTTAAGTGAGTAAAAGGGAAGGGGCTGCTGCTGGGGGCTGCGTTTTTGTGTTGTGTCTGATGGGTGACAGCCGAGTGGGGTGCTGGGTCCTGGGGAAAGGCATGGCCCTAAGGAGGGGCTTCCCTCCAGAGCGAGCCTTTTCAGAGCAGCCCCTTGGGTTAGGGTGATGGGAAGTTATTGTTTAGAGAATACAAAATTTCTGTCTTGGGTGATGGAAACATTCTGGTCATGGATAGTGGTGATGGTTGCACAGATTTACTTAATGCCACTGATTGTACACATAAAAATGGTTAAAATGTTTAGGATTTATGTATATTTTACCACAATGCTTTTTAAAGCTGAAGAAATAAAGATGCGATTTAATTAATTTATTTTTGGCTACATTGGGTCTTCGTTGCTGCACGTGGGCTTTCTGTACTGTAGTTGCAGCGAGTGGGGGCTACTCTTCCTCACAGTGTGTGGGCTTCTCCTGTGGTGGCTTCTCCTCCTGTGGAGCACGAGCTCTAGGTGCACGGACTTCAGTAGTTGTGGCACGTGGGCTCAGTAGTTGTGGCTCATGAGCTCTAGAGCACAGGCTCAGTCGTTGTGGCTCACGGGCTTCGTTAGTTGCTCCACGGCATGTGGGATCTTCCTGGACTAGGGATCGAACCGGAGTCCCCTGCATTGGCAGGCGGATTCTTAACCACTCTGCCATCAGGGAAGTCCCCTACAGATATGATTTTGCTGTAGATATTGAAGGATATGCAGATGTTAAAAGTGAGTGAGAATGGTAAAAATTGGAGAAAATATAGTTTTGAATGGCAAAATTGGATTTAGGTTAATGAAGTATTCTTTGCAACCATTAAAATGTAAATATATGGATAAATCTTACAAACATGTTAAGGGATGGAACATTCTAAATAATATCTTACAATATAATTCCACTCAGATGCAGTTCAAAAACGGGTACAACAAAACTATACTCTTTTTGGTATGTATTCAGAAGTGTAAAACTATGAAGGGAAGAGGAAGTCATTTTCCTATAAGTAACGATAGTGATGCTTGCTAGAGGAAGGAAGGATTTGTGATCGGGAAGGGGCTCCTGGCTACTGACAGTGTTCTGTTTTTGACCCAAATGGCAATTACACAGGTGCTTGCTTTATAATTATTTGTTACACTGCATATTTATGTCTTATGCATTTTCTTTATCTATTTTCCAGTAAAAAACCTTTAAAAAGGATGTAATGGCTACTGTAGTAAAGTATGGTTTCAGATTTAAAGGGCTTCTAAGTTTGTGTTATGGGTTGAATGATGTCCCCCCCCTTAAATGCGTATATTGAAGTCCTAGTCCCCCAGTACCTCGGAATGTGACCTTATTTGCAAAGAGTGTCTTCACAGAGGTAATCAAGTTAAAATCAGGTGATTAAGGTGGACCGTAATCCAGTTTGGATGGTGTCCTTGTAAGAATAGGAAATTTCAACACAGAGACACACTTGGAGGGAAGATGTTGTGAAGAGACATAAGAGGAAGATGGCCAACTGCACTATAAGTCAAGGAGAGAGGCCAGGAACAGATTCTCCCTCACGGCCCTCAGAAGGCACTGATCGGCCAGCCCCTTACCTTGACTGTGGAGTTTTGGCCTCCGGCACTGTGAGACATTATACTTCTGTGGCTTAAGACGCCCAGTTTGTGGTATTCATTACACCAATCCTAACAAATACAAATGCAGTTTGGAAAACTAATAAGGACTTTATGTTTTAATCGGTGGCTTTACTTATCACAATGACCTGTTTTGGGGGCTTTCAAAGTAGAGCAGGGACAGCTACTTTTCCCAAGTGACTCAGAATCTCTAATTAAAGTGATTGAAGAAGGCTGGGGACAGACGTGTTTTAGTCTCAGGTCATCCAGCTTTGTTTAATATAACAGTTGTCTAATTATCTGTCAGCATTGACTATTTTTTGCCTTTTCTCTTTTTGTAAACATCTGTCTTTTTTCTGTAGTGACTTCATAGTGGATTTGTTATTGGTGTTATTTAAACAATGAGTTGAGTTCCTGTATGAAAGTCACCCCTACCATGAAGAACAGACCTCACTCAAGGACCGTCAGGTGATGAGAGATGCACAGGGAAGGAGACCCCGAAATGATGTACAACATGATGTACAGCAGGATAATTCCACCCAGTTGCCCCTCAGTTGCTGGTGTAGAGATCAGTTTCTTTGCTGCCCTGGAAGCTAGGCATGATCATGTGACAAAGTCTGGCCGATGGGTTAAGGATGTGCTCTCCATTTCTTTTTCTCCTTCTTGCTGACTGGGATATGCCAAGACTTGAAATAGCCATCTGGAGTTAGAAGTGGACACTATTCCTGCCTGGCCTGGTTACCTCTGGATTGTTAAATGTGAAGACATGAATATGTCTCTTCTTCAAGCCACTTTTCTTTTCAGTTTCGGTGTAATAGCACCTGACTCTATACCCCCAACTAATATACTCCAGTAGTTAGAGGTAGGTGAGGGCTATAGGTCTCCCACCAGTGGCCCCGCTCCCAGATATGAAAGCAAATGTTAATTTGTGAGAGGGCTTGCTTAAGAGGTTCACTTGAGGAAAACATGATAATATTGTAGAGGCAGGATTCAGTTAAACTTAGAGTTAGCATTGGGCAACCACAGTCTTCCAAATAAACTGTGCCTCAGTGCAGAATCCAGCCGGGGCCAGGTTTCTGAGTCCAGCCTTGTGAATGTGCTAGGTTGTACCCCTTCGTGGAATTTTGGGGTGCCCCTGAAGTATTTCTAGCCAGTTCACAAGTCTTGAACATCTTAAATTTCAACAACAAAAACCGATTTCTAATGTCTATTTTGATAGCAGACAACCTCAGCTCTTGAGTGGAGGTAAAGATGGTTGGAAAACTTACAGTAGCTGTCTTTTTTTAAAAAAAATTATTTAGTTATATATGGCTCTGTTGGTTCTTCGTTTCTATGCGAGGGCTTTCTCTAGTTGTGGCAAGCGGGGGCCACTCTTCATCGCGGTGAGCGGGCCTCTCACTATGGCGGCCTCTCTTGTTGCGGAGCACAGGCTCCAGATGCGCAGGCTTAGTAATTGTGGCTCATGGGCCCACTTGCTCTACGGCATGTGGGATCTTCCCAGACCAGGGCTCAAACCCGCGTCCCCTGCATTGGCAGATAGATTCTCAGCCACTGTGCCACCAGGGAAGCCCCCAGTAACTGTCTTTTAATGTGGCCTTTTGATTAATTGGGTCGTCTAACTATATTGTAAAGGAAATTTCAGACCACATCATAGTAGCTGTAGTACTTTCCTGATACTTAGCTTCTTGCTGTGTTGTCTTCTCTCTTTCTCTTCAGTCCTAGATACTTCCTTCTGCCTAGAGTCTTCAGAGCTTTTGATTATTCCTGGCGTTTCCTGTTTTAGAGTTTGTTTTTATTTTCTCTAGATTTTTTTGTTTTTTTTGGTGTGTGTGTGTGTTTGTGTGTGTGTGCCTTTCTATTATATGACAACTTTCTCTGTACAAGTTGCATTCAAATACCCTGAGAAAGGATCTTATTGAGTTGCTCGATCACTGTTCAGTACATGTTATCCCTCCTGGGGTTGAGCTTTCATGGCTGGCCACCTTGTAGGCCAGTGGCCTTTCTCATGTCTGGTCTGGAGCTGACATCTTTAGGTCAGGCACCAAACCCTGGTCCAGATAGTTGTAGCCAGGGTTGCAGGATAAATTTTACAAAGGTTGAATGCTTGTGCACAAGAAGCTGTATCTGGACCCTGTCCTTGAAGGGAGGGCAGACACCAAGCTTCTAAGACTCCTCTCCAATACTTTCCTTCATGCTTGAAACTGAATAGTGACATAAAGGTCACAAACCAGATATTCTGGTAAAAATCGGACAAGTGTAAAATCCACTCAACTAATGTTTATAGAGCATCTGCTAGACAAAGTGCTAGACTAGTCATGAAGTCATCCAAAGAGCTGAGTTTAGTGGGGGAGACATGTAAACAAATGATGACAACAGCTTGAGGAGAAAACAACTGTTTGCTTCTCTCTAAGGCATTGGTTAATTAGGACAAGGAACTGGAAAGTGGCACTAGGGGGAGGCCCTCAGAGAATCTAACCACAGACAGGATTTGTGTCTGAGTGGAGGAAGTAATACACTGCAGCCTTTATTTGCATAAAAATAGCTATAATAGGAGCTAAACTTACAAAGATACATACTTCTGTCTTGTCCTGTGAACTTCTTATAGAATTAAGCATAAACAACTCCTTGTAACTAAAACAATTTGGATTTAAAGAACCCACCTTAAAGTATAAGAACTATGTGTTCACCTTAATTGAAGATATCACTGATGTATCCTGATAGTTGGAAACCGTTGACTATGTAATTTTGCTACAGTAAATGATTTTTTTGATGCTAGAATTCACTGGAAGGAATCCATACCACTTAACCTGGAGGATTTATGAGTTCTCTTGGGTGCCACAGAAGTCAACAATCTATTAAGTGGTTTTCTATTACTCTCGGTTCTTGGGATCCAGTGATGTGTCACCTTAAGGACTTGGGAGCTAGGGATATAGGATTGCCCTCTGAGAGTTAAATGGAGCAGAGACAGAATGACTGCAGACCTGCCAGGTGGATTAGCTATATGAGTCTGGTTTAAAAGAGAATGTGTCAGTACAACTGAGGTTAGTCAGGTGTCAAAGGATAGACGGGTGACCAGGATGAGCCCTGGCCTGCCCTGGTGTAGACACAGATGCATTAAACTACTTTAAATGAATGCTGATTGAATATTCAAGTCATATTATAAACTCTTCTTAGTCCAATTCCATTTTCTCTGTCAAAACTCTTATGTATTAATCAGGACTTCTTGTTGTTTGTGAGAGATAGAAATCCACCTCAAAGTGGCTCAAGCAAAGGAGGGAATTCACTGTTTCCAGTAAATGAAAAGTTCAAGGAGGATCCTGGTTGACTCTGATGTTTTAACGGTATTGTCAGGCAATGTCTCCTTCCATCTCTTCGTTTGGCTCACCTGTTGGGTTCATCTTCAGTCAGTGCTCTCTCCTCAAGGTGGCTCTCTGTATCTCCCAACTCATATCCTCATGGTTTAGCAAACCTAACAATTGCTGGGGCAGTTTCAGCCCCATGACTGGCCAGACCTGGGACATGTGCCCACCCAACCATCTAAACCATAGATTTAATGGAGGGCGAGTCATTCTCAGAAGTAAAATTTTCAGAGTAAAGAGTAATGGATTTGGATAGGCAGAGATGGCAGTTTTCCTCTGTTGTTCTATTATTCGATTTCCATGTGATGTGTCTGTAAGGAAGAAAATGCACTTGCCTCCATGTTAACTGTTTTCAGGCACCTTGACAGAGTTTTCCCTGTAAATTAATACGCTGACATTCTCTGTGGGTATGTGTTTACACACATACACCCACGCACACACACATGTGGATCTTATGAGTTACAATCGGTGAATTTGCTCCCTGAGAGAAGGGTCTGCTCTGAATGTGGCAACCAAGAAGTCAGGCTCCAGAGGCTCCCAGACTGAGATGCAAAGTCTGCACTTGGGCAAAGACTGTGAGACCAGTGTGAGACCCCATGGAGGTCTCCTTTCCCTTGCTGTTTTCCCTTGCTTTTTCCTTTTGAATTCCCGCACCATTTACCACACTGTGTGTGTGGCATGCCAATTTTAAAAAAGGGCACGGCAACAGGAAGACTGGAATTGCCACACCAGATCAGACCTGTCATCCAGCCAGCTTTGTATGTAACATAAATACTCTCTAGAGACCTCTGCTTTGACTTGCTCTTTGAGAAGCAGCACTATTATTTTTCCTGCTCCTACTTCATGCTGTGCAAATTTGACTCTGGATGGCAGTCATTTCCAGGAATGGTACCTGTGGAATCGTGAGGTAATTTTGCAGCAGTGGGCTGAGACTTTCTGGGGGTTTGTTAGCTGGACTTGTCAGCTAACAAACTGACAACTTTGTTAGTTGTTTCCACGCACAACTAGGGGAGAGGAGGGGCGAGGCTGAGGGGGAGTTGGTGTGTAAGCCGGGAGAGAAGGGGGGGGTGGCTGTTCAGGCCTAGCATCTCCCTGTTTCTCCCCTTCCTGTCCCTATAACAGTGAAGAACTCCTGTTCCTCAGCTCAGGGACAGACAGAACTTCACTAACCACTCTTGCCTGCCCCAGATGGTAAACATTTTCATCTGGTTTTTCAAGGTCCCGTGAGGCTCCGGAGGGTGGCCAACTCTAGTTGGGTAATTCATCCTTCTGGGGACGGGGCTGGAGGCCTCGCCTGTGTTAGGGCTTGGGCAAGGAGCAAAGCTGTTCTGGTCTTGCTTTGATGGAGCTGTGCCAGTTCTTTTGAGGAAAAATCAGTCTCTTTCCTTTCAGGCTGTCTGCAGTGTCTCTGGTGCCTGCTTTGAGAGCTGTTTTTGCCCCCTTCATCTTTGGCTCTCCTTCGCCTAGCAGAGTCCTGAAATCTGGGGGCACGGGGCTGCCTGGGTGGTAGATGGGTCGAATGCCATGGTGAGGTCTGCCTAAGGCTTTCCGGATGTTTTGTTACCAATCTACCTGTCTTTCTGAAGAAACATTACTAACAGTGTCTTAGAATATGAAGGGCAGTGCACAAAGTTGAATTAACTACTGAGGAGGAGAGCAACCTAAAAGTTCAATTTCTGTCATCACCTGTGCTGTCAACAATGATATTAATAGTTCACCTTTGTGTAGAGCATTTTATGTTGGGTATATAACTTCTTTTTATTCACACTTATACATACATTAAAAATGTATTACAACATTTCTAGACTTATCTTTTTGGGTTGATTATTAAAATGTACCTTAAATTTAAATTCTGGGAAGTTATGTGCATCTTAATTTGTAACACTCTTCACTTGTAAATTTGTATTTAACTATTAATGTCTAACATAGTTTCTGACTATAGCAATATTTGATTACCAGAATTTGGAAAATATGGAAAGGTACAAAGAAAAAATAAAAATCACTCAAATGCCACCTTCCGGTATATTGCGGTTCCTCACAGGCTTTCTTGCATAAGCTGCTCCCACAGTGATTCCTCCATGCTTTCCTGTTCCAGTTTCTTCACTGGAGAAAGTACTTAGAGACTCTTGTGAAGCAGTCTGAGTGAGGAATTCTAGAATTTTAAGATTTCCCCCAATCCTTTGCTCATTCTTAATTTGACAGAAATATTTTTAGTTACTTGCCTTTACCAAATCTTTCTAAAGCATGTAACTTGGTTTCCATAGATACAATCAGTCTTTCTTTTTGGTCTTGAATTTCTGTGGTTTATGTAATATTTAATTAAATTATATAGGTAAAGTGACAAGTAGAACTGGCATAAACGGGTAGGGAACAAACACACTTGGCTTTTGGGGGCGCACAACTCAGCTGGTCAGAACAGAGGCGCACAGGCCCCCTGGAGGGCAGCCCCCCAGGAGGTCCAAGGGCGTCCATCACTCAGTATGTTTTACGGAAGAAATGAAGAGCATTGGCTGTTTGAGGTGCTTGGTTAAGTGAAGGTTGGGTTAGAGGAGGTTGCTAAGAGAGTTTTTAATATAAAGATACTGAGGGATGGAAGGGCACAGATGAGCTGAAGATAATTTTGTGTAGTTTCTTGCTACAATGCTAAATTTCCAAGTTTTTTTTTTTTTCTTTCTGGTTCCTGATACCCTCTGTCATGTAACTAGGGTGACCAGTTGTTTCTTTGTGTGATCATTCCATGGAGAAAGTCTAATGATTAAAAATGTTGTACTTCCTCATATATATTTTTATTCTTTGTTTCAAGAAAATGTTTGATAAAAGAAGATGGTATTTGAGATTTAGGTACCTTAAGCACAAATATTCATCCCCTCCTATACTTGATTACTATGTACTGAGCAATTTCATTGACGCTTACAGATTAGCACTGTAACTTAAAGATTAATGAGTAGAGCAAATAGTTAATGGATAGAGCAAATAGTTGCTTTTTCTATTTTTAAAAGTCTTGAATAACAATCATGGTGATAAAAATATGTTAAAAATATTTGTTTGTTGACTAACATTTTACAGACAGCTCTTGTGTGTTTTTTCTGTCATTCAAGCCACACCACTTCCTATGTGGAGGGATGGCAGGGAATGTTACCCTCACTTTACACATTTGTAGAATGAGCCTCAGAGGTTAAGTAAATCAACCAAGGTCCTACAGTGGTTGAGCTCCTCAGACAAGAATTTAGGAGTGTTCAGAGTTTTTCTAACAATCCATTTAGTCTCAGCTTGAGACTCTAGGGTACTTCTTGGACTTCTGCCAGTATTCATGCCATTTGGGCAATATTTCCTTGCTTTTAGGACTAATAAAATTGAATAGGGTCTTCCTTTTCAGACTACTACTTCTCACTGTGGGAAGGACTTGGTTTCTTTGTTCAGAGATATTTTTCTCACTTTCAAAGAGTATTTCAGCTCCAAGGAAACTGCCGTGGCAGTGGGCTGACTTGGTATAGAGGCAACAGCTGGTACCCAGGCAAGTTACTAAGCTTTTCCTTCTGGTAAGCTTTGATGAGAGGCTGGCAAGCTGGCCTCTGTTCTCTCTCATATTACCAGGGTTGTTCTTCATATAAAAATGAAGGGAACTGGGAGTAAAACTCACACAAGTTAAAACAAAATTGTCAGAACATGTTAGCTCATGATACCTTTGTATAGTTTTACAAACTCAAAGTTTTCAGAAACTTTTTTTTTTTTTTTTATTGCTCAAGGTTGAGGATGGAGGGGCAGTGACTAATTCTGTGATTAACTGAGCTACGAGGTGATTGCCTAGTAGAGGAGTGATCCAAGTTGGAGCTATAGCTCTCCCCTCAAGGTAAGGTGGGCTGTTTTGTAGAGCTTTGCAGTAATCTTTCCAAGGATTGTTGAGTGTGTGGGTACCTTTTACGTTGATGGAATGAATGTGAGGCTGCTGTGCTGCTTTTTTATAGCCTGTAACTAGAACTGCTTAGAAGTGCCTGTATCAGAATCTCTTGGGGGTGGGGCCTGGGATTCTTAATTTTTAGCAAGCTCCCCCAGTATTCATAGATATTCTAAAATTTGACTCTCTCCTTTCTCATCTCCCTTGTTTGTCGTTCTCATGAGCAGTTGAGATGCACTCAGACAGGTCACTTCGTGGAAGGGGGTGGGAAGGATGCCAGGAAAGGATCTCTATAAGGCAGAGGAACAACTGGAGCTCTTGACCATCTCTGTCAGTCTTGTCAGTCTTTCTACGAAGTGCTGTTCAGCCACATCTCAGTCTGGTTCTCCACCCTGGTTCAGGCTGTCCCTGGTTTTATGAGAAGCTTTTTCATAATTACAATCATTTGTGTCCTGTCTGGTCTGCTTGGTAGGCCAAGAGCTCTACCACCTCCTGATTCCAGCTTCAATCGAACTTTAAATCTTTGGATTGAGTTTGCTGTCTCTAGGTTGGATGTTTGAATTTCTCTTGAATCTGTTGCCTTCCACCCACAGCCTTTCAATATTCCCACCTCTAAACCTGTCCCCATAAATATACAGCACATTCTTACATTCCCAACAGCTTTTCCCAGTATCCTTCTTTGTTTTTGTTTATGTCTAGGAGCACATTTTCCTGGAAATTCTATTATAGTGTTAAGGTGTTCAGGTGTTCCACTGAGGCGGATTCATGTTACATGGTAACTGAATTGTCATTTCCTAGGAGCAGGAGGCCTATGCTATGGAGGGAGGAATAGTTTTCTTGCTTCTTCCTTGATTGGAATGACTTTAGGCAAAATTAAATAGGAGTTGGTTTTTGTCTTCTCCTTTCTTTTCACTAGTTCCACCTTTCTTGGCTTCTGTGTTTGGAGTTGGGTGATGGAGCTATGAGATGGGTGATGGCTGTCCCACACGCATGAGATGGGTGATGTGTGGGGAGCTCTGGGCCTGTTCATATACAGCTGCTGCTGCCTTCCGCCCACACCACCACTGATGCAGCCGTCAAAGACCCAGTGAGTTGCAGTGGCTTCTGACTTGACTGGATCAATGCTCAGTTTATTCATGTAGCACAGTGGCCGCTCAGCAGACTGGAGGTTACTGGTTTGTCGCTCTCAGCTCCTAGTCCAGAAATTGGATTTTGTGCCTCCTGAAAATCATTTGCCATTTAACTTTTCAAGGTGTATAATCTCCTTCTCCCCTTCAAGCTGGAGATGAGTCCTGGGTGGGAGTGTATGCATCAAATGGCAAACTCTAATGGCTATCAAGAAATTATTTTTTCTCCTTGCTCTTCTTCTTGCTTATCAACAGAAGAATTCTGGAAATCGATGGGGGCATAGATACGTAGGTAGTAGGGGTTTTGTGAGGCTGAGCACGCTAGCTTTTAAAATTTATGAGTTTAGACACATTCTCCGGAAAGCAAGTGCCCAGTGACTTTTTCTGATCTTTCTAGTCTAGCTCTCTCATGTGGTCCTGTGACCCCAACAGTAGCCCCTTATTCAGGAAGCTGCCACGGCTGTCACAGTTCAGAGTGGCAAACCATGCAGCTAGGTGAACCAAGAAAACTAATGAGTTCAGAATTGGACAAAGCCAGAGGCTTTGCATACATTTTATAGGAGCATCAAAATGGTCTCAGATCAGGTTACTCTTCCATGAGATCTGTTAATCGCTGACTTATTTAATGTGTCCTCTGTATCCAACCTTGGCCACTTAGAAAAATAGAGCTTGAGCTTTTAGGATGTCATATAATTCCTAAGGGCTCACTTTACCTTTCCAGATTGTCCTATAGTGCTTCCAAATTATGAAGCCTCATTCATCCATTTTTTTCCCCTCTGAAACTGTTCTCTGATAGGTGTTAGAGTGGAAAGCAATCTGATTAAATTCTTCATAGTCTAGTGATTCCCCTGAAGGTAGTTGGATTTTTGTTTTTAACAAGTAGTGCTTGTTAACTCAAATGTCTCACTGATGACATCTGAGGCACTGTATCATAATAAAATGAGCAATTTCAGACATTCTGGACAAAAGTGAAACAACAACATAAAATAATTTATGGCAGTTTGTCCTTAAGATCTATTCTTCCAAGCTGTTTCTGCTTTCTTGACTTTTTCTTCTGCTACTTTTGAACTTATGCCATCTCTGCATTTCCAAAGTGGCTACTAATTAAGGATAGGTGAGATTGGGGAGGGGAAGAATAGCCACATTTAGGGTTGACTTTGCCACAGGCATTAGACCTAGAAAGGTATGTGGTAAGGGGATGTGCAGTGTTCTCACATAAGCTCTAAGTGCTGTGTGCTTGAGACTTTAATGAAATTGCCCTATAATTTGCCTTTAGCCAGTCTCTTTATCTGGCATTACATGGCATTACACCATGTCACACATGGCATTACACCAAACTCAGCTAACCTCTCCGAGAGGCAGGTAAATTTGATGTCAAACAGTATAAAATTTCTAAACATTGATATATTTGAAATCTCGTCCTTTCCTATGCATTATGTTGGAAGCAGCACTTAGAAAATAACAAAACCAGCATGGTAAACAGTCTGTTTCTCACAGTGGTGGTAAGGACCAACCTGCATTTATTTTAGTACTGATCCTGATTTCGTGTTTCTTCAGTTGGAGTCCTTACCAGCATTCTGAAAGCCGCCCTGATTTTTACAAACTGGGACATCTATTTTCCCCGTTATGGGAGTGCTGCGAAAAATGAAGCCTAACATGTGGCTTTTTGGAGGCTACCTCGTTTAGCAGTTGAAGAAGAGTGTTTTTTAGTTATATTGACAATTGATTTTCTGTTAGTGATTTCGTTGTACAAATCCCTACAGACTGAAGGAGACTGCATTCCTCGGGGAGTTAGTGGCTTTGTTAATTCAGGGTTTGTCATTTCAGAAGTTTCCCTGTCTAAATGTGAGGAGCTTTGTGGCAGTTGAAATAGAATTTGATTTTGGTATCTCAGGTTTGTAGCAAGATGGTTTTCCCCTAATATGATTCGAGGCAAGAAATGCACAAGAAGTGACCTGTTGTTCATCCAGCCAGGTGGAGCCACTGGAGGAAGCTAAATGAGCACCATCTTGTTTCAAAGTAGAGACTGAGGATGGAAATGCTGTCTGAGGCTGAGGCAGGGGTTTGTGTTAGCAGGCTCTTGGGAGCTACTTTTAGCTCTTTGAAAAATTTATGTCTCTGAGCCCCTAATCTCCCTCCCGCGTCACAGCAGCTGGCCTACATTCCCCAGAATATGCAGCCTCTCTTATATGTATGGGAGGTGGAGTGAGGAATAAGAGAATAGAAGAGAATTTAGCCATCATTTCAACACCACTTCTTATTTCTGAGGCTGAAAATATTCTTCCATGGTCGTTAAATGTATTCTTTAAAGAGGAGAAAAGTAACAAATTCCCTCTTGATGTTTCACACTCACTGAATTGAGATCTCAGAACTTGTTGCCACTAATAATTTATTCCTGTTTATTAATGCTGACATATGAGCAGTTTAGTATGTGTGGCAGGGAAGAACTGAATAATTTAAGAACAAAGCAGAGTAAGATTTTTTACGGCACAAGGACCGGGAGCCCTGACACGTACTGAAGATGCACTTAGAGCCAGACTGAACCTTTCCTGTGGTCTGGAAGTACATCTGGGAAGTAGGACAATAAATAGCTGGATATTAAAATTTATACATATTACTTTCCAATTGATCTTATTTTGTGTAGGACACAGAGTTGGGACTTTTTAGCAGATGCATGTTATCAGTGAAAACAAGTGAAATCAGCATTCTGGGAATAGTGTGCAACAGTAAAAAAAAAATTCCCAGCCCAGCTGATAGCTCATGAACAATATCAAAATAACAGATGCACTGGGTTAGATAGTTCATGGGAATGAGGATATAAATTATGTACAATAATCATTTTACACAAGGCTAGTATTATATTTTAGCTTCAAAGCAAAATTTGATTTCTTGTTCTTGATGCAAAGCAAGAATAGAAGAGCTTGTAAAGCTTTCATCTTAGGCATTTCATTAAATTATGGAACCTAGTATTGGTCTCATACTGTTTTATAGTAAGGTAAGTTGAGCCAGAAACAAGGCAGCCTAGTTTAAGGTGACAGTAACAGAGCTATGTGTCTAATTAAACACATTACTAATGGAAAATCAAGAATGAAATTACATCTATATATTCCTTTTCCGGTGCCATGGACAAGGATACATATAATTTTGCTGAGAGTAGGGAATAGGAGCCTTTCTGTCTCATAACCTGCAAACTGAAGGGGAGGCCAGGAGGGTGGAAAGGGAAGTGAGATACAAGGTAAGCCAAAAAATAAAAGAGGCATATTGTCTCTTGGCTGCTGTGATTCGAAGTAATTTAAAAGCTAAGGTTCATCTGTGGTGATTTTGGCTGCTTCATATTATGGAAGGGCTGTGTCAATGATAGACATTAGTGTGCTAGAAACATAGCATTTTGGAAGTAAATAGAGGTCATTAACTGCTAATTCCCAACCAGCCTAGGGATCTTTCTCAGTTTCTCTGTGTGGGATAAGGTGACCTCAGTTTGGACATTTCCATAACATTATAGTTATTTGTTTACCAAAAGATTGATAAGCTTCCCGATTCCTTGTTTCCAGGAAAAACTAAAACATGCTAGCAAAGCATCATGTCTTAGTCTTCAAACTAACATGGGTAAGATGCAACTGAAGTTCTATCCAAGGTAAAAAGATAGTAAGAGGGCGCCCAGTTGGTTTCCACACTGGATAAGTTAAATGCTATGGGCCTGAAAAAAATTATAGCTAAAGAAAATACAAGTTATCTAACTTTTTTCAACCTCCACGTATTTTGAATGTATTTTTTAAACAAGTTGTTATGGGGAGTAGCCTAGTCAGGAGGGTTCACAAAGCCATGCCGAATTTGCCAAACTATTCTCTCTTTCTTCCTCCCTCTCCTCCTTTGTTCTTCCCTTTTTTCCTCCTCCTCCCCTTTCTTCTCTTTGTTAGTATTACTGTGAGTAAAATAAAGTATGGAGATACGTCTAGATTATAGCAAGATAATTGACAAGATCTCTCCTGATGGCATTGTGGCCAAGATGGAGTGATGTGCCCTGGATCATGATGTTAGGTGCCAGACACAGTACTAGGTGCTGCCAGTGCAGCAGTAAACACATCAGGAGTGGGCCCTCCACAAGGAGCATATAGTGCATCTAAGGAAAGAGACTATTACAAAACGAAGGGCAGTAAATAAGAAGTAATGATAAGAGGACTGCAGGGTCTTCTGTTGGATCTAATGGACCCATAGGTTAGGGAGTATTTCTCCAGAAAAGATGATCTTTAAGCTGCTATCTGGAGACTAATAGTTAGCTTGGTTAACATTAGGTGTTGGTAGAGTATTCCAGGTATAAGGAGTAGCATGTGTAAAGACTCAGAAGTGAGAGAGAACGTGTTCCTTTCATAGACCTGAAAAGCATTAAATATGGTAAGTGCATTTTTAAGGTACAAACTAAGCTGCTGTAACAAAGCCACCCCAAATTATGGCAGCTCAAACAAGGCAGAAACTTAACTGTTTCTAGTGTTCCCTTCTACTAATTAGCGAACCACTGTGCAAAAAGTTTCTGAAAGTGAGAAAGAAGTCTGCTTTTGGAATACATGTCAAGGGGAATGGAAGCTGGTCTTGAGGTTAGGGATATTCTGAAAGGAAGTGAGAACTGAGGTGGAAGTTGGCCAGATGAAGGTTAGAAGGTGGGAAAGTTCCAGGCAGAGGGAAGAACATGTGCAAAGAACTCATGGAAGAGGGAATGTGGTATACTTAAGGAACTGAAAAACACTGGTTATAGTGTTAGTTAGCGTTATAATTTCAGGTGCTGCAATAAAGAGGCCACAAATTATAATAACTCAAGCGAGGTTGAAGTTTATATCCCTCCCATAGAACAGTCAGGATTTGGTACAGCAGCTTCTGGAGGAGGGTGGACACCTGAATTAGGGTCTTGGCAATGCTAAGAGGAGGGAATTCTTGATTTAGAGAACTTGAGCCATTAACTGTATATTTCACCATCTCACTATATTTTAAAGTAAATTACAGGACAGCTCCACAAACTATGTTAAGCAGTTTAGGATTTAACCAAAAGTAATTGTGAAACTACTCTAAAGAAAGGAATTAAGTTTGCAATTTAAAAAGGTGGTTCTGGTTTTAATGCTCTGAATGAACGCGTGGGCAAGATGGAAGGCTGGGAGGCCAGTAGGCTATTGCTCTAATCCCAGTGAGAAAGGATGTGGTGATATGGACTCTGAAGGGATGGATATCTATTAGACATAATATAGTTAATAGGCAGGACATCATGGAGCAGAGTTTGGCAGAAATTAACTGTTTTAATCTGTTGCTATCCAGGCCTGAAATTCATAGTGTTATATGAATCCCAAGAATTTTAAATGTCCACAAGTTTATTTAATGAGGGGTTGCAAAGTCAAATATTTATTAGGGCTTGAGAATAGGAAAACTAACTAAATGAAGCAGCTGTGTTATAATGGTGAGAGGTTATGGGGAATTGGATAGCACATGCCCTCTCTGAAGGGGACAAGTCTGTTCAGTTCCAAGTGTTGCCATTTGTAAATAAAAGTTCATTGTTGCCAGATCTTCTGATTTTTTCCCTTTTTCTAAAGACTTTTGGATTGTTATATGAAATCGTCTGAGTTTTTTTTTTTTTTGCGGTACGCGGGCCTCTCACTGTTGTGGCCTCTCCCGTTGCGGAGCACAGGCTCCGGACGCGCAGGCTCAGCGGCCGTGGCTCACGGGCCCAGTCGCTCCGCGGCATGTGGGATCCTCCCGGACCAGGGCACGAACCCGTGTCTCCTGCATCGGCAGGCGGATTCTCAACCACTGCGCCACCAGGGAAGCCCATCGTCTGAGTTTTAAATGTTGATATCTAAGTAAAAATCAAACAAACACACAAACAAAATACTGTATAGACGAACATTGTAAGGGCCAAGCGAAACAGCTCTGTAAGCGGGATTTGGTCTGCACAGATTCATTTTTGTGCTTAGGTCTTAATAACTGTATTAGTTAGGGTAGGCTACTGTAACAAAGAAATCCGATAATATAGTGGCCAAAAGAGCAGAGATGTTTGTTTCTCATTTGACAGTTCCAGTGTGAAAGGACAGGTGGCTGGACATGTTTTCTCTTCATGGTCATTCAGGTTCTTCCCAAGTTGTTGTTCCGCCATCCTCAAGTGTAGTGTTGTTCATCTGCATGGTTAAAGTTAGGTCATCACATCTGGATTCCAGTCCTTATAAAGAGAGAAAGAGAGCATGGCTGAGGCATGCTCATTGTCTTACGGCTCTGGCTATGTATTCATAACAACTCTTAGTGTTTACATGTTTTTTCCCAGCATACTTCCCTATTAATATTTTTAATCCTTTTAGCCTTTTGAGCCTGGCATGATGGGTTATTATTTTTATTCAACAGATATAAAAATGAGGTTCAAGTAGGTTATGACTTGCCCAATATCATAAAGAGAATTAGTGGCAGGACTAGAGTGTATCTTGTATTAAAATACCTTTAAATATATTTATAATAAATATTTCAAATAAAACTCAACTTATTTGAGTTCCTGTTACCAAACAAAATGTAGTCACTTGTCAAGGTGTGATGAGAGATGGCAACATGTATTTTTCCTCCTGGATGTGTTATCCTATTTCCTTTGCAAATTATCGTTCTTGATCACTCCTGGCATCAGATGAGGGGAATCCACAAAAGCCAACAGCCCTTTGAGTGCTTAGTAGGATGGTTTTGCTTTGGCAGTATCAGAAAATTCTTTTGTCTTAAATGTTAGAGTTTAATTATGTGCAGGAACATTGATTCGTTGTGGTGTGGTTTCTGCCTCTGGTTATAACCTTCACCCTCATTCAGTATGTATTTCTGATGGCTATCATCAAAAAACTTACAAACAATAAATGCTGGAGAGGGTGTGGAGAAAAGGGAACCCTCTTGCACTGTTGGTGGGAATGTAAACGGATACAGCCACTATGGAGAACAGTATGGAGGTTCCTTAAAAAACTACAAATAGAACTACCATAGGACCCAGCAATCCCACTACTGGGCATATACCCTGAGAAAACCATAATTCAAAAAGAGTCATGCAAAGTGAGAGAGTGGCATGGATTTATATACACTACCAAACGTAAAATAGATAGCTAGTGGGAGGCAGCCGCATAGCACAGGGAGATCAGCTCTGTGCTTTGTGACCACCTAGAGAGATGGGACAGGGAGGGTGGGAGGGAGGAAGACGCAAGAGGGAGGAGATATGGGAACATATGTATATGTATAGCTGATTCACTTTGTTATAAAGCAGAAACTAACACACCATTGTAAAGCAGTTATACTCCAATAAAGATGTTAAAAAAAATTTCTGTTTCTGAGAAAACCCTTAGAGAGTGTCTTGGCTAGAATTGCTCTCATTAGTCAAATCAGTCTTCTAGTTCTGGGTAACCATAACTCCCTGCACAGATAAGTGAAATCTCATTTCACAGTTTTTGCGGCATTTCACTAATACAGATCAGAGAAAACAACAGAGTTTCCAGATACTTGACTGCCCTCTTTCATTTTTACTCAAGTCATTGAATGAAACATGTAAATAGTGAATTTGGAGTTCTAGAGAATGAAAAGTTGTAGGGATGTGGAATTCTCTCTCCTCTGGCTTTTATTAGAGTTAGGAAAAGAACCAGGCCTGACCACAGAACTGTGACTGCTCTGATGAAGAATGGGCAGAACAATGAAGCAGTGATGTGTTGACAATGCCTTGGATGTGCACAATAGAACAGCCTTCTTTTTTGTTTTGTTTTGTTTTGCTTTTTTAAGGAGCATCATGTTCTGGTTGGTGGAGCCTGGGATTATAATGCCAGGATACCAGGGTTCTAGTCCTGGTGTTTCTGCCACTGACTGTCAGCACTGACTTTGGAAATCTATTAGCTTTTGGTTGCTTCAGGCAACAACTTGTTTTTAAATAGGGGAGGCTGAGTGTGTTCTACCTCCCATACAGAGGACAGGATGGTGGTAATGTTGCTTTTATGTAATATAAAAAATTACATTTGACTTTGTTTTCTATTAATTAGTCAATTTCCAGTCTTGTAGGCACCAATGTTACCTTAGTATTTAATTAATTGCTTGGTAATGCATTGGATAATTTGAAGATATTTATTTAAAAGTCTCTGTCAGGGCTTCCCTGGTGGCGCAGTGGTTGAGAATCCGCCTGCCGATGCAGGAGACACGGGTTCGTGCCCTGGTCCGGGAAGATCCCACATGCCGCGGAGCAACTAAGCCCGTGAGCCATGGCCGCTGGGCCTGCGCGTCCGGAGCCTGTGCTCCGCAACGGGAGAGGCCACAACAGTGAGAGGCCCGCATACCGCAAAAAAAAAAAAAAAAAAAAAAAAGTCTCTGTCATATTTATTGAGGGAAGAATTTGGCATATTAAGTAATGGCTTAAATGATCTCCTGGAGATGTAGGTGAACATTAATAAAAGATACCATCATCAATACAATCACCATCACTTTCATCATCAACATCTATTGAGCCCTTGCTTGTGGGACTCATTTTCTAGAAGAGGAAAATGAAGCTTTGAGGAAAGTAACTCACTCAACCTTTATGATCTCTGTAAACAAAAATTTAAGGAATCTTTATCATTATATTTTTTTAAGTGTTGAAATACTACAAAATGGAAGCCTGAGAGTCTCCATGTCCATGAGCTTTCTTTAGGCATTAATGTACATGACTGCATGTGAAATTTTAACCGGGACATAAAAATCATTTAATGTTTCTTAAAAAGTTTCACTTAAATACTTCTAGGAGAACTGTAAACCCCCAGGGGCTTGACGTACAGGTCAAAGTGTTGTGCTGCAAGTTTGAAGTTTCTCTGAAATGCATTGTTTTTAATATTCATGCAGATGTAGCATTCTATTTTATACATATCGATTGTTTTAGCCTAAAAATAGTTTTAAATTATTCCACATTAGGTAAACTTTGATACTCCAAGAAGGTTTTCCTGGCATTTGCAGTGCTTTTAGCATTGCCTCAAACCCTAACCGTGAGCTTCCAAGTTTGGCAGGTACAGCTTCATGTTGTGGATGGTTCCTGGGTTAAAATGATTTACAAATATTCATATATAAGTTTCTGAAACATTATTGTGAAGAGAATATTTTATAATTATCTCTGTTAGACGTTTTCTATATAAAAGCTGTTGTGAGTGGCTACTAATGGTAGGTTTTTCTTTTTTGGTGCTCACTTTTCACAGTAGTGGTGACGTAGAAGGGAGACTGCAGGATTGGAGAAACTGCTGAGAAGTGACAGGCTTGGGTCTCATTCTGGGCCCGCGACTTGGGCCAGTTAATACTTTACCTACAAGAGGAGGTCGAGTCTTCACATGTAAAATGGAATGATAGTATCTACTTACATTAGATTGCTGGGAATGTGAAATGAAATCATGCTTTTCTCCTTGTCCTTACCCTTTCTGGTGTGTTCATATGCTCCACAGCCATTGGGTTTTGGCAGGGATATGAGCGATGTTAAGGAATGGATGGGAAACTTGCTTTATTAGCATACTCACTTCTGTAGATCCTAAAACCACACTGTTCTGTGTTTCAGCTAGCTTTCTGCTGTTCACAGTGTATTTTTTTCTGACCTTATAAATATTTTTTTTCTTATTTCTGGTGAATTACTCATGTATTTCCTCCTATGAGAGCTGATTGGATTCCCTCAGACCTGCCTTGTCTCCATTTTGCTTACTCATGGGAGATTCATGCACATCTACCATTAAAAGCTACAGTTGAAAAACTGTTTTGAGTATTGTATTACAAACCAATCTAAGCCATTTTGTTTATGCACAACTATTAGGCTTATTTGTTTTGGTAAACATCACTAACCTCCAGTACTTAGCAGTAGCTTTCTTACTGGGTAATAGTGAAAGCAAGTTTCGGACTTCATTTCATTGCACAGAAAAATGTTTATTAGCAAGAAGGTACAAAAGACTCATACAACCTGTTCTGTAAGCTCTGTGAATTCCCAGCAATCTGTCCTTTTCCGTACTTTTTAGTTGTACATTGCATGATAGGTTTGCCTGGGGCAATTGCAACAATGTTATAGCAGGAATACTTTGTTAGCTGCCTAGTGTTGGGTGGACAGGAATCCATTGGAACAGAGACTATCCAGAGGGCTTTGAAGAATCAGACCTAAGGTGCTATTCTTAATGTCATGGTCTGCATGCGTATAGATTTTTATTTTTTGGTAATAATTTGACATTTACAGGAAAATTGCACAGATAATTCAGAGTTTCCATATTCCTCTTATCCAATTTCCCCTTTTGTTAACCTTCCACATTGCCGTGGTCTATCTATCAAAACAGAAATAAGCACTGGCACATTAATGTTAACTAAACCCCAGACTTCTCCCCACTGATATTCTTCTTCAATTCTAAAATCCGATCCAGAATGCCACATTGCATTTAATCATTAGATTTTTGTACCAGGTTCATGAAAGAGATCAGTTCCCACATCTTCAATGCCACTGAAATATGACCAGTGAAAACTTGTCTCTAACATCTACAAGACCTGTGATCAAAACCACCAGTGTTGATTGGAGAGAAAGGTAGAGTGGCTCTTTTGAGTCAGTGTCAGTTGACTGCCTTTGGAGTGTACAGTCCCAATTAGGATGGAGATTAAAACTAATACATGCATATATTTCATATTGCTCTGCTGTAGTATTTTAAGGTAAATTCCAGGTAATATAACACTTAGCTTATGTTCAAGTTCAGTTTAGGTTAATATGTGCTATAGATTATTGATGAGAGGAAATCTTTAGTTCTTTTTAAAAATTATAACATTCTCCACCCTAATTGTAAAAAGTAGTACTTTTGTTCACTTGTAAGACATGTAGAAAACATAGATAAGCATAAAAAAGTAAATATGCCTAATTCACATAGTTCTCATCATTCTGATTTTCTTGGCTTAAACTTTAAATTTTCCCTTAAATCTAATTACCCCTGTGACCCCTAGAAACAAGGAAAATGTCAGAAATACGTGCAGTCTGAATCTGCATCCATCTTTCTCTAAGTGTTTCAGGGAAGCTTTTGCCTTTTTGCCATCAGGAATGGACTGGACTGATCTCAAAAACTGAGAAGCAACGAGACAAAATGCTTCTTAGCATAAATTATTACTTTTGTTTAAGCAAGTTTATTATGGGACTTTACATTTGTGTGTGTTCTCAAGAAATAAGAAAGTGTGCAAATGTTCCTCAGAAATACTGATTAAGGTGCTGATGTCACAGCTGAGGCAAGCTGCCAATGCTCTTTTCTGTTTATTTTTATCTTTTTTGGGGATATAGTTGTTGAGTTACTGATGTGTTGCTGTGGGAGAGATTGTTGACAGTGGTTCTGCTGTGCTGGTGAACCTGTGAAAGTGAAACTGGGTGGCAGAGGAAAGTCAGTTTCGCATGAGGCGGGAGTTTCAATCCTGACTCCACCACCTTCTAAGGGTTTGAGGTTGGACAGGGATGTGCTACGTAGCCACTCCCCACCTTGTTTCCTCACCTGCAGCACAGGGATAATGATAAGTAACCTCAGAGGGCTGAAGGCTACGTTAACTGAGATGATGTACGTAAAGCACCTATGTTAAGTGGTAGCTATTATTAATATTAAATATGTTTTCTGTTTCTTTTTCTTGGTTGTAAATTGAATCAGTTCCAGTACAAAGGCAGACATCTGTTGGGCTCCCTCTGTGTGCCTAAGATCTGGGCATGGCGCTAGGGACACAGAGAAATGACATGTCCTGGTTCTCAAGGCGCTGCATGGGGTAGTGGAGACATATGCCAACACCATGGGACACTGTGGGACAGGCATGGTGGGAAGACTGGTAAGGAGCCAGAGAGGCCTACCTGGGAGAGGCAGAGATACAGAGAGGACAAAACCAGGTGGACAAGAAGGCAGCAGGCACCAAGCTAAGGCTGGGTTTGACATGATTGGCGTTACTGGCCTGCCAGAGTACTGGCATTCAGAGTATGATTCTTTTGTACCTACTTGCTAATAAACATTTTTATGTGCAGTAGAATGCACAGTAAACGTCATTACTGTGAATGCCTGGCACAGAGGAGTTAAGGGTCCTACCGAGCCTCTGAATGGAAACTCTTGACGGGAGTTCTCTGAGATGCTGCGCAGAAGCCTTTTGTAAAATGCACTATCACCGTGTAGTGCTTACAAATGTTGTGGTTTTGTGTCCCATTTTGTGTCCCAATGGTTTTGTGTCCCATTTCCTATCACATGAGGCTCAGATGCCTCTGTGTATTTTTTTCATTATATTTTACTTTTTCTTAACACATTTTTGGTTTATAAGAGACCTATAACAACACGATAGAAAATTTGGAAAAAATAGATAAAGACAAGAGAAGGAGAAGAAAACAAACAAACCAACAAAAAACAGTCCACAGTTCCACAGCTATGTTAGTGCAGTGCATTTCTGTCTTTCTTCATCTTATCGCAGTCGTGTATAAAAACTCTCTTCCTCCCCTTCCTATTTTATACTGCTAAAATTTGATTAACACAAACATTAGAGAAGCCAAATTGTAAGCCATACGTTCTCTGTGGGGTGTTGAAGGGAAAATGGTTGCAGTAAGGATGGATTACCCTCATGGGATTTGCCTGAGTGATGCTTGGTATAGAATTATGGGAAATTAATGAGCTCCAGACCTTTTTAGCAATAGTTTCCCTCCCCAGTCACTGGTGAGTTGCTGTGTTCTAAAAGTGTGGGGAAGTGGGAGTGGGGGTGCTTGGGTGTGTCCATAACTTAGGACGGAACAGTTTTCACAGATTTTCACCTTATGTGCCTCTACTATTGATTACCTGGTATTTTCTATTTACTCACTTTTAATTTAACTTAAGGAAATTTATTTTAAGAGGTAGCTCATATATCATTATTACATGATCAAGAGAAGGTAAGTGTAGTAGTCACTACAATGAAAACAAAACAATGTAATTAACTTTTAGTCTGATACTGATACTTGCCAAAGGCTCTAAGCCAAATTTCTGCTCTGTTAAAATGGGAGGTTAGCAAGTGTTGAAGATTTATTCACAGCATCCTATCATCAAAGAGAGACTTTATTTCCATAGAATTACTGGAATAAAATCCTTTTATTGTCTGTGTGTCAATTTAGTCCAAAAGTGCCTCAGAATAAATGCCATGATCCCTGCCTAATTTTCTTCTTAGAGGCTGTTATTTCAGGTACCCTCATAAGGAATGAACACCTCAGTGCTTGATATTTAGAACTTCAATATTGTTATAGAAATCTATACCAGAGGATTTCATTACCTTAAGGGATGTTAGGAATAATTTTTCATCCATGAAATGGATGCCATTTGTATGAATGAGCTGTGGGAAGCCCAGGAGTCATTACTGGGGCAGGGTCCGGGGACAGTGGCTTGTCCTGCCATCAAGACACCCTGGTGTTTTTCTCAGAGTGTCTTTTGTCTAAGTACCAGGGGAAGAAAGTGGGACGTCCTTGAGTTACACAACAGGTTTGATGCCTGCTTAACAGTAAGTGTACCTTTGGCTGAATTTAGTCTATGACTTAACATACTCCCCAGCAGCAAGCTCGGGAGGAGTGGGATATATAGCTTGTACCTACCTTAACTGATGAAAAGACCCAGACCTTTTCCGAAAAGGTCAGCTTGCAGAAACTTTCTTACTCTGATTCAATGTGATTTAATGCCTAGCCTATTACCAAAGCAGCACATCCTGAATTTTGGAAAAGATAGCCCTTGGGAAAGCTATGTTTGCATAACTCTGGCTAGTTTTCTAGCAGTCTGGGGCTAGATCAGTATTTCTCAAATTATCTTTGGAAAAGGGCCAGTTTTTCTTTTTTAAAATTTTAATTTTCAATACATTATGGGCTGATACTGTGAGTTACTAGAAAAATAAAACAGAAACCATACATATAAAATATAAGCCCAAAGTTTTTATTATTAGATTCAACCAACAAAATGACATTCCAGTAAACAACAGCAAACATAACATAGGAAAAAAGAACTTGCAGAACTTATAGGGCTGATGACCTGCTACTCACAAGGCATAATGTCTACCTAAAATGTTTCAGGTTTTGATTTGATAACACTCATAGTAGACAAACCATTTTTTTTTTTTTCCGGTACGCGGGCCTCTCACTGTTGTGGCCTTTCCCGTTGCGGAGCACAGGCTCCGGACGTGCAGGCCCAGCGACCATGGCTCACGAGCCCAGCTGCTCTGCAGCATGTCGTCCCGGAGCGGGGCCCGAACCCATGTCCCCTGCATTGGCAGGCGGACTCTCAACCACTGCGCCACCAGGGAAGCCCGACAAACCATTCTTGCAGAGTCTATGTTGACAGGAAGCGAAGAATAGATTTTTAAAGCAATCTAAGCAAACTCAGGATATTCATTTTAAAACTTTTATACAAAACGAAGCAGGAACTTCCCTGGTGGTCCAGTGATTAAGACTCTGCACTTCCACTGTAAGGCATGCGGGTTCGATCCCTGGTCAGGGAACTAAGATCCTGCAGGCCACACAGTGTGGCCAAAACCAAGCAAATAAATAAAGTGAAAATAAAAAATAAAAGCATGGAGAAGTTTTTTTTTTTTAAAAAAACATCTTTATTGGAGTATAAATGCTTTACAGTGGTGTGTTAGTTTCTGCTTTATAACGAAGTGAATCAGCTATACTTATACATATGTCCCCATATCCCCTCCCTCTTCCGTCTCCCTCCCACCCTCCCTATCCCACTCCTCTAGGTGGTCACAAAGCACTGAGCTGATCTCCCTGTGCTATGCAACTGCTTCCCATTAGCTATCTATTTTACATTTGGTAGTGTATATATGTCCATGCCACTCTCTCACTTTGTCCCAGCTTACCCTTCCCCTTCCCCATGTCCTCAAGTCCATTCTCTACATCTGTATCTTAATTCCTATCCTGCCTCTAGGTTCTTCAGAACCTTTGTTTGTTTGTTTTTTTAGATTCCATATATATGTGTTAGCATATGGTATTTGTTTTTCTCTTCCTGACTTCACTCTGTATGACAGATGCTAGGTCCCTCCACCTCACTACAAATAACTCAGTTTTGTTTCTTTTTATGGCTGAGTAATATTCCATTGTATATATGTGCCACATCTTTATCCATTCATCTGTCGATGGACACTTAGGTTGCTTCCATGTCCTGGCTATTGTAAATAGAGCTGCAATGAACATTGTGGTACATGGCTCTTTTTGAATTATGGTTTGCTCAGGGTTATATGCCCAGTAGTGGGATTGCTGGGTCGTATGGTAGTTTTATTTTTAGTTTTTAAAGGAACCTCCATACTGTTCTCCATAGGGGCTGTATCAATTTACATTCCCAGCAACAGTGCAAGAGGGTTCCCTTTTCTCCACACCCTCTCCAGCATTTATTGTTTCTAGATTTTTTGATGATGGCCATTCTGACTGGTGTGAGGTGATACCTCATTGTAGTTTTGATTTGCATTTCTCTAATGATTAGTGATGTTGAGCATTCTTTCATGTGCTTGTTGGCAACCTGTTTATCTTCTGTGGAGAAATGTCTATTTAGACCGTCTGCCCATTTTTGGATTGGGTTGTTTGTTTTTTTGATATTGAGCTGCATGAGCTGCTTGTGTATTTTGGAGATTAATCCTTTGTCAGTTGCTTCGTTTGTAAATATTTTCTCCCATTCTGAGGGTTGTCTTTTCGTCTTGTTTATGGCTTTCTTTGCTGTCAAAAGCTTTTCAGTTTCATTAGGTCCCATTTGTTTATTTTTGTTTTTATTTCCATTTCTCTAGGAGATGGGTCAAAAAGGATCTTGCCGTGATTTATGTCATAGAGTGTTCTGCCTATTTTTTCCTCTAAGAGTCTGATAGTGTCTGGCCTTACGTTTAGGTCTTTAATCCATTTTGAGTTTATTTTTATGTATGGTGTTAGGGAGTGTTCTAATTTCATTCTTTTACATGTAGCTCTCCATTTTTCCCAGCACCACTTATTGAAGTGGCTGTCTTTTCTCCATTGTATATTCCTGCCTCCTTTATCAAAAATAAGGTGACCATATGTGCATGGGTTTATCTCTGGGCTTTCTATCCTGTTCCATTGATCTATATTTCTGTTTTTGTGCCAGTACCATAGTGTCTTGATGACTGTAGCTTTGTAGTGTAGTCTGAAGTCCAGGAGCCTGATTCCTCCAGCTCCGTTTATCGTTCTCAAGATTGCTTTGGTTATTTGGGGTCTTCTGTGTTTCCATACAAATTGTGAAATTTTTTGTTCTAGTTCTGTGAAAACTGCCAGTGGTAGTTTGATAGGGATTGCATTGAATGTGTAGATTGCGTTGGGTAGTATAGTCATTTTCACAATGTTGATTCTTCCAATCCAAGAACATGGTATAACTCTCCATCTGTTTGTATCCTCTTTAATTTCTTTCATCAGTGCCTTATAGTTTTCTGCATACAGGTCTTTTGTCTCCTTAGGTAGGTTTATTCCTAGGTACTTTATTCTTTTTGTTGCAGTGGTAAATAGGAGTGTTTCCTTAATTTCTCTTTCAGATTTTTCATCATTAGTGTATAGGAATGCAAGAAATTTCTGTGCATTAATTTTGTATCCTGCTACTTTACCAAATTCATTGACTAGAGAAGTTTTAAAATAATAAAAACTCAAAATGAAATAAGCAATGCTATTATTTTCAAATTAATCTTCCATCCTTTATCAGCAACTAGCTTCAGCAATTTTGTAGTAAATAACTTGCCTCTTGAAGAAAGAAATGATTTCTGGGTTTTATACACTGTTGGGTTATAGTTGACAACTAATGTGAAAGTGTTATATGTTGTGACATGGACCTAACGTGCATTCCTGGCACACAGCTTGTGCCACACGTGTCCCACCCCATGAATTTGATAACATCCTAACTGGCCTATGACTTGTTCAATGAGCAAAGCCCACTGACTACAAGCTTGGATGTCAGAGCAGTGTCAAAATGCTAGAAAAGTTTCTAGCTGCTTAACTTTCCATTTCTGTACTTATTTCATGGACCAGTAGCAAATCATTGGCCAATGGGCACAGGTCTGCGGACCATTCTTTGAGTAGCACCAGTGCAGATGATCCTTTTTACTTACTCTATCTCTCTACATATGATTTATTTTTTTCTCTTCTTCTATGCCTATCCAAATGTTCCTCGGTTAAACTAGCTTCTCAGAATCTCTTTTTGCGACTTCTTACTATGTTAATTTGTTCTGTACATTTAGATTTAATTATATACTGATTTTTCATTGTTTTCTAATTGTTTTTGTGACTGTTTTCTCACCAACAATATTACAAACTCTCTGAGGATGAGGATTTAGCATGGTGCTGAAAGTGCTTATTGAATACTTCTTAGGTAGATTGTATAACAGGTAAAACAACAGCAACCATTGTGGTAGATTTACATTTAAAGACAGCAAAGTTTACGTATAAAGTATAGAATATTATGGAATGTGCTATTATGTCTTCAATGTTATCTGTGCTTAAAACATGTATGGATTATTTGGGTTTAAAGAATAAAGGTAAAATGGGTGAAAGGGAACAAAAGGTTGCACTTGTAAAATCAGTCCTGGGGATATAATGTACAACATGGTGACTCTAGTTAATAATACTGTAGTGTGTTTGGAAGTTGCTAAGAGAGTAGACCTGAAAAGTTCTCATCACAAGAAGAAAAAGTGTAACTGTGTATGGTGATGGATGTTAACTAGACTTACTGTGATCATTTTGCCGTATACACAAATCTTGAATCATTATGTTGTATACCTGAAACTAATATAATGTTATATGTCAATTATAGCTCAATTTTTTTAAAAAAGGACAATAATAGAGGAATGGATTGTCTTATAGATTTTGGGTTTTTTTTCTTGGTCAGAGATATTGTGTTAGTGGTAGATTCAAAAGTAAAACTAGTTGAAGATTTAGGAAAAGTCTTTTGTATCCAGAGTAAGTGATGAAAAATGTTGCAGGAAGGTTGCAAAATGGTGGCCCTCAAACTTGCTTTATTTGGCCCATATTGTTTTTTAAAAAAATTGGAATATGTCACATGAAAAAAATCCAGATTTCTAGCATCTCTTAAAAAAACTCTAATGTTTGGCCCCATGGATAAAAGTGGCAATTGCTCCCTGCCTGTTTTCCAGGCCCCCACCGGTGTCCCCATAGTCCCCATCTTTCACACGGGGTGTGTTTATAGCTGGCTTTGTTAATTTTCCTTACCTGCCTGGCCCCCAGGGGCATTGGAGTTTGTGACCCTTGGTACGGAGTAATGTGTCAAAATCCCTCTTGGATCACAGAATGTCCAGTGAGCAGGCTGTGGTGAGGGACACCCACTGAAAGAGAATCTCTCAGATTGCCCTACTAGTGATGTCGTAACTCCTGTTACCCTGATTCTCGGGGCCTGCTCGGAATAGTTGCTGTTCTCTTTACCCCTCCTTCCACCCTCCTCTGTCCCTACTCTTCTACTGGCCTTTCTAGAAACCTTTATGCATCATCCTCTTATGCATCTTATGCATCTGCTCGCCTCTTACAGCTTTCTCCTTTGAATTACTCAGTTTTCTCATGCAGTGCTAACCTTACAATGCTAACCTTACAATACTTTGTCTTCCTCATTCTGGCCTGTTTGTTCCTTTAATCACACCTATCATACTTTGTAATCATATATTTATTTATGTGCTTACTTATTTTATACCAAGTTGTAAGCTCTAGGATGGGCCCTCTCTGCTTGTTCATCACTGAACTCTCAACCCCTGCTACTGTGTGTGGCGTACATCAGGCACTCGCATATTTGTTGGATGAATGAAACGATGGTATTGGCACAGTAGGCTTGGAGGTGGGTTGTGGAATTAATTTGCACCTCTGCAGTGTGGCAGTCAGTCCTGATTTAAAGCCCATTTCTATTTGAATTATCTCAGAAAGTGAATGGAAATATTGATTGATGTTTTGATAAGTTTATTAATTACAATTCTGGTGCTTGTGGTTTCACATTTGGGAATATAGTACTTTAAAATTCTAAAAATAATTTATTTATTGTACCTGTATTATCACAGATTGCAAAGTCTGATTTTTAGAGATTTACCAGAGGGTAGGGGAGAAGTCCTTACTACTAATTGCTTGTGATTACAATTCTGAGGGGAAAAATAAGTCACCATTAAATTAGTTTCATGCTAATTAAAACTTCAGTGCTACATAATAACTAGAACCGCTTGTCCCTAAGCTCTTTGGGGTTTTTGATCATAGCATTAAAAAAATAGATGCCTAAGCAAAAAAAAAAAAAAATCCCTGTATTTGTGGAAAATAGTACTAAAATCACACTTAAAAAAATCTTTGGAAGTCTTTAGTGTTGATGGCTGGAAGGTTTGTTTGTTTTAAATATTATGAAGTATAACAAAGGGAATCTTTTTAAAGAAAATATTACGATTCTATTAAACCCTTTAAATTTTTCTCCATTCGAGCCAGAAGCTTATTTAAACATTTAATAATTTACTTTTTGTCCTGCTTTTGGTAGAAATATTTATTTTTACAGAGTAATAATTGTGGTTATTTGAAACCTCAAGATGAAAATATTCATAAAAAGAAATCCTGTAGGAAATCACGGGGTTCTCTTCAGGGATGGAGAAAATGGAGGAGAAATGAAAGAAACAACAGTGCTCATTCCATGATAAGATGTCTTTGGGGGATGAGGGGGATGGAGGGCAAAGAGGAAGAAGGAGGAAAGCTGGAGAAGTGCATTCTGGGGTAATTTTTGCATATCCTCAGCAATACCAGTGGGAGGCTGGGGTGAAGGAATTAAATCTGCTAAAGAACCAAAATACTGTTCTTTCTTATTATACCCCCACCTACTCAACCTACACATAACCCTGCACACATATTGATGCTTTTTATAATCCATGAATTTTGAAAGTCAGATACTTCAAGCTCATCAGCTGCAGTGAGAATCCAGTAGCTTTCTTCTGCAGTCCATTCAATTGTGATCTTGCAGAACATGTTTACTTGTTTAGTTTTATAATTTGTATTTTAGCTGCACCACAGGGAAGGGTGGAAATATTTAGCTTGTTTGTCTTGAATATCCCGAGAGACTGGTGGATGCAAGCTTCTATATTTGACACAGGTGGCTTATTAACTGTTCTTTTCTCCCCTCTGCCCTTGTAGTAAAAGAATTGAAAGCAGGTTAGAAAAAGCAGGTCAGGAGATTTAACGGAAGACAAGTAAAGTAATATGTTTATGTCTCCTTCCATTTTTCAGAAAGCAGCACTCTTTCAGAGTCAGTTGCAGAGGGATAAAAATACCTTCTTGTTTAAAGTAGTCCATTTTTTTCTCCATAATACATAAATTGTATAAATGGTGTAAGCAAACAGTATTTAAACAACACTAGCCTATTATAAAATCTACCAGGACAGTTTAAAATGATGGACCCAGGTTTGCAGAGCATGTTGGAGTCAAAGAGGAATGTTAATGTCACAGGAGAAAAGTAGCCGGACAAACATTTTGGTTGACTGCTCTTAAACCATCTGACCCTGCCCTGGTGGTGGAAAGAATGTGTTAACTTTTCTCACTTGTAGTTCCACTGGGGGAAGAAGACTCCGCGTGGAGTGAGCTGTCCTTTTTCTTAACTGTAACTCCTCAGTTATGTATCATGTTTAGGTAAGTTTTAGAGTTGGTTATTTGGAATTCAAAATGTATTTATCCATAGAAATAATGTTTTAATTCAGTGATAGAAATGCAGTGGAAAGAGTCCTGGACCTGCAGTCAGATTTTAGAGTTAGATGAAGCCAGGGTTTCTCAACCTCACCACTGTTGACATTTTGGGCTGGTTAATTATGTGTCCTGGGGGTTGTCCTGTGTGTTCATTGTTGAAGGTTTAACAGCATCCCTGGCCTCACCCACTGGATGTCAGTATCAGTCCCCCCAGTCACGACAATCAAAAATGTTCCCAGACATCGCCAAATGTTCTCCGGAGGGAAAAATCATCCTTGGTTGAAAACCACTGCTCTAAATATATGAGCTAGAGCTTGGTCAGATTATATAACACCCCTTAGCCTGTTTTTCTCTCTAAGTTGGGTATGACTTATTTCAAGAGAAATAGGGAGTGGTTTTGAATGTGCTTTGTAGTCTATACACTCATGTCTCTCTATGTGTGTTTATACGTACATATATTAAATTTAGTGTATGCACACCTAAATAGATTTCCCAGTGTTGAGCCATTCTTTTATTTCTGGAATAAAACTTATTGATCATGATTGTTCTTTAAGACCATTTCTGTATTAGATTTTCTAATATTATATTTAAAATGTTTTATACCAAGAGTAATAAGAGAGTTTGGCCTATAGCAGTGTTTCTCAAAATATGGTCCATGTAGGGCTTCCCTGGTGGCGCAGTGGTTGAGAGTCCGCCTGCCGATGCAGGAGACACGGGTTCGTGCCCTGGTCCGGGAGGGTCCCACATGCCGCGGAGCCGGTGGGCCCGTGAGCCATGGCCGCTGGGCCTGCGCGTCCGGAGCCTGTGCTTCGCAACGGGAGAGGCCGCAACAGTGAGAGGCCCGCATACCGCAAAAAAAAAAAAAAAAAAAAAAATATATGGTCCATGTGCCAGCACCAAGTACTGACAGAAAGTGACCTACTCTTTGGTAGTGTGCGGATGAGTATTTTAAAAATTGTAATAGGCAAACAGTTTTAATTAATTTTGACAGATGATACTGTTTTTCTATTTATGATAGTGGTAGAAATTTATCTTTTAGAGTAGCCAGTCAGTTTAAATGCACATTAAATAATATTTAAATGTACTGTAGGTGGTATCTGGATCTGTTAAAAATTGTGAAGATGGTACCAGAGTGATTGAGGTTTGGGAAACATTGGCCTATAAAGTAGTGTGTGTGTATGTATGTATATGTATGCGTGTGTGTGCGTGTGTGTGGGTGGGGAGGAAAGCGCTATATGTATCCTTGTCGGCTTTGTTTTGCAGGTTCTGTGAGCCTCTTAAATGTTCAGAAGCTTTCCATATAGGGGTTATCAGTTCTTCATAAGGCTTGATGGAGTTCACTTATAAAGCCATCTGGGTGCCCCTTTTTTTAGAAGTAGTGATTTTCTTTCATGACTTTTCTAATGCCTCCCAGAGTTATTGGTCTGTGCAGTATTTTCACCTCTTCTGGGTCCTTCTTGACCTAGAATGCTTCTTTTTTTTTAACATCTTTATTGCAGTATAATTGCTTTACAATGGTGTGTTAGTTTCTGCTTTATAACAAAGTGAATCAGTTATACATATACATATGTTCCTATATCTCTTCCCTCTTGCGTCTCCCTCCCTCCCACCCTCCCTATCCCACCCCTCTAGGTGGTTACAAAGCACCGAGCTGATCTCCCTGTGCTATGCAGCTGCTTCCCACTAGCTATCTATTTTACGTTTGGTAGTGTATATATGTCCATGCCACTCTCTCACTTCGTCACAGCTTACCCTTCCCCATCCTCAAGTCCATTCTCCAGTAGGTCTGTGTCTTTGTTCCCATCTTGCCCCTAGGTTCTTCATGACCTTTTTTTTTTTTTCTTAGATTCTATATATATGTGTTAGCATACGGTATTTGTTTTTCTCTTTCTTACTTCACTCTGCTTCTTTTTTTTTTTTTTTTTTTTGCGGTATGCGGGCCTCTCACTGTTGTGGCCTCTCCTGTTGCGGAGCACAGGCTCCGGACGCGCAGGCTCAGCGGCCATGGCTCACGGGCCCAGCCGCTCCGCCGCATGTGGGATCCTCCCGGACCGGGGCACGAACCCGTGTACCCTGCATCGGCAGGCGGACTCTCAACCACTGCGCCACCAGGGAAGCCCCACTCTGCTTCTTTTAAAGTAACATCAGATCATGTTACCTCTTTCTTCTCCTCACAGAACTTGAATAAGTCAAGTAGTTCCAGTTTTTTTCCCTTTTGGCTCTGTCCTTCCTTCACCACTTCATTCAAAGAACCCTTTTCCTTGTATCTCCCCACTAGCCATCTTTATTTTTCTTTGTGGTACTTATCACCACATGACATGCTACATATTTATTTCTCTCTGTCCCTCAACATCCCTGCACCCTATGTCCCAGGGAAGCTCTACAGTGGGAGGGACTTCATCTGTTTTGTTGACTGTGATAGACCTCGTGCTTGGAGTATAGAAGGTCCTCCGTAAACATTTGTTGAATGATTAGTATATTTATATTTTCTTAGAAAATTATCCACTTGGTTAGAGTTTCAAATTTATTGGTGTAAATCTGAAGTATTCTCTAAATACTGAATTAGCAGTTGTGTCCTCTTTCTCATTTTTAGTGTTGCTTTTTTCTGTTTTTCTTCTTTTTAAAAATCAGGCTAACCTGTGATTTGTGTGCTCTGTCTTTTCAAAGTATCATCTTTTGCTTTATTAGTCAAGTTAGTTTCTTTGTTTTTTCTTTCATTAATTGCTGTTTTGTCCTTATTCTTTCTTTCTGCTATCTTGGTGTTTAAAAATTATTTTTAAAGTTCTTTTTAAACTATAAAATCTTGTTAATATAATATTTTATTCTTGTTATTGTGGATCAGCCTTTAACAGGCTATTTAAGGCACAATGTAACCCAACACCCATAGGTAAAACTCTAAAGTCAGCAGCCACGTATCAGGCAGGAAACTAACACAGTAGAAGGAAAGTAACTGGACTTTCACAGGTTTAGGTAGAACTCTGCTGTGTTCACACTTATTCTACTTTGTCATCTTGAGCAACTTGCTTAATCTCTCTGACTTGTGTATAAAACTGTGGATAGTGGTTGTGAAATTTTGTGAAAAGTAAGTGAGAAAATATGTGTAAGAAGCATGGTTCCTAAATGTAGAAGGCATGTTCAAAACCTCCTTCTCCAGTATTTGAGTGCATGATACATAAGGTTTGATCATACACTCCATCCCAAAGAACTCACAAATAAATAACTGAAGTAGAAGAGATATGTCAGGGAAAAAGGGAGTGAACTTGAATTCTTATGAAGGTGAGGGCTGGTGTGGAGGAAGAAGGGGAGAATTGTGCTCTAGATGGAAGGGTAACATAAAACAGAAAGTAACATGATGTAGATGTTTGTGGACCCGTGGGCTGGCATGGATCTGTAAGCATCCCCCTGAAGCCCATGCCATTTGCCTGGTGGGTAGACAGAGGAAGAGGAAGGAGAGTTAACTGCTGTGATGATCATATGAGACAGCCTTGCTACCAGGTGTCTCTGGCTTGGAGGCACCGAGTGGAGAATTAGTCAGGTAGAAGCATTCAGCAGGTGAGCCCAGGAGAGTATGGACTGCATCTCTGTGATTGGGGGTTGGCTGTACCAGAGTCCAGGCACCACTGCTTAGCCAGTCATTGCATGGCCTCTGCCATTTTTGAATCAAGCAAGCATGGGCTACTCCCAGATTAGAAGCACCTGGGGTTGATTTGACAGTGGGAGTCATTGGGTTGGCTCTGCTGTGGAAGACTCAGGAGGAGCAGAGCAAAACCTGTGGTGGGAAAAGTACTTTAATTAAGTTTTTGGGTATAATTTAATAAACAACATATTAGACACTGCTTATGGTGTAAACTTTTGTGTTTGTGTTTTCTGTCCCTGTGAGAGGGCAGAACTGGCCTTGAGCAACTGGCCTTGAGCAGAGGCTTGGTAAATATCAGTTCCCTTTCACCTACCTTCTTGTTTCCTCTCTTCCCCCCCCCCCCCAGTTCTTCTGGGCTGTGCCCTCAACTCTGCTGTTACAGGGAGACACCCTTCTGCAGTAGCAGAGTACTGGCCCTCTCCTTTCCCCTTCCCCTTCCTTCTACTGCTCTTGGCCGTCTGGGTGGAGGAACGCGATGGTGGGGAGTGGTGGGCTCTCTTGGTGGCATCAGGATAGTAGGTTTTTAACCTGGCCCCTGACTCCTCGGTTCCCCTTTCTCTCTTGCTGCTCTTAAATGATACTGAAGACTGACACTGAACGATCTAATCTCCTGCCTCTGTACTTCAAGAGTACACTTGTGCCCTTAGCACTGGACAAGAGGCCCTTCCTCCCCACGGGTCTAGGAGTCCACAGGGCCAAGCAACGTATCCACCTGGAGCCTGTGCCTAGATTCGCCCTGCCTTCTGAAACACCTTCCAGGCACTCTGGGTACTGGATTTCCCTGCCCCAAAGCCCCAAGCCTGCTTTTAGGGCCTTCTTGGCCTCCTCATGGGAGTTCCTATTAAGGATAGACAGGGAAGCCAGTGTGCACACCCTTAGGCCCAAGGGGTGTCTAGAAGGCAGTTGTTTGTAGAAGGTGTGACTAGGGCTTGAGGAGCTGGCTCAGTGTCCACAAGTATGCACAAATAAGGCCCTTTGTCTTGGACAGAGCTGGGGGTAGAAAGAGAAGGGTACCTGGCCCCTTTGGCGAGTCGCATTCCGGTTAGAATTCTCAGGTCAGACCTGGCCTTTCAAGCCATTCTGAGGGTCAAGGTAGGCGAATAGAACATATTTGTTAGGTTAATTTATAGCCTTTCAGTATTTAGACATATGGGAGGAGGTGAGCCTCCATTTGTACTTTTGCCCTGAACCTTCTGTTGGTAGCAGTGGACCTGCATAAGAGCCTGGCTCCAGCTCCTGTTGGCATTGGGAGGATCAAGGCTGGGTAAAGAGCATGCTCCCTCCACCCCAGGGTAAGCTCCATCGGGCAGGGACCATCACTGCTCCAGCTCTCCATTGTTTCTTAGAACAAAGCCTGGCACATACTTGTTAAATGAAAGAAGGAATAGTCATGAGATCTGAGCAGCAGTGGAAGGGAGGGAATTATTCACCAGTGGAGGGGAAGAGAAGGGAAGTTCCCTTCATCACTGGGGTGAGATTATGTGTAACAGAAGAAGAGTCAGCTGTTCCAGGATGCTCTTCAGTATCCATTTTCCTCTTGGATCATGCAGAGTTTGAAAAGTTATGTAACATTTAGGGACAGTTATGTGAATTTGTTAATATATTGTTGTTTGACTTTGTACCTGTAGCATGTTTTCTCTCTGAGGGAAGGAAACTTCACAATAATGACCTGATTCACATTTTCACCAGAAATATCCATTACAGGATGGTATGTAGTTCAACTAAGTTGAAAGGAAGGAAGGAAGGAAGGAGCAAAACAAACATAAACAACCCCCCCCCCAAGGCTACCAGAGTTGGTTAAATGGAGACAAATAAATAGGAAATATGTTGTAAAACTATTGTGTTTGTTTTTGATCATTGAGACTAAATTTGAAAGCAAAATGGGAATGTTATATTTTATGACTATCTTTTCATGTAAGTCCTAGCACTATTTTGAAAGCATTTTCAAAATAAATAAAACTATCTATGGGAGTTAGATTCAAGGAAAGTCAAGGTTTTCATAGTGAAGAATGCTTAGTTCAAGGTGACTTGAGTGATTAAGTTCACTTGTAATCCAAATCATCTGTGGGGACCAGAGGTGGGGGAGTGCAGAAGAGAACGTGAAGTGGAATTCCTCCTGTGTAATGGTCCTTTTTTGAGGAACGTACAGTAACTGAAACTTAGTAAAATAGTATATACTGATCTTGTTTCCGGCTTCAGAAAATATGCAACAACTCTTTCTGTCTAATGCTCAAGAGAAGTGTAAGCATTCATATTTCCAAACCAGAAGATATCATTTTCCTTTTATATTTAATTAGAAGTAAGCCAAGTCACTTAATGTTTTGATCTATGATCATACTTATGGGTTTAGATATTGAGAATCTTTTACATTTTAAAGGAGCATTTAAAAAATCTAAAGTAGGAGACACTGTGCTCTCATGAATGTAAATGCAGAACACATGGAGGACTTAGACTACTAGTGCTAATTTGAGAATTGGTAGTTCCTAAAAAAATTATTATTTTTTCTGTAATTGTGGCATCCCTTCCCACTATCTCTTTAACACCACGCAAAAATTGAAAGAGTTTCACAGTAAAGAAAACAAAAAATAATTGTCATCTTTTATAACTTATAATTTTAAAAAGTTATTCTGATATTTTAGGGTTTTCTTAAAAGAGATAAAGAAAATGTGTTTTTGCTGCTGCTAGATTATTTTTTATTACATGAAAATTCTGTGTATTATTACTTTAATTACCACTTTCTGAACAAGGATATCAAAATAAGTAGGTGGTTTCATTATGTTGTTATTTGCACTCACTTTATCTTTCCTCCTTATCCTTATCTACATTTATATTTCGAAGAGAAAAATCTTTGCTTTTGGAAATGGTTTAACCCAGCCAATTAGGGCAGGAAAATTAAGGATGTCCTTGCTATTGGAAATTTGCCCTCCATCTGTGGGCATTGTGTCCCTCAAGCCAAGTCTGCCTTGACCTTGGTTTCTGGAGTCCGGGATAGGTGACTGCCTTGTTGACAGAGTAAGGGTGGAGGACAAAAAGTAGCAGCAGGGAATGTGGATAAGAAATGGAGGTGTGGAGGCGGCAGTGGTTGTCCTTCACTTAAGTATAGTCTAAGTAAGTGATTCCCAATGCTGGTCTGAGACAACATTTTTGTGGGTTTAGAAAAACATGGACAATGTACTGAGCTTTTTATTAAAACTGAGGTTATTTAGCTTAAGGAATTAAATGGTAAAGTGGTAAAATGGTGTTAATTGTGCTAGTTTTTTTTTCTCTTAAATATCTTTGACAAAATATTAAGCTACTGTATGTCAGTCTGCAGAATGTTTTTGGAATTTTATTGTTCTGTGAAACCCCAAGTCTACCGTTCATTCTTTTAGTGGCAGCAACAATTACTTTGTTAGCGTTTGGTCTTTTTTCCTAGCAGTGGGAATTGTTTCTATGAAAATTATTTGAAATGCTCACATCTGTTAATTAATTTTAGAATATTTTATGTGTGTATATATGTTTGTATGTATGTGTTTTATGTATCTATGTATTAAGGAGATCAACCTACTGCTAATGCCTATGTTGTCTTTAGGTCAGGGGATAGGGAATTGGGCTTTCAGTTTGCTTTATCTTGAGTTATATCAAGTTATATGCTGTGCTTTCTTTTTTCTAAAAGTTGATAATTTACAGTGCTGGATCTTAGTGAAAAAACTTGAGGAAAGGAAGTTTTATAGTTCTTTAGAGTGTTTTCACATGTACTATCTCATTTAATTCTCACTGCTTGGAGTCATAGAGATAGCATTATTCATTTGAGAATTTCAGTTATGAGCAAGGAGTTTACTGTATCTTTTTTTGTTTTGTTTTTGAGGAGGGACTTTTTTTTTTTTTTTTTTTTTTTTTTTGCGGTACGCAGGCCTCTCACTGTTGTGGCCTCTCCCGTTGCGGAGCACAGGCTCCGGACGCACAGGCTCAGCGGCCATGGCTCACGGGCCTAGCTGCTCCGCGGCATGTGGGATCTTCCCGGATCGGGGCACGAACCCGCGTCCCCTGCATCGGCAGGCAGACTCTCAACCACTGCTCCATCAGGGAAGCCCGAGGAGGGACATTTTTAAGGATGCTCAAGATTAGAGCAAAATATGTACTAGAATTCGAAATGAAATGGAATCTCAGACTCATTATCCCATCGCTTGTCATATGCTTATAGAAAAGAGTAGAAATGTAATTCACAGGTGAACTTTGTTGTAACAATCTCAGGTCTCTCTGAAAGGGCATGCAATTTGATCCTTAACTCAGAATAATTAAGAATAATGTAGTTAAAAGAAATAAAACCTTTGAGGAAAAGAACTTTCTGGAATTCTTTGAGTTCTGTAGAGAGATGTTGGGCATTTTGTTAACATTGATGTTTAGTGTATATTAAGTACTTTTTAAAATTTAATTTTTGTCCAATTAAAAGAATACATGGGGAATTTGCTGGTGGTCCAGTGGTTTGGAATATGAGCTTCCACTGCACGGGGCACAGGTTTGATCCCTGGCCAGGGAACTAAGATCCTGCATGCCACATGGCAAGGCCAACAAAAAAAAGTCAAAACAATAATAATAACAAAGTAAAATAAAAGAATGCATGCATTTTAATATGTTGTTGAGTCCAAGAGTGAGAAGCAAGGCCTAGGATTCAATGTAATATGAAAAGTTGCAGAGTGAAGGACTCTAAATTTGACTTTGAGAAGGTTACCAGTAAAGATAAAAGATGTCTGAAACTGTCTGTGGATTCTAATAATAAATCCAGCATCGTTTTCCAAGTTAAGCCCCTATCTAAATAGCTTATTTTCTTCTTCATTCCCAAGTCTTTTCAGGGTCTCTTGCTTTGAAACTGTTAAATGCAAATAACATTATTTTCATTTATTTGTCTAATGTGTTTAAGTTAGCAAACTAGCATTGATTTAAAAAATTAAGAATGCTTAATGCTGGCAAAGGTCCAGTGAAATTAGTACTTTTATATCCTGCAGTCAGAATGAATTTAAGCTTTTTTTGAAAGCAGTTTGTCAGTACAGCATAAGAACTTTAAATGTGACCTTTTACTTCTACTTCTGGGTTCCTATTCTAAGAAATAATCAGAAATACATACAAACTTTATGCACAAAGATGTTCACCGTAATATTATTCATAATAATGAACAAAAAGAGGACCTTTGGGCTATTTCCAATAAGTGGGAATAGTTAGAAAAATTATATAGTCAAGCAATAATATATTTATATAGCTTCTGAACTGATACATGCTGAAAAGTTTGAATTAAATGAGAAAAGAAAACACTTATGCTAGAATGTTAAGAGGAGAAAAAAACAGGATGTAAGATTTATACAACTTCCAGTTATTAGGGATTGACAGCAGCTCTTGACGTTCCAGTGTGCCTTTACCTTCCTGACGAATTGATGTACTATCATTGCTGAATAGTGGCTTTGTGATTCACTCAGTCAAGTCAGCAACCACTCGTTTCCCATTCACTCTGCCAGATATTAAGCTGGGCCCTGAGGTACAAAGATGAAGAGCCTAAAGTCTCTAGTATCTGAATGCAAACCTGATGTTCACTCATAAGTGTTTACTAGTATGGAGTTCTAGTTAAATCTCACCGCCTGGATTTCTTTCCTGGGTGGAAGGCTTTGTTTGCTTTAGGAATCAAGGTGGGACAAACGAAAGCACAGCCTAAAAGTGGCCTGGAAATCCAGCTTACCTTAGGAAATCTTAAGGGGGCTATTTGGTCTGAACAATTTCAGAATGCATATTTGGGGGGGAACCTGTAGATCCTAGAATTAAGATTTGGGATTAAGATTCGATATGCTTTTTTTTTTTAACATCTTTATTGGAGCATAATTGCTTTACAATGGTGTGTTAGTTTCTGCTTTACAACAAAGTGGATTAGTTATACATATACATATGTTCCCATAACTCTTCCCTCTTGCGTCTCCCTCCCTCCCACCCTCCCTATCCCACCCCTCTAGGTGGTCTCAAAGCACCGAGCTGATGTCCCTGTGCTATGCGGCTGCTTCCCACTAGCTATCCACCCTACGTTTGGTAGTGTATATATATCCAAGCCACTCTCTCACTTCGTCACAGCTTACCCTTCCCTCTCCCCATATTCTCAAGGCCATGCTCTAGTAGGTCTGTGTTTTATTCCTGTCCTACCCCTAGTCTCTTCATGACATTTTTTGTCTTAGATTCCATATATATGTGTTAGCATACGGTATTTGTTTTTCTCCTTCTGACTTACTTCACTCTGTATGACAGACTCCAGGTCTATCCACCTCACTACAAATAACTCAGTTTCATTTCTTTTTATGGCTGAGTAATATTCCATTGTATATATGTGCCACATCTTCTTTATCCATTCATCTGTTAATGGACACCTAGGTTGCTTCCATGTCCTGGCCATTGTAAATAGAGCTGCAGTGAACTGTCGTGTCCACATTCCTCCCTCCTTTGGGATCCTAAAGATCTTCATCCCGTCTGGTTTGCACTAGTCTGTGCTGTCAAGCTGGGATGGGTCTGTCTTCCCCACTTAATGGAGAATCCCTAAAAGGCAGGTACCAAGACTTAACCTTTTAGTCTACTTCCCTTCAGCCTTTCACAATGTCTTGCAAATGGTAGGTACTGAATAAATGCTTGGAAAAAAAAGAATTACTGATTTCCATACAGTTAATAACCAGTGTGATACAGAATAGATGGATGAAGAAAAACCAGGTTAACATTTGAGTGACATACAAAACACATGGCCTCCTCAGTGCCATCACTCTTCAGGGGTGAGCTTGTAGGAAGAATATCTACTCTGTTTTACAAGCCAGTGAGGTTATATAGTGTTTCATACCTACTATTGATATCTCACCAGAACTTAATAAATTTGAAATGAATTATAAAGCAACATAAGCTCCTTGGAAGAAAAGTGCTATGCATATCTGAATTGGAAATTTGATTATTTTTAACTCCAGTGGGAGTTCAGTGGCAAATGAAAAGTGAAAAAGGGCTTAAGATTTGGAGGAAAACATTTTGTAAAAAGAATATGAGTGTGCTAATTATAAAAAATGCTTGAGATTAGTCATATGATAGAATATAAACATATGAGAATTACTATATAGGTACATGTGCATTTATAAATATATGTAGGTATATATGGAAAAAGTTAATCAGTGTTTCTCATATCAGCACCAGTAAGTATATTGCAGTTGTGATTGATAAAAACAAAAATTGTTGAAAACATCAATAAATATTCTCTGAGTCTTACGTTTCAAAACTGTACTAGTAATGCAAGAGATTTCTGTGTGTTAATTTTGTATCCTGCTACTTTACCAAATTCATTGATTAGCTCTCATCGTTTTCTGGTAGCATCTTTAGGATTCTCTATGTATAGTATCATGTCATCTGCAAACAGTGACAGTTTTACTTCTTCTTTTCGGATTTGGATTCCTTTTATTTCTTTTCTTCTCTGATTGCTGTGGCTAAAACTTCCAAAACTATGTTGAATAATAGTGGTGAGAGTGGGCAACCGTGTCTTGTTCCTGATATTAGAGGAAATGGTTTCAGTTTTTCACTACTGAGAACGATGTTGGCTGTGGGTTTGTCATATATGGCCTTTATTATGTTGAGGTAGGTTCCGTTTCTGCCCACTTTTTGAAGAGTTTTTATCATAAATGGGTGTTGAATTTTGTCAAAAGCTTTTTCCGCATCTATTGAGATTATCATGTGGTTTTTCTCCTTCAGTTTGTTAATATGGTGTATCACGTTGATTGATTTGTGAATACTGAAGAATCCTTGCATTCCTGGGATAAACCCCACTTGATCATGGTGTATGACCCTTTTAATATGCTGTTAGATTCTGTTTGCTAGTATTTTGTTGAGGATTTTTGTTCATCAGTGGTATTGGCCTGTAGTTTTCTTTCTTTGTGACATCTTTGTCTGGTTTTAGTGTCAGGGTGATGGTGGACTTGTAGAATGAGTTTGGGAGTGTTCCTCCCTCTGCTATATTTTGGAAGAGTTTGAGAAGGATAGGTGTTAGCTCTTCTCTAAATGTTTGATAGAATTCACCTGTGAAGCCATCTGGTCCTGGGCTTTTGTTTGTTGGAAGATTTTAAATCACAGTTTCAATTTCACTGCTTCTGATTGGACTGTTTATATTTTCTATTTCTTCCAGGTTCAGTCTCAGAAGGTTGTGCTTTTCTAAGAATTTTTCCATTTCTTCCAGATTGTTCATTTTATTGGCATAGAGTTGCTTGTAGTAATCTCTCATGATCCTTTGTATTTCTGCAGTGTCAGTTGTTACTTCTTTTTCATTTCCAAGTCTGTTGATTTGAGTCTTCTCCCTTTTCTTCTTGATGAGTCTGGCTAATGATTTACCAATTTTGTTTATCTTCTCAAAGAACTAGCTTTTAGTTTTATTGATCTTTGCTATTGTTTCTGTCATTTCTTTTTCATTTATTTCTGATCTTATCTTTATGATTTCCTTCCTCTGCTAACTTGGGTTTTTTTGTTGTTGTTGTTCTTCTTTTTTCTAATTGCTTTACATGTAGGGTTAGGTTGTTTATTTGAGATTTTTGTTTCTTGAGGTAGGATTGTATTGCTATAAACTTCTCTCTTAGAACTGCTTTTGGGTTTTGGGTCAGAGGTTTTGGGTCATGATGTTTCATGTTATGTGTTTCCTCTTTGATTTCTTCAGTGATCTCTTGGTTATATAGTAGCCTCCATGTGTTTGTATTTTTTATAGATTTTTTTCCCTGTAATTGATATCTAGTCTCATAGCATTGTGGTTGGAAAAGATACTTGATACGATTTCAGTTTTCTTAAATTTACCAAGGCTTGATTTGTGACCCAATATATGATCGATCCTGGAGAATGTTCCATGAGCACTCGAGAACAAAGTGTATTCTGTTGTTTCTGGATGGAATGTCCTATAAATATCAGTTAAGTCAGTTAATATCAGTTAATGTATCATTTGAAGCTTGTGTTTCCTTATTTATGTTCATTTTGGATGGTCTGTCCGTTGGTGAAAGTGGGGTGTTAAAGTCCCCTACTATGATTGTGTTACTGTCGATTTCCCCTTTTATGGCTGTTAACATTTGCCGTATTGAGGTGCTCCTATGTTGGGTGCATAAATATTTACAATTGTTATATCTTCTTCATGGATTGATCCCTTGATCATTATGTAGTGTCCTTCTTTGTCTCTTGTAATAGTCTTTATTTTAAAGTCTATATTTTCTGATATGAGAATTGCTACTCCAGCTTTCTTTTGATTTCTGTTTGCACGGAATATCTTTTTCCATCCCCTTACTTTCAGTCTGTATGTGTCCCTTGGTCTGAAGTGAGTCTCTTGTAGACAGCATATATATGGGTCTTGTTTTTGTATCCATTCAGCCAGTGTATGTCTTTTGGTTGGAGCATTTAATCCATTTACATTTAAGGTAATTATCGATATGTATGTTCCTATTACCATTTTCTTAATTGTTTTGGGTTTGTTATTGTAGGTCTTTTCCTTCTCTTGTGTTTCCTGCCTAGAGCAGTTCCTTTAGCATTTGTTGTAAAGCTGGTTTGGTGGTGCTGAATTCTCTTAGCTTTTGCTTGTCTGTAAAGGTTTTAATTGCTCCATCAAATCTGAATGAGATCCTTGCTGGGTAGAGTAATCTTGGTTGTAGTCTTTTCTCCTTCATCACTTTAAATATGTCCTGCCACTCCCTTCCTGGCTTGCAGAGTTTCTGCTGAAAGATCAGCTGTTAACCTTATGGGCATTCCCTTGTGTGTTATTTGTTGTTCTTCTCTTGCTGCTTTTACTACTTTTTCTTTGAATTTAATTTTTGATAGTTTGATTAATATGTGTCTTGGCATTTTTCTCCTTAGATTTATCCTGTATGGGACTGTCTGTGCTTCCTGGACTTGATTAACTATTTCCTTTCCCATGTTAGGGAAGTTTGCAACTTTAATCTCCTCAAATATTTTCTCAGACCTTTTCTTTTTCTCTTCTTCTGAGACCCGTATAATTCGAATGTTGGTGTGTTTAATGTCCTGGAGGTCTCTGAGACTGTCCTCAATTGTTTTCATTCTTTTTTCTTTATTCTGCTCTGTGGCAGTTATTTACACTATTTTATCTTCCAGGTCTAGGGTATTTTTTTTTTTTTTTTTTTTGTGGTACGCGGGCCTCTCACTGTTGTGGCCTCTCCTGTTGTGGAGCACAGGCTCCAGACGCACAGGCTCAGTAGCCATGGCTCAGGGGCCCAGCTGCCCTGCAGCATGTGGGATCTTCCTGGACCTGGGCACACACCCGTGTCCCCTGCATCAGCAGGTGGGCTCTCAACCACTGCGCCACCAGGGAAGCCCCTTCTAGGGTATTTTTAACTTCATTTATTGTGTTGTTCATCTTTGTTTGTTTTCCCTTTAGTTCTTTTAGGTGCTTGTTAAATGTTTCTTGTATTTTCTCCATTCTATTTCCAAGATTTTGGATCATGTTTACTATCATTACTCTGAATTCTTTTTCGGGTAGACTGCCTATTTCCTTTCCATTTGTTTGGTCTGGTGGGTTTTTACCTTGCTCCTTCATCTGCTTAATATTTCTCTGTTTTCTTATTTTGGTTAACTTACTGTGTTTGGTGTCTCTTTTTCGCAGGCTGCAGGTTCATAGTTCCTGTTATTTTTGGTGTTTGCTCCCAGTGGGTGAGGTTGGTTCAGTGGCTTGTGTAGGCTTCCTGGTGGAGCAGAGTGGTACCTGTATTCTGGTGGGTGGGGCTGTATATCTTGTCTTTCTGGTTGGCAGGGTCACGTCTGGTGATGTGTTTTGGAGTGTCTGTGAACTTAGTATGACTTTAGGCAGCCTCTCTGTTAGTGGGTGGGGTTGTGTTCCTGTCTTCCTAGTTATTTGGCATGGGGCATCCAGCACTGGAGCTTGCTGGCTGTTGGGTGGAGCTGGGTCTTAGTGTTGAGATGAAGATCTCTGGGAGAGCTCTCGCTGATTGATATTACTTGGGGCCTGGAGGTTTCTGGTCGTCCAGTGTTCTTCACTTGGCCCTACCACCTCGGAGGCTCAGGCCCGACACCTGGCCGGAGCACCAAGACCCTGTCAGCCACACGATCAGAAGAAAAGGAGGAGAGAAACCACTCCCCCCCCCAAAAAATCACAAAAAAACAACAACATAAAAATGAACAGACAGAACCCTAGGACTAATGGTAAAAGCAAACCTATACAAGCAAAATCACACAAAGAAGTGTACACATACTAACAAAAAGAGAAAAAGGAAAAAAAGTATATATATATAAAGGAAGAGAGCAGCCAGACCAATAAGCAAGTCCACCAATGATAATAAGCACTAAATACTATACTAAGATAAACATAAAACCGAAACAAATTAGATGCAGAAGGCAAACCTCAAGCCTACAGTTGCTCCCAAAGTCTAGTGCCTCAATTTCGAGAACACTTGTTGTCTATTCAGATATTCTTCAGGTGCAGGGTGTATCAAGTTGACTGTGGGGTTCTAATCTGCTACTTCTGAGGCTGCACTGAGAAATTCCCCTTTCTCTTCTTTGTTCGCACAACTCCTGGGGTTTAGTTTTGGTTTTGGCCCCGCCTCTGCGTGTAGGTCACCCTTAGGCATCTGTTTCCCGCTCAGACAAGAGGGGGTTAAAGCAGCGGCTGATTAGGGCTCTCTTGCTCATTCAGGCCAGGGGGAGGGAGGGATACGGTAGTCATAATTGGAATGTGGGGTGAGCCTGCAGTGGCAGAGGCCAGCATGACGTTGCAACAGGGTGAGGTGCACTGTGTGTTCTCCCAGAGAAATTGTCCCTGGATTGCAGGACCCTGGCAGTGGCATGCTGCAGAGGCTCCTGGGGGTCTGTGGATAGTGACCTGCGCTTGTACACAGGATTTTTGGTGCCAGCGGCAGCAGCGTTAGCATTTCGTGCCCATCCCTGGGGGTGCAAGCTGATAGCCACGGCTCATGCCTGTCTCTGGAGCTCACTTAGGCGGTGCTCTACCTTCTGTGGGCACGTGGGGAAGGAATCCCCTCTCCTCGCGCACCCCAAAACAAAGGTCTCTTGCCTCTCTGGCAGCTCCAGACTTTTCCCAGCCTCCCTCCCGGCTAGCCGTGGTGCACTAGCCCCCTTCAGGCTGTGTTTACACAGCCAACCCCAGTCCTCTCCCCGGGATCTGACGTCCAAAGCCTGAGCCTCAGCTCCCAGCCCCCGCCCTTCCTGGCGGGTGAGCAGACAAGCGTCTCGGACTGGTGAGTGTTGGTCTGCAACGATCCTCTGTGCGGGAATCTCTCCGCTTTGCCCTCCTCACCCCTGTGGCTGCGCTCTCCTCCACGGCTCCGAAGCTTCTCCCTCTGCCACCCGCAGTCTCTGCCAGTGAAGGGAACCTTTCCTCCTTCACAGCTCCCTCCCATTGGTGCAGGTCCTGTCCCTATTTTGTTGTCTCTGTTTTTTCTTTTTCTTTTGCCCTACCCAGGTACGTGGGGAGTTTCTTGCCTTTTGGGAGGTCTGAGGTCTTCTGCCAGCATTCGGTGGGTGTTCTACAGGAGAAGTTCCACATGTAGGTGTATTTTTGATGTATTTATGAGGAGCAAGGTGATCTCCACGTCTTACTCCTCCGCCATCTTGAAGGTCCAGCCACACTGTATTATTATGATACACATCTCATCTTCCCACCAGCTCGCAAGCTTTCAGAGTATAAAGAGTGATATATGTTATGTTCTACCAACTTTTGTTGATTATCTAGTGTGACTGGTATCATGCTGTGCCTTTCCATGTGCTAACCTTATTTAAATCATCTGCATTTTACGGAAGATCAAAGTGAGCAAGTACTGGAGATTGCAGAACAGGTGCAAAGCGAATATTTGAAATCTGTCTTGATGTTGAATCTAGAGCTATTTCTTCCGTGAGCAGAAGCCTCATGGAATCCTCAGTGGAGGGCCTTGCATCTAGGAAACACACAATAGAGTCGATGGAATGAATAAACATGAATCACCTTAACTGTCACCTAAGGAGAGTTTTGCATATTAAAAATATACCGGGAAGTTGTAATAGTCTTAAACTTTTGGATTTCATATATTCAGCTCTGTACTAGACAATCTTGAGTGTCCAAGACTATCTTGGATTCACTCCTACCCACTTCTCAACTGGCATGCCCTTCCCTCATGCACTGCTTTTGTAAATGGCAGCACCATCTACCCAGTTCGCCCAAGACATCTGGGAATGTTCCTGAACTGTCCCTTCTGTAACTGCCCTCCTTCTCTTCCCCATCTAATGGAATATTGAATTCTAGAAATTCTACCTTTTAATTATCTCTTGAATCTGTACCATCCTCCCTGTCATTTGGGGTCATTATGATTGCCTTCAGGTTTTCTTCTCTCAATACCATCCTCCACAGTTCTACTAGAACTTGATTTCTAACATGGAAATCTGATCATCTCACCAGTGGAAAATTCCTTTTTGGTAGCCCCCTGCTGCCGACTTGTCAACATGGCATATGTGTCTTTTTATGATCTGAATTCCAATTCTCTGTCCAGTGTCAGCTTCCACCTTTACCCTCTTGGCAACACAGGTCATTTTCCAGGACAAGTCCTGCTCTCAGATGTTTGTGACTTTGGACTTGGAATGCCTCTCCCTACCTGGTGAGTTCCTAAACGTCCTTAAGGACTGAACTCAAAAGCCATGACTTTGTGAGACATCGCTGAAGCCCTTGGGCGGGGAGGGGTGACAGAGCAGGGGTGGTGGTGGTTAGACACACCCTCCTCTGTTTGCAGCTCAGTTCTTACTTAGAGTTGAGTTGTAATATATTCGCTTATGCGTCTCTTTCCGCTCTTAGATTATGAGCAAACTTGTCTTTGTAGTCTAGGGCCAGGCGTGTAACCACTGAACGGTCATAAATGCTTATAGAGTTCAACCAATTCTGAATAATAAATAGGCTTTTCCTCTGCCCTTCCCACCTGTAGGAGCTAATGTTGACTGTTGTATAAATCTGCTTGTAATCTCACTAACTTGCAACCCCACATTTGCTCTTTGAAAAGCATTCAGAACATCTGGGAAATACTCTTCCTCCAATCTCTAGTCTGAACTATGGCCAGTTAGACCTTTGACAGACAAAAGAAACATACGTTTTTAAAAAGGGGATGGACAATACCTAATACACTGACTCCCCTAATTTACTCTTTGAAAGATAATTGGATTGAGAATTCATATACTGAGACTCAATGTTAAGAAAAAGAAAAGTATTTGCATTAGTAGCAAAAGTATTTGCATTAGTAGTATTTGCATTAGTATTTGCATTATGAGCAAAGACATAACTGAATTTGTTTATTATCCTGTCTAATTCTGATCTTATTAGAAACATTCAGGCAGATTTTTCTGAAATATCCTGAACGTGCTTATTTTAATCAGTGGTCTCTATTCTGTTTCCCCCTCTACTTCACAGCAGAGTTTGTCATTTTTTTCTTTTTTTTGGAAGAGTCAAGATCTTTAAGGTTACACCTCTGTTTTCTATCATTACAAATTTGAAAAGCCTTTGTTGTTTTTATCAATAAAATATATCTGTTGAGTTTTTTAACTGAAATTTTTCTTCAGGAAAATCCTGAAAAGTAAAGAGAAAAAAAATCATTAGCAGCCCAATCATTTAGGGATAACATTTTGGAGAAGTTAACTTTACTCCTTTCCCCGCCTGGGTTTATATGGTTGCAGGTGTGTTTTATGTGGTGTGTGTATGTGTGTGTATTCTTTGTGATAAACTTAGGATCTTAATGTATAGTATATGTTGTTTTGAAATGTGCTTTTTATTATTTTAACAATGTATAGTGAGATGAACATTTCCCCATGCCCTTACATATTCTTCTATAATATCATTTCAATAGTTTCCTCTGCTTACTGTAAAGGGAGTAAAAAGCTCATTGTCATTCAGTCCATCAATTCAGAATTATAAAGAAGAAATACAATCACTGTTTTGTGTCTATACTTTGAGACTGTTTTTCTATTCTTGATCTTCTTTAAAAGAGCTATTTACATGTTGGTGGAAATACTTGTCAGGATTATGATCTGACATGCCTTAACTCTTCCTGGTGTTTATTCTAAGAGTGAAATTGGGTATTTTGTTGTTTTGAATGTAAGAAAGCATTTGATCCTGTTCCTTTATAATACGCCCTTGAGAAATGGGATAGTAGGAGATCCCTTGGAGAATATGAGCAAACTTACTTTCGTGCATGTACCTCTGTTGCGCAATGTGCTAATAGTAGCCTTATTGAATATTTCCCAATCATAGAATGTGTACATGCACTTTCGCAGTTTAAAACCAAAAATATAGTAAATGGGGTTTCACAAACATCATGGTGTTTGAAACGATCCCATTTGTTAATTTGTAGTTCTATGACTATACCTTTTTTAAAAAAACAAAAACAAAAACTAAGGCTTGTACACATTTTTCTAGGCAGCTAGTATAACAATATGAGTGTCCTGAAAGACCCCAGGACTTCTGTTAAAGCTGGTGCATTTTGGATAAGTGTCATTGATACTGTACCCCTGGGAATACCACCTAGTAAATGCACTGATATAATAGATTTGTAGTAGTATGTGAAAATTTTACCTTATAACAATATCAAAATATTTAAGCCATACATTTATGGTTATAGTACAGTTTTGAGATGATTAAATTCATCCAGTATTTGGCCCCTGTCTTAGAAGGAGACATCTATGTCACAGTCAAATTCTGTGACATTTGACTTGGCGTGGGATTGTAATTTAAGGCAGTTACCTGGAGACCCCTTTTGCAGGTGCTGTGATGGAATAGGCCAATTTATTTCCCTGGAGAGTGGCATGCAGTTCTACTTCAGGGCTAAGATCTCAACCTTGGCGTATTGGAACATTAATAAGCAAAATCTGGATAGCATTAAAATTTTCTAGGAATAAACAGGGGGCCTTTCTTCATGAGCTAGCCTGAGTGTTATTACCAGAGATCGGTGATGTAATGGTACTTAACCCATCTTTCATGGCACCACTTTGGCAATAATAGCAGTTTATTTAAATCCTCTGTTTGAGGATTTAATATTAGCCTAGCTTTTAGTGTGTGTGTGTGTGTGTGTGGTACGCGGACCTCTCACTGTTGTGGCGTCTCCTGTTGCGGAGCACAGGCTCCAGACACGCAGGCTCAGCGGCCCCATGGCTCACAGGCCCAGCCGCTCTGCGGCATGTGGGATCTTACCGAACCGGGCACGAACCCATGTCCCCTGCGTTCGCAGGCGGACCCTCAACCACTGCACCACCAGGGAAGCCCCTAGCCCTGCTTTTCTAGTGAGGAAATGAGTAGAGGTGAAGCTGCTTACTTTCTCTGAACTTATATTTGAAATCACATAGATAAGGGGTGGACACTGAGCATTTCTATTCTTATTTAATAGTTACCTTGGATGCTGGGTCCCAGTCTTTGTTACCAGGTTAAAATATCATTCCATTCATTAAGCCTTGCTAAACATAGGGCAGAGTGTACACTAATAATTAAGGGTGCTTCATCCTGTGTGTCTTCTTCCCATTTCTGTCCCTTCCAGGGGAAGGCTGCCACCCACACCCTGGGCCCTGAGAGGATGCTCAGTGTTGCTGCTGATTTTATTTTTGTTAGGAACACTCATGTGTGTAATGCTGGCAGAGTGCATGGGCTTGTGGCTTTTCCAAAATCGTAGTTTTTCTCTGAGCCCAGGGGCATTGCATCTGCAGCATATGATGGTGTGAAGCTTAGCCACCCTCCCTGTACTCTGACATAATGAGAAGCTGTGTCTGACTGCTTGGTCCCACTGGCTAGCATTAAAGTGGGGAAACAGGCAAGCAGCTGAGCTGGAGGCTCTGGAGAGCTAGGAAGATACCATTTAGTTTGCATACAGAAATGTGTGACCTCATGTGAGGTCTCTGGTAGAGCTTCGAGAGCATTTTCTCACTTTCTCAATTTCTCTTTGCCCCTCTTTTGTTTCTTTCTTTCTCTCTTTCCTTCCTTCCTCCCTCCTCTTTCTTTTTTCCTTCTGTTTTTCTCTTTCTCCCTTCCTTCCTTACCTTCTCTGTCTCTTTCTTCCTTCCTTCCCTTTCTTTCCTTCCTTTCCTTTCTTCCCTATTTCTCTCCCCCCACCCCCGTGCCCCTGGCCCTTACAGAATAACAAAAGGCTGCAGTAACTGAGGTCTGGGTTGGATTCTGCCCCCCAAAGAAGTCAACCATCACAAGGACTGTGGTGCCAGAATCTGGATCTGGGATACCATCACACCTTCTATAAAATTTACAATTGCTGTGTGATATAGGTGGGGAAATTATAGATGCTGTGTTTGGTATTGGTACGTGATAGGACAGAGTGGTATGATAGAAGACAGGTAGTTCTGAAGTGATTCAGGGATTTGTCTTCCTATGTTTTGTGAGTTTCTACTTTTTACTCCTTTTACTAGCCTTTTACTTTCTCCTTTATTTTTCGAAATATCTTCCTCTGTCCCCCTTTTTTTTTTTTTTTGCGGTATGAGGGCCTCTCACTGTTGTGGCCTCTCCCGTTGCGGAGCACAGGCTCCGGACGCGCAGGCTCAGCGGCCATGGCTCACGGGCCCAGCAGCTCCGCGGCATGTGGGATCTTCCCGGACCGGGGCACGAACCCGTGTCCCCTGCATCGGCAGGCAGACCCTCAACCACTGCGCCACCAGGGAAGCCCTCACTGTCACATTTTTTATCACTTTTTTCTTTTTAAAACTCCTTTTTTAGTTGGTTTTTAAAACCTCGGCTCTCATGGTGGTAAGCCGTCTCCTTCCTTTCCTCATTATCATCTCTCTGGCCACTTCCCTTCCCAGTCTCTCTTCCCGACGCATCGTCCTCATTCTCCCGTTTTGTGCTCACGTTCGTTCTCTGCTCTCTGTCCTCGGCCTCATCTCTTTTCTCTAAGCCACCCTTTCTGGAGCCCCCTCCCCTTCGATGCTTCACAGGTACTTCTCACTCCACATGTCCCCAGTGGAACTCAACATGTTTTCTTTTTCAACTGCTTTTACTTTTGTGATCCTGCTTTTCAGAAAACTGGGAGTTGTCTGGACTCTTTCTCCTCCAGGTAACCACACCCAGTTACTCACCACACCCTAATGGCTCTTCCTCCTTAATGACTGATAACTGACCTCTCTCCTCTTCTACCCTCTCCACACCCCGTGGAGTTAGACCCGCATCACTTTTGACTTAGAATCCTGCAATAGAACCCCTTACAGCTTCCAGTCTTTCGCCCGCCCAAAGAATAGCCAGAGGACTGTGTGTACCACATTGAATATATAACTTTCCTGCGTGAATCCCTCAAGCACTCACATCGTTTTCACGATGAAGTTGAAACTCTTGAGGGTACAAAGCCCTCTGTGTTTTGCCTTATCAGCTTCCTGAATTGCTGTTCCGCCACACACTTCTCCAGTCCACCGAACACGTTCACACATGCGCACACATATGTGCACACACGGAGATGCACAAATACACACTCCCACTGTACCTTCCCTTGCAGATGAACTCTGCCATTCCCTGAACACGCCATTGTCTTACTCCTTTCTTTTTATTTGTTGATTTGGTTTTGGCGACACATTGCTCCTCCTGATTGCTCTTCCTTTGCTTCTTTACCTGCCCGTCGTCTTGTGGTCCTCGTTTAAGACCCAAAGTAGGCACCATCTCTTTTGGAGGAAGTGACCTAACATTTTGAGTGTTATTCTGTGCTTCGGTGCTCCCAGCACGGCTCTGTTGTAACATGTATCATTCTGTCCTGTAGTGATTTTTGTACTTGTTTGCTTCTTAACAGGACTAACTCTAAATTAATTGAGGCCACACATCTCTTCATTCGTTCATTCATTCAGCAAGTATTTGAGTGCCTTCTATGTGTGAGGCATTGGTCTAGATGCTGCTTTGTTTGTAGTTCTAGGCCGTGTACCAAAAGTGTAGTGAATGGAAAATAGTAGGATATCAGTAAATATCAGATTACAATCTGGAAAAACATTTTCATTTTCAGAAAAGAAGATGTTCTGGATTAATGCACCAAACTGTTAGCAGTGCTTAAGTTTGTGGGATTACTGGTTATTTACACTTTGTTTCTTTACCTTTCTCATTTGCATTGAGCATGTGTTACATTCACAATCAGGGCAAAAGCCTTTAAAATGATAAAAAAGAATTAAAATTACAAGGGAAAGTCATCATCAGTTATCTATTTTAAATGACAGAAGCAGATTACAAAATAATAAATACAGGAAGAACACAGTTTTGCTTTATGTATGTTGTAAAAGAGGACCTTAGTAATAAACCCTCGAGTGTATAGTCAAGTGATTTTCAACAAGGGTGCCAAGGCTACATAGTAGGGGAAGGACAGTATGTTTTTTTACAGATCGTGTTGGGAAAACTAGATATCCACATGCAGAAGAATAAGGTTGGACCCTCACCTTACACCATATATCAAAATTAACTCAAAATGGATCAACAACTTAAATGTAAAGTCCTAAAACTATAAACCTCCTAGAAGAAAACATAGAGGAAGAGTTTTATGACATTGGATTTGGCAATGGTTTTTTGGATATGACATCAAAAGCACAGACAACAAAAGCAAAAATAGACAAGTGGGACTACACCAAACTTGGAAAGCTCTGCACAGCAAAGAAAACAACAGAGTGAAAAGGCAGTCTATAGAATGGGGTAAAATGGCCTGATCTTCTTTTCCAGAATTTTCTTGTCTGCTTCTTTTGTTTCTCCTTACACATGTCATTCTCAGTCTTCACTGTGTATTAGAACCATCTGGGAAACTTTAAAACAAAACAAAACATTACAGATGCGCAGGCCCCATCCCAGAGGCTCAGTTTTAATTGGCCTGAGGAAAGCCTGGGATCATCTGTTCCTGAATCACCCCAGCTGATTTTTATTTGCAGCCAGGATGAGAACCACTGCCTTACATCCTGTGCTTTGTACAGGAAGGAATGTCTCATACTTCTTTGGACTCATTGATCCTAGCACAGAACCTAACAAATATTAAATAATTTCCACTTCAAAATTTGGAGATTAGTGACTAAAACTGTCTGTTAGGGAAATGCAAAGGCTCCAAATACCATTTCAGAGTTGTAATGTGATTATTGGCATTCTTGCTGGAATCCCTGTGATATTTTAATCCAGAAGGAGTGTGGGTTTGTTACTAAGAAATAGCTTAACAGTGATATCCATAATTCTTCATAATCATTACCCAGTTCAGGATCTGTGCTTTCCACAACTGCATAGACTACCAGATGCAAACAGTTGGTCTCCGCTGTTCAATTTATAAGGAGAGATTTACAAAATTAATGAATAACAGCTACATCCAGCAAGTGCTTCCTGTGTATTGTTTAAAACCATTACATGAAGCACCTTACACTCACTATCTCATTTAATCCCCACAAAACCCTGTGAGTTAGATGCTATTACCTCATTTTACAGTTGAGAGGCTGAGTTCCAAGCCCTCACAACAGGTGTCTGCAATCTAATGTAGGATAATGGTGACAGGACACTGTAGAGTCAAAAAATGGAATGGTTTTTGAAAGTTAGAATTTGCATACATTTTTTGGAAAACTAGGTTATCAAGAACAATAGGCCTAATATCTCATTTTTGCTTCAAAGAAAAAGTTATCTTTTGAGGCTAAAATGAGCTTAACAGCCGCATAGCACAGGGAGATCAGCTCAGTGGTTTGTGACCACCTAGAGGGGTGGGATAGGGAGGGTGGGAGGGAGGGAGATGCAAGAAGGAGGAGATATGGGAACATGTATATGTATAACTGATTCACTTTGTTATAAAGCAGAAACTAACACACCATTGTAAAGCAATTATACTCCAATAAAGATGTTAAAAAAATAAATAAAAAAAATTAGTTTTAAAAAAATCTTCTAGTTAATTACTTACTGATTTTAGAAGAGTAATGAGTAGCATTCTGCCATTTTCGTCCCCTAACAGGTAATGAAGGGGTTTGTAACTGAAGGGCTTTTTGTAATGAACTCTTGATTTGCATACAAGGCCTGTTTTGTGAAGATGAGCATCTGGCTGACTGCTGAACTGGCATGAAACTTTAAAAATGTCAAGAACATCTAGGGACTTCCCTGGTGGTCCAGTGGTTAAGACTCCACGCTTCCAATTCAGGGAGCATGGGTTTTGACTGCCGTGCAGCCAAGAAAAAAAAAAAAGGAAAGAACATCTATTTAGCATTTACTAAGTGGCGTGTACTATGCTTAAGTACTTCACATGTGTTATTTTATTTCATCCTTACAAAGACCTAATGGTGTGGGTACGGTTACCACTATCTGGCCAGTGAAAAAGCCAAGGCCCAGAGAGGTTGAGGGCTTTGCCTAGAGCCACATAGCTCATAAATTTCAGAGCTGGGACTCAAACGAGGGCTGCCAGTCTTCAAAACACATGTTTTAAACCACTATATTAGATTGTAATTCAACATATATTCATATGTTAAGAAGGCCTTGAGTTTGGGAATGGAGAACAAAATTGTAAACTCATTGGGTCTCTTCCTTTGTGAAGGCAGTGATTATTTTTTATATTGTGAAAGGTGGAAATAATCTATTATTAAAAAAAGGCTTTGACCCTTTGACTAAGATAGCTTTGAAGGTCTTTTTAATAGCTAGGATTTTATGAAAATTGAGACCTAGTGAATATGCAAGATTATTGTTTGCACAATGATAAGAGAATTTGGGCAGATTATTTTCTTTAAAAGTACCTCACTTACCCTGAGGCCAAGTATCTGACAACATATCTGTGACAAGCAGCATGCCTGGGTTTATACCCTGGATCCACCTCCACTAGCTGTAAAATGGAGGTTCTTTTACTTACCCCCTAGGGCTGTTGTGAGGATTTAAGGGGTTAGTACTTGCAGAACACTAGGGCAGCGCTGGGCACACAGTTCACCCTCAGCACACTCAGCTTTTAGAGAATGTGGAGGACAAAGAAGGCCTTTGTGAAGCCAAAGTATATGTCCCAGAGTTCATGCGTTAAAATAAAAAAGCACATAAGAGTGTGAGGGCCATAGGTGTGACATTAGACTCGATTGATTGACACCTCTAAGTTTGGAACAGTGATGACATATCTAATTATCTAGTTTCTCACTGAAAAGCAAAAACAGCACACTAGAAAAGGAAGTGGCTGGTTGGCTGTCTGAAAACAGGCTCAGAGGCAGCAGACACAGAAAAATAAAAAGTGCAGGAATTCCAGAAGCAAAATAGTTTGAGGTTATCTAATGTACGAACAAGCAATTCTGAGTAGGCCTCTTAGAAGAGACAGGTGTTAACACATGCTGCAGTTGAAGGACCAATTTTAGGTAGAGTGGTTCTGGACCATTAACTTGGGAAATGCTAGGTAAAAGAGGAATTGGTTTGTCTAATTTCCTTGTAATGTTGTCAGGTATACAGGAAAGGAAAAGAAAAAAAGTCTTGTCTGCTATCTTATTAAAATAATAATATTTTCTTCTGATTGCTGATTAATTATTAGTTATAGAAAAGCACAAGAGGATAATAAATTAACCTACCATTCTACCACTTGTCTGGTATGTATCCAGACAGTCCTTTTTTAAGGAATACACACATACATACGTATAATATATGTTTATGTATATAAAATATACATGTAAAAGGATATATGTATATTATATGTATATATAATGCATATTAAAATATATTTAATATATAAAATATATTTTAGGAATATATAAACATGTATGTATATAAAATATACATTAAATATATATACACATATGTAAACGTGTACATAAAATATATATTATATAATATGTATTGGGGAATATATATGTACATTTTATATGTATGTATATAAAATACACATTTTCAGAAATATATACATATATACATATATTATGTTTAAAATATATATTATATGATATATAAAATATATATTCAAGGAACATATATGTACATTTTACATGTATGTATATAAAATATACATTTAAAAAGATTATATATATATATATATATATATACACATATGTATGTACATATAGTAGTCACTGGAGGTTATGTCAAAGCACCCATAAAAAATCCTTTGAATCAATCATAAAAGGGAGTGTAGAAGATTTTTTGTGTGTTACATGGCAAGAACTTTTTATGCACATTAAAATTGGAGAATACTGAGCCAAGAGGTTCCCAGTTGCCCATCCAGAAGCTCACTTGCCTTCAACAATAATGCTGTTGAACAGCACTGCCCAGGAAAGCCTGCCTGGGCAACTGGGAACCTGTGGGCTTTGTGACTGGAATGAAGGCTGCCCATTCTGTGTGCTGTACAAAAGCTCTAGGATCTAGTCATGGAAAGTAGCTCATTCCTTCCCCTTTACCTCTACTTTCATTCTTGTTTCCTACTCTTTCTTTCAATATGGGTGCACCATTTATCAGTTATAGTCCGTGGTTCATTAGATTTGATGCTTATTAATTTTCTGTCCTTAAACTACTACATGTGTGTAACTAACACATGAAAGATACTGATGAAAAATTAAGTGCTCTCAAGATGGATGAAGCACTGATGTTGTTCAGGTCTGGTTTGTATAACCCCTAGCCTGAAGCCTGGCACAGAGTAGGTATGTGTTATGGGCTGAATTGTGCCCCCTTCAAAATTCACATGTTGAACTCCTAACCCCCATTACCTTAGAGTGGAGTGTATTTGGAGATAGGGTTTTTAAAGAGATAATTTTGTTAAAATGAGGTCATTAAGGTGGGCCTTGACCCATATGACTACTATCCTTATAATAAGAGGAGATTAGGACACAGTCACACACAAAGGAAAGACCAAGTGAAGACGAAGTAGAAGGTGGCCATCTACAAGCCAATGAAATAGGCCTCGAAAGAGTGAACGCTGCTGCACCTTGATCGCAGATTTCTATCCTCCAAAATTGTGAGAAAATAAATTTCTGTTGTTTAAGCCACCTAGTCTTTGGTACTTTGTAATGGCAGCCTAGCAAACTAATACAGTATGTCAAACTAATACAGTATTCAAACATTTGTTGAATTAATGATTGTCTTTTGAATTCCTCTGCTGACTTTTAAAATTATAATGGTTGCTGAATGACTTTAACTGGGTTGTGACATTTTCTTGATAAAAATTTTCGATATGGTGAGGCAGTGACCTTGCTTATTCTAGAAAAGTATAAATATACCTTCCAAGTGGGGATCTAATTAGGAAGCGGTAGATAAACAGATGCTGTCTCACTGAAGGCCCTTTACATAGGCTTTAGGTTGCTGAACTTTGTGCTTCAAAGACCCTCCCCTGTGTTCAAGTTTGATATACATTTCATTGATATGTTTGTACTGTTTTTCCTCCCTGAATTTTTTCTGGCTACTAGCCTGCTTTTATTTAAGAATCGTTTTTCCTAAGGTCAGTGGCTTCAACTTGGAAACCTTAAATTGAAGTGTAATAAGAATTTTATTCCTAAAGGCATTGCCTTACGTCTTAGATCGTTTAAAATACACATTAATGCAACTGTGAAATAGGTACCTAGACAAAGGAAATGACGGGCATTTAAAATAATATGTGAAAGCACTGATTTCTTTTCCCGACTTTGCTTATGAATTTGTTATATCTCTTAATTTCTTGAAAAGTGAGAGTGATGTGAGAGTGATGTCCTCAGGTTTCCGATGTGTTCTGAATGTCTTTCCAGTTGGTGTTGGCCCCTGAGACTGTGCTGTTCTCCTCTGCTCCAGGAAGCATCTCCATGTTAGATACTTAACCTATTGTGCTCATGCAGCTGATACACTGGCCTGTGGGCTCCTTGATGGTGAGGATATTGTTCTATTGGAATTGCAGATCTCCCTTGACTCTACCAAGTACCTTCCATGTAATAGGTGCTTGCTGTGCACTTGAATGAGTGAATGAGGCACTTGGCAGACGTGAAAATACTTTTGGGTCACCTAAGTGAGTCACCTCGTAAATTGCTTCTTAAAGATTCTATATAGTAGCCAAGTTGCCTGAAATAGATTAGAAGTGTTATACAATTACACTGAATTGTATAATTCAGTGTAATCTTAACCTATGAATAATTTTAGGTTAAGATAAAAATGAGGTTCTTTAAACTTGGAAGGTTAGGCAACCAACCTAAAGACACCTTGCAAACTTACCTGGATTGAGATTTGTGAAGAACATGGAAGGTAATGCTATACAACTCAGTGCTCATAAGATCATCTGTCATACTCTCTAATAGCAGCCATGCTTGCTGTCAAAATAATATGAAAACAGAGTGTGTCAAAAATGATGCCATTGTTGTAATATATAAATTGCTTATTTACTGATACATTTTGCTCTGGCCAAGTCTTAAAAGACAATAATAAAACCTCCTTCTTTAATCATCTGATATAACTGATAATCAAATGTCCCTAGTGTTCTCATTATATCCTCAACTTACATATCGGGGATCTAATATATATACCATGTAAGATATTGCTAGGGGGTAAGACACCACAATTTTGTAAAAATATTGCCATACTTGTGGGACATCATTCATAAATATTAAATTTACAACTCTAGAATGAAGGCAGCGTGAATACTATCTTTAGAGATGGGGAAATTGATGCTCATTGAGATGATGATATGCTCGAGTACATTGGCTAGTAACTGACAAAACTGGAATCTGAACTCCCATTTCTGTTTTTAGTTCCATGGTCTTTCCACCAGTTCCACCTTTCTAAAATAAATGGCATATTTATGAGGAAAATGGTTCCTAGGTTTAATCTGAGTGGAGTTATAAATACATGTAATCTCTGCATTAATATTAGTGTTCAGTACTATAACAAACACCAATAGTTCCTAAATTTTCAAGACAGGATTTAACTTAGAGAAAATAAGAACTTGTATAATAAGGAGATTTTAATTTATTTTATATTACAATAAATGTACATTAAAATGTCTTGTGCAGGAGGATCTACCAACCTATGAAAACCTGTGCACTTCTTAAATACTGCCATGTAACCTGGATGCTTAATAACAAAAAAGCTTAGTTTACACAGTTGTCCTTTATTAGACCTGAAGACTGAACTAATGAAAGCCACCAAGAAAAGTTTTCTATCTTGGTACAGACTTGCAGAATTCTCTCCCAGTGGAGTCACAAAAGGTGCACTTAATTCCTCTAGCAACATGTAACAACACATCTGAAATGTTATCTACCAGGAAAGCCCATTAGGGACTCATTGCCCAGGATTTTTATCAGGGCTGGTCACGTCGTCCTCCTCTGCTTGGCACATACTGAAATCTAGACTCCCAGGAGAAAGGCAGGTTGTCAGCATAAACAGTACTGTTTGCATAAATAATTTTGACAAAGTGAGCCATTCTAATCAGGAAATGATGGGAACCTCCTGAAATCCAAGTTTCAATGTACCAGCCAAGGGCCAACCTTGTAAACTCACCTTTCAAAGGACAGCACTCTCAGGACTGTGAGGCTGACTCTTTCTTCACCCAAGATATATTTCAGCACAGGGAAGAAAGATAACTTTCATTTCCATTAGACATATAGCTGGAGGAATGTAGGCATTGAGCCTGGAGCTGTAGGCAACCCATATTGCCTTCACTAAAAAGTGTATCATCTTGGGATTGACACAACAGAAGAAAAAAAAGAGAGATGGAAAAAGAGAAACCACATTCTGCTGAGCCCCTAGATACAGCCGTACCTGCATACCTGCAGCTCAAAGCTTCCCTGGGTGCTTGTTTTGTGAATCAATAAATTCCCTTGTTTTATCTAGAAAAAAAAGTTTTTTGTTCTAAAGTTTGTGGAAATGCCAAATGGAAGATGTTTGTTATTATTATTATTTTTTAGAAATTTATTTATTTATTTTTATTTTTGGCTGCATTGGGTCTTCGTTGCTGTGTGTGGGCTTTCTCTAGTTGCGGTGAGCGGGGGCTACTCTTCGTTGCAGCTTGCAGGCTTCTCACTGCGGTGGCTTCTCGTTGCAGAGCATGGGCTCTAGATGCATGGGCTTCCGTAGTTGTGGCACGTGGGCTCAGTAGTTGTGGCTTGCAGGCTCTGGAGCGCAGTCTCAGTAGTTGTGGCTCATGAACTCAGTTGCTCCACGGCATGCGGGATCTTCCTGGACCAGGGCTCAAACCTGTGTCCCCTGCATTGGCAGGTGGATTCAGTTTTTAAAAAATAACATTATTATTATTATTTTTAACTTATTTATTTATCTTTATTTTTGGCTGCATTGGGTCTTCATTGCTGCGTGTGGTCTTTATTTGTGATGAGCAAGGGCTAGTGTTTGTTGCGGGGCGCAGGCTTCTCATTGCGGTGGCTTCTCTGTTGCAGAGCACAGGCTCTAGGCGTGCAGACTTCAGTAGTTATAGCATACAGGCTCAGTAGTTGCGGCTCGCAGGCTCTAGAGCGCAGGCTCAGTAGTTGTGGCGCATGGGCTTAGCTGCTCCGTGGCATGTGGGATCTTCCTGGACCAGGGCTTGAACCTGTGTCCCCTGCATTGGCAGGCGGATTCTTAACCACTGTCCCACCAGGGAAGTCCCTGTTTGTTATTATTTAAACATTTGGGCTTATAACTCCTTAGAAATGGTCTTTACCTTAAAGGAGCTTGTGGCATAAAAGGGAAGATAAAAAAAGCACATGAATGCCTTTTAGTGTAATGACACTCAGTGTAAATGAATGATATGGTGGGTAAGGGGGAGATACGGAATGAAATTTTTGTTCTCATTTTAAAGTCTTTATGGAGGATGTATGTGTTGGGCTGAGTTGTAGAAAAATCTTATGGTAAAAGTGAGATGGTTTAGGGTAGTGGTTAAGGGTAAGTGCTCTGGAATCTGATATCTTGGATTTAAATCCTGGCTCTAACCCCTACTAGCTATGTGACCTTAGATGAGTTACTTAAATCCTTTGGGCCTCAGTTTTGCCATCTGTAAAATGGGACAGTCAGTGGTACCACTCATGGGGCTGCAAAGATTTAAGGCATCAATACATGCAAAAAACCGTAGAATGGCGCTTGGTGCATAGTAGGTGCTCAGAGAGTGGTAGTTACATGCGACTGCTGGGGATAGAATTCTGGTGTGGAAGAGAAATTTGGGAAGCCAGCAGCAGCTCCATGTTATCAGGTGGTGGTGACAATAACTCAGTTCCCAGGAAGACTGCTGACTTGTTTCAAGTCTTATAGAATATTGGAGAGAGTTAGACCAACCTGGGTTCATACGTTGTCCTGCCATTTATCTGACCTTCAATTTCCTTGTGGGTTATCGTGAGACCTTAAATAAGATAACCTGTAATTCAGCTCAACAGATATATATTGAGTGTCTGCTGTGTACAGCCAGTTTTTTAGGAGCTGAGGTTATAAAGAGAATCTCACTTTCTGTCCTGGAGGAGTGTACAGTCTAGTGGTATCAAGTCAGTTATCACTGCTTAGGCAAAAAGTAGGTAAAAAGCTAGTGTGGTACCCAGCATGTAGGAGACCCTCAGTGAATGTTATCCTTCCTTCAGTTCTCCCTTTATCCAAAGGATCTTTGGAAGAGCAGATTAGTGCTAGGCTTGCCATGCATCCATTTAGGGCAGGGGTCAGCAGACTTCTGTAAAGGGCTGTAAATATTTTAGGCTTTGATGGCCATATTGTGTCTTTTGCAATTAATTAACTCTGCTGTTGTAGTGAGAAAGCGGCTGTAAGCGGTATGGGGAGGGGGAAGGGTAAGCTGTGACGATGTGAGAGAGTGGCAGGGACATATACACACTACCAAATGTAAATTAGATAGCTAGTGGGAAGCTGCAGCATAGCACAAGGAGTTCACCTCTGTGCTGTGTGACCACCTAGAGGGGTGGGATAGGGAGGGTGGGAGGGAGGGAGACACAAGAGGGAAGAGATATGGGAACATATGTATATGTATAACTGATTCACTTTGTTGTAAAGGAGAAACTAACACACTATTGTAAAACAGTTATACTCAAATAAAGATGTTAAAAAGAAAAAAAAAGCGGTATGTATATGAATGCATGCAGCTGTGTATCAGTGAAGCTTCATTTACAAAAGCATGTGGCTAGGAGATAACTGAGGTAACCTGACTCTGTCAAGACTGGATTCAAAATGGTCAGGCCTGTGGGGAGTCTGGATATTGACCATTGTCCTTGACACACTTTATTTATAGTGTGTCAGCTCATGAAAACATGCCTGAAGAAGGAAGGAGTTCTGGTTTTGAAAGAAGTCAGATGTGTTAACGTGCCTGAAACAGGATAAAACTGGGACGTTTGGGAAGTGAGAGTGGGGCAGTGGTTGAGCCCCACAGAGGGGTGGTGTAGAGTCTACTGTAAACGTGTTGGCATTTCAACCACATTGTAGAGGTTGGAGTGAAGGTAAAAGAGGAAGGTGTTTTTCTATGTATGACGGGTGAAATGGGTTGAAATGACAGCCCAGATATTTGAATAAATGTCATTGATTCATAGATGTTGAATTCCAAATGGACCTTAGAGATTGGGTGGTCCAGTCTTGTTTCAGTGATGAAGAAATTGAGGCCCAGAGACGGGCAGTGGCTTGAGCAACTTTGATCCTCTTTTTAGTGCTTGGCTGGCTCTTGAACCCAAGTGTCTAGATCTCCTTTCCTCTATGTGTCGTTCAGCAGCACAATGCCTAGAACTTTAGGAAAGACTGAAATGATGATTTGATCCCCATCACTAAAATGCTACTTCTCTAAGTTACAGCTGTCCTCTTCTTTCTAATATAGTGTTTCCAGAGCCAGTGAAGTGGGCTGAGGACAGGATTAGGTTGATTTTCTTTTGAGACCACCCTTTTGCCTGTAATACAGTTGGGGCAGCTTTTTGCTAGGGCGCCTAACAAACACTTGTCTTTATGTACCATGGCCATTAGATTCATTGTAATGGAGTTTCCAGGACAGGTAAAAATGTAGGCCCCAAACAGGTTCCAGCTTGCCGGATGCTGAGCTGAAGTCCTACTTTTGTGCAAGCTGTGAGTCTGTGATTTTATTTACAAACGTTTATGTCAGTCTTTTTCAGGTTCCTGGAAACATTTCTGTCTCTAGATGTATTTTTATAGCCTTGGCTGCGTTCCAAGATGGTCGTTTAAGGTGGGTCAGCCTTGAACAAAAGTGGTTGATAACTCAATTTTATACCTAAATTCCAGAGAACAAAGGGGAGCAAGGAAAAGGAACTGAAGAATTATTCTAGCTCAGCCCGGGCAATCTCACTTTAGCATGATGCAGTCTCTAAAACCTGAACAAAGCATCATCTAGGGCAGAATTAATTCCTAATTAAATGAATGAACTCAGCAGATATTGGACTGTTTACCATGTAGCATTTGAAAATATGCTGGACTCTGTGCCAATAAGTTATTAATATTTACATTATGACATTTCACAAGATGTTAGACTAATACCGTATGACTCTTGCACATGCAACTTAAGGCAACTGATACATATTATACTATTATTAAATTTATAATGGCATTAGCAGTCATTTTAGTATTCAGTTTAGTAGTCATGAGGCATTTTTGGTTAATGGTTATTGTGAAAATAGTGTCAGTGACTATGGGTTCACCTGCTTTAGACACAGGATGGACATCTGCATCTGGGAGTTTTATTTCTAATATTTAAAATCATACCTTTAGAGCTTGGGAGTTTTCAGAGATCCTATAATCCAGCATCCTCATGTTACAGATGAAGAAGCTGGGGGCCTAGAGAGGTTAAATCATCTACCTGGAATCCTGTACATCTAATTAGTAGCAGAACTATGACAGATGACAGCCCAGGTCTATTCTTAAGAAAGGAGGAATAATTAGAATTTTTTTTTCCTTTTGGGATGGGAGAAGATTTTAAGAATGCTATCACTTTCTCTACACTAGTTTGCCGAAGTCAGTCTTTGTATACTGTTTTCTCCAGATCCTGACATGTAAACCAGCTTTACTCCTTGCTTCTAAGTATCATAAAAAAATCAGCAGGGATTTTTGTAGTGCCTACATGTGCAAAGCATCAAGTAAGTAGCCTTGGTGGACTCAGTAAGGCAGCCCTGATCTTAAGGACTTACAAGGAGCCTTGCCCTTCTCTACCCTGAAGTGGAGAAAAGGTCAAGATGGCAGCAGACGGTGAAAAATTTCAGACTCGGCACGTGGTTCTGTAGCCTGAAGGCAGTGAGAAGCAGCAAACAGTGAAATTGTTTGTTGGATCCCAGGACATACAACACAAGCCTGGAGTGGAAGAAGCAGCATGGGTTTGCCATGGCCAGGATTGGGAGGGCAGGGCCTGGGTCCTGCTGGGACCATTTAGGGCATGGATGTGTGAATTGAAAAAGGTTTACTCAGAGAGATTTAGCTGAGGAGATGGACTAGCACCCTTTTTAGGAGACTCCTTGATTCTTGAGACTATGCTTGTCAAGTCCATGGGGCAGTAAAGGAAAGGAATCAGGAACTGTGAATTTGGCAGCTGGGAGCAGAGGAACAGAATAGGGAGGATGGTGGATGTGAATGTTGAGCTCCCATTAGGTGATGTCCTGCAGGCATCTGGTTGGGCAAAAGGAATAATCTAGTCCAGAGTAACTGAGCTGAGTGCAGTCAACAGCAGGGTGTTAAAAAGGTTCCTCATCACCTCAGTAGTAATAAAAATGGAATAGATGGTTACTGTGAACCAGGCACTGTATCAGATGCTTTTTCACGGTATTGTTACATCTCATAATCCTCCAACAACTTAATGAAGCAACTGCCACTATTATTTCCTGTGTTAGAGATGAGGACATGCAGCCATTGGATCTTACTCAAAGTTTTGTTGCCCAGTCCTAGAAGAGATGTCTGAAACCAGGAGGTATGATCCCAAAGCTTGGACCCTTAACCATGATATTTTTATGCCTCTTTAACTATAACTACAATGCTATGATCACATCTAGAAAATGAACAGATCCTTAATTTCATTAAATATCTTGGTCTCATAAATGTTATATCTTTCCCTCATAAGGATTCAAAAACTTCCACACAGGCCCACGTATTACAGTTGGTGGATATGTCCTTTAAATCCCTTTTAATCTAATGTGTGCTCTTCCACCTATTTTTTTTTTCAATAAAAAATTTATTTATTTATTTATAGCTGCATTGGGTCTTTGCTGCTGTGCGCAGTGTTTCTCTAGTTGCAGTGAACAGGGGCCACTTTTCGTGGCAATGCACGGGCTTCTCACTGCGGTGGCTTCTCTTGTTGTGGAGCACAGCCTCTAGGTGTGTGGGCTTCAGTAGTTGTGGCGTGCGGGCTCAGTAGTTGTGGCACGTGGGCTCAGTAGTTGTGGCGCACAGGCTCAGTAGTTGTGACGCATGGGCTTAGTTGCTCCGTGGCATGCAGGATCTTCCCGGACCAAGGCTCGAACCCGTGTCCCCTGTGTTGGCAAGTGGATTCTTAACCACAGCACCACCAGGGAAGCCCTCTTCCACCTATTTTTTTTCTTGTAGTTTAATTTTGGAAGGAATCGAGATATTTGTCCTATTAGAGTTTCTCACAGTCTGGATTTTGCTGACTGCATTCCTCATGGTTAGTTTAATATGGCCCTCTGTCCCCTGTATTTCTTGTAAATTGGTAGTTGGTTCTGGAGGCTTGAATAGATCTAGGTTGATGGGTTTTTTTGGCGAGACTACTTGGTACTTCAGAGGAGGTGGTGTGTTCTCATATGATAGATTCTGAAAGTCTGTAGGAAAAGGAATGTGTAGCTCCAAGGTGCTGTCAGTTTTCTTGGGGAAAATGTTCCCACTACTTGATGGAAAAGGTCTGGAAAACCTTTACCCCACCCCACTAGGTTGGGTTGAATGCTCTTCCTTTGTGCTTCCATGGCAAATGGTTCCATAGCACTTATCAAACTACAATTTCCATTTCTGTGTCTGTCTTCCCCGTTTCAATGCATACTCTTCAGGGGACCGTGTAAGTCATGAATTTTGTAACATAGAGCATAACGCCTGGCATGTAGGCACATAAGATTTGTTAAACCCATTGAATAAATAAATGAATGGAGATAAATGCGTCCTTGAGGCAGGTTTCAGTCTGTGGTTATTGCTATGCTTGGTCAACTGTTGATGTTGTCGGTGTTTGGGTAGTAGGGCTTGGCAATGAGGAAAATAGGAATGCTTCTTTTAGTTTGATTATGAAATCAATACACATTGTGGAAGTTGCTTAGCCTTTAGAATCTCCGTCTAAAAATAATTGGTTAATTAAAGAGGAACCTTTATTTTCTTGAGGCAAGTTATCAAGTTATAGCTATAGGCAAAACGGGACTGTTGCTTGTTGAAGCTGTGGCATACCCAGTGACATTTAGAAGGAAACAAAAAGCAAGAGAAGCAGGCTGGCTTTATGGGTGTACAGCTAGTTCAGTCACACAAGGGGGGTTCCCACGAGAAGGGCTCCATCCTTGGGGTGAAGTCCTGTGTAGTTGCTCTCTTGAAATTCTTGATAATTTTACCTTTGAATTTGTAGTTTATGAAGGTGAAGCCCAATGGGACAGTGGAGCATGTCCAGGAACATGGAGCCCAGCCTCCCTGGCACAGATACTTGGCAGTCTGCTCCCTCACCTCCTGTACCCTTGTCCGGCCTGGCCTGCTCCTGTCTCGACCATCAAACAACCACTCTCCGGCTTGGGAGTCTGGATGCAGGGAGCGTCAGGGTCCAATAAGCACACCGTGTGGTGTCTTGGTACAAGGCACAGTGGTGGTCATTCCCACCTTGGGCTGACAGCACCACAGTGCTTTCAGCAGGTCACTCAGTGGGGTGAGCCCCTCGCCCACTCCTAATTCAGGTACTGAGTGTGCCCCCACTTGGGGGTTGCAGATCTTTGGGATGCCCTGTCCACCGTGGGTTGGGCACATACCCCATTGCAAGGGGAGATGCCTGCTTGACCTCACTGCCCCTGCCTCAGACCCTGTCAGTCCAGCCAGGGAGGGAGCTGGTGGCAGAGGGAACCTGCTAGCTGGTGGGTTACACACTTATGCCAAGTTATGGGACAGGGCCCTTGGGTGCCTCTGAGGGTCTGTACTGGCCCAGTGAGTATCTCTGTACTCAAGGGAGTGGATATTAAGTGCCAAATCAAAAAACACCTCGACAGGTCGAGGGGAGCAGGGGGAGGGAGAGAAAAGAAAGAGAAAGGATGGAAGAAAGGAAAAAGTTTATATTTTAGAATCTTAATGGCACTTTTATCCCACTTTTTGAATAAGGAGCTCCACATTTTTATTTTGGATTGAGCCCTGCAAATTATGGAGCTGGCCCTGAAGAAAAGGTAGTTAGAAGGCATATGGAATGAGGGGGAGCTTGGTCATGGTGCAGCTAGCTCTCTCCATGGGGAGGGAGTGTGGCCAATTGACTTGGATTCTTATAGGAATGATGTTTCCTTAGTTGTCTTGTCTGAGGTACATTTTGTAAGGACATCTAAGTCCCCTTTTCTTTGATTTCAGTACTCACCAAAGCAATCGTATGATTATGATTTGTCTCCCATAAGCTTAGCTATGGGAGAGAGTAGAGTGATCAAGTGAACTTTAAATTTTTTAATACCTAATAGTAGTTTTCTAATACCTAATAAAGATAGTTACCTTTTATTGTAAACCAAACTAATTGGCATTGTGACTTTCTATATTGGTCCATAAGCTTGTTTTATGAAAGTCCACCTTTGAAGATGCATCCAAGTCAGTGGAGTGCCACATGTAGTTTTTTTGGTTTTGTTTTTGCGGTACGCGGGCCTCTCACTGTTGTGGCCTCTCCCGTTGCGGAGCACAGGCTCCGGACGCGCAGGCTCAGCGGCCATGGCTCACGGGCCCAGCCACTCCGCGGCATGTGGGATCTTCCCGGACCGGGGCACGAACCCGTGTTCCTTGCATCGGCAGGCGGACTCTCAACCACTGCGCCACCAGGGAAGCCCACATGTAGGTTTTTGAATTTGCAAGCCTGAGGGCTGAAACTTGAAACTGAGGGTCAGTTAGTTAATCCTGGAAAGGAGCAAGACCTTGGGATGTCTGTTAGGAGATGGTCTCCTGATCGCCACTGCAGGTGAGTCCACAGCATCCCAGTGTGACTGGGCACACATGTGTTTATTTTTCCAAAGCATTTATGTTTGGGCACAAATAAAAACAACTGTGACGCTTACTTAGGCATTGAAGAGAACCAGCACAACTGCACCTCTTTTGGCAGCACCTAATAAGCTTGTGGCTTCTCAGTAGGATGAAATTAATGTATTATTGAGAGGGTCAGGGAAGCCAAGCTAAAATTGTAGTATTCTACGTAATTTTAGAGTGAGAAACCAGTTTGTGGTCTTGAAAAGATCTTTTAAAAAACATTTGCTGCCAAACACCTGCTTTACCATATGCCACTAGTGCTTAAGTAATCCTGAAAGCAGGGATGGGTTTCTACAGAAGAGTTTGATCATGAATGCAAAACCTTCCTGAAACTTGTTAATGAAAGCTTTTCAGCATCTACTGACTACAGGTGATAAGGTGATGACTGGAGAGACTGCAAAGAGCTAAAATTAAATCCTTTATTTCCTTCTAATTAAAGTATTTACTCTCAAATCCATATAGAAAACACTTCTTGAGTAAAAGTATTGAATTAGTACAATGCACATTTGTCGTTGTACAAATGTATAATGTACAGGGTTCTGGGTGAGCTAAGCATGGAGGGGAAACGTGACTGAGGGTCAGACATTTTGCTTACCTAGCCAACAGACAGTAGAAAGGATATTTTAGGTAGAATTTATGGTCGTGAGGGACCTCAAGAGAAGAATATTTTTTACTTACGTCACTGAAAACTTCAGGGATAGGACTAGGCACTGTGTGGTGTGGTGCAGGTGTCAGATAATGTCTCTCACCTTTCAGTTCTGTCCCATCCAGCTTTCCATCCTCCCTCTTCAGTGCTTTTCCCCTTTCGCGAAGAAAAGCCAGGGGTTGGATTCTGACTGAGCACTGTTGCCTAGACTTGTATAACGTGCACATCCCGGAACCCCTCACTGTGGCTGGCAGATGGGATGTGCTGACAGCCCGAGCCTGGAATCCTCTGCTCCACCCTTGGGACTTTGGAGGAGGCCTCATCCAGTTCTAATGGATTGAGACAGTGGGTCCCTAAACAGAAATCAGGCTTTTATCACCTGTGCAATAATCCGAACACAACATTTTTTTTCTCACTACAGTGGTTGAGTACAAGAATAAGTATATTAGGATAGTAAAATACAAAGTATTGTGTGGGGGAGGGAGGATGGAAGGAGAAGGAAATCTTACGTTAGGGTAGTTGGAAAAGCTTTGTGAGCAGGACCTCCAAACCGATTTGGCTAGAAATGTGGAAAGACATTACAGGCAGAGCCATGTCTTTCATTGGGAGGAACAGGGAAAGCATATGGCTGAGGTGGGAAATGAGTTGGGAAGGAATACACAGATTGGAGAATAGGTATTTTGGCGGAGTAATGGTTGGTGTGTCGGGAAAAACCTTTGGGGTCGTGTTATGAAAGGTTCTCAATGCTGGGTCAAGGTATTTAGTTCAGCAGGCAGTAGGGAGTCCTTGAAATATTTCTAAGCATGAGTGATGTACAAGTAGAGCTGGGATTAAGACAGACTAGGAGGAGATCACGTTGCACTGGAGCAGGGAGATGAGTTGAGTGAATATATTAGTCCTTCAGGAAAGAGGATGATAATGGGGATGGAAAGGCAGGGCAAGATCGAGAAGAAAATATGGACTGGGAGGAAGAATCAGAGGTAACTCAGAGCTCTGGAGGCAGTTTCTGTTTATAGAAATAAGGTCATCTGGAGAGGGAGCTGGTGGAGAAAGAGGAGAGAGATCCTGAGTTTGCTCTTGGAGGTATTGAGTGCTGCGTTAATACAGTGTAACGTACTTGGTTAAGCATTGGATGGAGGCTCAGGCAATGGAACAGTGTGGGTTGCTATGGCTCAGTGACCAAGTGACTCTTAATCAGAGGTAGTCTGGGAAGTGAGTTGGGGCGATTTTGATTTTGATTGTGCTACTGACACTCGAGACATCCTGCACAAGGAAGAGCTGTTCCACCCAGATGTCAGTTGTATTTCCTGTTCAGAAGATTGAGAACTTACTGACAGTTGCAGTCAAAGAGCATGCAATCCTGTTGGCAAGCATGAACTCTTTCTCCTTATGTTTTTCTGTCTGTAATGGAGTGGTGAATAGTATGCCAAGGACTTCGGGTACTTTGGGGATTTTACTCCCAATTTCCTTTTGAGAGAGACGAGGAAGACATATGACTGAGATGGAGCTGGAAGTGATATGAAAGGCCCTGGGATCACTTCCTTATTCTACCACCAATTTGTATGTGCTCACAGTGGTCAATTTTCCGCACTGTTGCTTCTTTATTCATTACATAAGAAAAGGAGAGGGTGGCTTTGCACTTGAATAATAATATTCTAGTGGAATGCGTTTATGCTGTACTATATTGTGGCCAATTCTCAATTATTTGAGGCTGAATTATGTACCCTTCTTTTTGGCCCAGACATTGTGTTGCTTCTTAGCAAACGGGGTTCCAACAGGTGCTCTAAGGAGGGGTGTTGCCTAACCCCACTTAACCCCACCTTTCTCTTGGAATGAAATCCAGTAACCATCAAGTTTGTTATAAGATGACCCCTCTTCTGTATACTACAGTTGAGAGGTCGTCTTTGCCCTAACTTTGGTTGCTACCTATTCTTACAGGATGCTGTAAATAAGTTTCTATTTGGCGATACAAATCAATACAGAATTTCCCAGGAATTGAGAATGTGGCAGTGAAGGCAAATTTCTAGTATCTTAGACTGCCCTGCTCTCATCGCAGGGCTGGGTTGCTTCTTTTGGTATGAATTGGGATCTCCTCTGGTACTTCTGGCATAATTTTTTTCTGATACAATTCTTTCTTTTTTGTGGTACGCGGGCCTCTCACTGTTGTAGCCTTTCCCATTGCGGAGCACAAGCTCCGGACGCGCAAGCCCAACGACCATGGCTCACGGGCCTAGCCGCTTCGCGGCATGTGGGATCTTCCTGGACCGGGGCACGAACCCATGTCCCCTGCATCGGCAGGTGGACTCTCAACCACTGCGCCACCAGGGAAGCCCTGATACAATTCTTTATGAAGATGTGTACGGGGATTAGGTAAAAAGCAACTGTTGAGAGTAAAGTTAAAATGAATAGTGATAATAACAGTAATTATTTCCCCTCGATATACCTTTTTTACCCATTCTGGTTATTGGTTATAAGCAACAGAATGTTCAGTCTTGCTTTAAAGAACTTTACAGTCATACCACAGTGACTGCAAAGCTACTGGACCATATATGATCTTTGTACATTACTGAACAGTCGGAAACATGATGACATTACATACCACCAGCCAGGAGATGTGTCTTTGGAAATGTGTCTGTTTTCACAGGAGCCATTGTGAGTTGCACAGGGATTGTAGTGGGATGTTTTATCCTCCCCATTCAGCCTGTCTAAATCTAACTACTCTTCAGAGCCTAAGTCATGTCTCCCCTTTGTCTGGACCCACTTCCGTCACCAAGGAAACTCTGACGCCTCTCTTTAAATTTCTTTATGTTTCTCACAGACCAGTGTCTGAATCCCTGGAGACTTGTTTTATGAGTGGAACTTGTGTACTCTGTGAAGTGCTCAGCTCCTGCAAGACAGAGGTGGTCCCAGCCCTCCCTCCCTTCCAAACTACCAGGCTTGCGGTGGGAGCTTAGCATCTTCCTGTCAGTTTTATTCAGATTTCACTTTAAAGGAGTATGAAACATTCATTCAGATTTTTTGGCAACAAGCATTTGAAAAGAATTAAAAGGAAAATCAATTATAATAACATACATAGACTTTGTTTTCAATTATGGCACTGTTGAAAATGAAATCCCCTGGGACATTTGAGGGGATTTTTGAGGATAAATACATTCTTCATCCCATTTAGAATTTTCCTCCTGAAACACTTGAAAGCTGAGAAAGCAGAGAAAGGTTTTCTTTGTTTTAAAAGGCATACAAGAAATGAAACTGAGTTATTTGTAATGAGGTGGATAGACCTGGAATCTGTCATACAGAGTGAAGTAAGTCAGAAGGAGAAAAACAAATACCGTATGCTAACACATATATATGGAATCTAAAAAAAAAAAAAAAACATGTCATGAAGAGATTAGTGGTAGGATGGGAATAAAACACAGACCTACTAGAGCATGGACTTGAGGATATGGGGAGGGGGAAGGGTAAGCTGTGATGATGTGAGAGAGCGGCAGGGACATATACACACTACCAAATGTAAATTAGATAGCTAGTGGGAAGCTACAGCATAGCACAGGGAGTTCACCTCTGTGCTTTGTGACCACCTAGAGGGGTGGGATAGGGAGGGTGGGAGGGAGGGTGACACAAGAGGGAAGAGTTATGGGAACATATGTATATGTATAACTGATTCACTTTGTTGTAAAGGAGAAACTGACACACTATTGTAAAAGTTATACTCAAATAAAGATGTTAAAAAATAAAAATAAAAAAAAATAAAAGGCATACAAGATTTCCTATAAATGGTCTTATTAATTTTTAACTTGAATAAGGAAATTTAGATTTGGTTTGATTTTTTTCAGTGGTAGCAATTTGATGAGTTGAATGGACTAAAATGCTATTAGAGAACTGCTGGAAAAATATTCGTTACTACTTTCTTCCACACATTAAAAATTGACTATTTTCTCCTTTTCATATATCCATTTAGCTTTCGCTTTTAATGAGCTGAGGACATGATATTATTTCTAACGAGATTTTTTATATTTCCTTCAGGGGGAAAAAACTCAAGTCTTTTTCAGTTCAGAACTCCACTTTCCTAAGCACTCAAATTTTAAGCATGCTTTCTTCTTTTCTGAGTTTATCAGTAACCAAATTAGATAATATGAGACCAGTGAGAGCTTTGGATAAAATGTAAACTAATTATTGTATTTTTAGATTTTTAGGCGTTTATAGTGTCTTGCGGATTAAAAACAGATCTACGTGATAGTTGTTAACTGAATTTTTTCATAAAGGCTCTGCAAGAAGGATTAGAAAATAATATCCAATTTGGTCTAAGGATGCAGTGAAACACACCCATTCATACATTGATGGTGAGAAGAAAATTTAGGAAATATGATCTTAGAAAGCACTCTTTCAGATATGCCCCCTGCTTATCTCATATGTGTCCTTAAGTGATATCTTTTTATAAACTGCATTTATAAGATGTCTCAAATATAAGCAGAAACGAGGCAATGTTAGTGAAATGTTAACCAATCATTGAATATTAACACCTAACATTTTTTGAGAGATAACTCTATGCCAGGAGCTGTTTTGCCTGTATCATCTTACTTATATTTCCCAACAAATAAATGATAGATGTGCTGTTGTCTCCTGCCTTTTTTGTTTCTGATGAGGAGACTGAGGCACAGAGAGATTCTGCAACTTGCTAAAGTGATAGAGCCAGAATTGGAAGCCAGGTTGCTTGACTGTAGAGTCACTATACCACACGGGTTTTCCTGTGTCAGGAAAACGTGTTGAGAGGTCCTATGCTAGACAGACACGGTGAAGGACAAAGGTTCCTAGGTTGGGAAAATGTGAGACAGGGTATGAAGCCAAGGGCAGAATGAGGAGGGTCCTGAGATCAGCCATGGGTTCACCTAAATGCTCTTCTTCTGTAGCAGCACCTGGATTTGCTTTCTGAAACTGCCCTTCCACCAGGATGCCAGGGTGGGCATATGACCCAGGCTGGGCCAATCACGGAAGTCCTTGCACCTCTCAGACCACAGTGACTGGCTCAGAGATGGGCACATACCCACCTGAGGCCAATTAGAACTGATAAGTGTTCATTCTGGAAATTTTATCGGCACTCTTTAGACAGAGTAAGGCTTGGAAGATGTAAGCCTGGAGCCAGCAGACATTAAGGTAAGACCCTACTAGAAAATGAGGATCATTGAAAAGCAGAGGTGAAAGGTGGAGAAAAAGAGATCACGCTCTGATGCTGTCTCCTGGATCCAGCCGTGTCTGAAGATATGCCATAGGAACCATCCGCCCGTAGAGTTTTCAGTTATGTAAGCCTCCTTTTTTTCCCCCTGCCCTCTCATCTCCCCTCTGCTTTCCTCTTCCTTCTCTTCTCCTCCCCTACCCTCCCATTATTTACTGCTGAGAGAGTTCCAGCACAAAAGGTAAATAGATTTAAGCACTCTCCAACCTGGACAGACCCTCATTTTTGCCACTGGTGTGAAGGAGGAACTGTTCAACTGCATCAAGGGTACCAAATCAGGTGGATAGAGGCTGTGTTGACTGGGGTCTTCTGAGCCTCTCAGAGAAAACCATTGAGAAGAGACTGGTCTTTGAGGCTCTCTGGGAGGCAGAGCCATGGGACCATGGACCCACGGTGGACTGTTTTGCATCAGAGAACTTTGTTAAGCCGTGGAGACCCATCAATGATAAGTCTGCTCTCCCTAGGCCTGGGGGGTTGAGGCTAGTGGGTGGGAGCATGATATAGACCATGTTTTCTATATTGAACATACTCTAATAAAAGGGCCTCTGCTTTGAAAGCCTGGATATTAGAGTAAATGCTTTGCTTTGTCTCATGGACTTGAGGGAAGAAATGAAAAACCCTAGCAAATGCTTTCATTAGACTTATCTATCCTGGGATGACCTATTTCATCCTGTAATGTACCTTGTAGGAATCAATTCTAAACAAGCAGTTAGCAGTGGAGACAGGGTGGGAATTGTTTGATAAATCTTTCCATTCGCAGATATGAAATGATAGATAGCTTCTTATATAAGCTTTGTACCTTCTAAAGAGATGTGTAGCTCCTTTACAAGTCACAAAATAGATGTCTGTGTAGGTTGGTACTACTAAAGGCCTCTCACCTTTAGTGAGATTTTCCAAGTTCGTATCCAAATAAATGTTTTTGAAGGATATTTTGAGAAGACATTCTTTGGCTTGGTATGAGAACAGTATTGTTAGAGTAAAATGCACACTAATCCTAGTAAATATATTAATTTCCCTCAGTTTATGGCTTAATGATATTTTTAGTATCCACCCACCTCTATTTCTCCTTTTGCCCAAAGGCAAGCCTTTATGGTAGCTGGCTGATGTGCCCGTTCTTACGTTTGTCTGCTCATTGTTAAATTGATAAATGATACGTATAAATAAAGTCATCTCATTTTCATTAAGAGGTATATGTAGATTATTATACATTGAGTGAAACTATATCCCTTTAATTATGAATTCAGTTGGCAATAACCAAGATCACTAGCTTAAAGGCCAAGAAGTTTATTTTAAAATGCATCTTCTTTGAATGGCTATTTATAGTAAGATGATACTACTCAATTTTTTTTAAATTAATTTATTTTATTTTTGACTGCATCTGGTCTTTGTTGCTGTGTGTGGGCTTTCTCTAGTTGCCGTGATCGGGGTCTACTCTTCACTGTGGTGCACAGGCTTCTTACTGCAGTGGCTTCTCTTGTGGAGCACGGGCTCTAGGTGTGCAGGCTTCAGTAGCTGTGGCGCACAGGCTTAGCTGCTCTGCGGCATGTGGAATCCTCCCAGACCAGGGCTCGAACCCATGTCCATGGAATTGGCAGGCGGATTCTTAACCACTGTGCCACCAGGGAAGTCCTGATACTGCTCAATTTTATATAGTTTATTTTGTAGGAGGATTACACTTCAATATAAAGGGTTTATGCAACAAATTTCCTTCTCTGCCTCCTGAAGTTGGTTCTGGAAAGATTCTGGCTGCATTGTAGTAGGCAAAATTGCACACCCTCACCCACACTTTCTGGTGATGTGCCATTTTCTAAATGTGTCCTGCCTGTTCCAAAATGCCTATCAATAGCTGGAAGCAGTTGGAGAATGTTAATTTAGCTGTTGTGATAACAAGGGGTACTCAGTTTCCTAGGTTGTGTCCTATTCCTGTGTGGGTTTTCCAAATGATTTCTGTTCTTTCTTTTCCTTTTCCCTTCTTTTTTTTTTTTTTTAACACAATATTCAACACTAATATATCCAGACCCGATGCTGCACTGGTTGGCATTGATATCAACCTTTATCTTGAAGCCTGATATAAAATTTGATCTGTAGAAAGTTGACAGACATGGTCAGTTCTCAGGCTGCAGTTTTAATCACCTGGTTCAAGATATTTTTCACTAATAAATTCTTTGTTAAAAATCTAGTCCTGGGCTTCCCTGGTGGCGCAGTGGTTGAGAGTCCGCCTGCCGATGCAGGAGACACGGGTTCGTGCCCTGGTCCGGGAAGATCCCACATGCCGCGGAGCAACTAAGCCCGTGAGCCATGGCCGCTGAGCCTGCGCGTCCGGAGCCTGTGCTCCGCAACGGGAGAGGCCACAACAGTGAGAGGCCCGCATACCGCAAAAAAAAAAAAAAAAAAAAAAAAAATCTAGTCCTCTTCCAAAATTTCTATGTTTAACCTTCAGGGTTTGGGTATAGATTACTTGGGTGGGTTGTTTTTAAAGTCAATGGTCAAAAAGACACATATACCCCAATGTACATTGCAGCACTATTTACAAAAGCCAGGACATGGAAGCAACCTAAATGTTCATCAACAGAGGAATGGATAAAGCAGATGTGGTTATATATATATATATATATATATATATATATATATACAATGGACTATTACTCAGCCATAAAAAGGAATGAAATTGGGTCATTTGTAGGGAAGTGGATGGAACTAGAGACTGTCGTACAGAGTGAAGCAAGTCAGAAAGAGAAAAACAAATACCGTATATTAATGCATATTTGTGGAATCTAGAAAAGTGTTATAGATGATCTTATTTGCAAAGCAGAAATAGAGACACAGATGTAGAGAACAAATGTATGGACACCAAGGGGGGAAAGGGGGGCGTGGGATGAATTGGGAGATTGGGATTGACATATATATACTATTGATACTATGTATAAAATAGATAACTAATGAGAAACTACTGCATAGCACAGGGAACTCTACTCAGTGCTCTGTGGTGACCTAAATGGGAAGGAAATCCAAAAAAGAGGGGATATATGTATATGTATAGGTGATTCACTTTGCTGTACAGTAGAAACTAATACAACATTGTAAAGCAACTATACTCCAATAAAAATTAATTTAAAAAAAAACAACCAAATAAAGTCAATGGTCATCTTAAACAGTGGTTTCTGAACTGTTTTTGAACCCTGATCAGTAAAAATTTTATAAATGGCATACACTTACCACTGTGCAAGCACATATTATATAAATTAATTTATGCTTGTTTCTATTTTGTATATTATGTAACAGACAAAAGCTAGAATTCAGAAGGATTTTAAAAAAAAAATATAAGTTCTAATATTTTCTTCTTGAACCCAGTGTACCCCCCCACTTTGGAGACCACTGATTTAGAAAGCAGAAGATTATTCAGTGCACCCACATGGCTCCTTTTGAGCCATAGTACTAATCTCAATATGATATTTTTGAAGGATGTGATTTTTAGTAAACTTCAGAATGAGTGTAACTTGAATACAACTTCTGGTCACAGTCGATTGCTATCAATTCTCTTTTAAGGGAATATGGTTACCAGTTTATTGAGACAAGGTCTTAAAATTTTATTATAGAATATGTAAGACATACAAAAGTATAACATATAATATGACCAAAGCCCATATTTTTATCAAGTACCTTGAAAAATAAAACATTACCTTCTTCCTGCAGAGGGATCCACTCTTTTGAATTTATTGTTTCTTATTCCCATGCAACTGTAGATCTATGTCTGGGTTCCAAACAATGAGTTATTGTTTTGCGTGTTTTAAATTTTATGCAGTGCATACGTATAATATGTAACATGTATTTCTCTATAGCTCCCCCCATACATGTTGATTGTCGGTAACCAGTTCATTCATTCCCACAGCTGTATAATATTTTAAAGTTTGAAAATGCCACAGTTTATCTATTCTTCTATAAGTGACATTTAGTTTGTTTCCTTTTTTTTTTCCTATTACAAATAATCCTGGTAGGGATTTTTATAATGAAAAATCTATTAGGATTTTCCTAGGATGTACCTAGGAGTGGAATTGCCATGTTGCAGGATACACACCTCTTCATATTTATGATACTCCCCACCAGAGTATATGGGAATTCCCCTTGTTCCTCATCCTTATTAACACTTAGTACCATTAGACTATTTAATTTGCCAGTTTGATGGATGTGCAATAATATTTATCTTTTCACAATATGTTTATTGGCTATTTAGGTTTTATTTTTGTAAATTGTTTTACTTCATACATTTTGTCCAGTTTTCTGTTTTTTTTCTTACCGAGTTTTCTCTGCTGGTCTCACATTTATACACATACACACACACACACACACACACACACACACACACACACACACACACACACACACACAGAGTCATTCAGTGACCTTCAGTAGAAAATAAAAGTTCTTTGTTTTTCCTCTCACATCTGGCCCTGGTTTGGTATCAAATCAGACCCCTCCCCTTTAAAAAAGTCATTGCTTCTTCTATATGGTAACATTACAGTGCAAGTAAGCTGTCATGCAAGTAAGCTGTCATTAGTTTGCTAAAAGACATTTTATTTTATTTATTAAAAAAATTTTTATGGGAGTATAGTTGATTTACAATGTTGTGTTAGTTTCAGGTGTACAGCAAAGTGAATCAGTTTTATATATATATATATATATACATATATATATATATATATATATATATATATATACACTCTTTTGTAGATTCTTTTCCCATATAGGCCATTACAGAGTATTGAGTAGAGTTCCCTGTGCTATACAGTAGGTCCTTATTAATTATCTATTTTATATATAGTAGTGTGTATATGTCAATCCCAATCTCCCAGTTTATCCCTCCCCCCTTACCCCCTGGTAACCGTAAGTTTGTTTTCTATATCTGTGACTCTGTTTCTGTTTTGCAGATAAGTTCACTTGCACCTTTTTAGAGATTCCACATATAAGCGATATCATATGATATTTGTAAAAGACATTTTAGACAACCTAAAGACTGTCTAGGGAGATGAGGCAGATAAATTTAGGAAAACTCAACAATCCAGGCTTTCTGTGATTCTCTTTTGAACACCTGCAGGCTTGGTTTGTACATGTGTGTATTGATTTGTGCATATCATTCTGCCCCTTGTTTCTTTCCTCCCCAAGTCCAGTTCCCAGTGTTACAAATCTTGCCTTCCTGAGAGTTATTTTGAAAAAAGACCTTACATCTTCATACATTTTGCAAGTCTGTAGCTGTATAAGTGGAGGCCTTCAGAACAAGCAGTGAAGAAGTGGAATAGCTTCAAGCAGTACTACTCCAAGTGTGGTCTGCAGCTGGGCAGCTTCTCCATCGAAACCAAAGACCATGGTTTATTCGAAATGCAGGTTCTGGCTCCACTCAGGTCCTATTGAATCAGATGCTGTGTTTTGACAAGTGAAGTTTGAGAAGTTTTGCTTGACAAAAACAGAGTCCTGGTCAAGGTTGACCTGCCTCAGAAGGGACCCCTCCTCCCCCAGTCTTTCTTCAAAGTAACTGAAGCCTGAGGGTGGATAGGTGTTGACAAAGCCGTACATACCCTGTACAACTTGAGGCCCTACCAGTGAGGTTCATTTTAGTTCATTTACTTAATCCAAACATACTTCTTTAAAGAAACAACTAGGAGAATGAAGGGGTTACTAGTCATTTGAATGTTGATAATTATTAGACTTTGTGGCTATCTGCTATTTTATAAGGAAATGGAAGTTTTTTAGCAAGAGAAGAGAAGGGGATAGGCTAGGCCTGGATTGGAGGGGACTGTAAGGGGAAGTCTAGGGAAGCATGAAATGTATTTAGTAAGAAGAGGAAATAGGAGGTGGGATAAAGGGAGCATCAGGATTTTGCTCAGAAATGGGAATGACCTTACCCTTTCTTGCTTCTGTGTTGCGATAATTTGTATTGCCAAGACCCAGTATTATTATTTTTAATTTTTCAGGTTTAACCCAGAAGGTTAATTACCATTTCTGCCATTGTTTCTACTCATCAGTTTTCTATTGAGAAGCTTTATTGGCATACAGCAGACTGGAGTTATACACACTCAGCAGCCATTCCTGCACTTAAAGCCCATAGCACCTAGGAAGAGAGTCACATTTTGAAACCAAAATTATAACAAGCATAGGAAGTGCAGTAACACAAGTATTGAACTGAGCCTCAGTATCTTCCTATCTCACAGGATTACTATGAGGATTTAATGGGATCTGCAAAAAGGCACAAAGGAAGGTCTCATTAAATAGTAGCTCCTCCCCTTCTCTTCCTGCCACATCCCACATCCCTCCTTCCCTTTCATCTCATCCCAGGCAGTTTGATTCCACAGTCTATAGAGGTTAGTACTAAGGATAGTAGTTGTGGTAGGAGTATAATAGGGTGCAGAAATAAGGAGGAGGTGATTTTTGACGGGAAGAGACATTTGGGGCTCCAAGTGAATGGCTTAAAGAAGACTTATGCATAGTTTTTCTGAATGTTGAAGATGAGAATCACCTTCATTTAAATTCCAATAATTTGCAACTAGCTGAAGACAAAGGCTAAGGTGAAATTTACCCTAAACCATTTCCTTGGGAACCCCTGATGTGAGCTTTATGAGGCCAAGTGGGCTTTATGAGGGCAAACTGGCATCAGCTGTTATTTGCTGTGTCCCAGCAGGAGGCTCCGGGTTACCAGCTGACACACTAGGGTGCTATGCTCAGTACCAGTATGAGTGCTAGTCTAACCAGTCTGAAAACCAAGAGATTTGGGGTTATCAGAGATCAGAAAGAAGTTAAAGATCAGGAAAACAAGAAGTTGAGCAAATTTGGAAAGAATATTCCTAAAATACATTGTTATCACTGTCTTCGCAGAACTTCACTAGCTCCTCCTGCCTCTTGCCTTCCAGGTCTCCACATGCAGGCCCACAGTCCATTTCTGGTTCACCTTACTCTTTTACCTCTCTTCCTCTGTCCATGCAGTAATCCCACCAGGGGTGACTTTCCACTCCCTCCAGCTGACCAAAATCATAACCATCGATTACGTTCTGCTTCAAATCCCACTCTCCTTTCCTCTCTGAGCTCTTCCTGACAGTTTCAGATGATTTGGATACCTGTTCAACTCTCTTGCCAGCTTAAGAAGTATTCTGTGCACCAGCTTCTCCCTGCATTGCCTGTGGCTTGTCCTTCTGGATCCTCAGGTTCCCTGAGGGCTGAGGATCTCATAACTTTCTGGTTTTACCAGTTCTTTGTTTCTTACAAGTGATGGTTTCTTAATGTCAAAGGTAACCCTTGCTAGCTAAACTCCTACCATCTGAACCCAGGAGCAGAAAAGTTTTGGGTAACTTTTTGGAGAGGGGAATATTTGGAGGAAAATCACAGGGGTGTAAATATTTTCCTCTCGGTTATCTCAGGCTGCCAACTTGAGGTCTCTGGAGGTTGGGACGAGATGCACGCAGTCAGCTCCCGAGCCAGCAAGAGCCAGCTCCATCCAGCACACAACTTAAATCCCCGACTTCCCAACTCATTATCCAAATTTCAGGAGACAAATATTAGCAGGTTTGAATAACATGCTTTCTCTCACTGTTCAACTTATGGATGGGGTGGGGGAGTCATTTGTTCTTGTTCACTGGATTCTTCTAGTATGTAGGTGTGGTGAAGAGAATTCTTAGCCTTTAGACTAATTTTCTAGTTTCTAAAAAATATTTTTACAGGCTTCTATGTTAGAGAGCCAGTTAAGAGGTTATGGGGTTGGATCTGAGCAAAATTTATAGCTGTTTATTTGGACAGCCTGTGAAAGCATTTCTTTGAAGAACGATGTGCATAGCAGATGTTCAATAAATATTGGCCAGATGATTGATCTAAGGAAGGAGCCAAAGAAAGGAATAATTCCTTTGTATATCCAGTGGGATTGCACAAGGCTAAAATAATATAAAGCAAGAAATTGCGAAGCTTCATTTTTATTTAATGTCCTCTTGGATCAGTGGTCAACAAAGGATTGCCTGACACAGGAAACATGAGTTTGTTTGAGCTTAATATAAGTATAGGTATTTGTAGAGAAAGTGTTCTAATCTTTACCATGGACAAAGTAAAAGATAAGGCAGTTCTCTAAAGTAAAATTAGGTTTAAAAGCAGAAGAAGAAATAGTGAATTTAAGAGCATCTTAAAAATCATGGTATAGGTTGGACCCATGTTGTCCTGGGCACATGGTTGTTTTTTAATCTCTCCTTATTTTGGAGAATAAAGGCACCAAATCCAGCATTATTTTGACTGTATGAATTCGAATTCCTAATTAAAGCTAATTACTGCTTCACAGATAACCTAGATAAGAAAGTTAAAGCTTGTTGCCTTTAATAAATACTGCTGAATTTGGAAGAAGACTAGATTAGCCAAAATCTTATTTTATAACTTGAGATTCTAAAAGGCAATAGAAAATCAGCCCCGTAGCATTTCCCAAAATATTCCAGTCCATCTGCTTAAAAAAAAATTACTGCCAAATACTTTAATTTGTTAGTAAGAAATAAAACATGTTCACCCTTAAAGCTGTGAACTCTTTCACTCTCCACTGAAGTGTATATAGAACCACCTCTGCAGGAGGGTGTTAGGATTACACTCAAATACGTGCATTACCATCCCTTCCTTTAAGCAAAATTTTAGAAATGTGTAATCTTATCTTATTTGGAGGTTTCTTATCCTCTTGCCTAACTTGCACATAAACAATTGTCATGGCACTAATCTTCTGCCCTCCTAGAATTGTTATGGGTTTGAACATGGCCAATGAGATTATTACAGACTGTTTTCCTCTTGTTTGTAAAATCTTGGGAACAATACTTCAGGTTTTCCTTTGACTTTTCCTCTTTATTGTTTGGTAGTTTTGTAATGGAAAGAGGATTGCATATCTGAGCTTAGTCATCAATAAGTTGTCATTTGATATCTCAAAAGGAAATAGGGTCTGCTTTAGTTTTGGCGGAGCCTTCATGGTTAGTTAAACCAAACATGACACACCAAAAACACTGATGATACTTAGGCTGTAATTCTAACTCCCAACAATACTATTTTGCCCTGGATCTACACTAAAATTTTTTTCCCTCCTTCATAACGTATGCAGTTTTTCAGTTGGGAGTCCTGAAGTATGTTTAAAAGCCTTAAAATGAGAGTTAAAAATGAGGCAATAACAGCTGGTGATAACGTGGCAGCATATGCTTTCTTGGGTGCCATTTTCTTAATGTTTCATGTTGAAAGATCCAAAATGAAATTGGAAGCAACAGAGATGATAAGGGCCCCTAAAGTGGGTGGCAATTTTAATGTATCCCTCTTCTGAAGTACTGGTTAAAGAGCTTCTGAAAAGAAAAGAAAAGAAAAAAAGAAAAAGGAATCCAGGGAGGAAGGAAGGAAGGAAGGGAGGAAGGGGGAAGGAAGGAAGGAAAGAAGGGAAGGAAGGAGATTTCAAGATAAAATAAAAGGACCTGACTTCTCATTAGGTAGAGGAGGGAGGTTGGGGAAGTAGCTTAAAATAGTACTTACTCTCAGTTCCTTTACATGAAACTTGCAGCACAGTTTGATTTTATTTCTTGGGTCAAAATGAAGTACAGGTAATGAATGTTGCTAGTTGGTTCAATTGCCTCTGTGGATTTTCAGGGGAGGAGGGTCACTGGACAAGTACTACTTCCTGGTTGTAGTTGTGTAAAATGTACGTCTCACGGTGAGGAGGGGACTGTTGCAAAGAACCGTTTTGTCTAATAGAATTCAAAGAACAAAGAGATCAGGTAGTTCAGTTAAGTCATCTTGGAAATGGTTTCACTTTATAATATAAACTAGAACCTTATATAAACAAGTTTAAAACAATGGTAAACAATATTAGCTATTTCTCTACAATTATTACTGTTATAGTCATAAGGTAGACTGATGCCAGTCTATATTAGTATTCTGGAGAAACCCAGCCTCATAGTTTTGAACTTTCATTTCTATTAAAATTCCTACTTTGCAGTTGCAATTTCTTTTTTTTTTTTTTGGGCAGGCTGGTGTGTGGGGGAGGGGTGTGCTGCCTGACTTGCATGACGAATCTACTTTGGATTCATTTCAGTCTATTCCCAAACATTCCAGGCACTAAGGCATCGCTCTTATTTTACAGAGAACTCATCTCTCACTCAGTAAGCCATGCTAACAATTACAATTGATAGAACACATACCTTTTACAATAATCGCTGCTGCTTTTCTTATGTCCCAACCTCACAAAAGAGGTGAGACACCCCTTCTGCACCCTCAGGGCTATTGGTGCTATCGCTGGTGATCACCAGGAAAGACAGAATTGGGTTATTACATACCCCCATGACTAATTGCTACTTTGTGACTATAGAACTTCCAAGTTAAACTTCTACCAGGACTCAGAAGCCTTGGCATTAGTACAACTGGGGAACGGGAGAATTTGCAATTTCTTCCCTGCTGGTGTGAATGGGGGACCTCTTTCCCTTGTTTGGAAGTCTCGCTGGAACAGGGGATAGAGAGCAGGTGAGGGCTGCTTTCCCTCATCTGCCGCTCATACCCGTTTGTTTCATCTGCTTGGGCCACTCCCTTAAGGCTTTCCCTTACATTTTATTTCCTAGTCTTTCCATTCGTTCACCCATGGGTCTTCTTAGACCGTACATGTCTAATGCTGTTGAGATAAAGAGTATAGTAGTTTGGGGCTTCCCTGGTGGCGCAGTGGTTGAGAGTCCACCTGCCGATGTAGGGGACACGGGTTCGTGCCCCGGTCCGGGAGGATCCCACATGCCTCAGAGCGGCCGGGCCCGTGAGCCATGGCCACTGAGCCTGCACGTCCGGAGCCTGTGCTCCGCAGCGGGAGAGGCCACAACAGTGAGAGGCCCGCGTACCGCAAAAAAAAAAAAAAAAAAAAAAAAAGAGTCTAGTAGTTTTGACCTGACTTATTTTCAGTAATGCTCAAGATTGTTGAGCATGATGAAAAGACCATTTCATTTTGTTCAGTGCCTTTTTTTTTTGTGGTGGTGGTAGAGATGTATAAGTTTATCACTTAATAAAAAGTTTAATACCATTTATTTTATAAATAAATAGCCTTAAATGAAGACCTATTTATAAAAAAGGGACCTGTTTTGGGTATATTTCTGGGATGTAGTGATTATCTTAAGTTTTAAGATTCTATTCAGCTAAGACCTGATTAAAGCATAACCAGGAATTGGCCATCTGGAAAGCACTATTAATGGATCCAGGAATGTTACTGTCATTTTGAATCATATAATAGAAGTTGCACTGAAGAAAAATATGGTGGATTGAGTAGAATACAAAGTTTATGAAAAAGTCTGGTTTTCCTAATTCTGTTCTTTCTTTGGGCCAGTTTATTTTTCATGTCATTTTTAATTATCAATAATTCTTCCATCACTTATATGCAGAATTTATCATTTAATTTCTGTAGTCCTGTGCTGTTTATTGTTTATTTAATGTTGTCTCCCCAGCTGGATTGTAAGCTTCTAGAGAATATGAACCAAGTTTTTTTTTTTTTTTCTGTATATTCTGCAGTACCTAACATGGTGTTCTGGATATAAAATAAATGCTCAGTGAACACCTAGTACTTAGTCATCTGGATATATGTTTATTAGGTCAATGTGTTTACATTCTTGTCCTCTTCATCATCTGGTTTCATAATTTTCACTCTGGAGCTTTAAAAGTCTTGTATTATTTATTTCAGTATCTAGCAATATAAGTCACAGATTTTCATCCATTGGTAGTGGGGTGAAGTATAGCAGATATTCCTAGCATTAAAAGACCTTTTTTACTGCAGAAATTGGGTAACTCAGGTATATAATATAAGAGAACTGGTAGAGGGCATACAAAAGGGAAACAGTTCCTAGTATGCTAAGGCTTTAAAGATTTGTGAGTACTATCCCTTTTGATTCTTTGGATCAAATACCATATGCTTTATTGATAAACACTTTGGCATATTCTGGCGTGTTTCTTAAGTACAGACTGCTTCTATGCTTGGCCTTTTCAGGTTTTTTGGTAGTAGTGCTTATTAAAAGTTTGTTTTGAGGGAAAGGAAAACAGAAGTGGGAGACATGGTTATTCTGATTTATAAATGAGTCACAGACATAAATTTATAGAGATAGGAGATGTCTTGGAAATTATATAGTCCCCTTCTTTCATTTTTATAGGTGAAAAAAATCAAGGACCAGTGTGATTAAGTGACTTAGATAAGGTTACAGTTAGTAGAAGTCAGCATAGGACAGAGTAGGTTGAGATAATCAATTTATATTATTTCTGATTCTCCAACCCAGTTTATAGAGTATTATTCTGGAGATAGATATCTGAGAAACTCACATATTCTTAAAAAGTATAATTTTTTTTAAAAAAGAAAGTTTCAAAAGATCTTTTCATATGCTAATATATTGAACTGCTCTGCAAGGGACCTCAAATAGAACATAGTTGAGAGGTGGAAGTACCATGCATTGGGCATGTAGTTGAGAAATCTGGGTCCTAATCCAGGTCTATTAATTACAAGCTGTATGACCTTGGAACAAAAATCAAACAGCACGCAGAAAATCTGTTGGTGTTATTTAAAAATGAAAGAATTAGGTGAGATTCTCTCTGAGAGCCCTTTTAGTTCTAAAATTCTGTGTAAAAACGAAGCAATGGTAAACACTTGGAACTTGACATGATCAAAGCTTTATGAAATGAGAGTAGAGACTGACATATCTAATGTCTGACCAAACGTGTCAGCAGCAGAAGGTCCAAATGTGTTAGACTTTCTTTCCTTTTTTTAAAAAATAGATCTTTATTTGGGTATAATTGCTTCACAATACCGTGTTAGTTTCTGTTGCACAGCGAAACGAAACAGCCATAGGCATACACATGTCCCCATATCCCCTCCCTCCTGAGCCTCCCTCCCATCGTCCCTATCCCACCCCTCTAGGTGGCCACAAAGCACTGAGCGATCTCCCTGTGCTATGGGGCTGCTTCCCACTAGCCAACTATTTTACATTCGGTAGTGTATGTATGTCGATGCTACTATCACTTCGCCCCAGCTTCCCCCTCCCACCCCGTCCTCAAGTCCACTCTCTATGTCAGCCTCTTTATTCCTGCCCTGCAACTAGGTTCATCAGTACGATTGAAGCTTTTCAGATGATTTCTATTTCTTAGGCTTAATTTGGATCTCTCTTCTTGCTTGGAGCTTGTTGCAGGAATAGGAATACTGCGAATAGATACAAATGAACCAATAAACTCATTATTTAGAAATCCTTTGGCTCTTCCAAATGAATAGTCCACATACATGGTAGGTGTGTTGTTGTGTTAAAGAATAAAGAAAACTTAGGTTGTTTAAATTTGAAGCATCTTTTATTGAAAAGCACTGTAACTGATCCATGGGCTTAGTTTTGTTGAATTAGTGTATTTTGCCTGGTAAACTTCCCTTATTTTACATTCTGTGGAAAAGTAAATCCAATGTTTCTTAGCTATGCTCACTCTTATTCAAGGATAGTGTTCCAGGAGGGTAAATAGGAAGGTCATCTGGTCATACTTAAGTGTCATTTTACCTTGTCCTTTACCCTGGGATATGATTACTCTTAACTTGCTGATTGCTGTGATCTCAAGTATTCAATCTTTCACCAGTCCAAGCTCCAAGTATGTCTGCAGTGCCTGCGGCCCTGATATTTCCTCATCTTTCCTCACAGGACAGCTGGTCAGTCATGACTCCCAAAGAACCATTTGCAATCTGGTTACAGGGTGCTTTGGAAAGACTCTGTGCCAAAGGCAATGTGAAGCCAGTGGGGTGGCAGTATTTTCCTTGTTGGGTAAAGGAGATAATGACTATAGTATAAGCTCATAGCATAGGGTCTGGCACATTTTAAGTGCTCAGTAAATATGTTTTTATTCTGTTTCATAATCGTGCTTCTAGGTTTGTAGCTCTCAGGCAATCAGCAGGCAGGCCTGTATATTTTGTTAAGACCTGGGAAAGATCCTCCAGAGTATTTGATTTAGTGTAGAATTTTAGTACAGTGGCTCTTCTGTTGCTTAACTTAAGAAAAGGAAGCTAACATGTTCTGTGACTTTAGTATCCCTAAGTTGGGGATTAGCAATTAGGGGCTTAATTTGTACTGAAGACTTTGATATCTAGAAATAATTCAGGCTCCTTCTCAAAATGTGGGAGTATGTGTGAATTGTGAGAAATGGAGTCTTTCTTTTGAAAGTTATGTTCTGTTTTAGGATGAACAAACAGTAGGAGTCTAAAATGCTAGGTCCAAATGCAGCTGTTTAAAGTTAAAGGGCTCAACATTTTTGGTTACAAATGGTGGTTTAAAATTTTTCTGTTATTTATATATTTCTTTAACAAAAAAATAATTGATGTCGGGTAATTGGGCAAACTACATTATTGTCTTTTGAATTTCCTCTGCTTCTATAATTTGAGTAATATAACAGTTTTTTTTATTTTATACTTCATATTTCTAGTGTTAAATGTTACTATGGTCTTTGTTAAAGGTGTATTCAAGTTTAGTTAATAAAGATTTTTTTAAATATCAAAGAAGACTTTTTTCCCAAAAAAATGCCACAATTAAATGCCACAATTTAGAAACAATGCAGAATTTATATTTCAAGGATATTTTATAAGATCCTGTATTTAAAAAGTTGTCTGTACCATCACTTTTTTATAATTTATAATTTTGGAATATTTAAAAAATGCTTTTGTTACCATAAAGTCATGAATGATGTAAGGTTTTATACACACACACACACTCACACACACACACACACACACATACACACATATAACCACAACTCTGCTTTAGAACTTCTAACCAAAGCAATTATTCCAGAAAAATAAAACAGGAAGATAACAGAATTCACCTTACTTGTAAATGATGTGATTGACTACTTAAAAAAGAGGTCAAGAAAGTGAAAATAGTTTATTAAAGTTAAATAAAAGGGTCTATGTTTAATCCCAGCAAGAATCAAATAAATGCAAATTAAACAAAAATGAGCTTTGTTTTTATTTTCAGATGGGCACTACTAATAGAATGAGTGAATATTGAGTCCTTATTGTGTGTCAGGTGTTGTAGTAACTCATTTAATCCTTAAAAATAACCCTTTATGTAGGTATAATGATACAATCTCTGTTTCACAGAAATCTGCAGAAACATTGAGTAACTTTCCAGAGGTCATAGAGCTAGTCCATGGCAAAGCTAGGATTTGAACCCAGCTATAGAATTCTACTTCTGGAACCCATTCCCTTACTCACTGAGCTGCCTACAAAGGTTTACAACATTCAGTGTTGGTGCACGTATTGGGAAGAAAATAGCCATCTCACCTGCATTGCAGGTGTGAGGAACGTTTATTGAGCATTCTTTTGAAAAGGCATTCTGGTAGCACTCTTCAACACCTTAGGATCCAAAAATTCTACTTTTAAGAATATATCATAAGGAAATAATCAGTTGAGTGTGCATTAATGAGTGTGAGAGGGTGTGTTTAAAACATGGTTTATAGCAATAAGGGAAACGACCATCTCGAGGGAGTTGTTTTGGAACATCATATGATAGAATGTTATATTGCTATTAAAAAGGATGATATAGTGCTATGTTTATTAATATGAATGTCCACATTATAATTTGCATGAAAAGAGCAGGTTACAAAATTGCTTGTACTCTGTTGTATGATCTCATCTTATCTATACGTTTAAATAGCTATACATGTATTTATAGACCAAAATGCAGTGGGCTGGCATCTCTGGGTGCTGGCATTTTGGATGATATTTATCTTCTTCTTTATCTTTTGTCATCCTTTTTGAAATTTTATAGTGGGCATGTGTTATTGTTATAATTGGAAAAAAGTCCTAAAAAGTATTTCTTTCCCTTATTCCCTCAACTCTTATTTTTTTGTGATAAAATTAGGTTGGCAGGTTTTTCTTTGGTGTCATGCTTTCTGAATGTGAGGCAGTATTTTATGTGAGCTTTTCATGAAGTTCCATATCAGCTTTTTTTTTTAATTTTTATTTTTTAAACATCTTTATTGGAGTATAACTGCTTTACAATGTTGTGTTAGTTTCTGCTGTAAAGAGGGAGGGGATATGGAGATATATGTATACATATAGCTGATTCACTTTGCTATACAATTTTGTTTTTGTAGTTTCAACTTCCACGGTTTATTCCTTACCCTAAAGCTGCTCCAGTGGTCTAGATGTGCTGTCATTAGGTGGGGCTAATGAGCTCTGGATGTGCTCTAAACTGAAGAGCCCACCTAGTTGACTTGAGCTTCCAGATTTAAACATGACTTTTCCATAACATAATTTATACAAAGATAGAACTCTGTTAAAATAACTAACTACAAGCTATCACTGAACATTAAAACAGATGATATCTTAAAGCGGCATTTAAAGTCAATAAATATCATTAATAATCAGAAATCTTTTGTCAGTCAAAATTTTTCTTTCATGATCATATATGCAGATCCTGATTAGAATGTTCTTTTCTTCTTAAATCTTACTTTGATGTAAAAACATCTCAAAGATTGTGTTCCACTGCATACCCCACACTGGGTTTGGACTCGGCTGGTAGTGCTGTGCTTTGGGGCAGTTTATTTTTTACTTAGACTTTGGGTATATGTACTTAAAACTAATTTAGTTGGCTGTACTCTTTCAAAGGCTTCTTTCGAAGTAATTCACTGGCCAAGAGATTTTAGCATCACCCCAGCTGGATACCCTACAATTTTATGATGTAATAGAAAAAAGAATTCATAACTAGTTTCTTGCAGAGGGTCTAAAACCCTTTGTGATTAGGTGTTTTCAATCATGAGAGTCTCTTTTCTTAAAGAGGAACGGAGCCTACCCTCTCCTCTCTTGTGTGAGTGGATTCATTTGTTTACATGGTTTCTGTAGGCCGAAGGAATACGTATAAAGGTCTTGCTGACTTCCCTAAGCATGCTGCTTAGAGTAAAACTAATTACTGTTAAAAGCAAATTTAGCAGAAAATAAGCTCATTTTCATTGGATGACACAATTTCATCATGGATTCTCACTGGTCTTTGTGTATGGGGCTTAGTTTTGTATTCATATTTCCCGTCCTGGAATTGATTTACTGAAATCATAGGATTACCTCATTGGATTGTGGCCCCACTGGTAAGCCCTGCTCTGAAAATATACCAGGATGTGTTTATTGGCCCATGTTTTTTCCTTAGAGCTTTGGGGTCATCATTCATTTGGTCATACATAGACACGAATTGTTTTCTGAGGAAGATCTTGCCCAGAAATGATCTCTCCAACAATCTCCATGCAGGAGAGGAATTCCCTGGTGATGCAGTGGTTAAGAATCCACTTGCCAATGCAGGGGACACGAATTCGAGCCCTGGTCCAGGAAGATCCCACATGCCGCAGAGCAACGAAGCCCATGCACCACAACTACTGAGCCTGCACTCTAGAGCCTGTGAGCCACAACTACAGAGCCTGCGTGCTGCAACTACTGAAGGCTGTGTCCCTAGAGCCTGAGCTCCGCAACAAGAGAAGCCACCGCAATGAGAAGCCTGTGCACCGCAACGAAGATGATCCCCCACTTGTCGCAACTAGAGAAAGCCCTTGCACAGCAGCGAAGACCCAATGCAGCCAAAAATAAATAAATAAATTAATTAATTAATTAATTAACTTAAAAATCTCCATGCGGGAGAGGAGTGGCCTTTTATGCAGGTACACGTACTGGTCAGCTTCCTTCACGTTCGCAAAAGGATGAGATCCTTCCCAGTGGTTTTGCCCTTAGTCACTTGTGTCAAATATTCAAGGTCAGATTTCTGTTAGTGGACTTTTACCTTGAACTTCCTGTTGCCAAATTCTTAAGAGAAACTTATTTATGAGAAGTTATATTTGCAAAGAATTGTTTAAAAAATAAGAAGTCCAGCCATTGCTTAAAGATCTAACATTTAAGTCTAAATTTGACCCTTGAGTTAAGCAGGAGTGTAGCAGCACTGTTCCAGTAGAAATATAATGTGTGCCACACATTCATTTTTTAGTAGCCACATTGAAAAAGGTACAAAGAGCGGGTGAGGTTAATTTTAATAATCTATTTTATTTAACCCAATATATCTAAAACTTTATCATTTTAATGTGTAATCAATATAAAACTTGAGATATTTCCCTTTTTTGGTACTAAGTCTTTAAAATCTGGTGTATTTTATACTTATAGCATATCTCAGTTTGGACCAGCCACATTTCAGATGCCCAGTAGCCACATGTGGCTGATAGCTTGTAGTGGACGGCGCATTGTAGACCACTATAGAGCTATGTACAAATGTGCCCGCATTGGCACTATTTGTATTAAGCCAATAAGATGTCAAAAAAAAGGTAATACAATTAAAAATGTCATACTTGATGTAGATATAAGAATACAGGTTAATACTTCCTATATCATAAAGACTAATAAGCAGAAATTTCTTATTTTACTTAAAGTCATATAATTTTACTTAAAGTCAGGGCTTATCACCAGGAAACCATTTGTGTTTATCTTATAGACATGTGGATTAGGCCTGTGATCCTTGTGAGTCTTTGGTTGGGATGCTAGGAAGTTAAGAGACAAATCAGTGGCCTATTTCTAGTATCTGAGCAGTGCTGAATGGCTAGAATTCTGGGCATAAGCTTGACCCCTGGCTTGCTTTGCCTGGCTTTTCTTCACTGACTTCTTTCAGCTTGTTGCGTGTCATACTGCAATATGCCATGAAAAATTCTTTTGGAATAAGAATGGGGATGAATAAAGAAGATTTTGTGTTATTTAAGTTTTTATTGTTTAAGTAATTGTCGCTATAAATTTGATGGGAAATAGATTTACATTTTATTTTATTTATTTATTTATTTTTTATTTTTTCGATACGCGGGCCTCTCACTGTTGTGGCCTCTCCCGTTGGGGAGCACAGGCTCCGGACGCGCAGGCTCAGCGGCCATGGCTCACGGGCCCAGCCGCTCCGCGGCATGTGGGATCTTCCCAGACCGGGGCACGAACCCGTGTCTCCTGCATCGGCAGGCGGATTCTCAACCACTGCGCCACCAGGGAAGCCCAGATTTACATTTTAGAAAGACCAAAGTCTCTCAGTCGAATTTGGTTCTTTTAAAATTAATAAAATAAATATTAAAATATTTAATATTTAAATATTTAATAATATAATATAATATAATAAACTTGGATATACTTGGGAGAGAGTATCTAAGTTATTATTTGGTCTAACTTGGGACTCTATAGGGATTAGCTGGTGATTTCTTACATCAGTAAGCTTTCAAATTTCAGCATTCATCAACATCAACTGGGGAACATGTTTACAATCTGATGCCTGGGCTGTGTCCCATGGGTGGGTTAGGATCAGTAGATTTGGGTTGGGGTCTAGAATATGGTAGTTTAACATATCCTGTGGTTGTCATAGTCCTGGTAGCTACTTCTCCCATCTTCTTTCTTCCGCACTAATCCCCCAGAAAAAAATGCTCCCCGTACTTAATCCCCAGTCTTTTCCTTTTGGTTCCCCCCTCACCAGCCCCAGCTTTATTGAGACATAATCGACATACAACACTGTATAAGTTCAAGGTGTACAACATGTTGATTTGGTACATTTATATATTGCAAAATGATTACTGTCATAGTTAGCTAACACTTCCATCATGTGATATAATTACCATTTCTTTTTTGTGGTGATAACATTTAAGATCTACTCTCTTACCAAGTTTCAAGTATGTAATACAGTGTTACTAACCATAATCACTATGCTGTACATTAGATTTCCAGAAATGCTTGTTTTATGTTGTAGCTGGAAATTTGTATATACATCTCCCCTCCCACCACCACATCATCTTCTTGTCTCTCTTTCCCTGCCCCTCTCTGGCAAAGCACAGTGTTTTATAGGTCAACTCAGATTCTTTGGATTTTTCCTTTTTTTCCCTCCCTGCTTCCCCCATTACCTCGGTTTTGTAACTAAACAGTGGGACGTGTCCAGTGTATTATCTAGGATTCTTTAAGTCTGTGACAGAAACCCATCCCAACTTGCCTAACCCAAAAGAGAAAAGTGTCAGGAGAGACTAGGGATGGGCCTTGTGTCAGACACGCTGGATTGAGGCGAGAGCCATACACAGCTGTCTCTCTGGTTCTCAGCCTGGCTGACCAGCAAGGTCTCCTTACTTCCAGAAGGCAGGCAGGAGAACACTTTACTCTTCGAGGAAGAGAGGGAGAGAGGAGAAGTGCCAATACTTGTGATTCAAAATCTCTTCTTTATCCCAGTTACTCGTGTGTCATGACAGAAGGACTGACCATGGCAGAGAGTGGTTTTTTGGTTTACGCTGGGATCTTTCTTTTAAAAAAAGAATTGGATTAACAAAGTAATGGATAAGTGCATAGTGTTTTGAGATATTTCCCTCAATTACAACCAGTTATAATTGATTTACATTTTTAACAAGATTTTAATTTGTTTGAAACGATTAAGGCCATGATATTTTAAAAAATTTAATAGTGTAGTATTCTAAGCAAAAGTAAATATTTATAAACTGAATGGATTTCCTTCTTTGAATAGATTTTAATCTATTAATTAAAATGCAGCTTCTTGTAGTATATTGAATATGGAGAAGAAATCCAAGTTCTTTTTAAAATTAACTAATTAATTCATTTTTGGCTGCTTTGGGTCTTCGCTGCTGAGTACGGGCTACCTCTAGTTGCAGCGAGCAGGGGCTACTCTTTGTTGCAGTGCGCAGTTCTCTCATTGCAGTGGTTTATCTTGCCGCGGAGCACAGGCTCTAGGCGCGTGGGCTTCAGTAGTTGTGGCGTGCGGGCTCAGTAGTTGTGTCTCACGGGCTCTAGAGCACGGGCTCAGTAGTTGTGGCACACGGGCTTAGCTGCTCTGCGGCATGTGGGATCTTCCTGGACCAGGGCTCGAACCTGTGTCCCCTGCATTGGCGGGTGGATTCTTAACCACTGCGCCACCAGGGAAGTCCCTCCAATTTCTATAAATTTAATAAGTTAAAATAATTTGACTCATTGAATCTAAAGAATTTTTTCAGCATCTTTAGAAAGAAATTGGTAATTTTACCTAAAATAGAACTTTATCTGATATATAACCCAATTAAAATGGTTCTATCATTATTTTGTAAGAATTGTCTCTTCTGCAGAAATCATTCCACCAACTTCAACCTGTTTCATTCCATGTTTTCTCCACTTCCAGTGAATTGTTTCCATGTCACTGTTGCTGCACTAGACATCTTGGTGAAACTAGTGGGAAGGGAGGAAGGTGGAGAAGACCAAGTTGCTTTGTTAGGGACTTATGACATGTCATTCTGAAGTCGGCTGGAGAGCTGTTAGGGTCCCTGAGGATTAGTTGTAGGCATCGGTGCATTTGGGCAGGAGGAAGCTGGTAGTTTAGACAGGCAAGCTTCCCAGAGTTGACATCACAAATTTCCTCCCTCCTCTCAGTATCTTTAGGCTAAGAGGCCAACACTGTCTTCTTTTTAACACATACTCAAATGTCATGAAATCCAGCCCCAGTATTGACGTGGGAGGCAGAACTTTACTTCTCTGCTTACTGCAGCCAGTTCTGTGTACAAACTTTCATGTGCTTGCTCAAGGAACCCTCCTACTACATCTTCATCATCCTTTTCAAAAATGGGTGGTTGAGAGGCGAGGGGCAAAAAGGATGTGATTGTTATGAGTCCTATTCTGGAATGGCCCCCATCGGCAAAGCTGCTCCTCGGGGCCTCTTTATTGTGCCTTCACATTACAAAGTTGTCAGAGTCCGTGGAGGCTGTTTTGAGAGAGGGAACTTGCTGCTTCTCAACAATATTGTGGGTTTATAAAGTTGACTTATAATAGATCTGTGGCTCATAACAAATAAAGAAATAATGACTTTCTATGTCTGCAAAGCTTACAGTAGGTGGACCAAAAGTGAGAGTGAGAAGGCAGGGAGGAAGCATGGCAGGTCAGCTCAGGAGCTCGGATTTGGCAGCAGGAGGCTGCTCGGCACCTGCGTGGAAGGCACTGATTTTAAATCCTGTAAACAGATGATTTCACCCGCCCCCTACCACACAGTTTTGTGGGTAGCTGTAGGTACCCCATGATGTGGGCTTGGCATAGTTGTCACAAGGAACGGTGACAAATGGGAAGAGAAGCAGGCTTTAAAGACCTAAGTGTGGGCCTCAGCTGTGCCGCCCACTAGTGAGATACCATGGGGTGAGTGTGAGGGCAGGGCATAGACAAGAGATGCCAGAAAATCAGGCTTCTTAAAGCACATCCATTTACACTGGGAAGCCGGATTTCATAGTGATCAGGGGAAAAAAGAGTTGGATCTCAACAAACAAAAGCTCAAATTATGGAAATCAGTCTAATCTTGTTTGTAATCACAAATACGGCCTCATTATTAGAGTGAAAAAAGAACAGAGGAAGAGTTGACATTTTTAGAGGGTTGGGGGGGGGTAATCTTTTCAAAAAATTGTATAATAGCGTAATATGATATTTGTCTTTCTACCCCAGTCTTGAAAGTCATATTACAAAAGCTGTGCCAGGCCACTGTCAGCCTTCCCGTGTGACAGTCTTTTTAATCCTGTGACATTCAAATTGCACTTAATATTTTTCCTCCTTCAGTTTGTCAACTATTCTAACTTTGCCAGACCCTTTATTAATCATTGGTTTAGCATGTGGTTCAAGTAGTTCTTCAAACTCACTTTCATTGACTTTTATGAAATCCTGAGTCTTTTATTAGTTCATGCATTTTCTCTTTGCATCAGTTTATTGTTGGAACATCTGAAATTTAGTGAGTGACTGACTAAAAGAGATGTGAGTAGTAGTGATCAACTCTGTCATTGCATGGGAAGAATGGTTGAATGAAGACTCATATAAAAAGTCTTCAGTTCATTGTTTTGTGTATTCTTTTTTTTTTTTTTTGCGGTACGCGGGCCCCTCACTGTTGCGGCCCCTCCCATTGCGGAGCACAGGCTCCGGACGCGCAGGCCCAGCGGCCATGGCTCACGGGCTCAGTCGCTCCGCGGCACGTGGGATCCTCCCGGACCAGGGCACGAACCCGCGCCCCCTGCATCGGCAGGCGGACTCCCAACCACTGCGCCACCGGGGAAGCCCATGTTTTGTGTATTCTTTGCTTTCTTCAGTTCCTTAATAGAGTGCAGCTGGATAAAGAATACCTAGGTCAAAAGGATTATTTTCTTTGTCAGAAAATTTTGTAAACTATGTGTGCTATGAAAATGTAGGCAGTCCATTGGGGAAAGGTTTCAAAACGTTTTTTATCCTAATACTTGAATCAAGATTAAACTTGGTATCAATAAGCAGGGTCATGATACTGAATAGAACTGTTTGCTTATCCACGTGCTGCATATTGATATGCATTTAACTTTTTGGTTCTTCCAGGTCATTCTATATACTATGGAAATCTCGGGTATTGGTGATTTATTAATTACTATTTTATTTTTTAATTGAAGTATAGATGACTTAAAATAGTTGCAGGTGTGTAACATAGTGCTTCAATATTTTTATAGATTATACTCCATTTAGAGTTATTACAATATAATGGCTGTATTTCCCTGTGCTGTACAGTATATCCTTGTAGCTTATTTATTTTATACATAGTAGTTTGTATCTCTGAATCCCCTACCGCTGTCTTGCCCCTTCCCCCTCCCTCACTCCACTGATAACAACTAGTTTGTTCTCTATATGTTTCTGTTTTGAGTCTGTTTCTGTTTTGTTATAATCATTCATTTGTTTCATTTTTTAGATTCCACCTATAAGTGATATCATACAGTGTTTGTCTTTTTCTGTCTGACTTATTTCACTAAGCATAATACCATCAAGGTTCATCCATGTTATTGCAAATGGCAAAATTTCATTCTTTTTATGGCTGAGTAATATTCCATATACATACACACACACACACACATGCACACATATATATGTATATACAACACACATATTTATGTATATATATCACATTTCCTTTATCCATTCATCTGTTGTTGGACACTTAGATTGCTTCCATATCTTGGCTATTGTAAATAATGTTGGTGTGAACATTGGGGTGCATGTATCTTTTTGAAGTAGTGTTTTCTTTTTCTTTGGATATGTACTCAGCAGTGGAATTGCTGGATCATATGGTAGTTCTGTTTTTAGTTTTTTGAGGAACCTCCATACTATTTTCCATAGTGGGTGCACTGATTTGCATTCCCACCGACAGTGTACAAGGGTTCCGTTTTCTTCACACTCTTGCCAACATTTGTTATTTGTGGTGTTTTTGGTGATAGCTGTTCTGACAGGTGTGAGGTGATATCTCATTGTGGTTTTGATTTGTGTTTCCCTGATGAGTAGCAGTATTGAGCATCTTTTCATGTGCCTCTGTATGTCTTATTTGGAAAATGTCTATTCAGGTCTTCTGCCTGAAGAGCTTCTCTGGTGGAAGAAACAGCAGATGCAAAGGCTGGTAGTGTGGCTGGTGCCTTCGAGAAGCAGCAGTAGGACTAGGGTCACATGAGCATGGGTGGCCGTAGTGGTAGATGAGGTCAGAGAGCACCAGAGACCAGATTACATGGGGCCTTACAGACTATCGTAAGGGTTTTGCCTTTCACTCTGACTGAAATGGGGGCCACAGTAGGGTCTGGGGTAGAGACCAACATGTTCTGACTTAAATTTGAAGAGAATCACTCTGGTTGCTAAGTTGAGAATAGACAGTAAGAAATCAAGGATGGAAGCAGGGATGTAGGTGATTATTTATTCAGATGACATATGACAGTGGCTTGGATCAGAGTGAAGGTAGTGGAAGCTAATTACTGTCTTTCCTTACTTTTTTTTTCTATTTTCCTTACTTTTTTTTTTTTTTTTTTTTGTGGTTTGCAGGCCTCTCTCTGCTGTGGCCTGTCCCGTTGCGGAGCACAGGCTCCGGACGTGCAGGCTCAGCGGCCATGGCTCACAGGCCCAGCCGCTCCGCGGCATGTGGGATCTTTCCAGACCGGGGCATGAACCCGTGTCCCCTGCATCGGCAGGCGGACTCCCAACCACTGCGCCACCAGGGAAGCCCTTCCTTACTTTTTAATCACATTCTTTCTTTGGCCTAAAATTCATGCCGTATTTCAAAGGCGTCCTTGTATCTTTCAAGGTCCAGCTCAGTTTTTCTCATTAGGCTTTTCTTAAACACTCCAGCCCCTGCTGATCATTCCTGGCAGTGAGCTCTTTGCACTTAAGGTGTAAGTGACTTTTGCACTTACACCTTATAGTATAGAAGGCAATTGTTCTCTATTTCTTTCTTGCAGGTTGATTTATATTTCTTTCTCTATGATAACAAGGGACTTGTGCTTTTCAGCACAAAGTAGGTACTTTACTCAGAAAATCTTTTTGGATGGCTAATGCGGCTAATTCTAAAGAAAATGCAACATGTATTCATACTGTTGATTTAGTCCTTTTACATTGTTATTTTCTGATTAGTAGGAGTCAACCCCATCCATTCATTTATTTGAAAAATATTTACCAAAAACTTACTATTTTATGGAGAATATAACATATAAGAAAAACAGTAATTTTCTCAAAGAATTTTATAATCTGGCAGGAGAAGACATGAATCTTTATAATTAGACTATAAAGCATTGTGAATTACATGTGATATGAATGACATCAAAAAGGCCACTGGAATTCAATCATGGGAATGTTGCCTCTGGCTGGCTGTTCTTCAAGAGGAGAGTGGTCGTTAGACCTTGAAGGTGGAGTAGGTGCAGGAAGTAGGGAGGATGGCATGAGCAATGCTGGGCGTGCTAAGCATTTTCATGGGGAGCAGATAGATTACCTTCTATTGAGAAAGTTTGTATAGAACTTTGGGTTTGTTTAAGGAAGTATAAAGAAATACACTGAAAAACTACCCTGACTGCCAGAACTACCATGCACATCCATGCCATCTCCACCTTTCACCTGGACTATGCAACTGCCTGCTAACTTCAGGTCTCAACTTAATCAATTTATGTCACTACCTGTGAGAGGCCTGCCTACTCCCCCTGCCTAAACCAGGTTCCACCCCTGCCCCTTTGTTCACTACCATTGTGGCCCTTTAATTATGTATTTTACTTGATTGGGAGCGTTGTCATTGAAAAAGTGCTATAGGGAGACAGTAGATGGGTTGTCTGGGGGAAAACACAAGGATCAGAGAGGCCTTTTAAGAAGTGATGGCCTGGGACTTCCCTGGTGGTCCAGTGGTTAAGACTCCATGCTCCCAGTGCACAGGGTCTGGGTTCGATCCCTGGTCAGGGAACTAGATCCCACATGCTGGAACTAAAAGATCCTGCATGCTGCAACTTAAAAAAAAAAAAAGATCCCGCACGCTGCAACTAAAGATCCCTTAGGCTGCAACAAAGATCCCGTGTGCCACAGATAAGACCCGGCGCAGCCAAATAAATTAAATAAATAATAGTAAAGAAGTGATGGCCTAGATATGATATGACGTGGGTTTGACTTAGTGCCGTTGTGCCAACGGGAATGGAAAAGAGGGGAGTGTTCTGTGGGGTATATAGTACATGCCACAATTAGTAGTGTTTGTAGTTATAACCTCTGGTGTTTTATGGGATAAGCAATTGTATGTCAATACAGTTAGTCATCTTTTTTAGCAGCTTTTGACAATCCACAGCTAGAAGCTTATGCGGTTTGCTTTGCAAGAAAGACTTTTCCACACAGATGTGCTCCAACCACCTCAAAGTAATGCAGAGTTCTTAAATATCTGAATTCCATTTACCAACAATTGGTAATTTTCTGCAGCTTTAGCGGAAGTTAATGTCTTGGGATGTGTTCCACACAAAAGAAAAAAGACATCTTTTCCCCTAAGGCTGTACAGGGAGTAAAAGTTGAATATCTTTCAAAAGAGATGACTCTAGAATGAATCAATTCTACTTCTCCTGCACAAACCATCACTATTTGTTTCTAGGCAAGGAAACCACCAAGAGTGCTCGATATAAAAGAGTTTTTTGTTTCTTTTTATCAATCCTTGGACAGATCATGGAACTTCATGTGTATTTACTGAAAAATATGTCGGAATTTTAAACAGGTATTGAAAATATACAAAGTTTTGATTTCCATATCTGGCATAATGTTTAAAAATGATTCTTGAAATGGTTTTGCTGTTCTTAATTTAATAGCATTTTAAAAGTGTAGATCAGTTTTTTAAAAATTGGTATCTATGCCAATGAATATCGTTCCAGTGAGGGCCCATTACATTCTCTCCTTGACTGTTGAGATAAAGATGTTGTCTTGATTCTTCCTGCACTCTCTATCCTAAGTTCTTCTCTAATTACATGTGTAAGGGTCTGCCATTTTTTCTTTTTCCTTTATTTTTGTCCATCATTCATTTCTTCTTCTTCTAGTAACAACTCACTTGCTTCTTTTGAGGACTCACTTGTCCCCCACTGCCTTCAGTTTTGGTCTAGATGCCTTTTCTTCTCCAAGGGCATGCCCAGTGAGCTTTGCAGAACCATCCTGTCAGCAGCATGAACTTCTGTCTCACTGCACCTTCACTTCTGAGTACTGTTATTTTTCAGAGTTGGTATTTTAGTGCATAGAAAATTATATCTAATTTTTGTTTTAATTTTTAACATATAATTATTAGTGATTTAAATTTTTCCTTTTGTGAATTATCTATTCACATCTGCAATAGAGAAGTTTAATTAAGTAATTGAATTAAAAGCCTTATCACGTTTAAAGAATTCAGAAGAGTTAAACCACATCTTAATTATTTTCTCATATTTGTCTGGCTGCATATTCAGTCAAATATGATTCAAGCTAATCAACAGCTTGAAAGCTTTGTTGGACTCAGTCTTTAAAATTAACAACGTTTGGAACTTAAAATTCTTTCTATTTGTGTCCATCCCTTTTCCAAATTTACAGGTGGGCTACTATTATGTTGTGGATCATAACATATCATTTGAGAAAATTGTGGGGAGAAGAGCCTTTTCCTAAAGGGCAGCAAGCTGGAGGGAAAATTGCATTTTCTGATACTTTTCCACCTGGAAAGAGGAAGTGAGGGGCATCTTCAGTCACTGCAGGCTCTCTGTTGAATGCCCTGAAATCATTTATTGGTATGTCGAATAGGAGGGATTTTTCTGATCTTAATCATTTTCCTAGCACACTCTTGCCGAGTAAGCTAAGCATTGGGTTATGATTATGTATGATAAACAGTGAGTAATGAGTATGCTTTCTCTTAGCAAGAAGGCACAGTGAAAAGCCACTGGGAAGGGGTCTTAGTTGAGAATTTGGTGATAACTTTATTCATCTCAGGTGACATCTGGCTTGTGGGGTCTGATGGCTCGCTGCTTTCTCTTCCCAGAGGTCTCACATCTCTGCTTATTGCAGACATATTATGTTTTCTTTAGTGTCTCTAGACATAAATATAATCCTGCCTTTGTTTTCCTCATTTATATAGTAAAACACAAATGGAGTTTGAAGTACAGTGTAGTTGAACAGGTGTGTGCATGTGTGTGTATGCATGTAGTGGTTTTTTTTGGAATTTGAAGGGTTAAACAAGAATGTTAGTGATTATTATTGGTTTTATTTTTCAATGTCCAATCTAGGAAATTAAAATATGAGGGTGCATTTCCAGTCTGTACAGATCCTTTCATAATGAATGTTTTCAGTACTTGCCCTTCAGGTGAGGTTTCACCTCCAGATTCCTTAGCAAAAATACTTTAAATAAAAACACTTGTTTAATGTATTTGTCATCTGCTTCTGTCTGTATCTTCTAAACAAAATCTGCTGCTTTTGGAAATGAAATTGTATACTAAAGCATTTTGCAATTTGCTTAGTAATTATATCTCTCTTGACCTCTGGAGGAAAAGTGATTTTGTTTTTGGTTGTCATTTAAGCAGATGTCTGTTACCTGAGAGAGCAGGTTAGTACTGACCTAATCATAATTAGAAGTGGGAGGGTTTTTTTTTTTTTTTAAAGGAGTGCTACATCGTGTTAAATTGTGTCCTTTGGGATTGGGACATATAGCCTCAGCAGAGGCTCACAGTGGGTGGATTGTCTAAGGAACTTTAAAGGACTAGCTTTCTTTTTAATAAATTTGGTATTAATCAGTTTCCCTTACCACCAGCTTTGTCTACTAAAGCTTTTCAGAAGAACATAGATACTATTCTGAAGAAAATTTGCCTTTCTTATTGCAGAAGGCATAGATAAGAAACCAGGACACCAGGGAAGAATTCTTAGATATCAGTAAAAAATGTGAAGCAGTCGTTCCTTGTTGGAGTAGCCCTCATTTTCCCATGTGAGAACATTGCATTTAATAAGGTAGTTATAAACTCAAATTTTAGCTGAAGATAGAGTGGCTTGATTGTGAAAGTTTTTATGCAACTTTGCAAATTCATTTTTGCATGGGGTTTGATCTTATTTATTACGGAAACATGAACTCTTAAAAAATACATTACTTTTATTGCAAGGGAAAAAATTAAGTTTTCCAAAGCAAGTTTGGAAATAGTCTCTCATTGTAATCTCAGCGTTCTGCTTTTACTTCTTTTCCATTGATCTAAATTATGTAAAGTAAAACATCTGAGTGAGGTTTTTCAACACTGAGTTGAGCCTTTTAGAGATACATTGGCATAGTCAATTTTAACTAATACATTCTAAGCCTATTAGTAAGCAGACACTTGCATTTGAGTATTTGTTTTATCCCTGGCCTCATAATAACCAGCGGTTGGGGCCCACCTTCATGAGAGTCTTTGGGATATAGTTAACTTGGATACACTGCATTTATTTTAAACTCACCCAAAGTCGTATTGATTTTCTCAGCCTTATTAATGTTTCTGGGATTCTGTTGTCACGTAGATTGAAAATCCAGAATTGAGTCTTAATTTCTTCCTCACTTTTATCCGCTGTATTCAATATGCCACCAAGTCTTTGGGTTCTTTCTCTGAAATATTCCTGATTGATATACTTCCTTCCTGCGTTACTAAATCCGCTCTTCAGCACTCAGTGCCGGATGTTTTAACTAATCAGTTAGCTTCTAACTGGCTCCCCCACCTCTGTTTTCTCCTCTTACAATCAGCCCCACCTGAGCTTTCAGATTAAGTTTCCCATGCTTACATTTCATATTTTGACTCTTCTGCTCAAGAGCCTGGAATGGCTCCCTGCTCGTTGGTGAGGTTCCAAGTGAATTACTTCACATTCTGTGCCCATGTTTCTTCTAATCTTCTCTTCTCTCTCTAGTCTCACATCTCACTACATGCAGTGACTGGCTTGTGAGTGGTAGGCTCTAAAAGTTCCTTTAAAGTGGGGTGGTTTGGAAGTTGGAATTAATTTTTTTTTAATGTGGAAACAATTCTTTAAGAGCTGTGGATGAGTTCCTAAGCTATAACTCAAAGGCCTGTGTATCCTAATGTAGCTGATTTCTGGGCTCTGGGAGCCAGGAGCCATGTTGAATAGGAAGGTAGGGGAGCATGAATTATTTTCCCTTTCTGTCCCAAGTATGGGGTCATCCAACACTAGGCAGAGTTCACAGTGAGTTTTCATGTGTAAAGATGGTCTTTAGCATTTGATTTCTAACTGTCTTCTAAGTCTTAGTTCCTCTCCCCAGACTCTTAGGCCTGGAGAGCTACCCCAGGCATTAATTAATTCAGAACTATATTATTTGTTTATTAAAATAACAGTAATTACTTTAAAAAATAACAAAATAACTTTCACTTATGATTTTCCTAATCCTTGCAAATGGTCTTGCATGTTACGTTAAAGTTACCTCCATTTAATAGCTGAATATATTGAGACAGGGTGAAGTTTAGGTATATGCAGTTATGTAGGTAAACACAGAAGACTTACAAGTAACCTGTACATATTTGTAAATCACTTAGAAAGAGTAAGTGCCATGTGAGTGTTTGCTAAAGAAATATACAGATAACCTGATCACTTCCCCACTTCATCTCTTTCCCCCTGTTCTAGTAAGCTCCACTGGGGTACTGTTCCTGCTTTTGAAGACTGTATAGTTTCAAGGTTGAAGAAAAGAAGCTAAAAGATACAAAAAGAGTTTCTGGGACTTGTTACCCTCCCCATCCTCAAATCTATCCCCAGAAAATTCTCTACCCCAGACTGGGTGTCTTCATATAACAAGTAGAGATTTGGCTCAGAAAGCATCTTCATGAAAAAGACAAATATTATATGATATCACTTATATGTGGAATCTGAGAAATAGTACAAACGGACTTATTTACAAAACAGAAACAGACTTACAGACATAGAAAACAAATTTATGGTTACCCAAGGGGAAGGAGGTGGAGGGATAAATTGGGAGTATGGGATTAACAGATGAATACTACCATATATAAAATAAACAACAATGATTTACTGTATAGTACAGGGAACTATATTCAATATCTTGTAACAAACTATAATGGAAAAAAAGCATCTTCATGCTAAAATACATGGAAAGAACCCTTGGGAAGGATTAAGGAATTCTTGGTTATTTACACATTATTGTCAGCTAGTTAATGATGTTTTCGTCTTAGCTACATTGAGGGCCTTTCTGGTGGGATAAAGTTGAAAAGGAAGCAGATTGTCTTGGAAGCACTCCCGTGGTTTAGATCTGTACTGTCCAGACCAGGAGCCACCTGCCACATGAAGCTCTCAAGCTCTTGAGATGTGGTTAGTTTGAAGTGAAATGTGCTTTAAGTATAAAATATGTGTTGGCTTTAAACAGCTTAGTACAAAAAAAAAAAAGAATGCAAAATATCTCATTAATAATTATTTATATTAACATTGCAATAATAGTTCGGATATATTGAGTTAAGTGAAATATGTTATGATTAAAATGTTCACATTTTCAAATGTTTTTTAATGTGGCTCCTAGAAAGTTTAAAATTACGTAAGTGGGTTGCATCCTATTTCTATTGGGCAGTGCTGGTTTAGACTAATCCTCTTCCTGTCCTGTGTATTCCAGCTTTTGTTCCTCCTCAGTCATCTTGCTCCATCATGTATCTCCTCTCTTTCCTACATCTTAAGCCTCTCCTCTTCACTGGCTCTTTCTCTCAATTTTCATTTATTCATTCATTCAACAGCTATTTTCTGAGCTTTTAGTGACTATGCTAGTACTATAAACATGCAAAAGTCTCTCTCAGGCTGAGAAACAACGAGCAAACACACCAAACCCTGTCTCAGTACACATCACCCTCTACCACGTGCTCTCCTTCCCTTTATAATCCAGCCTTTTGAAGAAGAGTCTGTACTCTTTACCTCCATTTACCTTCCCAGCCTCCTTCCTCAAACCTCAACAAGTCTGGCTTTTACCACGCCATGGAAAAGGTTTTCCTAAGGCCAAGGATGTCCTCCTAGTTTTCAGATGCTATGGTAACTTTTCAGTCGTCAGTTGCAACATTTGAGGCTCTCCCTCAGAATCTCTTCTTGACTTTCAAGACATGTTTCTCTCCCTCTCCCTTCCTTTCTCCCCTCCCAACCTTCTCCCCGCCTTCCCTTCTCTCTCTCTCTCTCTCTCTCTCTCTCTCTGTCTCTCTCTCTCATGTCTGTGCATTTCTCTCTCTCCTATTTTACCTTGATTTTTACCCTTGTCACTTAGCAGCTCTGCGACCTTGGGTGTGTTTAACCTCATGGGGCATCAGTATGTTTTGAGTCAGGTCTGGGCTCACCATATGTCTTCAGTGGCAGCATTGAGACCCACCTCTCTCCCTGGGCTTCTGCTTGGTACCTTTGGAGGATTCCCATAATTTTCCCAGGGTTCTGCAGAGCCTCTGTTTTCTATTTTGTTTCTTCCCTCTCATATTCTCATCCTTGGTTGCTTCTCCATATCCGTCCTTCCAATTAGAATGCATTCATTTCTTCATATATTTCTTCTTTTCCTGTAATCCTTTAAGACTTACCTCCAATATATAACCACTTCCAAAGTGTTTTTATCTCCTTCAGCTAACCTTTTGCCTCACAGATCCTCAGTTTTCTCACCTGAAAACAGAGATGATGGCATCTCTCACATTTAATTCATAATATTCTGGGTTTCACTTGAGATGATAGAAGTGAAAATGCTTTGAAAAATGTAAAACACTTTATAAATACTATATTACTATCACTTCCTGATGCCTCATGAGTGTTTATTATCTCCATCACATACTTGTGGGGACAAATTGTACATATACGTGAAGTGTCATAAGTACAGGATTGAATTCTTTCATATGTGTATTTGTCATTTCCCCCCAGAGTCAAAGTTCCTATAGAGTAAATTACATGCCTTAGGGAAAGAAAAGAGACTTTGAAAGAAAACCTTACTCTTTTTTCTGTTTAGTATACTTTGTAGCTTTATGCCAAAGGTGCACTAATAGATGCTCCATATGTTTTTTTTTGCAGGGTTCAGTTAAATTAGCAAATTTGCACATTTCTGTCTTATGTTTTGACCTGTCTGTTGCCTGTCTCCCTTTCACAAGGGAGGTGCTCAATAAAATTTTGTTGAATGCATGCATGAATGAACCCAATAATGGCGAGAAAGTCAAATTCCAACCCTTATCCCTGGCTAGAGGACCAGAGAATGGCCCTTGTCAGGCCCCTGTTATGGCATTAAGGCTTGGGCTTCAGGGCCACTCTTCCTCAGTGCCTACCAGGCTCGCTCTTTTTTTTTCCTTTCTGTTTTTGGGATTGTGCTTTGAATAATGGCAGATACTGATAGCCTACTCTCCCAGTAAGTGGGGGGATCAAGGGGATTAAAACCAGTTCTACTTTATATAATTAAAGTAGAATGTAGTCACATAATAATATTAATAGCTAAACATGATTGAGCACTTATTATATGCCAGGCACTGTTCTAAATGCTGTACCTATACTGATTCATTTAGTTCTCTCCAAAATTCTATGAACCAGGTGTTATTATGTCCCTACTTTACAGATGGGAAGATGAAGGCACACAGAGTTAAAATAAATTGTCCAAGATCACAGAGCAACTTAATAGTAGAAATATGACTGAAACCCAGAAATCAGACTTTGGAGCTTATTCTCTTATCCACTGTGTTTACCCATCTCTCTGATTAAATAGAGGTCACTAAAAAATAAAACAGTTTTGGTGTACATCCCTGTTTTTCCCCTTTTTTCTAGAGCAGAGTAATTTTCAGTTGTTCTTTTGCTGTGGCTTAAAGCTGTAAAGATTCTGGCCTGTTTCTTTCTTTCAGGGAAGTAGCTTAGTTATGTCCAGCCTGCATTTTCTATTTGACTACAACATGTTAAGAGTTAATTATTTACAGTGCTTCCTGAAGCTGATGTGGTGCTGGGCTCACTCTGGGTTTATAGACAAAGAACGGCCTGTCGAAATCCACTAAAATGAAAATTTCATGAAACCCTGAGATTAGAGGTTGACCTGAATTTTTGACTTCATGGATTTGAGGTTGTTTAACAGTTATGGGTTATATGATGTCAGAGTTACCATATACCACATAAGGAAGCAAGTGCTAAATTTATGAAGAGGAGTATTAAGTTTCTCTGTTCATTTTATTTCTGTCCTTTTTACACAGGACATCTTGCCCACCAATCCCAGTGATTTTTTAATTCAAGGGATAGTGCTAAAAATATGAGATCAACTTTATGACAGAAATTAATTGAATAGATACATTTGCAAGTACTATGACCTTAACAATGGTAGAATGTCCCCTTCACCCAAGTGTTTGTGAAATGGACGAGGGGATGGGAGAAATTAGGGAACCCTCCTCTTTTCTTACCTCCGACTTGGTATCCAAGATTATTAGTTATAACGTAAATATTCAGCCCAAGATTAGTTTTTTTTTTCATGAAAGTTCATGCTGACATTCTAGGACACTTGCAGGAGTGGCCTTTTGAAAAGATGTAGTATATTAAAGAGGCCAGCACATACTAGCAATGCAGAGTAAATGTTAAATCCATAAACCTATTAGTGAATGATGTAGTCCTGAAAGAGGTAGTGAGAGGAGAGCCAGATTCATTCTGTGTAGAGGCTGTGGGGTCTGGGTGAGGGAGTGTGAATCCATGGACAGACAGGAAAGGCACTGGCAGATGGAACCTCAGGTGTGCTAGAGTAAAGTACAGAGGTCTTAGAAAGAATCTCTGTCAGAGTCTGACAATGGAGAAGAAAATGGATATCTTAGGACTAGACTCAAAGTGAACCAACAGGGGACTGGATCTAAGTTTGAACAGGAAAAGCTTTGTTCCTTTAGATGGAGGCCAAGTGGGAGCCAAAGGAAATAGCTTACTATGGGTCTAGATGGTAGAAATAGGTTTGGCAAAGGGCAGGCCCAGCAAAGGGACTCAAGGTGTAAGTCATGAGTATCTAGGAGATAGTAAGGAGTATCTCCTAGGAGCTTAAGGAGTATCTAGCAGAAGGATGCTCACTGTTCAGTGATCTTTTCATACAACATTTATTGTCACCTACTGTGTACCAGGCTCTGTTGGAAACACAGGGAATAAAATAGTGAACAAAACAGATGCATTTGTGAAGCTTACATTCTTTTGTTTGTTTGTTTCAGCTTTATTGAGGTATAATTGATACTATTGTGAGATATTTAAAGTTTATATTGTGGTGATTTGATGTAACATATACGTTGTGCAGGGATTTCCACCATCTAGTTAATGAACACATCTATCACCTCACTGTTTTTTTTGATGAGAACATTTAAATTCTACTCTCTTAGCAAATTTCAATGATATAATATGGTGTTATCAACTGTAGTCATTTATGTTTTACATTAGTTCCTCAGACCTTATTCATCTGAAAATTTAGAGTTTGTAGCCTTTCACCAACCTTCCCATTCCTCCCCCCATCCCGCAGCTCCTGGCAACCACTCTTCTACTCTCTGTTTCTAAGAGTTTGACTTTCTTCTTAGATTCCACATATAAGTGAGATAATACAGTATGTGTCTTTCTCTGACTTATTTCACTTAGCATGATGCTTCAGTGTTCATCTGTGTTGTTGCAAAGAGCAGCATTTCCTGCATTCTCGTGGCTGGAAAATACTCCATCGTATGTATATGTATTGCATCTTCTTTATCCATTTATTCATTGATGGACACTTAGGTTGTTTACATATTTTGGCTATTGTGAATAAGGCGGCAATGAACATGGGAGTGTAGATACCTCTTTGATATCCTGTTTTCATTTCTTTTGGATATATACCCAGAAGTGGAATTGCTGTATCATATGGTGGTTGGTTCTATTTTTAGTTTTTTAAGGAACCTCCATACTGTTTTCCATAGTGGCTGTACCGATTGACATTCCCATCAACAGTGCAGGAGGGTTTCCTTTTCTCCACATCCTTGTCAACATTTGTTATCTGTTTTCTTTTCGATAAAAACCATTCTGACAGGTGTGAGGCAATACCTCATTGTGGTTTTGATTTGCATTTCCCCGATGATTAGCGATGTTGAGCATTTTTTCATGTGCCTGCTGGTCATCTGTATGTTTTGTTTGGGAAAATGTCTGTTTAGGTCTTCTGCCCATATTTTAATTGGGTTGTTTGGTTTTTTTGATACTGAGTTGTATGAGCTGTTTATATATTTTGGATATTAACCCCTTATCAGTCATATCATTTACAAATATATTCTTCCATTCAGTAGGTTGTCTTTTTGTTTCGTCAGTGATTTCCTTTACTGTGCAAAAGCTTTTAAGTTTAGTTAGATCCCATTTGTTTATTTTTGCTTTTGTTTCCTTTGCCTTAGGAGACAGAACCAAAAAAATATTGCTACGATTTATGTCAAAGAATTTTTGGTCTGTGTTTTCTTCTCGGAGCTTTATTTCAAGTTTTTAAGCCGTTATCAGTTGATTTTTGTGTATGGTGTAAACAGTGGTCCAGTTTCATTCTTTTGCACATGGTTGCCCAATTTTTCCAATCACCTTTTATCGAAGAGTGTTCTTTCCCCAAGCTTACATTCTTGTGGGGGAAAGTACACAGTAACCAAATAAATAAGTACGTGGTACTATGTGGTGGTACATCAGATCAGAGTAATTGCTTTTGAGAAAAGTAAAGCCAGGAAGGAGGGATGGGAAATGCTTGGCTGTTGCAGTTTTAAATAGGATGGCCAACTCTATTTAAGTGAGGAGGTAACATTTGAGCAAGCTCCTGTAAAAGGGTTTAGTGAGTTTCATTCCTATGGGAAGGAAATAGAACTTGTCCTCAGTAGTATATTTCAACTCTGTTGAACAAGTCTCAAAATATTCTGTCTTGCTATTTTAAAATTTAATTGCATCAGCAAACGAATATGTGAAGGAGAGGAGGATGCCATTTCTGAAGGAGAAAGAATAGCCGTAAAAGGGATGGTAGGGAAGTCCCCTTCTTAATTGCTCTGAGGAAGCTGTGCCCAGTGAAATTGAGGGCCACAGGTGTTTGATGGCCTTTGCCATCTTGTGACCTCAGTCTATAGAAGTTGTTTCTGACAATCATCAGTTGGCAGTAGAATAATAGGTTTTATTTTGACAGCAGAAAATAATTGCATGGTTAGGCTTTAACAAACGCTCATAAAGTCTTTTTATCTGGGAAGCTTAAACTTAATTCCTTGCATTGTAGCACTAATGCTTTGTGCTTGTTTGTCTCTCACAGCTTTGTAGAAAGCCAACCTCAGAGAGGCAGACGGGATGGCTAGCTCAGCCCGGGAGCACCTGCTTTTTGTGAGGCGTCGAAATCCCCAGATGCGGTACACACTGAGTCCAGAAAACCTCCAGAGCCTGGCCGCCCAGAGCTCCATGCCCGAGAATATGACTCTACAGCGGGCCAACAGCGACACAGATCTGGTGACTTCTGAGAGCCGCTCCAGCCTGACTGCCAGCATGTATGAGTACACGCTGGGGCAAGCCCAGAACCTCATCATCTTCTGGGACATTAAAGAGGAGGTGGACCCCAGTGATTGGATTGGACTTTATCACATAGGTGAGTCAAATGAACTGGACTTGCTTGTGACTTGAGCATACATTTCACTCTGACATTTTACTATTCTGTGTTTTCTCCTGGGAAGAAATTCACACACATAATTTAAAGCAGCCAGATCCTAGAAACTTTTTCTTCTTCTTTGGGGCAGGGGGCAGTCAACAATTATAAATACCTTTTGCTGATATGAATACTGTGGTTATATCTCTAGCTTAATTAAATGTCAGAACCTGCAGTATTTTCTTTTTAAAACTCACTTTACCCTTGATCAATAACCGCATTTTGGAAAGAGGTGGCTATTAACATTTACTAGTATTTTTAAACCGATGAAAAGGATGTTTAGATTTAGATAACTGATATGAAAAAATGTGCTGTTTCAGAAGGTTGAATTACATTAAGAACAACTTGTAGTCTAGAGTATCTTTTTAATTCAAAATTCCTTGATGTGTCCTAGATCAATTAGGTAAAGAAAGTGTCATATTCTCCTAACAAATGACTTAGAAATAGGTTACTATTGGTTTTAATAAAAGTGTCCTAGCTCTGTTTAGCTGATTTGCATCTGTTATTCATAGGTGAGTGCATGATGAATAGCACATCCCGGAAAATATAAGTATCTACTTTAATTGAAAGCAAAAATCAAAACCTACTAACCAATCATAAAGAAAATCTAAATCAACTCTGATAATAAAATCTAACATTCCCCAAAGCTGGAGAACATTTTCACTGAATGAAGAGAATTCTTTTAAAAATTTAACAACAACAGATATTTTATCAGAAATACATTGTTGCTTTCAGTGTATGCTATAAGTCAGGTGACTTTCTTTCTTTCTTTCTTTTTTTTTTTTTTTAGTGACTAGATTGGTTGCCGGGGGAAGACTGGTTTATGCAGTGCTTCTCTGCCAGGGGCGATTTTGCCCACTTCCTCTAGAGCAGCGGTTCCCAACCTTTTTGGCACCAGGGACCGGTTTCGTGGAAGACAAGTTTTCCATGGATGGGGGTGAGGGTGTGGTGTGGGGGGGTGTTGGGGGAGTGGATCCAGCAGTAATACGAGCTATTGGGGGGATGGTTCAGGCTGTAATGCAAACGATGGGAAGCGGCAGATGAAGCTTCGCTCGCTTGCCCACTGGTCACCTTCTGCTCTGTGGCCCGGTTCCTAACAGGCCGTGGCCCAGCTCTGGTCCATGGTGCGGGGGTTGGAGACCCTTGCTCTATGGGACATTGGGCAATGTCTGGTGACATTTTTGGTTGGCACAAGTGGGTAGGGGAATGGGAGGTCAGTGATGCTGCTAAATATCCTGCAATGCACAGGACAGCCTCTCCCAGCAAAGAATTATCTATCCCCACATGTCAGCAATGCCACCGTTGAGAAAGCAACAACGTCTTTCTGATAAAATATCTGTTGTTGCTGAAATTTTATTAAAGTGTTAAACCCATTGTGCTTTATGTTTCTCTGGACAGAGAATTTTATATTGACTAAAATAAAATTGATTTGTATTTACTTATGTAATTTTTAATGTTTAATCATGCTAGGTAGTGAGAAATAGAAACAAAAAAATTCAGTGCATTTTTATCTTTCTATTTCCTCTTATCACAAAAAGAGGGAGGATAAGTCTTCAGAGTTCATTATTTTCCTCAGGTGTGTTTAAATGTACATTCAAAGTGAGGAAGATTCATGATTTTAAAATTACATTTTTATATCTGATCTCTATTATGATCACAAAAGAATCTTACAATTTTGATGTGACTTTAGAAGTAACTCTTGGTTTTGGTGTAATTTCACCCTTTTGGATTTCATAAAACTTTTTTCTTTTCTCATAATTTTTTGCCTTTTTTCTCATTTGAGATTTTGTAATGCTTGACAGGAGGCTACAAATAGAATATTGTGTTTTCTTAAATGATTCTTATGTGATATTTCTTTAGGACATAATCAATTTTATTTTCTTACATAGGATGGTTTCTTTTTTGTGTGTGAATAACTTAATCTGTAAGGTGCTAGAATCACTTATGACAATGACTCCTATTACTTCATACTTTTTTCCCTAACTTTCTTTCTGTTTCTTTATCTCACTTGTTTTATTTCCCTGTCTGTATTTAATTGTGGAGGAACTAAGGGATCCAAAACCAAGTTTATCTTATTCCCAAGTGCCCAAAGTCACAAAATCTTGGTGTTTTTATATTTCACTTTCTAGAGAATAGGCCAGAGTTCTAAATCTGGAATTAGTCCAAAGATATAGCTAGGAAAATAGAATTAGGAAATAAATCTCTTTTGAAAAGTGCTATTCTTCTTTAGTTTATTTCAAGCTATTTCTGTACCTTTCTTATGTATCCTCATTGTATTTTTGCTTCCCTATATGAAATGTGTTTCTTTTTTTCCCTTTTGGCTACTTTCAACATTTTTTTCTTTATTTTGGTTTTCAGCAGTTTGTCTATTATGTACCTAGGTATGATTTTCTTTTTATTTATCCTGGTTGGGATTCTTTGAGTTTTTTAAGTAGATGTTTTTAATGGAAACTGAAAATTTTGGCTGTTATATTTTCAGATATTTTTTTCTATCTATTTTCACTTTCTTCTTGTTTTTCTGAGACTTCAGTTACACATTTGTTACATCATTTCATATTGTTCTACAAGATCCTGAGGCTCTGGTTAATTGTTCTTTAATCTCTTTGGTATTCAAATTCAACCATTTCTACTTACCTATCTTCAAGTTCACTAACTTTTTCTTTTTTTATCTTCATTCTCCTCTCAGGCCTATCCAATGGATTTTATAATTGCAGTTATTTGACTTTTCATTGATAGAATATGGATTTCTCTTTTTATAGTTTTAATTACTCTTATAAGAGTCCCTATGTCTTAAGTCTGTCAGACCATATCTTTGTTCAGGTCTTTGAATTGATTTGAATACAGCTGCTTTAAATTCTCTGCTAAATCCAATATCTGTGGGGGTCATCTAAGGGTCCGTTTTTATTGTCTGTTTTTCTCTTGACCATGAGTCCCATTTTCCTGTTTCTTTGTATATTCAGCATTTTTTTACTTACACTGTACATTGAGGATTCTGTATTGTAGAAATCCTGAGTTCTGTGGCATACTTTTTATTTTAATGTTAATTTTTATTCTAGTTGGCAGATTTATTTCCTTGAGCTTACTACGTATGATTTAACACTTGGTTAGAATGGATCTATGGAAAGCCCAGTGTAGTTATGCAGCACTTCTAGCTTGATGGCATTCAGCCTTCAAGTTTGGTCTCCTCTATGGACTTTGTTAGGGCTTGGTTTGGGGCTTTGTTAGAGTAGGTCTACTAGGCTTTACTCTAGGACTCTGTGCTTATTCCTAAGTAGTGGCATTTCTGATGTCTTAGCTGCATGCCTGGAATGTTAACCATTCTCTCTGGCTCAGCTGTAACTGCAGTGTTCTCCAGCACTGCTTGACTTCTTTAACTCCACTACACTCTCAGTCCTGTAGCAGCTGCTCTCTGGAAAGAAGCCTTGGTAGTCTTGCCTTGCACATGTGCAGCCGAGACCTTAGCCAAAGGCTTATGGGGGATCCCCATGTGGACTTCTGGCCTTCATCCCCCCCATAGCTCTTTCCTTTCCAGTGCCTTGCCTGGAGATTCTAGCCACTTCAGTTGACCCAAACTCTGATTGCTGCCTCCTTAGCTCATTAGAACTGCCAGGAAATTGTCCCCCAGCTGAGATCTGGGTGGTCATGGAGTCAACTTATAAGTTTCCCTTCACTTTGGGATTTTAATCTATTGTGCAGTGTCAGAAAACCACTGCCTTCTGGTTTTACAGTTGCTTCATTAGGAAGGCAAGTCTGGAACTAATTACTGCAATATGGCCTGAAGCAGAAATTTCTCCCCTGCTTTTGATTTAGGGTAGACAGTAAGAGGTTCCACTTAATTTCCGCATCTAGCCATTTCCAGAGAATTCTGAATAAATAATAAATGATAGTTTGAGTCCCATATGTTTGTCTCCTTCTTAGTCTATTTTCTAATAGTTTTAGATCCCTAGCATGGAAAAGGTGTGAGGATTTGGCAACCTCAGACCTCTTAAGGGGATGGGATGAACACAGAGACTAGAATTCAGGAATAAAAGTATCATGTAGGTGGAATGAGGTATGTGGTATTTTCAGACATACTATTGGTTTTAACAGGTCTTCCACAGTTAATGGCTTTAAAAGGCACAGGTCCTAACATCTAGAACATTAAGGATGGTTCATTTATGTAGTTGCAGAACCACAGCTGTGTTTAAAAGAAAGATTGGCTATCTGGGACCTCAAAATGAGTGACAGAGACCTTGGTTTAAGCAGAGATATCCATTTCTTTCCTGGGGCTAGGATGGACTGTTCTGACTTCTGGACTGGAGACAGCCTCACTTCTGTGGGGACTTTGCCATCCCACGTAGTGAGGGACGGGTGACAGCACTGTGGTCTTTAGCTGGCAGCCATCTCCTGATCCCTTCTTCCTTATCGGGTCAGGGGATGGGCAGCGAGCCCTTGATCTCAGGGCAGGCAGGCCCTCTCCAGACTCAGGAAGGGTCTAAACTGATGTGGTAGTCCAACTAGTGAGTAGTCAAGGAGTACACATGTGACCCAGTTTTGGCCAGTGATATGTAAGGGAAAGACTTTGGGGAAACTTTCTTTTCTAATGAAAAACCAGAGGGCTTCCCTGGTGGCACAGTGGTTGAGAATCCGCCTGCCGATGCAGGGGACACGCGTCCGTGTCCCGGTCTGGGAAGATCCCACATGCCGCGGAGTGGCTGGGTCTGTGAGCCATGGCTGCTGAGCCTGCGCATCCGGAGCCTGTGCTCCTCAACGGGAGAGACCACAACAGTGAGAGGCCTGCGAACCACAAAAAAAAAAAAAAAGAAAGAAAAACCAGACCCTCATGAAGAGAGTCTTTAAACCTCCCTTTCTCTTGTACTTGGGTCTCTGGTGAAAGGATGTGATATCTTGAGTTGTGGCATCCATGTAGCAACTGTAAGTTATCAGTTAGGAAAATTAAGAGCCAAGAATTACAGAGAAGAAAGAAAGAGCTTAGACTAGAACTCCATAGTTCTTGCTATATATGAAAAAAAATCTTCACCTCTGTTTAAGTCATCCTTAGTGAGGCTTTCTTGTACCAGCAGTTATTCCTAACTGAGTCACTGGGGTGGCTGTTATGATGAGAAAGGGGAAAGGAGGAACACAACTGCTTTTAAAGGCAGGATGAAGAGTGAGTGGGCTACTTCCGTAGTTACTGCTTCAGTAGTTACTGCTTTAATATAGGTAAAAACCACTCAGTTGTTTTTAAAAGAAGTAACAAAAAAATTGACATAAAAATTTTGAAAACTGTAACTCCAAGCCATGCAGAAATTTTCAAGAGTTTAATAGAATCAATGACGTGATGGGAAGAATCTTTCAAATGAGCAGTTAGTAATTTGAAAATGTACAAAACAATTTTCTTGGGCCCTATGAAGGGAAGATAGGTGAGATGATGCATTTGGAGAAGACCTGAAAGAAAAAAGGAAATGCAGGGCTAAGATGGGGAAAAGAATGTTGGGGTCCAAGTTATGTCCTAAATTTAAGGCTGTTATGACTAAAGAGGAATATGCATAATAAGTTCTCTCTCAGGCTCTGTGAAATAGGTTTTATAGAAGCACGTATAGCAGGAATAGCTTCAGGTTTCTATACCTCTTAGTAGGAAGCAGCCATTCCTCTTCAGCTGTATCCTGAGAAGCTGGACTGTTTTCCTAGCAATGTCTAGTTTTATTTGTGGAACTGAGAGATGGTCTCTATAGAAATAAGTCCCAAAGGGGAAGGATTTGGGTGGAACATAGGCCTGGCGAGGTGTGGCTTATTGGCACACTCCGCATTTTGATCATATTTCTCTTGGCTTACATTTTCTTCCTACCTAGAAGTGTGATTTGTTTTTGTTTAGCTGATTGCTAATAACGTTTTGCACTATACAGCTTATTCCAGATGACTTTTAGCACTACTAATCTGGAGGGAAAACATATCTTTCTGGATCAGAAACATAAATCGTTCTTTAGGCAGTTTAGGCAATGTAGAGATCCTATTGGGAATATAAAGAAAGAAGTTGAAAATATCAAAACACCATTTGGGGAAACTTTGAGTGTGAACATGGTTCTTAAAGCAGAAGCTAATTATATTTTCTCCTTCCAGAAAGTCTCATATACACCCTGAGATTTCCAGAGATGATCACAATGTACCTATAGCCCCAAATCTCCAAATTACAACAATTAATGCCTTGCAGATGGTTTCCAGAAATCACTAGGTTTATAATTTAGTGTTGGTACCTAAAATTAGAATCGACCCCTCAAAAATTTAATAGTTCTACTCATTGCTTCCTCCTAAGCTCTCTAAATAAAAAGAACCAAATGCTTTTCTTGTGCAAGAACACTTAGGGTACTCAACACAAACAGCTTTCCACGAAAAATCAAGTGGACACTTTTTAAAGTGGAGGCAGAAAATATTAAATTTGTTTCAGACTCACTATCTAATTCCCCTTAACCTTTAATCTTGTGCTTATTTTTCTGGCTGTTCAAAAGAGAAACACTTCAGGAAGTTTAATTTGCCATTTCTTATGTGCAGGCAACTTCAGGTACCTGAAAAGAACTGGGAAAATGCACATTATGAAAATTAGAAGTTTACACTGTGCTGTACACCTGTGCTTCTTACAGTGCTGGTCTCTGAACTGTTTGTTACTGATCTGTAACTCGATAAGAAACATTCTCCAGAATGTAAATCAGTGTAACAGCTTCCTTCATTGAGAAAATCTTGCTATTCCCTGTTTTTAAAAAATCCTGGCTTTTGTATTATGACATTTTTCATAGTTCTTTGCATTTGGATGGTAAAATAAAGTTGCAGTAGTTATCCAAGGCATTGGGATCATGTATTTTTGAGCTCCAAATTTAAGCTGATGTTTTATAGATAAAAAACTAAGGTCCAGAATGGTGATACCATACAGTTACTTGGAGTCAGTCAAGGCTGGGACTTAAGAGTCCTGTGTCCCAGTCTTCATGTTTTCCCCTCTGTGTTGAAATATATAGTCCAGTGTTTTTCAACCTTTAGTTGTTTTCTCAGCACTTTCTTGGTTTTTGCAATATTGGGATTATCACTTGTGCTATTAATCTTTTTCTTTAAGCCATCTGATTAAAAGAAAGCAAACCGGTTATGTACCCTGACCTTGTTCTAAGCAGTAAGGTCTGGTAAAGGCTTGCTGTGTTAGCTATGTTTCTTCCTAACATACATTAACAGTTAGTAATAACTGTGTCTGTGGGCCACCCAGGATTGTCACACGCAGCACACTTTGAGAAATTCTGAGGTTATCAGTGATTAAGAGCACAGGCTTTAGAGTCAGACAGACTAGTAAATTCAGATCTACTTACTAGTTTGGGAGAATTATGTAATCTTTTTAAACCTCAGGTTTCTCATCTTAAAAAAAAAAAAGACTAAGGAAAGTGCCAGTATCATGAGAATTAAATGAGATAATGCATGCAGTGCTCTTAGCAAGGTACCTGGGCTCATTGTAAGGGCCTGCTGATTGTAAACTATCATCGTTATGTTGGCTTCTGTTAATAATAATGAAATCATCTCCTTGGTAGTCTAAAGCAGCAGCACGAATTTACCCACTGAGTGAGTCCATAAGAAGGGATTTCCAGATTAAAGTGACATACTGGCTTACTTCTGCTTACAGAAAACAAAATCCATTCTTTTGAAATTGAGCTCTAGGAATTATACAAAGCACTTGAAATATGAATGCTAAATAATGCAGTGTTCTAAGTTGGGTATTATGTAGGTTCTAAACCAGCATGCTTTCTAAGGTGATAGGAAAGCTGCAGTTTAATCTGAAATTCAGTCAAATGGAACAAATAATTTATGTATTAGGTATTTAGTTTCCAGAACAGCTGTCAAAAACAGTTAAGAGTATTTATTCTTAAACTCTTTCTGGGGGTATTTTTACATGATTACTGCCAAAGAAGTGTTGTTTTAGCTCATGTCTTTAAATTAAAAAAAAAATTCTCTTAGAAAATAATAGCTTTGGAAATGAAATTATTGTTTGGAACAACGTAACTCTAAATTACTTTTTGTTACCTTGTTGTATTAGGATAAGTCAGATTATGCTACAGTAATTAACTACTCCTGAATCCTTAGTGGCTTAACAGACAAAAGATGATTTATTACTAATGCTGTGTATCCAACATGGGGGCTTGCTTTGTACTGTCTTTTAGGGACTCAGGCTTACCACCTCTTGATTTTTGCCATACTGGATTATTAAAGTCTCAACCATCTTGTCATTACCATTACACCATCTGGAACATAGGGCCTCTTTGGGCAGGTGTCAAGGGAAGAGAGAGCTGGAGACTTTTATACCAGCTCTTAAATGCTTTGTCCCCAAAGTGACACATTTCATTTTTGCTCAGAGTCTGTCGTTCAGCACTAGTCTCATGATCTGCCTAACTGCATGGGGACTGGGAAATGGGGAGAAGCCCTTGGCTATTTGGTGAGCAGTCAATATCTCTGCCATAGTAGATGTGTCTTGCTAACAACATGTCTGGTCTTCCATAGTCGCTGCAAGAATAGATGCTGGAGGTTAGAAAGTGTCATACTTTGGGATATACTTTGCAAGGTGTTCAGAAGACTGAATGAGAGGACACATCTAGGGCAGGACCAAGGATAATACCCAACATTATGGATGCACAATAGCAGTTACTGGAATCTGAATTCACAGCTTTGCATTGGTGTCTCAGATGATCGTGGACCTTCCTTTATTATGCGTGTTGAAGATTTGGTTCACAGAGAAGTCCATGAGTTCAAAATGGTAATGGAACACTTCCCTGGACATGACGTAGGTTTCAAAAAATTGTATAGCTCAGTGTACTGAAGACACTTTAGTATATTTTATCCCCTAACATACTGGTTGAAAGCAATACTTGAAATAGGTATTCTTCTCTCCATGTAGTGACATGGTTTTTATTTTCTATCCAGTTATTCTTTAAATACTATTTGATTTTTTCCCCCATGCTGATTTGTGTAACTTTTCCCTAAAGGAGGCTTATGTAGGTGCCATAATTATTAAATGTTAAATAATTGTAAATATTTTGTGAAAATACCATTGGCCTGAGGTTTACAAATGTTTCATTCTGATATAACCCATTACTAAATACAAAATAATCCTTACCACACATGCTAATTTTGTAATGTTTGTTTTACTTGGCTTTTCATACTTTCCTAAGGACTAAATAGTGAGCACACCAATAAAGAAAGAACATTTATAATGCCATCTTTTTATCCTGATATCTCTCTTAAAGTCAGTTTGTCTGTTATCAGTTGCCCTATCAGCTTCTTTTTGGTTAGTTTTTGCTTGATGTATGTTTTCCCACCAATTTACTTTCAGCCATTCTTTGACTGCTTCAGATATACCTGCTGTAAATCATCTATAGCTTTATGATTTTTATCCAATCTGTGTGACCATCTTTTAAAATTGGTGCATTTAGTGTTTTTACATTTGGTATTATTTTTTCATATATTTAGATTTATTTCCACATCTTATTTTGTTTTCTATATATTGCCTGCTTTTTCATAGGCATTTTTTTCCTTCTACTTTTATGTCTTTAATTGAAATGATAAGTTTTCTTAACTCACCACTACCTCCCACTTTCTTCTTCAGTCTGTTTGCTTGGCAGTTGAACATTCTAGTTCTAGTGGCCATCCTTAAAATATATGTCATGTATAATTAACAAAAGTTTTAATGAATCAGTATATTTAAGCACCTCTCAAACTGTACAAGGATCTTAGGAGAGATTCACTACAATCACTTCCCTCCCCATCTTCTTTTTTATTGTTGACATTTAATTCCATCCTGTTTTAAACCCTTTCTTCCATATTGTCATTATTATTATTGTGTTTTTTTCATAGACAGGAGTTGTTCTGGTTATATATTTTGCATAACAAACCACCACAAAACTTAGTGGCTTAAAGCAGCAATTTATTGAGTAGATAATTTAAGGATGAAAAGAAAAGACTTCTGAATCAGCAACACTAGAGTACATGGGGTTTGACTTTCTTGCAAAACACACAGACACACAGACACACAGACACACAGACACACACACACACACACACACACACACACACACACCACCCCCAAAGTTGCATTCTAAAATAAATGGAAGCAAGTAGGAGGAGTTTAAATTTTAACTTCAAACCCTTGTTGATTTACCAAATCAAATAATTCTTTTTTCTGGTTAATGTAGGTAATGATAAAAGATGTCAGGTATGTCTGAAATCTCTTCATTTTCTCCAGTGAGTTTTCCCATTTATGGGCTCTCACACGATCTCTATTTCATTTTGTACCATTTGTTTGTATCTTTTTATTTTTTTTTTGAGCATGCAAATATTTATTGAGTTGATATAATCCTCACCAGAGACATCCTTTTGTTTGTATCTTTAGTTTAAACCAGCCTTATGCTGGCAATCTTTGAGGTATAATAGAGCTGTGATAACTATCAAAGTCATTATATTAATTTCCATCAGTTGTTTCCTACAATCTGAATGACATTGTTGGATTTTTGAATAACTACAGACTCACTTCACTTCATATGGACTTCAGAGAAACTGTGTAGAATAACTCAGATCTTCAGTCTGTTTTAAGTTGTGAGTGCCAGAGTGCTGTAACACAGTTTTAATGGTGACATTAAGGAATTCTTCCTCTAAGTTCTTGTAGTTCTATCTTCTGTGTGTATTTTTTATTTCAGCTGTGAATTGCAAACTCTCAATGTATGCATGCTCATTGAGAAAAACTGATTTATATTTGTATTTTTTATTTCAGTTATGAATTGCAAACTCCCAGTGTATATCTACTCATTGAGAAAACCTGATTTTTTCTTTTCTTACATCAAAATTTATAAAACAACAAGTAAATATGATAGATGGTCATATTTGCTCAATTTACTGTAGTTCATAAAATCATTATGAGAACCACGCTAATGCCTTAATTACAAACAAAGTTGAACTGGGTCAAGTCTCGTGGATCCATCAACTCAGCATCAGGAATAGTGTAGATAAGATGATGGTTTTGGAATTGGGGTGTGAGACACATGGATTTAGATTCTGACTCTGTCACTTAGTTGGTGCTTGGGAGTTTTTTAACCATTCTGAGTCTCTTTCTTCATATACAAAGTGGAACAATACCAACTTTACACAATTGCAAGGAAGATGGAACAAGATAACACTTGTGATATGTATACAAGGGTAATTGTTTCGTAGGAGGTAGCTGCCACGCCAACTTCAAACATTTGTTGAGAGCCTCCTATTTGTTTGCCACTAGGCAATAGGATACAACATGGATCAGCTCAGAGTTTAGTGGGGTGCATGATGCAGTGTGTTCAGAACGTTACAGAGGCCATGAGAGCATGGAGGGGGAACAGTTTAATGCTTGAGATGGATTCGGGGATGGGAATGGTATAGAACGGGCTTCACCAAGAAGGTAAAAGAGTCATTCTAGGAGGCGGGAATTGCACATGCAGATGCAGTCTTTCCCATGAAGGGCTTCATGTGCTATGCTTGAAGGTTGTACCTCTGTCCCCATCTCCTTTCTTCCTGGCTGACTTCTGTGTATCCTTTTAGACAGGATTCAGAAGCCACCCACTCTGTCATGCTCCCCCCCCATCTCTTTCAGCAATCAGTCCATTTTCCTGCTCCCTTAGAAACTTTTTCGCATCACTGTTTCAGTGCTGATTGCACTGTTGTAATTTATCTTCTTCCACATTTGTCTCTTCAGTTGCACTCTTAACTCTTTAACTGTGTCCTGTTCATGTTGTGTCCTGAGCAGCTTTCAGTGGCACATTATTCATGCAGATCAGTTAATTTCATTAAAGAATAGGCTTTAGGCTAGAGCAATTATGACACAAAAGTAAATACTTTTTTATTGAAGATTCTTTTATGTTATGTTTTTTCTTTTTTTGCGGTACGCGGGCCTCTCACTGTTGTGGCCTCTCCCGTTGCGGAGCACAGGCTCCGGACGCACAGGCTCAGCGGCCACGGCTCATGGGCCCAGCCGCTCTGCGTCATGTCCGGGGCACGAACCCGTGTCCCCTGCATCAGCAGGCGGACTCTCAACCACTGCGTCACCAGGGAAGCCCTGGAGTATAACTTTTTAAAATTGTGAATCACTATATTGTACAACTGTAACTTATATAGTATTAACATCAACTATACTTCAATTAAAAAAAGAGGGCTTCCCTGGTGGCGCAGTGAGTGGTTGAGAGTCCGCCTGCTGATGCAGGGGACACGGGTTCGTGCCCCGGTCCGGGAAGATCCCACATGCCGCGGAGCGGCTGGGCCCGTGAGCCGTGGCCACTGAGCCTGTGCGTCCGGAGCCTGTGCTCTGCAATGGGAGAGGCCACAACAGTGAGAGGCTCGTGTACTGTAAAAAAAAAAAAAAAAAAAAAAAAAAAAATTATACTCCATTTATAGTTATTATAAAATATTGGCTATAATTCCTGTATAATATATCCTTGTAGCTTATTTAATACATAATAGTTTGTACCTCCTAATTCTCTATCCCTATATTGCCCCTCCCCCCTTCCCTCTCCCCACTGGTAACCACTAATTTGTTCTCTATATGTGTGAGTCTGCTTCTTTTTTGTTATATTCACTAGTTTGTTGTATTTGTTGGACTCTGCATATAAGTGCTATCATACAGTATTTTTCTTTGTCTTATTTCACTTAGCATAATATCCTCCAAGTCCATTGATTTTGTTGCAAATGGCAAAATTTCATTCTTTTTTATGGCTGAGTAGTATTCCATTGTGTGTGTGCACACACACAAACACACATCTTCTTTATCCATTCATCTGTTGATGGACATTTAGGTTGCTTCCATATCTTGGCAATTGTAAATAATCCTGCTATGAACATTGGGGGTGCATGTATCTTTTCACATTAGTGTTTATATACCCAGGAGTGGGACTGCTGGATCATAGGGTAGTTCTATTTTTAGTTTTCTGAGGACCCTCCGTACTGTTTTCCATAGTGGCTACACCAGTTTACATTCCTACCAACAGTGTAGGAGGGTTCCCTTTTCTCTACACCCTCACCAGCATTTGTTATTGTGTTCTTTTTTTTCATGTCCATATATTTTTTAAATTGGGGTATAGTTGTTTTACAATGTTGTGTTAGTTTCTACTGTACAGTGAAGTGGAGTTCCCTGTGCTCTACAGCAGGTTCTTATTAGTTATCTATTTTATACATATTAGTGTATATATGTCAATCCCACTCTCCCAATTCATCCCATTCCCCCACCCCCCCATTGTGTTCTTTTTGATGATAGCCATTCTAACAAATGTGAGGTGTGTGAAGTGATATCTCATTATGTTTTTGATTTGCATTTCTCTGATGACAGTGATGTTGAGCATCTTTTCATGTGCCTGTTGGCCATCTATGTAGTTTTCTCTTAATGATTTTATTCAAAAGATTATTTTTGATATTCATTCATTCAACAATATTAGGAGTTTACCCTGTACCAGGCATCTGAAAGAATTTTAAAAATATCTATATTTAACAAAGTGCTGTCATTCTAGTGTTTTTCCCAATTATTATACAATATGTTGGCCTTTAGATTCCTGTTTCCTTAAGCCATGGATTTTATCTTTAATATAGAAAGCATAGGACTTCCCTGGTGGCGCAGTGGTTAAGAATCCACCTGCCAATGCAGGGGACACAGGTTCGAGCCCTGGTCCAGGAGGATCCCACATGCCATAGAGCAACTAAGCCCGTGCGCCACAACTACTGAGCCTGTGCTCTAGAGCCTGAGTGCCGCAACTACTGAGCTCGTGTGCCACAACTGCTGAGCCTGTGAGCCACAACTACTGAACCCGTGAGCCACAACTACTGAAACCCACACGCCTAGAGCCTGTGCTCCGCAACAAGAGAAGCCACTGCAATGAGAAGCCTGTGTACTGCAACCAAGAGTAGCCCCCGTTCACCATGCGCAGCAATGAAGACCCAAAGCAGCCAAATTTTAAAAAAGAAAAAAAATACATAGAAAGCACTGTATGTTTAAATATAAATAAATTTGCTCCCTGAACTCACTGTTACTGCTTTAAATGCTCACTTTTTTGGCCTTTCTTGGTCTCTTGTTTTCAAAAATATGCATCTGCTACTCTAAGCACTCTTGGATGTTTTCCTGAAGGCTGTGAGTTTGACATGGAGAATATCTGTAGTGTTTTTGTCATTCAGAAATACATAACTATTACACTTCTAGTATGAACAAGTGCTGTTATGTGATTATTGACGGATCAAGGAATGATCATCCTTTTACTCTACAAAAATAAGAACAGTTTTTTAGACTATAGTTATAGCATTAAGGTGTAATAATAGAAGCAAATATGTTACTGAAAGACTAACCTAAAAAAATCTTGAAATTTCAAACTGCGAATTTACATTACTAATAGGATTCTAAATATTTAGTGCATATCTTTTTAAAGCATCCAAATAGATTTTTTTCTTTAAGTGTAAGTCTGTGGCATATTTTTGACATGATAAAACATTTCATGTGAAAAGGGGAGCCTTAAAAATTCAGTGAACATCTGGAGGAGGTTAAATTCTTAGTTTGGGGCTGTGTAACAGACATTTTTTTTCTCTGTTCACTTTAACTGCCAAAACCTGTCATTCCTGAGCCATTTCAAAGGGATAAACAAGGTGAACTGTGCTTTGCACGTGACCCACTGTAACTGCTGATTTAAGCAAGGTTATAGGTCAGCATATGTCAGGTAACTTAGAGTTTTGTGGCCCATCATGTGATTCATTTGCCTGAATGGAGTGCTACGAAACTAACAAAATTTCTTTTAGAAATTATTATTTTTACTTGTTAGTCTTTCTAACTACGGCAATATTGCTAAGTTAAGCAGCCACATTATCATCTTCACATTGTGTGGATGCTAATGACAGAACCCCAGAATTCTTCATTCAAAGTAAGTTTCACTCAAATGTAAGGAAACCTTGTTACTTATTTAAGGAAATTGAATGCTGGTAGTGAAGTACTGTGTTGTTTTTTTTTTGTGTGTGTGTCATTTGGAATCATTAAAATATATTATTCATCTATTGAAGTTTATTTTGAAAGATAGTGTCATAGAGGTTTTAGATTTAGAAAAGAAATTAGTGATCATTTACTTCTCTGACCTCATTTTACAAATGAGAGGCTGAGGGCCCAGATGGATTAAGTAATGTACCCATGGTTACTCAGTGAAATAGTTAGAAAAAATAGTGTCTATAGGAATTTCCTCCACAGTGGAGTTGCTTTTTAAAGGAAGTTAGGTGCTAAAGTCCATTCCTGCGGGTGATTTTTGAGTGTAGTGGAAGTTACCCTTGAAAAAAGAAGGCAATGCAACTTAACAATGAGTTGAGTGCAGCTAGCTTTTCTTCCAGTATTGGAACAGACTCCTGTCTTAGCTTGAGTGCCAGAGAAGAAGTTGGCTTGTGTTGAGGGGCTGTTTTTATATCAAAAACCCTATCATTTTAAATTAAAATTCCACTCAGCCTGGTGGGATGCTTTGAAGAACTGCACATTTCATGCTCCCCCAGGGGCGTGCACTCAGGGTCTGGAATGGCTCCCACTATTCTTAGATTGTTCTCTTTCTCAGTCTTTCTGCTTCTTCCCGAGTGAGCCTTTCGGTTACACCGGAGTTTGTTAAATGGGTATTTGCTGTGCCTCCTTTGAACATAAATTCATCTTTGAAGATTCTGTACTGCATGCTGAGTTAGTTCCTTTAAAGTAAGCACATAGAGATTTATTTTATAAATCATTTTTTACTAGTTTTTATAGCACCGTCTAAAATACCCCCCCAACCCAATACTTATTGTCACTTTGAGCAATACTTTAGTGAAAGAGTTACATTTATTTATTTATTTATTTGCATTTTCCCCAATATTTTTATTAGAAAAATATCAAAAATACACAAAATTTTGAAAGAATTGTACAGTGAACACACACATATACACATTACCTCTATTATACAATGAACATCTTGTTATATTTATTTTATCACATATCTATCCACTGATCAATTTATCTTATTTTTGGATGCATTTCAAGGTAAATTGCAAATATCAGTACACTTCACCCCTAAACACTACAGTATGCATTTTTACCTACAGTTTAACAGTTGTTTATGGTTCTTGAAAGAGTTCCATTTAAACCATCACATTTTTTCTGGTGACTTCTTATCAGATACACAGAGATATATATTGTTCTGTTACTGCTTATGCTTCCTTTGCAGTGGAGTACCCCATTCCTTGGGATTTTAAATCCACAGGGCCAAGTGTGTATACAAGCTCTGGGCATAAGAAAGGCTGAGAGGATCTAATATGATTGCTTAGATCCTATTAAATTCCTTTGCCATAAAATTTCAAACCTATTCATCTTTCTCTAAACTGTAACTGATGTAATTTACTGTTTTCTAAAGGCAGATGTGACCAGCACCCAAAAGTGTCCATGAGCTGAAATATTTCAACAAAATTTCTGTAATATCTCTATTAAGAAAAGGATAGGAAGAAAAAATGACATATATAGAGAATTATTTATAAGAGATTACAATCGAGTCTCTCTCCCCCTTCTATTTACCAAAATTGTGCACTTCAAGTCAACAATACTCTTAAAAGTCAGACACTAGGCCTTTTTTTGGTCTGCACCCTCTGCCTTATGTGCTGTCCACTGCCCCCAGTTTTTGAGGCTGTTTCTTCATTGGATGTGACACTGTCCCAACTCCCCCAGTTTTCTGGCCATTCATTCTTTTCCTCTATGCTGAAACTCCCCCCTTTTCACCCTTATCCTCTAAGTATTCTCCAGGCTTTATTATGAATTCTCTTCTTTTTAACCTCTCGCCTTGAACAATTTCATTCACTGCCAGTCTAAGCAGAAAGCTTCATTGTCATCAAGGGTGACTGGAGCCGTCTCTTCCTGGCTCATGAGAGCCAATTCTGCACATCTCTTCCCAGTTCCTCATGTAAGTAGCATGAAGGCAGCTGTGTGATAAGAGCATTTATACCACAAAAAGGAGCAAACATTACAAATCAGGGCTTCCTCCCACTTACCCACAGCTAGTTTACCAACACACCACTAACTAGTCCCAACCTCTGCTGAAAGTTCCCAAGATCATGTCTCTCTGAATATCCCACTCATTCCTCAAACTCAGCCTGTTCAAAACAAATTGACTGACATGCCACACCAGTTTTCTTCATTTCCCTGTTTTAGTTAGTGGAAATGCTTTTTTTATTTTTAGCTTCTCAGGGTTGACAACCTTGCCCAAGGTGTTGACTTCTACCCCCTCCCTCAACCTGCACATCTAATCTGCTACTCAGCGATGTAAGTTTTAACTTAGCAATGATTCCTGGCACTGTCACCTCTTGATTCTCATTTTGTTTAGGTCTTTTCTATTAGCTACAGAAGTAATCTCTTCAGTCTAACATGCTCTAGTCCGGTCCATGTTCCACATTATTGCCAAACATTTAATAAATATAAGTTTATTTTTGCCAGGCATTAGACTTAATGCTTTGCACATCTTACCTCATTTAATTCTTAAAACAACCTTATGGAGTAGTGTATCAGTTAGGATTTGTCAGTGACTAAAAAGAACCAAACAAACCTAGCCTTTCCCTGGACCAGTAACTGTGGCCCGGAGAATGGCATATGCAAATTTTCCTCCGAACCAATCAGGTTCTGCCTGGAGTGGGGGTGGTGGTGGAGGTGCTATACAAGCTACACTGCTGAGAATGAGGAGAGAGATGGATGCTGTGTAGTGCAACGAATGTCTAATTTAGGCAGTTGTTAGCATCCTCATTTTATAGCCAAAGTAATAGACCAAGAATTCAATTCAAGGTATTTTCAATTAGGATAAGGAGGAGTTGATATTTTCCTGACTTTGTAGCTTATGCTGTGTCTATTATCCTTTGTCATAAACCTCCCAACTCACAGTCACAGAGGCTAAAGATCATGTGTTTAGGCTACGAAGTTGGGTAGACATGTATTTAAATCTCTGCTTTGCCACTTGCTTCCTGTGTGATGTTGAGCAGGTTACTTACCCTCTCTGATAACAGTAGCAATCTCATAGGAAATAATAAAATCTCCAGTAGGATTTTTCTGCATACATGTAAAGTGCTGGGCACAGGACTTGGTTTAGTAAGAGTATAGGAGGTATCGACTATGATGATGAAGATGATGATGATTAAACTGCATATTTGAGCCAAGCAAAGAGCATTTTCTGTTTCCATTTGCTGTACTGCCGAGTACAGCCCATTACTTTTGGATAAAGTATTTGTTGAGTTAAAAAATAAAGCTAAACACTATATGTAGGAAATATGATGATGGCAGTTGTACTTCAGTTGATGAATAGAATCATTAGTGTTCAAGGATGTTAATATGGAAATTGTTCTAGATCAGTGTCAGCTGAGGCCCCCAGGTGAAAGATGACAACCACATCTACATTTCAAAGTGAGATGCTTCATCACCCAAGCAGCACTTGGGAAGGAGGTGGTCCAGAATCACTCTCATGACCCTTTCCTGGCCACCCAGGTGCTCAGAGTTGTTGATTTGATGGAGGGTTTCTTTGGGGACATTGTCCATGTGCTGGGAAGCCTGTTCTTTCTGTCACACACATACTTGTCAGAGAGAAGTAAGGTGCTTCCCTCCACCTCAAATCAAGTGACAGGGATGTCAGGGGAACTGCGCTAGGAGGCTCACAAGTGTCCTCTCTAGTGTGAGGGACACAGTGGACTGGTCACAGTCTGACTCTCCCCTGAGTGCTCCAGAGGTAATAAGCTTTGGCTGGACCTTCGAGTGAGGAGGGCTTGCTGGCAGTGGCCTGCACGGCCTGAGTTATTGGCACAAGAATGCATGTTTCTTGTGGACCGGGGGTGGGGTCTGCCCACAACAGAGCTGGTGTGGGGTCATTGTCACACCTGCTCAAGGGACTACCTGGAGAGGCTGCTGTCTCCCAGGGGCCACCCAAAGGGGCGGGACAGAAGACCTTGGCAGAAAGAGGCCCAGTGCACTCCTGGAGTCCCAGCATCTCCGGTGGGTAGAGGGCTGTAAGTGACCACGTCAAGGAAATTGCAGGTGAGAATCCCCAGAATGGGGTATGTCTCCAGAAGCCAGGAAGGTCCCCTGGAGAGAGAGATACTCCAAGCTTGCAGAGTACGGGCACCAGATTGTGGCCATGCCAGGTCAGTCAGACCTTCTCTCCCTCCTGATCTCTCTTCCCTCCACCCCACTGTTACCCTGAGAGAGTCAGAAACTGGAGGGAAATAATCCATGTGGTGGAATCCAGCCACGTCTCCTTTTCTCTCGGAAGGCTTTCTGCAGACCTACGGGAAGACAGAAGAGAAGACGTCATTGTAACTGAAGCTTTAAGTTTTGTGTCTGACACAGGGCCAGACATTTTATTTGGAGAAGTGAACTTTTTTGTGACTTGATGTGACCAAAGGACTTTTCAGTATCTCAGAATGACCAGAAAAGGGCCCTGCTCTCATTCCATCCAATGGTGGGCAAAGAACTAGTCCCCCAGAGCAGATTAGGACAAGCGATGGGGTTGTAGAATAGGGTTAAGTCGTACTCAGTGAGTCCTGCTTGCTCAATGTAATAGTTCACTGAATACCCAGTTATTAAATTTATATTGAAAAATATGGGCTTAAACACGGTCTTTGGAATTTGAGGTGGAGGAGACTTGTTGAGATTTGTTTTGCTTGATTTTCAAGTTGCAAATTGTGATGTTACAAGACTGGAGGTTACAGGGATGTTATAGGCATGGTTTTAGTCTTAGACTCAGAGGTGAAATTGAGCTGATGGACCAGGCAAAGTGGGACGGGAAACTGTACTGTTGGGGAAAATGCCTTTCTCTGATCTCTTGCTTCTAAGTCAAGCTGACTGACAGCTGTGCTCCAGTCCCCCGGAGAGAACCACTTTTGAAGAAATGCGCATGTGGCATCAGGCTCTGAACTATTTGTGGAAAAGCAAAGCATTTCACTCAAGAGCAGCGAAAGAAGGGAAAATCAGGGGACCGTGTTCTCTGTGCTTTTGATGACATTGGTGGGATACAGCTGGATGTGGAGGTGAAGTGCAGAGCAATGATCATCGCCAACGACAACAAACAAAAAGCTGAGGGGGGTCTGCCTCAGCCCTTGAGGCATAAAGTGCAGGGTGACTGAAATGAGGCCACCTGTCACTCCGAACAGCCTCTGTGTTCCTATAGGGACCAGCACGAACTGACAGGCCAAGAGAAGCGAGAGATGGTGTGGGCCGTCAGTGTAGAGATGGTAAACCTCAAAGGATACCATCTCCCTCAAAGGGAGAGCTCCAAATCAGAGAGTGAAAAAGAAGGTAGGATTAAGGTTGTAAGGTTTCAGTCTTTCCTCCATTTTATCCATGATGCTGTGTTTACAGTGCTTTTATATTTAGAGAGTTCTTTCTGGAACATTTCACGTAATTGTTCTAGCACCCAACCACCTTATTAATTATGCCACCTGTTGGTGGAAACTAGATGAGGAAACTCGACAGGTTAAGTTGCTTACCCAAGGTTAGATAGACGGTAACAAAATTTGATCAAAGTTGTCTTGTAATTTCCTAATTCGGAGAGCTCTCTCCAGTGTACCAGCCTTTACTGCTGTGTTAACAACTGCGGTGAGAGGATTTCAGATGATTTTTGGACAGTTTTAAAAAATTTAATAGTGATGTGTTTATTTTTAAGTTTGCCTTCTATTTTTGGCAAAGACACTGGTTTTCCATTAACGGACTAGGATAAACTTGTTTAAGTGAAAGAGTAGAAATTAAAAAGCACCAAGTAAATAGTGCTACCTAGATGTGGCAGTAATTGTGATGGGGGCCAGCGCACATGTATGTTTAAGAACTACTAGCCTAAAGACTTTTGCCCAAAACACAGAGCTTATAGTTCGATTACATTCTCTGAATGTTATTCTTGAATTGTCTCATGTGGCTCAGTCCCAACTTCACAATTAGATTATAATCTCTTTGTGGACAGGGACTGTGTCTTTTATAATATAGATGTTATGGGTTGAATTATGTCCCCCTACAATTTGTATGCTGAGGTCCTAACCGTAGTACTTTAGAATGTGACCTTATTTAGACAGAGGGTCTTTATAGAAGTAATCAAGTTAAAAATGAGGTCATTAGAATAGACCTTAATCCAGTATGACTGTTGTCCTTATGAAAAGGAGAAATTTGGATAAAGACGTGCCATTCAGGGAGAATGCCATATAAATGTGAAGACAGCCATCTACAAGCCAAGGAGAGAGGCCTGGAGCACATCCTTCCCTCACAGTGCTCAGAAGGAAATAGTTCTGTCAACACCTTGATTTCAGACTTCTAGCCTCCAAACTGTGAGACAATAAACTTCAGTTTAAAATACCCAATTTGTGGTACTTTGTTATGGCAGCCCTAGGAAACGAGTATAGTAGGTATTTGCTTAAATACTGAGAATGTAACTTAATAAGAATTCTTAAACTGAAAAACATGATCTTCTTCCAGTGTAATTCTGATCAAACTCATGAGTTTTGAATTAAAAATGCCTGTTCGGGAGCTTTAAGGCCTTCTCAGGCTGCCCCTTCTCTCTCTTTCTACTTCAACAGTGTCCCCCCAACCCCTGTCCTGCCACAGCACTGCCATATCCTGAGCTTGGGCACCCTCTGGTGTGTCTCCTTTTATGTGAGGTCCCCTAGATGTCTGGACTCTGTCACCCTGCGCCAGGTAAAGGGCTGTCCTCCTTTCCACAAACCTTTGTACTGAACCTGGATTGCTTTTTTTAAACTTCCAGTGCTTTGTAGTTTTTTTTTTTTTTTTTTTTTTCTGGCCAGAAAAAAAATTGTTATCCTTAGAAGTGGTAGCACCCAGTAAAAAGAGCACTATTTGAATTCACCACAGAGCCTGGCCCTTAATTAAAAGATGCTGCTGCCTCCAGCTGAGCTGTTGCCTTGTATGGCATTTGAAGCTCCAGAGTCTGTATTTATCTGGATGGGCTGCTGTTATCATAGCTCTCAGCATTCTGTGTCTACCATTTGTGGGTGTGTGTCTTCTGCTGTATTCTGTGAGTTTGCAGACTTGCCATGTCTTAATCATGTTTGGATCCCCAGTTCCTAGTACCAAATTCAAATTCAATATGAGTTTGTTGAATCGATGAGCATTTTAAAAGGAAAACTGAGATTCAGTGTCCTATAGATTGTATCTTAATTTGCCGTACAATTGAATTCAATGATATGTTGCACCTGAAATGTTCTTCTAGTCTTTATTTTATAAAATAAATTTATTGTATTCATTTTGTTTTTGGCTGCGTTGGGTCTTCGTTGCTGCGTGCAGGCTTTCTCTAGTTGCAGCAAGCAGGGGCTACTCTTTGTTGCAGTGCGAGGGTTTCTCATTGCGGTGGCTTCTCTTGTTGCGGAGCACGGGCTCTAGTAGTTGGGCTTCAGTAGTTGGGGCTTGCGGGTTCTAGAGTGCAGGCTTGGTAGTTGTGGCGCAGGCTCTAGGGCGCGTGGGCTTCATTAGTTGTGGCTTGCAGGCTCTAGAGTGCAGGCTCAGTAGTTGTGGCGCACGGACTTAGTTGCTCCGCGGAATGTGGGATCTTCCTGGACCAGGGCTCAAACCCATGTCCCCTGAACTGGAAGGCGGATTCTTAACCACTGTGCCACCAGGGAAGCCCTCTTCTAGTCTTTAGATTCAGAATATTGTTGATTTAGAGAATGTTTTTAGTTCTGGACTGGATTCCCAAGATATTTTGGCTCCTCTATTTCTAGGGAACTTTAGGAAATGTTTTCAATGGTTTAGGTAGTTATCTGGACCTAAACACAGCAGATGGACTTAACTAATTCCCTGCCTTTTTCCATAATCTCTTAAAAATCTATTTCTATGATTTAGATCGGATATATATGATCATTTTCTAGAATCTGTTCTAAGTTTAAACCACTCTATTTTTAAGTTCTGTTCTCTGTGACTGAATGTTAAAAAAATATATGGCTGTCAGTACACTGACAAATTGGTCCTCTTGGATGATATTATATTTCTCATCACTTTTAGGATTATGTCCAAATTGTACTGTTGCTATTTACCAATTAAATATTTCTACCCAAATGTGATATATGCATTTTTATTTTGAAGAGCAAGGCAATGGAATGATGACGATATTTACAAATCCTTGCATCCAGAAATGAGAACACTTGGAAGCGCACAGCAGGAGTATTTATATCTTTTCATGATCAAATCATGCATGATGACACTGCCATCCTATATTGTGGGATAAATCTGTGCTGACTTGTCAGAGGGAGCAGCTGTTTTGAGGAGTCCTTTGCTGCTCTGGGAGAAACATTTAACTAAATGTTATTTGTTGCCCATACACCAGCCTCAGGCTGATGAACCTCAAGTTCTACCCAACCAGGGAATTCACTGTAGCAGATCTTCCATGGTTCTTGTGCAAACCCATGGTTTTGTGGGTAATACGCAGTCTCTGCCTTTAAGGGACTTACTATGTATTGAGCTTGGGAAGGTGGCTCAGGTTTGAGGAAGAAGGTCTGGTATTAGGACATGTGCTTCTTCTACATCTTATTCTGGCAGCATGGCACTTTCATTTCTGCCCTCATGCCAGAGGGCTCCTTATGGAACTTCACCACAGCAACAGGATATAGAAGGAACACATGCTTGGCAAAATGGCCAGGAATCCTCTCTGAGCCTTTAGCCTAAGTCTGAAGGAAACCCTTGAATCAGCTGGAGGCTTTCTGGAACTTTTTTTTGGTTGCAGCTCAATAATTAAGAGATCCTGGGAATTTTAGAACTCTGGCCAGGTTTGAACATGGTTGATTGGCCAAATGCATCAGACTGAAGTAGTGCTCTCACAACAAAGGGAAGATTGATCAATGTCCTGGTGCTACCCAGGTTTTGTTTCATGTAGCATTTCCTGTAAGAAGACCTCAGGAGTCGGGGTAAGTATGACCCAGACAGAGAACCACAAAATCCTAAATTTTAGGTTCTAAAGGGACCTTTGTTTCACTTCTCTTACATTTTAGTCAACAAACCAGAGGTTCATAGACTTGCTGCAGTTTTCATGGCCAATGAGTGGGTATATAGAGCTAGAATTCAGATCTTCTCTCTGTTCTCTGCTGGTCTTTCATCGTCTGTTTTTCCCAGAGTCTTTCTAGCCAAGCACCATGTTCAGTAGTGTGTTGATTAACTGGTTCTCTTTTAAAAGTACCCCCTGATTTGTAGTGTTTATAGAGTTCCATCGTATAAAGACTTCTACCATGGCCAATTTCAAGCGTCCTGACAATCAGCTTTTCAAGTTTCAGAAACTGTTAACAACTAGCTCCAACACACCACCAGTTGTATTCTTCTGCCTGTTCTTTTTGGCATTGTTGGTGGCATATCAGTGACCATTGCCTTGTGAGATAGGTAGGCCCCTTGAGCTGATGGGAGATAAAACAGTGTGACTAAGACAAGGGCCTATTTTATTGATCAGCTCAGTTAAAATGAGTCCAGCATTCCCTGGATTTTAATCTCTTCATAAAACTTTGTTGTCTTTTTGAGTTAAAGTATGATAATAAATACTGGGTGTGAAGAGGAGATGTTTCTTTTGGTTCTACAGCATTTTGAGATAGTCATGTTGTGGGACTTAGACTTTGCTATTCATAAAGATTCTGCGTCTTGAGAGAAAGTCTAGTTGAGGGGTGCAGAACATCTCCCATTCACCTAGCCAGCTATTTATTTATTTATTTATTTATATTTGACTATTACCGCTGCATCCAAAGCTAATTATGGCACTCCTCCATCTAGCTATTTTTAGTTTAGAGACTGGGGTGGGGGATAAGATACTGGGGGCAATGTCATGATAATCAGGGCTGCTTACAGAATAACAGATTCTAGAACCAGAAGGACCCTAAAGATAATCAAAAAATTCTTAAACTATAGATGAGGAAACTGAGAGACTGATGGAAACCTTCAGGTTTCCTGAAGGCCACAATAGCTATTGAGAGTCATTGTTTGGGATCATAACCTGTGATCTTTTTTTTTTTTTTTTTTTTTTTTTTTGTGGTACGTGGGCCTCTCCCTGTTGTGGCCTCTCCCATTGAGGAGCACAGGCTCAGTGGCCATGGCTCACGGGCCCAGCCGCTCTGCAGCATGTGGGACTTTCCCGGATCGGGGCACGAACCCATGTCCCCTGCATCGGCAGGCGGATTCTCAACCACTGCGCCACCAGGGAAGCCCAACCTGTGACTCTTGATACCCCATTCAGTGTTCCTCCTGGTACACCATTTTGACGATTTGTTTTTTTCTCACATTCACAGCAAGGACAAACATATAGCCTATGTCATTAGCCTCTGACTTGCAATCGAATAAATCTTAGGTTTTCTAACATGCCCTTTGTTCCCATTAAGAAGTGGAAAATGAATTGGAATACGGATTTGGAGGAATGCCTAGGACTCATTTAACCTCCTACAACTTGTGGCACATGAGTTGTCAGTGAAAGAACTCAGAAGGTGCTGGATGACTTGAAACGTGAGGCTTTTCAAAAGAATCATTAAAAGGTTTTTATGTATTCAGAGTGAAATCTTCAGTATTGAGATAGAGAATAACTCATCTGTTTTGCACTGAGAGCAACACTTGGCTCTGATGCGAGTATTCAGCTAAATTCAACAAGCATTTAAATGCCTACCATGTGCCAGGCACTGTGCTGGGCACTGGGAATACAGATGATGAATAAAACATGAGCTTTGTTTTGTAGGAACCTATAACCAGTGGGAGAAGAGACATGTGAACAAATAACTTAAGTATAATCCTTAAGTGCAACATATGCACAGAGCACATGATGGCAGAAAGGTCCAGTTCAATATATGCTTTCATTTGTTAACTTAGGCTTAGTAGGAAGGGCACTGAGCAAGGAGTCCAGCAATTAGGTTTTAGTCCCAGCACTGCACTGCCTGACTGTGTGACCTGTATAAATCAGTTAGCCTCTTCTCTCTGTGTTAGGGAGAGGAAGAATCATGGTGAACTTCTAAAAGGTTATTGGGAAGATTAAACAAATGACTATGAAAGTGTTTTGAGACTACTGTCTGCCACATAAATGCAAGTATAAACATTTTGGAAACATAACTCTTTTTGAATCATAAAGCTCATATTCTTTGACCAAGCTCTCCATATAAGCATTCATTATCAAGTATTTATTGTACACCTACTTGGTGCTAGACATCCTTCTCCATCTTGAGATACAGCAGTGAATAAAACAGAGTGGATCTCTTTTTGTGGAGGTTATATTTTAGAGGGGAAAGACAGAAAATAAACAAATAAGCAATAAAATATCAGGATTGTCAAGTAAGTACAATGCAGATAATAAAAACAGGCTAATCTGATAGGAATGATCGGGTAGACTTTATACTGGGGCTCAGGAAAGGCCTCTCTGAAAAGTGACATTTAAGCTGGATGACGAGAAGGATAAAGCCATGCCAATGATAGGAGTTTCCTAAGCAGAGGAAATAGTTCTAGCATAATTCCTAGGCAGGAATGAGCTTATTAGTAGGTTTCAAGAATGGAAAGAGGGCCAGTGTGGCTAGAGCAGAGTGGATAAGGGGGAAATGAGACATGATGGGGGTCAGAGAAACAGACAGAGGTTGGATCACAGAGCACGTTGTAAGCCAGCATAAGGAGTTTGGGTTTTATTCTAAGTATAGGGGAGACCAGTGAAGGGTTTTAAGAAGCAGAGTAACAGGTTTGAGTCTTTAGGAGATCACTTTGGCAGCCGGTGGAGAATGAATCATAGGTCGCAGTCTTGTGGCAGTGAAGGTGAGAGAGAATATGGGCTTATAGCAGAGAAGTTGATAGAAGTTGAATGTATGTAGGGCATTATTGAAGATGGCATCCACAGAATCCTCCTGGCTCAGATAAGGGGTGCTGTGGGAAAGAGAAGAATCAGAGATGGCACCTTGAATTTTGACCAGAGTAGTTCAATTGACTGAGGGGGGAATTAACTGGGGGTAACGGGGAGGAAGGGAAGGGGCAGTTAAGAATTGCTTTGGCCATGTCAATTTGACATGCCTATTAGACATCCAGGTAGAGATGATAGGAAGAAAGTGGGGTCCATGAATCCGGAGTCTAGGAATCATTGACAGATGGAGCTGGAGGAAGTTGCCTTGAGGGAGTGTGTACATAGAGAAGAGAAGGAGACCTAGGGTGGAGGCTGAACAGAGCAGGGGAGGCACAGAAGCCTGAGAAAGAGTGGTCAGGAAAGAAAACCAAGAGAGTGACATGTCCTGGAAGCTATAAGAAGAAAGTAGCATATGATCAAGTAGAGGGAGTAATCAACAGTTCGAGCTGAGAAGTCAAGTACTATTAAGAGTCAACAATTGACCACTGGGCTTGGCAACTTGGTAAGGGAGATCACTGCTGTCTTGACAAGATCAATGGGGATAGAAGTTGGAATGAAGTGAGCTGGGGAGAAAATGTAAGGCAAGGAAGTGGCTATTTTGGCTGCAGAGCATTCCCTCGAGGAACTTGCTGTGAAGAAGGCTAAAGCAATGGGGTGTAGTGCCTGGTGGGGCATTCAAAATAAAGTGAAGGCATTTTAACATTTTGTGTTAAAAATGGATATGATCCAGTAGACATTGTCCAGATGACATTGATGATTCAGGAGAGAGGATAAGTGCAGGAGATAAATATTTGAGAAGATGAGAGCACAGGTCAGGAGCTCAGATTTCAACAGGAGCAGAGGCACTTCATCCAGAAGGGTAGAAGGCAACGGAGAGATGTGTCTAGAAGCAGGCCAGCAGTAGATCTGCCAATGAAGATATGAGTCTGTTCACTTCTGTTTTTTATGCATTTGAATGTTTTTTATGCATGCGGTAGGGAGGTGGGGGAGAGAGGTAAACTTGTGACATAGTCACCTAGGGAAATAAGAGAATACATGTATTTGAGCAGTGTAGCAAGGTTGCATGGCAGTTTTGAGTCCCATGCAAGATTTGTGGTCAAAAGACTGGTGAGCATCCTTGTGTTTGGTTTTGTTTTGTTTTTCTAGCAGCGGGGCTTGCAGATGAGGTCTAAGTAGGTTGCTAGGTTTAACTACTGTTGAGCTTTGCCATGGGGCACAGCAGAAGGGGAAAAGGAAGATGGATTCAGAGGGTGATTAAAAGAATAGATCAAGGAATCTAGCAGGATGAGGAGCATATTGATTTCTTGGGGGTGATTGACAGAGAAAATGAATTGAAAGGCTTGAGACAGAGGATTTCTGGAATGGGAGCATTGAAGCTGGTGAGCTAGAAGATCAGAGGTCCTTGGGTACAGAAATATGCCCAAAAGACAGGAAACAGTTTCCAAGATAATAGAATGTCTCAGGAGTGAAAATCCCTTTGGGATTTAATGCCAATTTTTTGAGGGTTTCTCCACAATTAAAAGAAAAGTGTCATTACATTCTCAAGTTATAAACTTTTGACTAGGAGAGGCATTAGAAGACCCTCCAAACCTTCCTGACTGGTTGGACCAGGTTTACTGGGTGTTGGGAAATGAGGACATCATTTTCTTCTACTGAAAGATGTAGGGAGAGACTTTGAAGACTCTCTATTCCTACATTATCCTAGCAGATATGGCAGAAAACAGCATGACTAATGCTTTTTTGGGCAACTAAATAAACATTCATGGGGAGAGTCGTAAGGAGAATTATGCTTTTTGACTCTTAAAGTTCATAGAATGGGACTCATAGCCAGTCTCCAACTCCAGTATCATGTACCTCTCCTCATCTATCAACAGTGATTTAAAAAAATGAAGTTTATCCAATGTGGATACTGAAAGTTGCTACAAACCCTCCAGTTGTAAGAAAGCTGTTTATTGTATGGATGCAAACAGAAAACTTTCCCCTAGAACTTAATTGAATATAGTAAAAACCTAATATAACATGGTTAGCCAGCCACAGCCAATGAGTGGTTCCATTGTATATTATCGAAGTCAAATGGCACCTAAAACTTTGATCTTAGGTGAATATGAGGCCTAAACCATATTCATGTAACATAATTTTACAAGAAAGACTGGGTGCTATAGAAAATATTGACAGTGTGGTGCTGAAGTAGGACAATGTGCTTGATATACAACCTGTGAAAACATGAAAAAGCGTCTGGCTTACAATCTGGCTACATATATTAAGATGGGAGATGGACCCGTTCCTGTTTTTTTAATTTCCTTCAAAAGATCTGAGGTCCTATCACATTTTGTCATTCTTCATCCCTGTTACTTCCTTACACCTCCTGGTCTTATAGCTGTTGTTATCTTCTCTGCAAAGAAAGAATTTTCCAGAATGTTTTGGTTCATTTTCTTGAGAACTTTTAAGCGTTAGAATTTTTTCACTGACAAGAGATAGCTGTAAAACTTTAGGGAAATGACTCAGTCTCCTAAAATAAATCACGTAAGTTGCTGAGGACTTGGTAATCAAGTCACATTTTGCAGAAATGAGCTGCACAGTATAAATGTCTTTTGGAAAGGACATTTAGAAAATTATGGCATCTTGAAGAAATGAGGGTTTGCACTTACAGAATCTCTTTCATTTGATGAGATGAATTTTTAATGACAGAGTCTACCTTTCCCTAGAAGTCTTTTTAATAGTTTATATGTAATCTCAAGTGTGTGTGTAAAACAGAAACATTTAGTGATCTGTTGCTTTATTAGTATGATAATGTTCCACAAAACATATCTATTTAAACACTTTCTTACACATTACATTAACCATCAAAGAAAGAATCAAAATGCATTTAGTTAAGTGTCATTTTGGTAGCCTATGGCTATTTTGTACTTACTAGCTGTCTCTTTGCCTGTGGTTCTACCCTATCTGGCGCAGTTAAAGCTGGTTATTAGTTGGGAAGAGCCGCAAAAGAATAAAAAATCCCAAGGCAAAGAGATTTATTTGTTGGTTAATTCTTACTTTATTTGCTTTACAAATATTTACGTTTCCTTCATAAGTACTCATTTGGACTCCCAAATTAAATTGTCAGCCATAGAAATTGTGTTTGCTCTCCTACAGTTTGCTCTTTTTAGGGGGGTTCCAGGCCATTGTCAAAGGTATGCTGTGGTAATTTGTATTAGGTACCATGAAAAACGTATCATTCAATATGCTACATTATTCACTTTGAAAAATGCCATTAAATGAATGACAGGGACATGGAGCATAATATCTCTCAGGGGGACTGGACAATCAAAGCAGAAGTAGCCGAAGTAACCTGTGCTGTGCAGGTGCTCTGTGCACAGCATTTTTGGCTAAAAGTCTCTCACTTGGATTCTCATGTCAGACAACAGTTCCAAAGTTTCCTTTTGACTAAGAATAAAAAGTATACTGTTTGCAAACCATCCCCCCCAAAACCAAATCCAACGTCTGTTAAATTGTAAAGTACTAGATAATGGCTTAATTATTGAATTTCTGACAAAAGCTTGCTATTTCTTTCTTGCTTGCTTGCTTTGTATCTTTTTTTTTTTTGGTAACTTAAGGTTTTTGTGGCAAGTTTCTCTCTTTGCGATGCCTAATTGTAGCTAGCTAGTACTCTCTCCATTTGATGATCCTATAAATGGTCACCATCCTTTGATTCAACGTTTTAACTTATCTGGGGAATTTTGTTTTCCATTGGAAATCATATTGATGAATAAAGTATTGCCATTAATAAAACTTCTTTTTGGTAAGATTATGAATGAAGCTCTCTAAATGTTCATTTCATTGAAAAGTATCTGTGAATGTAGATTCACATCTGTGTATATAAAACATCTGTGAAAGGTATTTGGTTACCTGATATGATACTTTGAAATATTTGGGAAGAGGAGGGGATGATTCATATTTTTAAAGCTAGAGTTTTTAAAGAAAAATTTTATCTAAAAATTGCTACAAGAATATTGTATTCTTTTGTAAAAATTTCAAATAATACAACTTGTTTCCCTTTCTCCACCAAAGGTAAGAAGTATTAATGATGGATTATGTAATAATACACATGAACACATACACATGCAAAAATAAACTTTTAAACAGAAAAATGTCTCATGCTGGACATATTCTTTTGTAAATTGCTTTTGTTTTCACTTTGCAATGCATCTTGGACATCCATCAATCTTGATGTTCATTGTTTTTAACTTCCTTGTAATATTCCCTAATGTGCTTCTACCATAATTCATTTAATCATTACCCTGTTGAGGTCTGTTTATATTGGTGCCAAAATTTGGTATTATAAGTAGTGCTGCAAGAAAAAGTCTTACACTTATATTTTTGAGCATTTGTGTCATTATTCCTAAAAAACTAATTTCTAGGCATGGAATTGCTGAGGCAAAGAATGTGCACATTTAATTTAAGGGATAGTGCAAAATATCCCTCCAGAAACATCATATCAATTTACTAAAGCCTGTTATTAACTGTGAAATTAAATTAGAAATTGCTCAAATGATAGCGGGTACAAGTCTGCTGAATGATTAAGGCATACATCACAGATGCAGTTGTATACCTTTTTAGGTTTCATGGAAATTTTAAAATTGTATTTTAAGTAGACAAAAGTTCAATATAAAAATAGGAAATTATTTTAAACTTTGTATTTTGCATTTCCTGAGAATGCAGGTTAGTGACTTAGAGAGAGGGCAAAAGAGTCACCATTCAGTCTTGGAAAAAGAGGTGAGGGAGGGGCATCTGTCAGGAAGATACTATCTGGAACAAGGTGGTATTTAGTCAGATTTTCATGATTTTTAAGTAAACCAACTGTGACTGGGATTGAGTCCAAGAAGGTCTTTGTGCTAGGACAATGCAGATCTTTAAGCTATGGAATAGAATAACAGAATTTCCTGTGCATATTTGGTTTATAAAAATAGCCTCTTTGAAAGTCCATTTTCAAGTTTCAAATATCCCGTGCTTCTGAACTATTTCTAGGCTATCCTGTTTCAGTCAAAGGGCTTGATTTTAATACAATGCATAAGCTTATCTTTTCACTCAACAGCAAAAATGCTATATCTTTTCCAAAGGTATGCAGGCATTAGTCATATACCCTACCCTCCTTCCCCCCAACATGAAAATCCTTCCTCTGTCTGTCCCATTTCCTTGCTGATGTATGTAACAGGAGTGATGCAGTTTCTCTGCAATGTTGGCAGTTAAAATTAGGCTGTCCCTTTTGGAAAGGCCTCAAGAATCCCACAGTAAAGGTTACAAAGACACCAAACACTATTTACTATGATTCGAAAAATTGTTGAAAATTTGAGATTTGGTTCTTACATTTATGAAAAAGTTCCTGAGAAATTGGCCTGAGGGAGAGAGCCAATTAATTTCTTATAAGACAAATTCTCCACACTTCTAGATTCTAGCATTTTTTAAATTATTCTAAGAGGCTCTTGTAATTCAGTTATTGATAATGTAATATTGAGTACCTACTGTATTGGGACCTTCTCCAGGAGTTTATTTAAATCCAGAGAAGCTTTTGTTGTACTGAAAACTTGGCAGCATCTAGTGAGACTATTCTCTTGCCTTGAAAATGTCAGTAGATATGGCAATGAAAGGCTACTGAACCATTCTTCAAAGATGTGTTAACATTTGCTTATAATTTGAAGTATCCTTTTGAGAAGAGTTAGGCCTGCAAGTCCAAGCATCTTTCAGTCCTACGTAGGAGACTATGTGATTAGAACATCAGCATTGATGTTCAGTAGACCTGGGTTTGAATCCCATCTTTGTCACTAATAGCGGTTTGTACTTAGGCAAATTATGTGAATTACAGTTTCATCGTCTGTCAGGTGGGCACCATAACTCTTATGGGACTGGAGAAAGAAATTAATAAATGTTCATAAAGTGCATAGCACCATACGTGGAGGAAGAGCTCGATCATGAGTTGCTATTCTTGTTTTTTAAATTTTATTTTATTTTTTATTGAAGTATAGTTGATTTACAATGTTGTGCCTTCTCTGCTGTACAGCAAAGTGACTCAGTTATATGCATATAAATATTCTTTTTATTTATATTCTTTTCCATTACGGTTTATCCCAGGATATTGAATACAGTTCCCTGTGCTATATAGTAGGGCCTTGTTGTTTATCCGTACAATATGTAATAGTTTACATCTGCTAATCCCAAACTCCCAGTCCTTCCCTCCCTCAGCCCCTCCCCCTTGACAACCACAAGTCTGTTCTCTATGTCCATGAGTCCGTTTCTGTTTTGTAGATAGATTCATTTGTGTCATATTTTAGATTCCATATATAAGTGATATCATATGGTATTTGTCTTTCTCTTTCTGACTTACTTCACTTAGTATGATAATCTCTAGTTGCATCCATGTTGCTGCAAATGGCATTATTTCATTCTCTTTTTTGAGACTGAGTAGTATTCCACTGTATATGTATACCACGTCTTCTTTATCCATTCATCTGTCCATGGACATTTAGATTATTTCCATGTTTTGGCTATTGTGAATAGTGCTGCTATAAACATAGGGGTGCATGTTATCTTTTTGAATTATAGTTTTGTCCGGGTATATGCCCAGGAATAGGATTGTTGGATCATATGGTAATTCTATTTTTAGTTTTCTGAGGAACCTCCACACTGTTTTCCATAGTGGCTGCACCAGTGAGTTGCTATTCTTATAGTTGGCACTTCATTCTCTGTTTTGTGGAAACTTAAAATAGTGCTTCCCAGAGTTTTTCACCAGAGAATTCCTACTGCAGATAGCAGTGATTAAGTAACCTTGGCCTCTGAAAGTATAGCTTGGAGTGGTCTGCTACTGGGATGGAATTATTTGAAGTCTTGTTTTCATATAGAAATGTATGTTTTCATATAGAATTGCTTTTTAAAAATTACTAATTAGATTACTTAATGTTACTTAGCCCTCCCCGTTCTTCTTCAAATCTTTGAATAAAATTATGCTCCATGTTTGTAATAGGACTGGGAGGGTCCCCAGCATACCTGTGTATTCTTCTGGAGCATGCGTGCTCAAGTTAAGAACCATCGCCTGAGAGGAACTCTAGAACTATTGAGGCCTGAATGCAGTCGTTATTTTGAGATTAAGAATTGATTTTGGGGCCAATATGTCATTACTGATTGAAACAAAATAATAATATTGGATTGTAAGCATATGTTGGTTTGCTAGCCATACTTCTGTCTCCATTTAAAAAATTTACTTCTTCTTGTAGTTATTGGGCACCTGAATCTACAGAATACCGTAGACCCTTTATTTTCACTGGGGAGACAAATATGGAGTACAAGATATCAAAAGATTCATATCTGCATACAGGAACATATGATTAGATGAGAAATGAGTGGTGTGGATAGTAAATTACACGTTTAAGAGAGAAAGATTCTACTTTGGACTGGAAGTCAGAGGTGGTTTCATAGAGGTTCATAGAGGATTTGATTAGAGTTTGAAGAATAGGTGGGATTTGATTCGTTGGAAAAAGGGCACCTTAGGGGTATTTCGTCTTTTCCCTTCTCATATCCAAACTGTTTCTAAACCTTAACAGCTATGTCTTTTACCTTATCCAGAAACACCCAATTTATTAAACTATAGTAATTATATATCTCTTTTATAACTACCCATGTTAATTATATAACATATTCCTCTCCTTGAAGTTGTTAAACATGTTTATTTAACTGCTACATTTTGCTAGATGTCTGTTTCTCTGCACACATAATCAAAATGTATTTTTCTGCAAGGACTTGGCCATATTGTTTTGTCTTAAAAACCCTTAACTTCACCATTAGTCTTAGTCGTCAAATTCAGAGACCTTCTCATCTAGCCAGGGTTCCTTCCAGGACAGTGTGTCCTCCCTCATTACTCACAGGGATACATACTGACTTCCCAGGCCACTTTATCCCCTTCTCTCCCTGCAGCTCACTCCCACCATCTTCATTTTTCCCCCTTTTATGTCTCCTCCCCTTTGATTGCCTGAAAACACCTACACCTTCTTAAGAAAACTCCACTTCCCACTGATGTACCTTAGGAAGGGCATGCTTTCTGCAGGATTGTCAGAGCTTTGTGGAAACGAAGACTTGTTCTTATTCTTACAGCCCTTCCATGAACATCTTGGGGTGCAGGTGAGGAAGATGAGGCAAGTGAAGCAGTGGTGTGGAGGCATTCTGTTGAGTTTTAAAGGACTCTACATTGAAAGCATTTGAAAAATTTGGTGTGTATGGAAGGAAATGGTAGCTAAGCAAGTCAGTGGAGACCCATAACCTAAAGAATTTAACTACTTCCAAGGGAAAACAGATTTTGGCAGCTGAGCACCTTAAAAAAATGGGAAAGGGGCCTTGAGTGTTCACAACTAATGATGCCGTCTGCTATTTGGTGGGAGATGAAGGGGGTTCTGTCATTATTATTTCCTGTGAAGTTGTGCAGAGAGCTAGCAAACCTGTTAAGCATAAACAGAAAATGTTTTTTAAAAAAAATAATAGAAAGAAAGAAGCCACAAAACCCAAACTCACTTCTGTCCTCGCAGTTCACTGCTTTCCCCATTAAAAGAATTTAAGAATTGACAAATCCAGGTACTTATTTGTGTGTGTAGATGCAGGTCATCAAGTTGATATGAAGTGGGGGTAGGTACACAGCGGTTCCAAGAAGTCAGTAAGCTCTTGGGGAAAGGAGTGGAAGGCCTACTTTCAGAAGTGAGATTTCTCTGGTACCTGAGTCATATTAAGCGCTACCTTACGGATACCTTCATTTGTTCTTCTGGAGTAGAAGGCACAATATAATGTCTTTCCTCTGTCACATCAAACTGTAAATAGCTCTCATTCTTCCATATGCAGAAGGCTTCACAAAGGCAGTTTTTGTTTTTTGAATTGGAATATGTGAAAACCTAACCCTATATATTATCTATGAGACAGTAATTTGCTGGAACGTTCAGGGACATTGCCACAGTCCTAACCAGGCCACTTTTACTCATGCTTGTTTCCTTCTTACCTCTGTAAACATTCAGCTTGGTTACCACTAAAAAATTGCCTGTAGGCAAGAATCTAAGTATCTAAGGGTATTAATTTGGGGCATATTTCTCAAAAAGGAGAAAGCAATAGAGATACTTTTATAGCTTATGTTGAACACTTAAGAATTATTCCTTAGAAGATCGAAACAGTCTTATACATTGCAACAAGAAATGTATAAGAATGCCTGTTTTTACATGTTTATTTTTACTTCCTTTACTAGATATTCAGTAAATCTTTAAAAATGGCATTTCAGAACTCTTTTCCATGTGACAATTTACTACCTGTTTTTAGTCCTGTGTAATTTTTCTTTAATCACTATGTAAAGAGACCCTAAGAATTGACCCATATGTGTTTATCTAAAAACCATTTCTGTAGTTTGAATTATAAACTTCTCAATTACTTCTACCTGTTGATTATCTTTGTATATTTTTTATTGTATTTAGACATGCAAACTGCCCAACCCCAGTCCCTGGGAACCACCATTCGACTTTCTGTCTCTATAAAGTTGACCATTTCTAGGTACCTCATATAAGTGGAATCCTACAAAATTTGTCCTTTTGCTACTGGCTTATTTCACTTAGCGTAATGTCTTCAAGATCAAACCATGTTGTAGCATGCGTCAGAATTTCTTTCCTTTTTAAGGCTGAATAATATCCCATTATGTGTGCCAGATTCTATTTATCCATTCATCCATTGATGGACACTGGGCTGCTTCTACTTTTTGACTATTGTGAATAATGTTGTTTTGAACATGGATGCATAAATAGCTGTTCAGGTCTCTTTTCAGTGCCTTTGGGTACATACCCAGAAGTGGAATTGCTGGATCATGTGGTAATTCTCTGTTTGATTTTTTTGAGGAATTGCCATATTGTTTTCTACAGTGGCTGTATCAATTTTCATTTACACTAGCAATACATATGAGTTCTTATTTCTGTTTTGTTTTGTTTTGATGCTAGATATCCTAATGCGTGTGAAGTGGTATCTCATTGTGGTTTTGATTTGCGTTTCTCTAATGATTAGTGATGTTGAGCATCTTTTCTCGTGCTTATTGCATTTATATATCTTTGTTAGAGAAATGTATATTCAAGTCCTTTGCACCTTTTTTAAAACCAGGTTGTTTGTTTTTTTGTTGTTGAGTTGTAAGAGTTCTTTAAATATCCTGGATATCAAACCCTTAACATTGCAAATATTTTCCCCCATTCTGTGGGTTGCCTTTTCACTCTGTTGATAGTGTCCTTTGATACACGAAAGTTTTTAGTTTTGATGAAATCCGACTTATCTATTTTTTCTTTTGTTGCCTGTGTTTTTGACATCATAGTCAAGAAATCGTTGCCAAATCCAATGTCATGAAGCTTTCCCCCTATGTTTTCTTCTAAGAGTTTTACAGTTTTAGCTCTTATGCTTATGTCTTTGATCCATTTTGAACTAATTTTTGTATATGATGTAAGGTAATAGTCCAACTTCATTCTTCCATATGGGGATATCCAGTTTTCCCAGCACTGTTTGTTCAAAAGACTGTTTTTTTCCCCTTTGAGTGGCAAACATTTTTAAAAAGAATATTTGCAATTCATTTTTTTTTTCTCTCAGAGAGGCATTGTGGTATACAATATTGGGTTTTGGAATCATACAATCCTGAGTTTAGATATACCTCTGTTGCTAACTAACTATATGATCTGGGGCAAGTTAATTGACCTTTCTGGGCCAGGATACTGGATGAATCATCCATCTGTTTGGCTCCTGTATCTACTTCTAGATGGTCTGAACTTTGTCATGAACTAGAGGGGTAGTGCTTATTGACTCACTAAAGTTGCAAAACCAGCCCCAGGTTTAGGCAAACAATGGAGGAAAGTATATTATTCTCAGTCAAGATACAGCAGAATTTAGTTTCCCTTTAATTAATGTCTTATACCTTAGGTAATGAGAGAAATAGAAAACAAATTCTTATTTGTCACTCTTATTATCTGTAATATTTTTTTTCTGGGATAATTTTCTAGGTGTATAAAAGTTTTGCATGCAAAGAGTAATATTTTCATGTCTTCCTTTTCTCCATTTATTTATTGCTGTTTCAGTGTTGATTTCTATTGTTTTTGTATTTCTTTAATGTTTTCCAGCAATATTTCTGAAACATTTGGGTGGCATTTGGCATTTTTGTATTTTATTTCTTAAGGGGAATGATTCATACTTTTCCATTAACTGTGCCTACTTCCTAGATTTAAAAACCATTATTCTCACGTTTTAGAAGATGGAATATGTTGTGTTCCATTGCTGACTAAAAATTAGCAAACAAATCTTCTCTCCTAAGTTCTTGACTTGAACATTTACTATTAAAAGAATAAATTTCTTTTATATAACACAGTTCCTTAACCTTTTGTACATAGCATTTTAATTAATGAATTTAAAGTTTAAAATCAAAGAACCAGAAGGATTCTTAAAGACCACATAGCCCTGACACAGAAAATAGGTTTCATCTTACATGCCTACCTAAATTGAATAGTAGAAGCTACACAGAGTACTATGTTTAGTGAGATGGATGCTTCATTCTGGAAAGAGTTGTGTAAGTGATTAGCATGACTAGGAGATGGAGAACAATATTATTCCATTTTATTCCATTCTATTCCCAATCTTAATATGATCTGTTTTACAGATTAGAAAACTGAATCTAAAAAGAAAAATTATTTGGACAAATTTATTGCACATAGCATATCTGTAGTGGGTTGAATAGTGTCCTCCCAAAATTTGTGTCTACCTGAAACCTCAGACTATGACCTTATTAGATCTTGGCAAATATAATTAAGATAAAGTTGTATTGGATTAAGGTGGGTCTTAAATCCAATGACTGGTATCCTTAAAAGGAGAGGACAAAACAAAGATACAGAGAAGTCCAGGTGAAAACAGAGGAAGAAATTGGAATGGTGCACCAAGGATCACCAGGAACCATCATAAGCTAGGAAGAGGTAAAGGAGCATGATCTTGTCAACAAATTGATTTTAGACTTTTTGCCTATAGAACACTGAGAGAACAAATTTCTGTTGTCTTAAGCCACTTAGTTTATGATACCTTGTTATGGCAGTCTTAGGAAACTAATGTAATATCTGGAGCTAGAAAACGTACTTCCTTATTCTGGTCCCAAGGAGTTAAGTGCAGTGTGAGAGAGAAAGCATAGAAGACCTAAACTTCAAAAAATGGAAGCTCTATAGGATTACACTTGATAAACCTTTGGGTTCCAATTGTGAGCTTCTACAATCTAAAACATACATTGAATATTATAATAAGAACAATATTAATTCAGTACAAAAATGGCACAAGGATGTTCTTGACTGAGTGCTGTATCAAGTCAGGGTCCATGCAGAATGCAGATGGCCATCTCAGTTTAGGTAATCTGAAGAGCCTTTAATACAGGGACTATTTACAAGGGTATGAGCAGGGCAAAGGGAAATCACAAGGGGGTGACACATGGCTAGTATCAGCAGAGTGGATACCATTACCACTCCTAGGCCTGAAGATGCAAGAAGAGGGGACTGTTACTAGAACCTGGATGACAGAGAGAACCAGGTGGAGAGGGTCACCTGGCAGGAGCTATATAACCTGCAAGAGAGAGCTATGTGTTTAGGACTAGGGGTTTAATATCCCAACTTTCCTCTTTTCCTTCCTTTCTGTCTCTTGCTGGTACTACCTGTTGGCTAAATCCAGTTGCAATCTTGAAAGAAAAAGAGCTCAATGATGCAGTCAATACAAGTCATTGTCCCAGGGCAGAGAGCAGAGTGGAAAGGGGCACAAAGGGGGTAGGGGCGGGGCAAATGGAAGATAATCCAGCACCAATGCCAATGTGTATAAGGATATCACCATGTAGAATTTCCTAGACAATACACAAAATTCAAATCAGAAAAGTCCTTGTCTAAATACTTGGCCCATTCATCACAAATAAAAACAACTTTCTTGCCTGTTGTGAAGTCTTAATCTACTGATCTCCGAGTATCTTGTTTCTTACAGTGACCGGTTTTATAGCAATGTGTATTTGTTTCCAGGACAGTGAATGCTTTGGCCCCAACAGGCATTAAGTAGGAGGGTGTTGTATTAATAAAAAACAACAAGGTTTTAGATGGCATTATTTCCCGCGGGAGGCTGGAAATTGCATTTGCAGGAAAATACATTCCCTGCCAGGTTATGAACTAATGGAAGTGTAATTTCTGTTCTATAGATGAGAAAATCAAGGCCCAGAAAATATTAGTACCCTGCTCGAGGTCACTTCTAGTGTGTTTAGTATTCCATGCAGTGACTTCCGTTGCTCAGTTTGAGAGGTGATCAGTGGCTGCTGGGAAGTCATGATATGGGATAGTTTGGGGCAGTACAAGGAGTTCTGACAAGAGTGTAAAAATAATTCCCTCTGAGAATTAATCTATAAAGTTGACATATTGGTCATGCCAGTTCATCTTAAAGAATTCGCAAAGTTCTCAGGTCTTTAAATCATTGAAGTAGCTAGTGAAGAGCATGGATTCCAAAAACTGGTGGCCTGGATTTAAATTTAGGCTTGGTCACTTTTTCTCTGTGATGTTGGGTAAGCTACATAACTTCTTTGAGTCTCAGGTACCTCATGAAAAAATGTGTGCCCTGGTAGGGTCTACCTCATGGAGTTGTAAGGAAAATCATAAGAGCTAATGAATAAAATGTACTTCATGAAACACCTGACATCAAGGAAGTACTGAGTATGTAAGTATTATTATTCCAAGCCCTGGCTACAACAGACCCAAGGTTTGGAAAAGTCCAAAGAGATTATGAAAAATCAGAAGGAGTCTCAGAAACTTAGAGCGGGCAATGTAGCCCTTGGCAGTGTCCGTCCAGTCACTGTGCAGGGAGAGGATGTGCTGGCCCAAGGATGAAGTCTGTGTGGTCCCAAGGGCCAGAGGTGCATGTGTCAGATGACATTAGCCAGAGACCTTTAAACATCTGAAGTTGTTTCCCTACTTCTGATTTCTTGATACCCAGCAAACTTGTAATGATAATTTGGCTTTCTGTGGAGTTTTCCTAGAAGGCCAGAGGATGCAAGAATTAGGTCCCCATCAAGTGACCTTTCTTTGTCAACTTAATCTGCATTTCTGATTCTGAATAACTCCTAGGAGCCTGACAAGATCAAACCTCTTGCAGAGCCAGGAGAAAGATCTGGAATAGTGGGGATTTCACCAAGTCACAGTCTCCCAAACTACAATCACCAGGCTGTTTGTAGGTATATGCAATAAAGGGTCCCGTGATCAAGTCAGTTTAAGCCGCCATGGATGTCAGAAGGCTTCTGGGAACCTTTGTTCTTGCTAATTCATGTTGTGAACCTCTAAGGGGCGGTGTAGAGTCCATCATACTCTACTCTTATTTGACCAGCGGCCGCTTTCCTAGTAACTTATTAAAGCACTAAGGTTTCTCAAAATGCACTTACAAAATGCTGCGCTAAGGAAATGTCTCTCCATAAGGCTTCTTGGTAGAACATCCATTTGCCAGCAATAGGCAATTTCGCAATACGGTAGTTAACTTCATGCATGGAATATTCTTCAGTTAATGGCATGAAGTCACTGTGCCGTATGGAGAGAGAACCAGACACAGGTGAAAAGTTTGTCCCGAATGGTCCATAAAGTGACTAACTCACAACAGATTGCACTTCAATCACAATTTATTATGTACCAATCTATGCTTCAAATTCTAGGAACTGTTGCTTTCCTGTTGCCTGTGAAGGTTATCCCGTAGAGAGGTTTATACTTCTGCTGAGTTTTTCACAGAGGCGCTCTTCATTGTGGCAGTAGCCACGTCCCCAGCGCTAGTCTTGCTTGCCAACAACAGCAAACGTACATAATAATCAAAACGCAGCTCTGTAGATAGTGACTCGAGTCTGAGAACTAAACACATCCAGTAACCCTAATGGTTTCACTTCTGCAAAACTGCCACAATATTTTGCTTTTGATACCCAGAAAAATTCAATCCTCATTACCTTTTTCTAGGTTTCTTATATATTGAACATCATACATATGATGAGGTGCTATAAATACATTAAGGAAAAAGAAAATAGGTGTATGTTTAAGGCCCACCAGTAAATATAAGATAGCATAGCATGGTAGTGAAACTCATGTACTCTGAAGCCAGGCATCTGGATTGAATCTTGGCCCTGCTGCTAATCAGTTTTGTGGCTGTGGGCATGTTATATAGTCCCTTTGTGCCTCCGTCTTCACCCTCATAATATGGGAAGAATAATAGCATCTAGTCATAGGTTTGCTGTTAGGATTAAATTAATTTATATTTATAAAATACCCTGAACAATGGATGACAGGTAGTACACATTATATAAAGCGTTAAATCCATAGACCTAAAGAAAGTCATGAAAAAGCAAAACATCAGTCTTTAGAAAATGACCTTTTTGTACAGTAAGAATAATAAAATTGTATTTTAAGGAATGGTTCTTAATCACTCAGTGTTCATAAACCCTGTTTAAGATGAACGGAGGGCTTCACATTGTATACAAATGATCTACTGCTGGTACTCTTCAGTGAAATAAGGAAGTTGCCAAATGATATCCCCAAAGTCACAGCAAGGAAGACAAACGCTCTAATCTGGCCTGTTATTCTCTTTTCCTGTGTCACACACCACACACACCTCAGTGGTCTCTTCTCCACTATTGGCTGAAATAGGGCCACAAGATCCCCATCCCTGGACACATGTAAGCGTATTCTCAGGGGTGTATTTTTTACAAGGAATTTTAAGTTTTGTGTTTTTGTTCCAGGGATCATCCCTCCAAAGTATTTAAACATATTCTGACTCACTGAGATCATCAGTTTATAACATTTGTGCTTAAATGTTGCTGTCACCATGAGAAAGATAAAAGGTAAGTTTAATATGTCGATGATGTTCTTGTGCCAAGAAAGGGCCCAAAACAAAGATTTCACAGTAGCTTTAATAAAGAAAAATGAGAAGAACTGAGTCATTACCCAGCATCGTGCATTATTTTCGTGATGAACTCAAACTAACTTCTGCTGTTAGTAGTCAGTGTTAGGGGCTCGTTATAGGTCCAGCAAACACCATCATCAGTAACAGTAAATGAGAATTTATTTGTTTTCTAGTTTTGCTTGTATTTAATGCAGTTTTTTGTTTTATAAATTTGTTTGGCACTATTGGCATTTAGTTATACATTTGTATGTATTTAATGTTATAACAAAAATAACTTATCTATGCTAAGAATCATGCCAGAATTTTTTTTTCTTTTTATATAAGGAATCTGTTCATTAGTCATATTTGAAAAACACTGCCTAGGAAGGAGATTGTCTTGGCCCTGAGGTCTTCATTTTGCTTGAAAAGAGATTCAGAACACAGAGGGTAAAGGAGATTTTTCCTGCCTTTTTCCTAACTTGCAGTGCTGGGGTGCCCAGCCTACCAACTGAGAGAAATCAACACTGTACATAATGACGATAGGAAAGCCCAATTCAGACAGTTGGTCTCTTTCTTTACATTGCTCTTAATTTCTCTGTTCCTTTTCTTTCTTCTTTTTTTTAAATTGAAGTATAGTTGGTTTACAATGTTGTGTTAGTTTCAGGTATACAGCAAAGTGATTCGGTTATATATATATTCAGTTATAATATATACGTATATACACACATATATATATTCTTTTTCAGATTCTTTTCCTTTATAGGTTATTGCAAAATATTGAATATAGTTCCCTGTACTATACAGTAGGTCCTTGTTGGTTATCTATTTTGTATATAGTAGTGTGTATGTGTTAATCCCAAACTCCTAATTTATCCCTTCCCTCCCTTTCCCCCTTGGTAACCGTAAGTTTGTTTTCTATGTCCGTGGGTCTATTTCTGTTTTGTATATCTCTGTTCCTTTAAATCTTCAAAATTTTCCTTCTGTCTGCTTGCTGCTCCTCAAGCATTTTCCAGCAAGCTCCTGCATTACGGCCTTTGCACATTCATTCTCTGTGCTCATAACACAGAGAGACCAACTCAACAACTTTACTCAATTCTTTGCTCCAATGTCACCTTCTGAATGGAGTCTACCCTGCTTTCCTCCTCTGGAGCCTCTAACCTGTCCTATTTCCCTAAAACACTTATACCTTCCAATACCCTCTCTAACTTGCCTTATTATGTTTTTTGTTTATTGTCTATCTCTCCTTTCCATCTCCTGCTAGAATGTAAATTCCATGAAGACAAGAGTTTTTTTATTTGTTTAGTTCACTCATGTATCCCAAGGGCTTAGAATTGTTCCTGGCACAATGTAGGCAGTCAATAAAAAATTGTTGAATGAATTTTGTCATTCTACTTTCTCCTTAGTCCAATTCTTCATAAGGGTATAACCTGTGTTTCTTCTTTCCAGAAGTTTTGAGGATGGGGGTGGAGGGGGCACATTTGTATATATTAGTGGGAAGAAGTTCAGGATACACAGCTCTACATTGTCCTGACATTTTCCACATTCAGTGAGGTATTTTATATTAAATGAAGCATATTTAATAGATATTTAGAGATAGGCTCCCAATCAGGTTAGTTTCCTTTGGACTAATTTGAAATAAGTAACTAAGAAAACAAAGCTCATCTACTAAAGCTGGTATTTTAATGCAGTTGAGTTACATTTCAGTAAAAAGTACTTCACATTCGTATTGCACTTGACAATTTGAAGAGCACTTGGGTAAAAACTTTCTTGTATTTTTTTTGACACCCTTGACTAACTGAACAGGTGTTTTCAGTCCTCCTTCACTGAAGTTCCAGAGAAATTAAAGAACTAGCCCCAGATCACAAAAACGATCTTCTAAGACCTGCAGCCTAAGTCTTTAGAGTCCTACCCAGGTGAATAGAGTGCTCTTTTGCTAGCAGGTTATAGTATCAGCTTATAGGCCATTAGGGGAGAGGGGTGACTAACGATACAAGATCTCAGGAAGGTGTTTTACAGGATGAAACATTCATTTCTCTCTACTGAGATCATATTAAAAGATTTGCTTTAATCCTATTTTCAGTGGTTTATTAAATACTCTTCATTAAGTAACTATAGCTTTTATATTCTGTTTAAGTAAATGAGCTGTTCTTTTTAAGGCAGAGAAAGCTTTTACATCTTAATGAGATTACATGTGATTTATTGCAATATGGGGTACAGAAAAGAAACCAGCCAACAGGTGACTCAGGAGACATTGTTAATGTCAGGAAGTTATTAAGAAATACAGAGAAGAATAAAACTGATTAAACACAGGTATTTAGAACAACTGATTAATATTTTATAAAGCATGCAAAAGAAATTAATCAACTGGAAGTTTAGCATTGTGGTTTTTGTAAATCTTAGCTCAGGACATTGTAATGAAGGACTGGAAGAAGTACTAAAGCAGGGTATTTCAAGTGTTGTTTTCACCATTTCATTGTGTAAATACTTATAAATTTGTGTTCTCTTGTTGCTTCTTCACAACCCTTAAAAGTAACCCTTATAATAACTCATCTGTAATTTTACTTGCCAACTTGTGATTTTTTTTAACACAAAGAAATATATATTAATGATTTTTTTGCTATGTAGTCATTGCCTCCTCTGGCCTGTGAGAGTTGGGACCAAACCTTAATCATTTTTGTCCTGGGATCCAGCACGTATTTGGCCCATGGAAGAGGCTCAACGAATGTTCATTGTCCAGTGAATGAGAAAGCTTAATGAGTAGTCCTGAATGAGATTGTTATTTTTAAATAATCAGAACTTCATCTGGGGAGATCCAGATTTAATTTCTTTTTGGTTTTGTACAGATAGAAGAGTTAGGAACTATAACATCTGAATCTTGAGTGAGCAGACACTAGCCATTTACTTTGCATGAGTTACCTCATCTGATCCTCAACAATCTCTTGAAATTGTACAATTCCCATCCCCATTTTACCAATGAGGATTTTGGAGCACAGAGGTGTAAAATTGTTTGTCCAAAGTCACACAAGCAGTAAGTGATAGAAACAGGACTTGAACACAGGGAATATATTTAACCATTGTACTAAACTGTTTAACCTTTGGCCAGCAAGTAAAAAGAGAATATAGTTTCCAGTCTCACTTATTAAAGATTTTTTTTTTTTTTTTTTTTTTTTTTTTTCTGTGGTACGCGGGCCTCTCACTGTTGTGGCCTCTCCCGTTGCGGAGCACAGGCTCCGGACGCGCAGGCTCAGCGGCCATGGCTCACGGGCCCAGCCGCTCCGCGGCATGTGGGATCTTCCCGGACCAGGGCACGAACCCGTGTCCCCTGCATCGGCAGGCGGACTCTCAACCACTGCGCCACCAGGGAAGCCCCTTATTAAAGATTTTAAATGAATGGTGTATATACAGTGTGAATGATTAGGTTTGAATGGTTGGAATACTCACCTTCCATTTCACTCCACAACCCACACCAGTCTAGCTCCCAAGTCCAACACAGCTGTTTCTGCTCCCACTAAACTCACTGGGGACCTTGTCATTGCCAAATGCAGTTACATTTTTCAGGCTTTATCCTTTAATCTTTATAGGATTTGATGATGTTGATCTTACATTTTCTTTCTTGAAAATAAGTTCATTCTTTCCTAGTTACCTGCCTACATTTATTTCTATTTTTTCCTTTACTGTTTCTTTTTACGTCAAACCCTGGTGTTCTCCCGGCTTTTATCCTATCCCATTTTCTTCTAATTTTGCTCTTGGAACTCTAGCAATTTCATCCATTCTTATGGCTTCAACTAACATCCATGCACCTAATTCGCCAGTCCTCCTTCTGGTTCTGAGTGCCTTTGCTGTATTTCCAGTGTTGATTTTACATCGTTACGGGAATGGGTCCAGACTCCTCAGACTCACTAATCTCAAACTGAACTTGCCTCCATCCTTGGTCCTGCAAGCAGCCCACCTCTTCTTTTCTCGAATACTGCTGGTGGCAGTTACTCAACTCAGAAATTTAAGACTTCTTCTTAAGTTTTTCTTCATTACTTTATCCAGTTAACCTGGTCAGTTCACCTCTTCATCTTACCTATTTCTACCCTGACTGCCTCCCCTTTTATATAGATCCTTGTCATCTTTCCCCCTTACCTCCCAGCACGCTGACAGAGGTCCCTGCTGCCAATCTCTTCCTGCTACAGTTCCTCCTCCATTCTGCCTCTAGAGTTATCTCTTATAAAAAAATAGTTTTATACCTGATCGTTAAGGTTAAGCTCAGTGAAAAATGTGGAACATACAGGAAATATAAAGAATAAAGTAAAAATTACTTATAGGCCTGCTACCATCTGCAATATAATTCTTTAATATTGAAGCCAATTACATATTTAAAATACAGCGGGATCATGTCAACTACCCTGGTTTAGGACTGTGATTGTGAAGCAAGGTGGAAGCGCAGTTTCCCTATGAGTCCACTGTTATAGATCTCTTTTTAAAGCCAGATTATTTATAAATGAAGGCAAAGCATCTTTTGCTACCAGACGGAGAACGCAGTGCCCCATCACGTGGACAGGCTCTCGTTCCATCCTTGTGGGCTTCATCAACTCTCTCTTGACTACAGTGATTTGTAAAATTTGAAAATATCTCTAGTTTCTAATTTTATTTAAAATAGTTGTGTTAAAATATCTTATCATAGAGTCTTTTGCCATATTTGAATAACCATGTAACAAACACTTTTTTTTTTTTTTTTTTTTTTTTTTTTGCGGTACGCGGGCCTCTCACTGTTGTGGCCTCTCTCGTTGCGGAGCACAGGCTCCGGACGCGCAGGCTCAGCGGCCATGGCTCACGGGCCCAGCCGCTCCGCGGCATGTGGGATCTTCCCGCACCGGGGCACGAACCCATGTCCCCTGCATTGGCAGGCGGACTCTTAACCATTGCGCCACCAGGGAAGCCCACAAACACCTTTTTTGAACTAAGTGATTTAGTCACATGGCTTAAAAGTTTCTTTAAATGCAAAAGGATATAAAGGAAAAAGTCTGCCTTTAACCTCTTCTGCATTTCCAGATTTCTCCTTTCCTCCCAACAGGTAACAATGCTTATTAGTTTCAGGTTTATCCTTTCAGAGTTTCCATATACTGTATATATGGATATATATTCTAGTGGATATATATTCTAGTGCATGTGTGTATACATATGTATACACACATATACATACATACATATATACAAGCAAATGCAAATACATATCAAAAAAGTTTTCCCCCCTTCTGCTATAAAAAGTAGCAAAATAACACCCTTCTACACCTAGATTGTTTTCACTTAATGTATTTTTCTGATTTTCCATGTCAATACATAGAGTCCCATTCTTACATATTTACATACTATTTTATTGTTGAAATGTAACATAATTTATTAACAGGTACACCTGATGGAGATTAAATTTTCTCCAGTTTTTCCTATTACAAATAAATAATGCTGTGATTAATACATATATAATGTATAAAATTATATATATGTATATAATTAATGCAATTACTCATTTTTTCAATTAAGGGAAAATTCACATACTACAGATTAACCATTCAAAATGTATAGTAGTTCAGTGGCATTTAGTTATTTATAATTTTATGCGACTGCCACATATATCAAGCTCCAAAACATTTTCATCACCCTAAGAGAAAACTCCACAGCCACTAAGCTGTCATTTCCCAATACCCCTACTTCCAGCTCAGCAACCACCAGTTTGCTTTCTGTCTCTATGGATTAATCTATTCTAGATATTTTATATAAATGGAATCATACAACATATGGCCATTTAAAAGTGGCTTCATTCACTTAGGATAATGTTTTTGCGGTCCCTCCATGTTGTAGCATCTATCAGTACTTCATTTCTTTTCATGAATGAATAATATTCCATTATATTTTATGTATATACCACATTATTCATTCACTTATTGATGGATATTTGGGTTCTTTCAACCTTTTGGCTTCTGTGAGTAATGCTACTATGAACATACATTTACAATTATTTGTTTGAATACCTACTTTCAATTCTTACACACCTATAAGTGAAATTGCTAGCTCATATGGTATTTCTTTAACTTTTTGAGGAAACTCCAGACTTTTCTACAGCTGGAGTACCATTTTGCATTCTCAGTAATGTATGAGGGTTCCAATTTCTCCATAGCCTTGCCAATACTTACTATAGCCTTCCAAGTAGGTATGAAGTATCTCATTGTGGTTTTGATTTGCGTTTTCCTAATGAATAATGATGTTGAGCATCCTTTCATATGTTTCTTGGCCAGTTGTATATCTTCTCTGGAGAAATGTCTATTCAAATCCTTTGCCCATTTTAAAATTAGATTATCTTTTTTGTAGTTCAGTTGTAAGAGTTCTTTATATATTCTGGATACCAGAGTCTTAACAGATACATGATTTGCAGATATTTTCTCCCATTCTGTAGGTTGTCTTTTCATTTTCTTGATGGTCATTTGAAGCACAAAAGTTTTTAATTTTGATGAAGTTCAAATTATCTATTTTTAATTTTATTGCTTGTGCTTTTGTTGCCATTACTAAGATTCCCTTGCCAAATCCAAGGTCATGAAATCATAGCCCTGTGTTTTCTTCAAAGAGGAAGGGAGTCCAACTTCATTCCTTGCAATCTCTGGGAGATAGGAGTCCAACTTCATTTTTTTTGCATGTGGAAATCCATTTATCTCAGAACCATTTGTTGAAGAGACTGTTCTCCTCCCATTAGACAGTCTTGGCACTTTATTGAAAATCAATTGACCATAAATATATGGGTTTATTTCTATTCTATTGGTCTGTATGTCTATCCCTATGCCAGTATCATGCTATTTTGATAACTGTAGCCTTTGTAGTAAATTTTCAGTTAAGAAGCATAAGACCTCCAAATTTGTTCTTCTTCAAGATTGTTTTGGCTGTTTAGGGGCCCTTGCAATTCCAAATGAATTTGAAATCAGTCTTTTCATTTCTTTAAGAAAAGGCAATTTGAATTTTGATAGTGGTTGCATTGAATCTGTAGGTCTTCTTTAATTTTTTTCAGTAATGTTGTATAGATTTCAGCGTACAAGTCTTTCTCCTGCTTGGTTAACTTTGTTCTTAGGTATTTTATTCTTTTGGATGCTATTGTAAATGGGATAGCTTTCCCAATTTCCTTTTTGCATGTTTATTTCTAGTTTGTAGAAATACAACAAATTTTTGCATTCTTTAAACTTTGCTGAATTCATTTATTAACTCTAATAGTTTTTTGTGGATTCTATAGGATTTTCTATATAAGATCATGTCATCTGTGCATAGAGATAGTTTTATTTCTTTTTCAATTTGTATGCCTTTTATTTCTCTGCCTTGCCTAATTGCTCTGGCTAGAACTGCCGGTACAGTGTTAACTAGAAGTGGCAAAATCAGACATCCCTGTATTATTCCTAATCTTGAGGAGAAGGCTTTCAGTCTTTCACCAGTGCATATGATGTTAGCTGTGAGTTTTTCATAAATGCTCTTCTATACCTAGTTTGTTAAGTATTTTTGTCATAAGGGTTAGACTGTTTCAGATTTTTTTTTACGGAATCAGTTGAAATGTCTTTCCCCTTTTTCATTCTATTAATGTGGTATATTGCATTGATTGAGTTTTGTGTGTTAAACTACTCTTGTATCCCTGAGATAAATCCCATTTGGCCATGGTGTACAATCCTTTCAATATGCTGCTGGGTACAATTTGTGCTGCATTTACTGTTATGGGACTTATAATTAATCCTTTGAGAGTGTGATGAATGCTTTGGGCTCTGTTTACAGGAAAAATAAAATGTATACATACATATAAAGTTTGCTTACTATTTTATGGATTTTAGCATCTTCAAAAATCTACCTTTAAGGATCCAAGGATTTGAGGTTAAGGAAAGCTTATTTCAGGTATGCTCCTAACCATAAAGGGGAATATTGTGGTTCATTCACTTACCTCTTTTTAATCTTAACTCTTAAGGAACTTTATTGTTTTGTCTTGTATAATATTATGTTTAATTTTATTTCAGTTTAAACTAGTTAAAGAACTAATGTCGGCCATTCCCTGCATTAGGTGGTGCACTCCTGGCAGTTCAGGAAAGCTCACTTCTTTATTTCACTCTAAGCTTCCAAATCATGGTTTACAGAGAGCCTTAGCATAATGACCCTTCCAACCCCAGCTGGGTCTGGTTTCTGGGAAACTTTTGCCCTCCTGGTAGGAGGTAAGTATCTGCTTCCTGACTTCCCAGAACTTCTCTGCTTTTACTTATTTTGACATAAGAAATATTTTCTGCCTATTAATAGACCGGAACCTGTCCCTTTATAATCCCTTACACTATGAGAAACTAGTGACCACCTTGAAAATTCCATTGTTGATTCCTTTTTAGTGAGAATTTTGTATGGACATTTAGTTTATTTTTCTTTACTGATTTACAACTTGTTAACAACTAAGGTGCAAAAGCATTATGAATGAAAATAAACCTTTAATAGAAACTACAGTAATAGCCCACATGGTCAGAAGGACATGTATACTTAATTGTTTTTCCAATAAGAGGGATGACTTTTGCTGAACCGATTTTTAGAATCAGTGACATGATAACCATGTTATCAGTGAAGTCTGTGGTCACAGAACAGTGTCTGTAAGGGACTCTTGACTTTCCTGAGTAGCATGCTCTAAGCATAAATGCTTATTGAAAATGGCAGCTAGTTGAACTGGAAGTCCAATAGGAAAACCCCTAATGTTATCTTCAAAAGATCCTTGTGAGGAGAAGCAGTTCTGGATGGTAAAGTAAAGATCTTCAAAAGTCTACTCCTCTAAAAGTCAATGAGAACACTGGAGAAAATTTTCAAAACTAACTTTTTCAGCATTCTGGAAATCAACAGAATGCTTTTAAGTACAGGAGGAGCATTTATTCAAGAAACAGTTGAATCTCAATTAGAATAGCAGGTTTTGGCTTTATGGTATTTTAACTTACCTTATTTCTATCTCCCTCTCCCCAGCTCCGCGGTAGTTTTGAAAACCAAGAGCCTTTTGACCATGGTAGCTTAGAAAATCAACAACTTAATAGCCACGAACACAGGCAAAATGTGTTCCCAGATCCCCCAAAAGCCTCATGCTTAGAGAATTGTCACTACTTGACATGTCTGGCAGCCCCTGGAAAAGCCCCAGTCATGGGATTTCTCTTTATTTGACCTGGCTCAGAGATTGCTCTGTGCAAATAGCCTTATCTCCAAGACACTTGTCAAAAATAATCACTGGCAACTGTTTCGCATCATAGCTGCCTGAGGTGGCAATACTGCTTGGGGTACACAAAGGCCTGGCCAAAAAAAATGTAAAAGGATAATATGCAGGACTTTGAAAAACTTTGATATATTCTAGGGACTCTAGAAGGCCACACTCATATATAGGACTGTGTTATGCCCGGCAAAGACCTGAGAAGGCTCTCATTTCTCTCATCTCACTGATCTTGAGACTTTGTGCAAGTAGGAAGTATAAGCTGCAGTGCTCTAAGCTGCTAGAGTGTTGAAGGTGCGATCCATCATACACGTAGAGCCCATTAGCAAAGGCTGGAAGACTTACTGGCCAAAGGCATTTAAACAAATCTCTGTCCAATTGTTATCTGACCACTAAGCTAACTTAGCATAGACTTCAGTGGCCACCCATGAGAACTGCTTCATCCCTATATACTTCTAATAAATAGAGACATTTTCTTATACAACTACAATGTCTTTATTATAATATACAAGTATTATCCAATATTAAAATTGCACTGTTTCTTAAAAATCAGTTGGTTTGCTTAAAACAAAATTCAGTAAACAATATATTTATTATGGCACTTTTAATATAGAGCAGTACCTCCTCTCCACTTCTTTTAAAATTGGAGTATAGCATACATACGGAAAAGAAAAGTAATAAGTTTACAACTTAATTGTCTCAAAGTGAACACATTTATGGCAACAACACTCAGATCAAGAAACCAAGTATTTGCATCACTCTAGAGGTCCCTCTCCTGCCTTTTCCAATCACATCCCTTAAAAAAATTTTTTTTTATATGGACCATTTTTAAAGTCTTTATTGAGTTTTTTACAGTATTGCTGCTGTTTTGTGTTATGATTTTTTGGCTGTGAGGCCTGTGGGATCTTGGCTGCCCAACCAGGGATCGAACCTGCACCCCCTGCACTGGAAGGAGAAGTCTTAACCACTGGACAGCCAGGGACCCCCAATCACATCCCTTTTTAAAGGCAGCTTAAAGTCTTGACTTCTAACACCATACATTAGTCATGCCTTTTATACTGTTTTTCTTGGGAATTAGCACATATTTAGGAAGGTCCTTATGGTGCCTTAATTCTAAATATACAGAATAATCAATTTTTACATATGTACACACTCTTATAACTACCACTTAGATCAAGATATAGAAACTTCTCAGCACCCCAGAAGTCATCCTCATGTTCCCTTCCAGTTATAATTCCCCTTGGGTTTGACTTCTAAAACTATAGGTTGGTTTTGCCTGTTTTCATACTGTACAAACCAGTTATATAGAGTATTTCATTTTTGTCTGGTTTCTTTTTCTTTTTTTAATTTTTGGCTGCATGGGTCTTCACTGCTGCATGCAGTCTTTCTCTAGTTGTGGCGAGCGGGGGGCTACTCTTCATTGTGATGCGTGTGCTTCTCATTGCAGTGGCTTCTCTTGTTGCGGAGCACAGGCTCTTGGAGCGCAGGCTTCAGTAGTTGTGGCACGCAGGCTCAGTAGTTGTGGCTCGTGGGCTGTAGAGCTCAGGCTCAGTAGTTGTGGCACACGTGCTTAGTTGCTCCGCGGCATGTGGGATCTCCCCGGACCAGGGCTCAAACCCGTGTCCCCTGCATTGGCAAGCGGATTCTTAACCACTGCGCCACAAAAGGGAAGTCCCTTTTGTCTGTTTCTTTATATTCTCTCCTTGCTCCTCAGGAACAATCTGACTTCTGACCTTGGGCTCTTAACTGCTCTGCTATACTTATGGCAGTCTCACTGACCCACAACCCAAAAAAGGAGGAATGTGTGACTTGCTACTCTCAGAGTAATGAGTGGAAAAGTCATGTGACCACAGAATTAGCAATGGAAACTTTTTTAAAGAATTGTAAAAATGCTATGTGAGAATGCATCCAAGTAGACGTGTGCCAACAAAAAATATCCTTTTTCTTCATTTTCTTTCCTTTTTGCTCTTTTGTATTTTATTTGGTTGGTCCACATTTTCTACTTCTGATTTAGTCTTATTGACTTGATCTACTGGCAAGAAATGGGGAGAAAAGCTTATTCTAAGCCCTTTCAGATGTTACAATTGTTACTGCATGATCAATTTGTAAAATGGAAGCTTTGCCTCATTTGTGAATTAACTATTCCGATGCCATTTAGAAGAATCTACACCGAGATAATTTTTACCAGCTTAGATAGGGAATGCAATTGTTCCAAGTATATCAACTTAAGCACATAAAGAATTAAAAATGGCCATAATGTAAGTTTCTTCCTCTTAGGTTATATTTGAGACTCTCTTTCTCTCTCTTTAAGGTTCTAAGAATTTATTCATTGTTTTATCACAAATGTCCAAAAGCTACTTCTCCTTGGCACCAGCTAAGTGTGTAGCTTCAACCAAGTTGATTTCCATTTGACTTAGAGAGTAATGTTATTAAAACTTCCTTGGCCCGCTTATGAAATTTGAGCATCTTCAAAGAGTAGTTTTTATAGCGTTTGTAACTTTTATGTTTTTTTTCCCCTAAAGAATGAAAACTATTTGGATTTATGTTTTGTTGTCAGACTGTTCATATTTACTTGTCAGTATAAGGAGATTATTTAGATGTGGCTTTGTGTCTGTTCCAGTATTAGTATCTCTTCAAATTTTTATTTTAACGGTTGCTCCTAAATACATACATTTGGAGACCAGTAAGTTATAAAGTGCTTCACACTTATGATGTTTGAAGTAAAGTCTGAGGGAAATAAAAACTAGGATAGAGAATCTGTTCTTACTTATTTAATCAAAAACATGTATTGGATGTTTCCCAGAACTGGATAATTTTTGGAATATGAAGATTAATAAAGTATCTTCTATGTCCTTATCTCAGATAACATAGACTGATAGAGGGGATTGGATATGACTGTATCCGCATGGAGCAGATTTTCTAACAGTGGTATAAGAGGACAAGATGGAAAAAAGAGCCTATGTGAAAATATTTTGCATAGTAGCTGATACATAATGGATATATATAAGTTTTAAAAAATGTCATCTTGATGAAAAAAGTAAAACTTGTTTTTCTGGTAGAATTTATTCAGGTTTCTTTAAAGGGAAACTGGAAATGATATTTATGGCCATGAATGTTTACAGTGGTTGTGATAGCACTGTGGTTTTTCTTTGTGTGGGGCGTGTGTGCATGTGCGCGAGCACACGGGCCTGTGTTTACAGTGGAAGTTGGAGACCCTGAAATAGCCTGGGAATCTGAATTATTTGGGTATTTATGTTTGATTTAAATTGATGTCATAATTCCATTTGGAGCAGATCTCTTTGAGTTGACTATTCAGTACTTGGAATTTTGAATACAATTTTAAACTCAGATTCAAACTAGTTTTTGTGTGACATCTTTCGCTTCAATTTTTTTTTTTTTTTTTACAATTCCTTTACCAGATGTATCTTGAATTTGTGTTTTGTCCCCTGGAGGTGTCCTTATGATGGATGATACTTGTGTTTTTTAGTATATTGAGACATATGGTTTATTGATAATGTGTGGTTAGCTACAAGGTCACTTTTTTGGCCAACCACTTGATAAGTAACAACTTCTTTTGAATGAATACTTAATAAATCCACACTATAAGTAATATTTTCAAGTGTCAGGATAGATAGGTTTGCAAGGGAAACTTTATTTTTTTATTTATTACTACTGTTTCTGTATTTCTCTGTCACACTAAGCCAGATTGAAGCCTTTCTTTTCTGATTATTAAAGTAATGCAAGTTCATTATAGAAAAGGTAGAAAATATGGAAGAATATTAGGAACACTTCAGTCTTCCTGCCAAGCAATAATTACTCTGAACATTTTGGCATATTCCTTTTACAATTTTATTTTTATAAATATCATACGTATGTTTAAGGTTAATTAAGCTCATATTATACATATAACTCTGCAGTACATTTTTCCACTCATTATATCATGACCATTTCCCACATCATTCAAAATTATCTGGGAACATAGTATAATGACTACATAATATTCTATAATATGGCTGTGTCATAATTTACCTATCATCTTTTTTGGACACTTAATCTAGTTTCTAATTTTTACAAATCATGACACAATGACCACTGAATTTATATAATCTTTGGTGGCATGTATTTCTTGAACATGCATATTATTTTGCTTATTAAACCATTTTTTCATGTGTAAAATAATCCTTACTTTTCTGGTGTTCCCCCCTCCCCCAACCTTGTACTTATTCTTTACTGAAGGAAGTTTTTAAATTTAAAAAACAATAGCTTTTTTTAAAGTTTGATTGAGTTGTTTAAACATAAACTCTAAAACAGATTAGAAGGTAAAATTACAAATCCTGATGATAGCAGTTTATAAAGGAAATGCTTACAGATCCTTAAATATAGCTTTGTAGGGAAGGGCGGCAGTGAATCAAGTTGTTACAGTTTGTTCCAGGAAAGGCATTTTGGATGAATGCCATCTATTTTTACAAAGATGTCTTATGATTTTAGTTTTATCTACTCCACTTAACCTTTCCCAAAGTGATTGCTGAAGCAAATGTATGTAATACAATAAAAAGAATTAACATAATTATAATTCCTTTAGTTAAAGGCAATTCTTTTTCTCCAACAATGTTACTTGAATTTTAACAAAAGTACTGAATTTAAGCCTGGTTGAATCATGTTAGATAACCTAGATCCAAGTGACTTCTGAGGTCAGTTCATCTAGCCAGTTGCCTTCTTGGTGGACTGTCATTAGTCTACTTAGTATTCATATTTGTCACAGAAGTAGAATTCTGAAAACTCCTCCAAATAGTACAATGATTTAGATCTTCTCTATTGAGACTAAAGACAACACTAGAATCTGAGAGTTACTGATAGTGAGTAAATACTCTGTGCCAGGCACACTGTCTCCTTGCTTTATGTAACTTTACAGTCCTCTCAAAATCATGCTGGTTATACATTGTTATTATCCCCATTTTATTTATTTTAAAAAAATTTTTAAATATTAATTTTATTTATTTATTTGGTTGCGCTGGTTCTTAGTTACTGCAGGCAGGCTCCTTAGTTGCGGCTTGCCAGCTCCTTTAGTTGCAACACATGCATGTGCTCCTCAGTTGCAGTTGGTGGGCTCCTTAGTTGTGGCATGCAAACTCTTAAGTTGAGGCTCGCATGTGGGATCTAGTTCCCTGACCAGGGATTGAACCCGGGCCCACTGCATTGGGAGCGCGGAGTCCTAACCACTGTGCCACCAGAGAAGTCCCTATCCCCATTTTATAAATGAGTGAGTTAAAGTTTGCAGAAGGTTACTCTTTTGGCCAATGTCACACAGCTAATAGGTGTCCATTTTGGCTGCAGAACCAGTGCTATTCTGTGCTGCCTTCAAGCTGTCAGAGAGTTTTTAGTCATATGAACTGACTAAACTGACTACAGGAGAAAATGTCTTAAATTGGATTTAAAAATGTTAAGAAAACATAATGAACAAACTTAGTGTGTGACATAACTTTTAAGCATCACAGAACAAACTTGGATATTTAAAGCTTGGCTTTATTCTCTTTTTAAAAGGAGGCATAATTATTTAGTAGAAAAAAACCCTCATTTTTCATTCTTCCTGGCTAGAAATCTTGGCAGCTAGGAGTGCTGTGGCTATTATTGTGAGTTTGTTTGTTGTGTGTACAGATTCATGCTCCCAGATTCTCCATCCCCACCTTTTATAAACACCATGTTTAACTTGGAAGAGGAAAAAGTTATTTTTGGCAACTCTGGTAGAGCAAAAGTAGCAACTGCATGGGGGCATGAAGGGAAGTACTGACCTGAGCCTGGAATTGTAGAAATATGTCTAGCATTTAACTTTAATTCTGTTTAGAATGCAGGTCTCTAACAAGAGAAAGAATTATTATTCAAGGTTTACTAGGAGGCAGGAAAACTGCAAAATGAGATCTGTGTCTGCATACTTATGACTGAAATAATGTACTGATACTTCGTGCTTCTTATTACTGTTTTCATTGCCAAAAATCATGAAAATTGTTAGCTGATAGCACCCAATGCTAAGATGGCTAGGCTGCTATTTGAGAATATCCTGAAGCAATAGTTTCATGTCAACAAAGATTCACAGACAGAGTATAGATATCGTATAGATAGATATCTATAGCCCAAAGTGATAAAGTTCATCATTGAATTCTCAAATATTAAAACTCAAGGATTTTTTTGCAAGTTGAAAGATACACATTTATAATAAGTGAAACAAAGGCTGCTTTTTGCTGTTGAAAGTAAACTTTTAGGAAATTTTACTAAAATGTTATTCTAAGAGGTGGTACGAGCTAAAAAAATGGTTGGTTGGTCAATTCACATAACACATAGATTGGTGTATTGCTGACAGATTCAGAGTGAGTTATTATGAGAAGATGAAGACGTTAGTTCAGACAGTCATTCAATAGATCATTTCTGGCCCCTAACCTTTGGAAATGATATTACAGAAAGCCACTTTTATATCAAACCCTGGGCTAAGAGGCTCCCTGGTCTGACCAAGCATGGCTCATTCTACCATCTAGAGTATGCCAGACTTTCTCAGATTACCTATGGTCGTTCAGATCCATCACAGACACTGATCTTTCATTAGTCAGAATAAAAATAAACTATTAAAAGAATGAAATCGAATAAAAAACAAGATGCACAGAATATAAGCCCACATTTTTATTATTAGATTGAACAAACTTAAAATTACTCTGACAAATTTCTGTAAAAGTTTCTAAAGGGCTCAATTTCTGTACTTTTCTCAGGTGATTAACAGCCAGCTTATGGCCCAGTGCTGGCCCATGGCCCATATTTTGAGGAGCACTGTTCTAGATTTAAATACAGACAAAAACTTTTTTTCCTCATGTTAGTGGCCCTCCTGTCTCCTCATTTTTCCTGTACTTTCTTTTCTTCTTACATAGTTTTCCTCTTTTCTTAAGATGGATTGGAAATAATCAACATGAGAATTGTTAGGGTAGGTAACACTGCAAAGGTACAGAGATGCATGTCTCTTTTTGAGTTTTCTACTAAAATGAATTTACAGAATCAAATATGACATTCACATACACACATACCTTGATATATGGTCTGTTGGATTTTGACTCCAGGTCAGTGTCTCTTAAAGTGTGGTTTAAGGACCAACTATATCAGAGTTAGCTCGGGTAATTGTTTAAAAATGAAGACTACTAAGACCCATCTTATACCTACTGAATCAGAATTTCTCTGGTTTGCTCTATGAAATTTAGTCTGAATTTTAAACATGAATCTCACCAGTTGATTCTAATACACAGTAGAATTTGGGTTCTACTCTTTCAGGGTGTGGGAATCTGTGTGGTTATTCGATTCTGTGTCATACACTATGGTGGTATATTATAAATGCCCATTCTGAAATGTCCACTGATTTTTGGAGTCTCTATATATGTGCTTTCAGCAGAGAATCTCCAGCATATTATTGGGTTCATTGCTATCTCAGACATATACAAAGCCTTATTGGAAAAAGATATGTTCTCATTTCACAGACAGAAGCAAAGAACACATATACACACAAAAAAATAATTGTACATCCTTCTTTATTGTAATGATTTTACAGCCTTCTCATTTTATTTTCAAAGTTTTACATACCTAAAATCTATTCTTAAATTCACCTTGCTTTATATAATATAATTTTATTTGGAATAAAAAGTAGCATAGCTACAGAATCCATTAACCATGTAATTAAACAGTTGTTATGAATTGAATGAGGCATGTGGGATTGTATATAAACCACGTTAATATTTCATTTTAAAACACTTGTCTTTACATTAATCTGAGGTTAATACAAAATTTATTGATAAGGAAAAATATTATATTCTTAGGTGTTAATACCAAATTCACCCATAAGGAAAAATAATATATCCTTAGATATATTATTCAAGATACACATCAGTCAAATAAAGGAGCCTCTGCTGTAGCTGGATCTTTAGTTCAGTAGTGGAAATTACTAAAAAAAAGAAAACAAAAAACCCCACCACATTTATTCTTATTTGTGTATTCCTTTCAGAGTTTTTGGCACATTATACCACGTGTATATATTTGTCTTTTAGAAATAGAAAAGTGAGGGTCATTTATTCTTGCTTAGGAAAGCAGTAGATCATAATCCTGATATTTTGTCTTGAATGGACAGTGCTAAAGGGATTTCCTTATTCACTTAAGATAAGAAAATCAGTTCTTTGGGGACTTCACTCTCTTCCCAAGCATAATGATAGCTTCCCAGGTAAAACTGCAAAACCCTAAGAAAGTAACAGGTCCATACTTGTATTTACTGAACTCAGAGTACCACAGGAATGTTGCTGATGTGAAATTATGCAGGCTACTGGAAAATTTTCCTCTGGACCTTTCAACCTTGCCATTGTGTGCCCTTGATCAAGTTACTAGACCTCTCCAAACTGTTTCCTCATAATAAGGATAACAAGACCTCTTAGAATTGCTGGGAGAACTCTATCAGTTAATGATTCTGAAATACCGAGCACAGTTCTTGGCATTGGTGAGTGGTAGTTAGTAACTGTTGGGGAGTTTGTATAACAGTGGGAAATGTGTGGGTAATCTCTGATGTCATGCAAACTCTAGATTTGAAATTCAGCTGGTTTCCTGCTATGTAATCAATCTTGCGTTAGCAAGTAATTCAATCCATCTATCCCCCATTTTTCTTAATCTGTGAAATGGGGATTATAGTGACGATTCCAGAAGGTTATTATAAGGATTAAATGAGGGGGGGTGTGCCTGGCACATAGAAGCTTCTTAATAGATAACAGATGATGATGATGATGATGATTTTTATTGAAAATAAAATATTATTTTTATTGAATTTGATTGCATACCACTTTCTAAGCTAAATTTAAAACAAACAAATGTTTCATGTACATGTGTCTACTTGAGTTTAGTTTTGAGCGCCCCCCCCCTTGATCTTTTAGCAGCTGTCTCATTTTAGAATTTCTTTTCAAAAGCTTTCTGATGTATACACAGACCGATGTGTATTTCCATTGGAAGATTTTGGGAATCCGAAAACAGAGCGATGATGAAATGAGTACTCATCTGGCTGCTTTACGAACACAATTTCAGAAGCAAAAGCAGACAATACAAATTGCAGCAGATAGGCAGACCCTTGCTGCAAGACTTTAATAATGCATATGAGTGATGTCAGACTCACAGGCATGCAAAATGCCTAAACACAAAGGAAATTCATAATGGGCTTTTCAGGAAGAGGGTTGTTGCTTCCTGATGTGCTAACCTTGATTCTGCTTCGTGTTTTTGGTGCCAGCATAAAGATAGCTGGAGGAAACACTGCTGGAGTTTTCCATTGTCAGTCTGTATTGTAATCTAAGAATTGTGTTTTGCTCTTCTCTACCTTATTCTTCATAAATATTCTGTGAGTTTTGGGGAATAAGCTCCTTCAGTTAAGTGATGTCTTTAATTTACATGATTAATTCATTCAGCAGCCACAAATCACAGTTCTACCCACAAGCATCCTTGTTGATCAATAGATCAGAATGTTGAGAACTGTGATAATCACTTGGGCTTGCAGAAGGAGAGCTTAAGGAGATGGGGAAAGGGACATTTCCTTTCCCTTATTCTTAAGCTTCCTTTTCTCTCCCTGTACACTGATGCTTAAATTTTCTAGTCTGTTCTCTTTCCATGACTTCTTCCTTCCCTCCTCCTCTGTGCTCTAGTCACACTGGTCTTCCTTCAGTCTCTGAAAGGGCCGTGCTGCTTCCTACCACAGGGCCTCTGCACAGCTCTTCTACCTGGAATGAACTCTCCTCTTCCCTCTTCTCCTCCCCAATTCCTAGTCATCCACTTAGTCCACACCCTGATTCCTCGAGGGAGCTTTCTCTTATTCTCTGGCCTGGGTCATGTCCCCAGCTCATCCATTGCCTTACCACCTTCTCTTTTTCCTTTGTAGCATGTATCATAATAGTAACTAAAGAATTCACTTTATATTTGTTATTTAGTGTTTCTCTCTCTAAAATAGAAGCTCTGCCAGAAGGAGGAGGGGCTGTGTTTGTCTTGTTCACATATGTCTCCCAGTGGCTAGCCCCTATATGATAGCATAGTAGGTGAAAATGCTAAGGTGTTATATGGATGCAAAATTGGTATTAATGTGCTTCACCATTTTATTTGTTGCCATGGATTTTTTTTTTTTTTTTTTCTGTGTTTTCTTCAGGGGTGTGGTTTGGAGGAAGGAGTGGCATATGTAAATTTCCAGGCCTGACACTATCATCCTCTGGCTGTACCTTCTCAGTACAGTAGTTTATTGTGAGTGAAGAGGTACTGGCTGAACTACTTGTGTTTAAGGAACAGCATCCTCATGAAAGTGTACACGTATGTGATGGCCTTCAGGCTAAGCTCTAATGTTCATCTAACCTCCCTTGCTCCACTCTATAAGTTTCTTTCATGACCAACTTGGGAAAATCTATGTTCTATTATGACAAAGGCTTGTGCTGTGGAGAAGCAGATTTCCTTTACATAGGAAAGTAGCCTGTTTGTCACAAGTGAGTGTCAGTGACACGTGAATGGACCAGAATCTAGAGTTCAGCTAAAGTGGCATATCTGACAAATGCTACAATATTTGGAAGGCAAGGAAACGTGGCTTGGAGGGCCAGAGTGGTGGGGGCATCAAGTGGGTCCAGGGCCCTGGGAGTTGAGTGGAGGTAAGGGTTAAACACTTTCTTTTTTTTTTTTTTTTTTTTTTTTTTTTTGCGGTACGCGGGCCTCTCACTGTTGTGGCCCCTCCCGTTGCGGAGCACAGGCTCCGGACGCGCAGGCTCAGCGGGCACGGCTCACGGGCCCAGCCGCTCCGCGGCATGTGGGATCCTCCCGGACCGGGGCAAGAACCCGCGTCCCCTGCATCGGCAGGCGGACTCTCAACCACTGCGCCACCAGGGAAGCCCTAAACACTTTCTTAGACTGGGGTTGAAAACAAGAGATGCTGACATTGTTGAGCAGTCTGTTGTTTATAGGCTCTAGCCATCTTTCATGCCAATAATAGGAAATAAATTCATCCTTTCTGGCTTATTTTTTCTAATCTCCTAATGGTGACTGAGGCTGCTGTGGGCCCATTGACCACCTATTAATTAGTGAGGTCATGGCATTTTCACAGTGTTATTTGGGGGAGGCAGTGTATTATAACAGGGTTTGGGCTTGGGTGTATTCAGATCTGACTGTAATCCTGGTCGTTATCACTTTCTCTCTGTGAGTCTCAGTTTCCTCATCTGCAAAATGGACCTGATAACACTACTGACCTCAGTTTTAGAGCACGGTGGCATTCATTAGAGACTATTTCTAAAGCATTTACTATGTGTTCCTGGTACATAGTAGGCATTCCATACATGCTTGCTATTATTGTTGTTTGCTAGGACAGGCCTAGAAATCCACAACGATTTGTCCCAAGACATGGCTGGGTTTGCATGTCCAGAAGAGGCCTGGACAGGGCGGGGGTGGTTCTGGAGTGACAAGCTTGCTGCGTTCACTCAGTCTTTTCCAGAATCAGCCCAAAGTTCTGTGGACCTTTGAAGTTTCATGGCAAACTATGTCTGGGTTAAGGGAACAGTGGAGAGGACATTGCAGCCACCAAATGTACCATGGAGCTTAAATCTAGTCTGCCCCACTTAACAGCAAAAGCATGTGACAACTGAGGACATCTCATCTTGCTTTCCTGGAAGTTTTGCTGGAAAGAGATGGTCTTGTAGCCTTTGATTGTACTCATGCATTCAACCAGCACTTAAAAATTGCAATGATGGCACTGGGTGGGTGAACAGCTTTACGAGGCCCCTCTCCGCATTGAAGAACAAGGCATCTGAACTAGAGATTCTCACACCACAGCCGCTTCCTAGAATAAGACAGGAGTACCAGCTAAATCGGCGATTGTGTCTATTTTTGCATTAAAAGTAGGGTCTGAAAATAACTTCTGTACTGATAACTGCATTTGGCGATTTTCATGAAAGCTATATGATATATGAAAAAGTTTTAGTCCTTTTTTACAGTTTGAAACCACAAGTCCACAAACCCTATTCTGGATTGGCTAGGATACTATTTCAGTAACTTAAATTAAGGCTGTATCTGATTAATGGTAACAGTAAATTAGAGTTTCCCAGATAGTGGCCACTCTATTTTGAGTAAATCAAACAGAAAAAAAACCCTCTCTGTGATAACAGTCAGCTTGTTGACATCGGCCCCCTGTATGTGTGAGTGTGTGTGTACACACATAACTTTTTCTTTGGAATTCTCCCATGGAAAAGCAAAGGAAGGAAGCTGAGGGGAGGATGGGGCGATTGCATCCTGTGCTTTACAGGGGCGTGGCCACAACTGCCTCAGCCTCGGGGACACTGATACATAATTTTTTTTTTTTTTTCACTTCGGATGCCTGAACAGTGATACGTCTCGATGAAAGGCAGGGGCGGCTCTCAGTGTTGTTTATAGCTGGATGGGAGTCTCCTGGTAGCAGCCTGCTTGAGTCCCACTCAGTATTCCACTGCTAGAACTTTGGGGAAGAGGAAGAACTACAGGAGCATCTGAAGTGGACCTGCAGAGCTCTCCCCGCCGATTAGGATTTCAGACCCTCTTTGACTTCAGTTCGGGCCACTCTTATGAATGAAACTGCCAAGTGGGTAGGCCAAGTACATGGTTTTAAGGAGAATGAAATGTTTCTTCATGCTGCTTCCTAAATCTGATTTAAAATGATGGATTCTGCCCTGGCAAAGGCAGAGAGGAACTCTTTGGGATTTTATGAGGTAAGGTATTAGAAAGTCCTGTGAAATGAATTCCACTCTCATCTGATTTCTCTGTCCAACTGTTCGGGATTTACAGTTGCCTCTGCCTTTCTTTTTGAAAAAGTCTAAATGCTGTCCCCTCCCAGCTTGGTTAGGGACAATTATTAACAAATTCTGTAGTGCATTCATCACAGTTAGTCATTTGACATCTCAACATAGGAGATCAGTGCTGGGATTAAAGCTTTTGTAAAACTTTTACAAAGACATATGCCGTCTCCTCCCTGAATTTTTAGAGTCCCACTGGTTTTAGATGGATTATTTTACTGTGAAGTTAAGTACGGGTTCTACCTACAAAAATGCTTTTGAAAATGGCATTAGACTGAGTCCAAAGAGATTTCATGACAGGTCGTCTGCCTTTGGAATAATAATGTTTTTGATGGATTTAAGAACTCTTCTCTCAGGGAATGAGATGTTAAAACAGATTTATTTATAATGTAACATTTTTTGTGGACAAGTATTCTTTCATAGGGATTCACATTCTAGAGACTAATGATTTAACAACAATCTTACAACAAAACTTCAACTCAAGATTAAAAACCGTGTTTTTTGTTTGTTTGTTTGCGGTACGCGGGCCTCTCACTGTTGTGGCCTCTCCCGTTGCGGAGCACAGGCTCCGGACGCGCAGGCTCAGCGGCCATGGCTCACGGGCCCAGCCGCTCCGCGCCATGTGGGATCTTCCCGGACCGGGGCACGAACCCGTGTCCCCTGCGTCGGCAGGCGGACTCTCAACCACTGCGCCACCAGGGAAGCCCTAAAACCATGTTTTTAAAAAATATTTTCTTGTGGGAACTGTGGCAAACTGGCCCAGTCTTCTATAGACCTTGTAAATCTGCTTCAATTAATTGTTTAAAAACTGGGATGAGTGCAGGGCAAAATTTCAGTTCTATTTTAATTTTTTCAAATTAGTGTTTTTGAATGAAAAAAAAATTGGGGGGGGGGCTATATGCCAAAAATGGTTCTCAAGGGGGGTGGGGATGTTATTTTTTATTGTCATAAAGCATATAATTGGCATTTAGTGCCTGGGAGCTGGGGATGCTTAACCATTCCTATAATGTAGTGGGCAGACTCTTACAAAGATTTATCTGCTAGAATGCCAGGAGCATCCTTATTGAGAAACATTGATACATGCTCAGTTTAATGAAAAGGAAGTTGATGATTTAGTAAAGATTCAGGTGAGCAGTCTAGTCTCTGGGAAGGTTATCCATCTTATGATCAAGACATTTGGGGGGAGGACCCAAGGGAGTAGCCACTCAGCAAAATTATTCTTTAGAATCAGTAGCAATAACTGTTCCAGAAAGATTGCTCCCACATATTGCTAATTAACATTTTCATAACTAGTTTGGATTAGCTCCAACAAGTATCTGGTTCATTTCAATAAGGGCAACCTCCTTCTTTAAATAAAGTTATCTGTTACAGTTTCCAGTCCTTATTATATGAGCTCATTAAGATCAAAGGAGTAATTTACCCTGAACCAAAGGATGATTTGGTACTAAACATTATATTTTATAATGGTACATTTCTCAGAATCTTCAGTTATCATGTGCAATGTAAAAGTAACATCCTGGAAGATCTAGAGGTTGCTTTTAAACTTCACTTAGTATTAGAAGAAATTACCTATGAGTGAGAGCTTAGTGCTCTCACTAAAGAAAGGAGGATATATAGTCAAAACATAATTCCTGATGACTTTTTATACAAAGTGCTGTGACAGAGATTCCCAAGTTGAAACTGTATTCAAAGTCTTGGATTTATTGTGTAGGGAGATGAGGGCACTTCTGCCTGACTCTTTATTAAGCCAGACTTAAAGCTCATTGACAGAACTTTCAGCCTTGAGTGACCCTCCGTCCAAGAACTGGGCAGTATTCAGATACTCTGTGTGGGAGACTGTCCTGCATGGCATAGTACATGGCATAATGTACAATTACTGTACATACGGTCTGCACTTTTGCTGCCTGGTCATTTGGCATCCATTGCTTAAGAAAGCAGAGTCTCCCAAAACATAAAAATAACTGCTTTTAATTTATTTATGAAAAATCAGAATAAGACAATGTCTTTAAAGGAAATAAATTTAAAAAGTTAAAAGGAAAGAAGTTGAGGAATTGTGCTTTTGAGTATTAAAAACATAGCACTCTTTAAAAAGGATAAAATAAACACCTACACATGTATAATAGCTCCTAATATGAACCAAGTTCACATCCTGTACACATGTCCTCCTCACAGCTTTCTGAGCTAGGAGTGCCATTATCATTTTATAGAATAAAGAAATGGAGTCTTAGCAGTTTTAAGACTTGCCCAAGGTCATAAAGTTTGTAAATGGGGAAAATGGAATTTAAACTCAGGCCTGCTGTTTCTTGACGTTCTGGGATCTTAGCATCACACAGCAGCCACAGCCTGGTAACACCATTATCAAACAGTATACTCCTTTCATTGCACCTGTAATAGATGATGTGTACCTAAAAACAAAAGCCATACTACACCATCTACAAGCTGGCCCTGCCTGTCTCTCTGATCTCATCTTCTCCCACTCTTGGCCTCACCCTTCACTCTGCATCACCTTGTTGTTCCTAGGAACACAGTGGGCTTGTCCTGTTTCAGGGTCCTTGCATTTTCCTTTGTTGCCTTTTCCCAAATCTCCCAGTGGAAAGCAGTCTCACTTCATTCAAGGCCCTGTTCAAATGTTTCCCTCATCAACCTACATAAAATAGTACTCTCCCACCACTCTCTCCCCACCTCCTGCTCCCTGGCTCTCTTTCTTCAACCCATGTCACCACCACCTGACATTACGTTGTCTCAACTACACTACCTGATGTACATTATTTTTTGTCTGATTATTCATCGCGTTTCCCACTGGACCAAAATCTCCACGAGGAGAGGGACTTTCACTCTCTTATTCCCCCTAGAATCCCTGTCACTTAGAATATGGCCTGGCAGAGAGGGGATGCTCAGTAAATATTTGCTGAATTAACTTTCCGTGATTTTCATTTCCATCATCACTTCTGTGATTGTTTTCTTTCTGTTTTTAGGCCTTAAAGTCTTCCTTCTAACTCTTGTTGGCCTGTCATCACCTTGCCCCACACGATGGACCTTTAGAAAAAGATCATTTACCTACTCTTTCTCATGAAATTTCTTTAGCAATGTGAAGTCTTGTTCTAATCTGTCAGTTTTGGTACCAGGAAGGGGATTGAAGCATTTTAGTGTCACTGTTATAGAATATTCATATAGGGCCTAATAGAGAATCATGTGCCAAGGTGTTGACCAAGCTACCATGTGCTGACCATGCTTGACCCTTTGCAAGAGCTGAGGCTTACATTCTCATTGTTGAAGTGTAATCACTGGAGGAAATATAGCCATGCAAACTGTGATGGGGAAAATTATGTTCTGACAGCAATGTGTGCTTCATGAAGACATTGGAAATTTTTAAGCCTCAAATTTTATAAAGATCACCGAATTCCTGCTGATATTTCTAACATGAAATTGGCTAAAAAACTATTACCAGCTGCATATTCTGTTTTCACAATGATATTTATTATAAATTTTTAGAGTAGCCAAATTAAATAGATTGTTTGATATAAGTAAACTTTTAATAATTTTTTCATTTGAGGTATTATCGAAGAATTTGAGTTTCCTATGTTCTATATAGGACAGTATTCAGTTGGGGAAAAAGTAAATGTTAATTTAGAAGTGCTCTGAAAGTCTTCATCAGGAAAAAACTTGTTTAAGATGTTTCAAAGGCCTTTACCAGAAACTGGTTATGCGATCTTAAGTAAGCTAGTTCATCTTTTTGTGCATTGGTGTGATGGACTATAAGCTATAAACAAAGTTGAATGTCAACTCAGCGTAGCAATGTGATTGAATTAATTAGAAATTCTTGTTATAAAGATTGAGAGTTTAAATAAATTGATCTTGTTAAGTTAGTCTAATAAAGCTTAGTGTGGAATTTGCAATATTGTCCTTGTTTTTCTCTATTTTGAACAGGACAGAGATCTCTTTAAAAAGGCTTTATGCATTCCTTGGTGAGAATTTTATTTTCCTCCTTTGTATATTTTAACAATATAATACTGGTATTCAGTTAATGCCATATCATCATAATTAAAAGAAGATATGACAACATCTTTTGTTCAACCAAATATGAGCACCTACTATGTGCCAGGTATTGTTCTAGTTACTTGAGATACATCAGTGAACAGAATAGACAAAAGTCCTTGACCTCTTGGAGTTTACATTCTAGAGGGAAAGACAATATACAAGAAGTATAAGTAGATTATATAGTATGTTAGATGGTGTTAGGATTATAGAAAAGAAATTGAGCAGAGTAAGATAGTCCAGGAATGCTGGAGACAGTCAGGGTAGTTTTAAACCGGGCAGTCAGGGTAGATTTCATTGAGACAGTGATATGCAAGCAAAAAAGAAAAATAATTTAAGGAGAGGTTTGATGCATAAGGATATATTGGGGGAAGGATTCAGACAGATGGACCCTGAGGCAGAATCCTGACCAGAACTTTGAGGATATTGTAAAGGAGGAAAAAAACTTCTTCTCTTAGGTTTGGCTACTGGCCCTGCAAATCAGACTGACAAAAGACAGATTAACAGGAAATAGGGGATACAAGTTTTAATAGATGTTAAAAATTTTATTTCTACTTGCATGAAGCCTTCTTGTATATAAAATGAAGACCCAAAGAAGTGGTTAAACTCAGGGGTTTATATGCTACTTTACCAAAGGACAATAAATTGTGGAGAAGTAACTAGACAAAGGAAGGGGGGTTGGCTTCTGTGGGTGGTAAATTGTGGGAAGGTAAATTTATGGGGAAACTAATGGAAGATAAGGGTTATTTAGGAGGGTTTGTTACACAGACTGAAGTTGGTTCCTTCTCCATTGATGAATAGTGATTAAGAGTCCTCTTACTCTTGGTATGGGAGAGGGACACACCTTTACAGATGGAAATTCATGTCTTGCTTTTAGACATAAAGGGGGACAGCAGAGGGCTGATTGCTTTCAGCTCAAAGTGGCATATTTTGGCCTGGCAGACTCTTAACCCCCTTCATTACCAAGGATGCCAGTGCAGCTGGAGTGGAGCAAGTGGGGAGGGGGAGAGGGTAGGGAAAGATGAGGTCAGAGCTCTAATTTTTTGGGGGGTTGGGGAAGGGGGCTGCCAGATCCTGTAGGGCACTATTAACCTCCAAAAAGACTTTGAATTTTACTCTGAAAGAAACAGGGATCCAATGAACAAGAGGTAAGACATTTTCAATATGTGAACATTACCTACGTTTAAAGTGAATTCTTCTGTAAACCCTCTCTGACTGAAACTCTTGGGAGGTGTTTGCTAAAATGAAGCCAAGTGTTTCTTCTCACTGGTCTCTTGGTGGTTCCCCCCTTGTCAACTGAGTGTTTAATTGACTAGTTTAGGATCAGGTATTTTATACAGGAAGTTGCTTAGCAGGGCCCCCTGCCTCTGCCTAGCAGGTCTGGAGGTCTGAATGTTGAGGAGACCCCTCAGGGGTGTGGTTAGGACTTGGCTATAAGTTATGTCCCCCAGCCTGATCTACTGAAACATATAACATTCTTCAGATTGGGCCGCACCACCCCTGGTGAGGCCTCCTGTAGAGGAGACAACAATAGCACACCTCTCTCATACAGCAGTGTGAGTGACACTGAATCAGTATATGCATCTCACTCTTCCCACCCCCCCACACCCCCACCCGGCCGGTGCTCCCTTCTTAGTGGGACACACGCCCTTCAGTGCAAACATCCCCAAGGCCAGACCTTACCCACTTGCCGGAGGGTCTTCTCAGCCTCTGTTGCTTTTTCTGTCCTGTAATGTGCCAGTGCCTTTTTCTCTCATCTCCAGCACGTTATAATCAGCAAACCTTTCTGGTATCTATCAATATAAGAAAATATTCAAGTGGCAGTGGGCGCATTCTCATTTGATAGCATGGTGCCATCATTGCAATCCCTAAATATGATCGATACTCACACTCTTTTTTTTTTTTTTTTCCATCCAGGGAGGGTGTCAGTGTACAGAATTGGGCATCTAGGGACATTGGGTTAAATACAAATGCCGAGTGCGCCAATTCATGAAGTTTGTGAGTGAATTCTCGTAGCACTTAATAAAATCGGTGCTCTGTTTGGTACAATCAGTGGTAAAGGGTCACCCCCTCACCTGCCTGCAGTGTAGTTCAGATCTCAGCCATTGTCAGAGTTTTGCTCTCGCATAACTTGGCCTAGTGGGATTCCATAACTTGCCTATAGCACATGCAGGTAAATTTGCAAAGTTTTAACAGTCAGGCAGCCCCTGTGAAGATGTGTTTTTGCCCAGGTCTAGAATGATCATTTTGATTCAAATTGTAGCTTAAGATTGCTCTAAATCCCAAATCCTAGACAAGGCATCTAATTTCTGAGTGTAGCTGGAAGAAAGCCAGGCCTCTTTATGATCCAATCTCAGGACATAGGTGTATTCAATTTTTATCCAAAAAGTAATTTTAAATCAAGTTAGATGTTTATGCCATTTTTCAAGAAAATGTAGGGAGGAATTACTTTAAAGCAAAAGAACATTTGTAAACATCATTTTTCATCTGTCACAGTCTGTCACATGGTATCTTTCTTACAAAATTTCTTATCTTTTTTCAACTCACCTAAGTTGACTGATAGAATAGTGAGGACTTTGAATACTTTTTTTGTTTCTGTTTTATCTCCAGTACTGTATGGAGGTTTTGGAAATATTAATCTAGACATAGAAACATTTCCAAATCCCATTTATTTTGGATGTGTTTAATATGTCTGGCCATGTCTCCTGTATACGCCTATTCACAGGACATTTCTGCAATCCAAGTCATGTACAGGAAAAAAATTCATCTTTAAAAGATTATTTCCACACTGATCTCTGTGTGTGAAATATTATGGGGAAGGAAGAGTTTGAATCATAAAAGACTTTTTGCTTACGTTATTTTAGGTTTTTGTGGCATTTTAAAAAGAATTCATTTATTTTTTAAAATTACTCTTTACAGTCATATTGTAAGTTAATATAATTAATCCTGCTTTTCCAAGTAAGAAAATGATAATGTCATGGGACCTAGGGAACAAAAGTAACTTTTACCACTGAATTCAGCTCTAAATATGCCACTTGTTTGTTGCTTCTGATGACCATTTATGGAACCAAAAAATGAATCTTGGGAGACAAAACAATATGTCTAGAGAATAGCGAAGCAAAGGAATGGATGGGATACCTTAATGACTGGCTTAAATATGTAGACCTCTGAAAGGATATCTCCATATGCATCACCCAAAGACAGTTCAAACTTGATAGATCCAGAGCCATAGTCATTATACACAGTCACAGGGAATGCTAATCATTCCCCCTCGATTCTCCTTTAACACTTTATAAAGTATGCACACCTCTATCATAGCACTTTTAACATTGCATTGTACCTTATATGCCAGTCTTCTCCTACTGTACTGCCAACTCCTTATGGCAGGACATGGATGTTCCTGACCTTCATAAGACAGTCAATAAATGCCATTCAAATGAAAGAAGGAAGGGAGGGAAGGAGGGAGGAAGGAAGGAAGGGAAGGAACAAGCTAGCAAATGAGAGGGGCAGTGGTCAATGAGATGTGCATGGTCCACAGCATTGCTATGATTGCTCAGTTTCCCTGGAAATTACCATGGAACAGATTTTTTCCATGTGAGGTGTTTGTATCAGAATCACCTGGTTGGGGTGCTTCCTAAAATTCAAATTCCTGCATCCCGACTCAAACCTACTGAATCAAAATCAGCATTTTTGAAGGAGCCCCCAGGATATTCATTGTGAGCAATGGAGTTGGGCAATCATTGCCCCAGAGGATCGGTTAGCTAAAGGGGAAGGTAGCCAATGATGATTTGTGACCTACTGAATGTGCAGGCGATGTTGGTAAATCTGCTTATATAGAGATTTTGTTTAAGACCCCAAGGTAAAATGATGTGGTTCTCATTAAGGGAAGGGGACTATTTCTCACCTAATTAACCAAATTTCTGAGAAAATTCTCTGAGCTACTATACTCTGCAGTTAATAGAAGGGAGTTAGTTCTGTGTGGTGTAATCTTATATCCCTACTCCTTTACTTCTGGGTCCAAACACTTTGTTTCTCCCCTGGAGAAGCAGACTTAACAGAAGTAATTCCAGTATTAAAAAAAAATTAATTGGAATAGCCCTAGAAGAGTACAGTTGATGCTTGAAGAACATGGGTTTGAACTGCTCAGGTCCACTTATACACAGATTTTTTTCAATAGTAAATACTAGGGTACCACGTTATCCATGGTTGGTTGAATCACAGATATGGAAACTGCCTGCGGGTAAGGAGGAACCCCATCCGTATGCAGAGGGCCGACTATAAGTTGTATGTCAATTTTTGACTTCAGAGAGGGGCGGTGTGCCTAACCCCTGCCTTTGTTTAGGGTCAACTGTAATTTTAAAAAACACTAAATGAAATCATTTTCGGAAAGGATCATGGATTGCTAAAATAAGGCAAGAGTAAAGATTTTCAAAAGTTTTCTTGATCATGTTCCCATAATATTCACAAACAGGAATGAAAATTATATTAGAAGGATTTTATGGCTTTTTGGGTGTGTGCTTTGCCTTTTTATTTACAGAACATGTACTGCCAACTAGATTTATAAGAGAACAAAGAATACGTAAGAGACATGAGTGGACAAGCTTCATATAAACTCTGCCAAACAAAATTAGATTTAGAAAATATATTTAGGTACATGAATTAAACATCTCCAATGTTTCTTTTTGTAATTATATTCCAGCTAGAAAGTTACCTAAGTATCTAGAACATACACTCCTAGAATACAGACTCCATTGTTACTGTAACAGATATTTTAATGTTAGTAAGAAGGGAAATAAAAATATGGATGGGAAAGGGGGCAAGGAAGGCAGTGGTCAAAGAGCAAAAGCAGACAAATATGTCTCATGGAAGCTGACGTGTTTCTCGGTTGAGAGGAAGAAGCTAAAGGTCAAGGTGAGAGAAGGTGACTGATGGAAGGGTTTGAGTCAAGGGCACCCCATAATGGGGGGTAAAACACTGGGCCAGAAAGCAAGAAATACATGTGGGTTCAGAAAAGATGGCAGTCGGGAGAGGGAGAAACCAGGGAAATGGGGCTTGATGTCCTCCATGTTCTAGATGCCGTAGGGTGCATGGTACCCTGCTGTAAGTCAGAGGGTGGAAATTAGAGGATGTGAGGACAGTGAGACAGATTTGAATAGCTCTTAAGAGAAATGGGGAAGGGAAGTGGCCAAGTATAAATGGAAAAATTGATAATTGGCTTTAAAGACCAATGACATTTCTTTGATCTATCAGAATCGTTATTCAGTTAAAGGAAGAAATAGATGTATAATTATGTCTATACGATACACGTAGGGAATTTAGAAGCCTTTCTTTGGTGTACTGTTTTTATACTCAGTTATTTTTCTTATTTGGAGTGGGGGCATTTTAAAAAGTTTGAGTCATCTAATACAGATGTTAAATGAGGGTGAAGAAAAACAACTTACACGACCTGGGAAAAAATATTCTGTCCTCAAATATCCATAAAAAATAGACCTGAGCAGAAAAATGCTGTCACTGAAAAGATGTTCTTGGGCTAGCCTAGAATGGATTGCAACCTAAATGAAGGTGTTAACCTACTTAAGGAGAAAAGGTTTAGTCTGAAGGACAAGTTAAAATTGGTCTTCTCGAAACAAAGACAAGGGATGAGTCATTCTAGGTATTTTTTAGAATGGTGCCACCAAGGCTGGTCAGAGCTCTGCTGGCTCACGTCAGTAGGAGCTGGAGTTGTGGTGGAGACTGTGAGAGCCATCACAAAATAATTTGAACTCTATGCCAGCACACTGGTTTATTTCTAGGGATTTTACATTTTCAGTTAAGAGTAGCTGCCAGTCGGTAGCAGGAGTGTTAGTATCTGTCAGGGATGATGAATTTTCAGAAACATAATCTCAGTGGAGAAAGATTTCCATCTAGAATAACCAGAATATTAACCAACTTGGGTAACTTCTAAATGACAGGCATTATGCTTGATGGGGAATAAGACCTTCCCCACGAAGGTTTACAGATTTGTTTCTTGCTATGGCATTTGGGTTTAAAAAAAATAACTCAGAACATACCCATCAAGCTTCTGCTCTGGGCCTGTTCATCCTAATTCTGACCCATTTCTCAACATCTATGGGACACTTGAGTTCCCTATGGGCCTGAATACTCATGGTACCTTTTCGACATTTTGCTTCAAGGGGCCTTTATTTCTTTAAATATCATACACTTAGCCAAATGGAGTTGTCCACATAGCCTATGAACCAAAGATAGGAGTAAAAGTCAGAGATACATGTTTTATCCCAACCCACAGAGCTGGTGGGTGAACCGAACCCGTAACTCTAGGTCTCTTTCTTGGTGAGGAGTCTGGGGAGGAAGCACCCATAACTCATCCTCCCGTATTTCCAACTTCTGAGACCAAGGATGGATATTCGTGCAGTGCAGTATTTCTACCTTGAAGTGAATATGACTGGCAAAGAAAAAGTTATTAGTGGCCCTTCTTGGAACAGGAGATGCTGGCACTGGTTCTCCGTCAAAATTCTCCTCCAGGGAACATGTAAGGGGTTGTGTCAAGCCTCAGGCATCACTTCTGCGTGGAGCTCAGTCCTCTCACGATATCTCCTCATCCCATTACCCCCCGACCCCCATTTCTGCTCCTTAGTGCCCCATCTTCCCAGGGTCATTATGTCAGAAGTGTGTACTTGGTTCGACTTAACTGATGGCCTGGGGAGAAAAAGTTTAGTAATAGCAGAAGTGCAAACACTCTAACAGGGAGGTCACACTTTAACAAGTACAAATTTACTAATGTTGCTTTGTATCATTGTGATCCTAACGCATGCTCCTTAAAATGAGATTTGGTGTTGCCTGATCTTTCCTGAGGCCTCAAGAGGAAACTGACACAATAGGATTTTCAGAAAATTTCCCATGTGCATAGCCGTGTTTTTTTAAAAAAGCATTTTGAACAGCTGGACACCTTCTACTCCCTATACCTGTGTTCTGTTCCCTTCAGGGTCCAGCACCTTGCATGTGACCCAACAGCTAATACAATACATTTGTTTGTGAAAACATGAGAGTCCCTGTCCCTATGCCAGCAGCTCTGCCCAGTATGTTTTAGAAAGGAAGAAACTACCTTTGTTGTCTAACCTGGAGAAGTGATGCAATCTCAGCGATTCTGGGTCAGGTCAGGCATGATGCATCTAAATCACTGAGTGATTTTTAGGGTGGTAGTTGTGTCTATTAGGAATTGTGTTCAGCTGCAAGTAACAGAAACCCAACCACAGGAGCTTAAGTAAATAGGAATTTATTTTTGCCTCCGTAGCAAAAAGCCTGAAGGCCATTCAGGGCTCAAAGGATCATCATGGATGCTTCCAGCTTCTTTCTCTGCCATACTTAGTATGTGGCTCTCATCTAAGGAGAGGGGAGGGGGGAGAACAAAAAGATTATTGAGTTTGTCCTTTTATCAATCAGAAAAATAACAGCTTTCCCAGAAGTCCCACCCAGTAGAATTCTGCCTATGCCTCACTGGCCACATGCCACCCTTAGCTGCAAGGGATTCTGGAGAGGCAACTATTTTTAACTGGGCACACTGTTACCTCGGACAGAATTGGGGTTCAGTTGACAAGGAAGAGGCTCAAGGGATAGGCAGTGAGCGGGATCTGCCCCGAGGAGCCACATGACATCTTTCAAATCCAGTTTTAGGTGATTGTCTGAGTGCCTTCTAAATATCAGTGTTGTGGTTCTATTTTTGTGATGGAATAGAGTGGATCGACTTGCGTTGTTTCTCTACGAGGGGAGGTAATGCCCTGAGTCAGTTATGCCTTTCCATTCTTACAAGAACAGTGGCTGCTTCCTGGCCTTTTCACGATAAAGAATCTTTGACTTATACTGTGCTGATTATAGATAGCAGGAAAGGACCATTCCTCCCAAACTTCTTTGACTTCTCAGTGTGATGAAACCAGTGGGCCCCAAGGACAACCACTAGATTGAAATCCAGTGGAGCTGGATTATCCGACCCCTCACCTGGCCCACTTTCTGTTCCTTTTATGCTCATAAGAAGTGAGGTTTTTCTTCTCAGGACTATTCCCTTGGGCTGGGGACCTTTTCTCTCCTCTCTCTTATTTTAGTGGATCTCTTACTTCACCCTCTCGGCTTAATTCCAGCTCTCAGTTAAAGTGTATCCCTAATCTTCCCTCCTGGGAAAGGGATTTGGGGAAGCAAATGAGGTACATCTGATTTTAAGAGCCAGTATCTGCACACATTTTTGTGTACCTATAGAACTCTGAATGGTCTCTTTTTCATGTTTTAAGTTTCATTTCCTATTCCAGGGCTCTAGGACAGAACTTCAAACTAGTGTGAGCAAGTTAAAGAATATGAATCCCTTCTGCCTTCAGGGTGAGGCAGATCCTGGGGCAGCCAGAGCACCCCTACTATAATCTTAAGTTGTAAGTGTCTCTTTCATGTACTCCAGTGTGTCCTACAAATATTACCATTTTCTTAGTGCCATGAGGTCAGAGAGCTTGGAGAATGCTACTTTCAGGCTGTTCTTTGGATCTGTTCTTTCTATCCTTCTTCCTCTCCTTTTCTTGTATTGACTCAAGGTCTACTGCTACCAACCTTTTGTAAACGGTTGTCCTAGCCAACCTGATAACTTAGTTGGTGTCTCCTGAACACTGTCCATGGCCGACCTGTGCTGTGTCTTGACTCAGTTTCATAGCTCAATGTCCCTTTGTTTCATCCCATCTTGATTCTGTTATATTCTACCAGCTTTGCTCTTCCTTTTACTTTTTTTAAAAATTTAACATCTTTATTGCAGTATAATTGTTCTACAATGGTGTCTTAGTTTCTGCTTTATAACAAAGTGAATCAGCCATACATATACATATATCCCCATATCTCCTCCCTCTTGTGTCTCCCTCCCTCCCACCCTCCCTATCCCACCCCTCTAGGTGGTCACAAGGCACCGAGCTGATCTCCCTGTGCTATGTGGCTGCTTCCCACTAGCTATCGATCTTACATTTGGTAGTGTATATATGTCCATGCCACTCTCTCACTTCGTCCCAGCTTAGCCTTCCCCCTCCGCATATCCTCAAGTCCATTCTCTACGTCTGCATCTTTATTTCTGTCCTGCCCCTAGGTTCTTCAGAACCATTTCTTTTTTTTAGATTCCATATATATATGTTAGCATATGGTATTTGTTTTTCCCTTTCTGACTTACTTCACTCTGTATGACAGACTCTAGGTCCATCTACCTCATTACAAATAACTCAATTTCGTTTCTTTTTATGGCTGAGTAGTATTCCATTGTATATATGTGCCACATCTTCTTTATCCATTCATCTGTTGATGGACACTTAGGTTGCTTCCATCTCCTGGCTATTGTAAATAGAGCTGCAATGAACATTGTGGTACATGACTCTTTTTGAATTATGGTTTTCTTAGGGTATATGCCCAGTAGTGGGATTGCTGGGTCGTATGGTAGTTCTATTTGTAGTTTTATAAGGAACCTCCATACTGTTCTCCATAGTAGCTATATCAATTTACATTCCACCAGCAGTGCAAGAGTGTTCCCTTTTCTCCACACCCTCTCCAGCATTTATTGTTTGTAGATTTTTTGATGATGGCCCTTCTGACTGGTGTGAGGTGATACCTCCTTGTAGTTTTGATTTGCATTTCTCTAATGATTAGTGACATTGAACATCCTTTCATGTGTTTGTTGCGATCTGTATATCTTCTTTGGAGAAATGTCTGTTTAGGTCTTCTGCCCATTTTTGGATTGGGTTGTTTTTTTTTTTTTGATATTGAGCTGTGTGAGCTGCTTGTAAATTTTGGAGATTAATCCTTTGTCAGGTGCTTCATTTGCAAATATTTTCTCCCATTCTGAAGGTTGTCTTTTCGTCTTGTTTATGGTTTCCTTTGCTGTGCAAAAGCTTTGAAGTTTCATTAGGTCCCATTTGTTTCTTTTTGTTTTTATTTCCATTTCTCTAGGAGGTGGGTCAAAAAGGATCTTGCTGTGATTTATGTCATAGAGTGTTCTGCCTATGTTTTCCTCTAAGAGTTTTATAGTGTCTGGCCTTACTCTACCTTTTCTTTTGATAAAGGATTTTATAGATGGGAGCTCACCCAACCCCTTTCTTATATATCATCTCATTGCTGGTTGACAAGCAATCATACCCTTTGTTCTTTGCAGTTTTGCCTTTTGGCAACAGTGAACAAGCTGGCCAAGCCCGGACGTGCCATCTCCTTTCCACCTTCCCACCCTCCTCCCCAATTCTCCTGTATAAATGCAAGTGTAGAAATTCAGGGTAATCTGCTGGGAGGAAGTAAGTCATTAACAGTAGTGTTCATTAATATTTCCCCTTTATTTTTTTTCCATCTATTTTAGAACTTGTATTAGTCTCTGAGCTAAGGAAAGACAAAGAGGTTATAATTAAGATTAAGAAGTGTTTCTTTGCTTTTTTCAGATGAGAATTCTCCAGCCAACTTCTGGGATTCTAAAAACAGGGGTGTAACTGGAACACAAAAAGGACAAATTGTATGGAGAATTGAGCCTGGGCCCTATTTCATGGAGCGTAAGTAACTAAGTGTGAAATATAAGTTTGTGATTGAACATTGCAGAAATATGCAGAAATCTATGGAGTCTTTCCTGAATTTTATTGTAAAGGTTTTGGGCTCTGGTTTATACATGTATGCCATGTTGCCCCAAACTGGAAAATACATTGTTTTGGAAAATACTCATTAGAGAACGTTCATATAATTTGAAAAACTTGTGTGTGTAAAATGTACCTGATGAATGTATGGTGTATAAATTATGTATGGTTATTTTAATGCTTTACACATTTTTATATACCCTTATATCTCATTTATAATTAATAGTATATTAATTACAAGGAGCAGAAAGAATAATTCAAGATTTCAGTTAATCTAAGAATTTTATTTGCCTGTAGAATACTTCACTATTATTTTTCCCAGGAGCAGAATAAGTTTTGCATTTGGGTCTTGGTCTTTCCAAGTGTAGATGAGATAGTGTGGGGCACACTGCCATAGAGATCATTTACTAGGAATCAGAAATTGACTGCAAATAACCATTACCCAGTTGATCTGATTTATACTGATACTTACTTATAAATACAAATGCTTATATATAGTACTTATATATAGTATTATATACATAAATGATTTACTGGTTGGTCCAGGTTAACGTCTACACTTACAAAATTTATTTTTCTTTCATGTAGAAAAAAATGAGCTCTTTAAAATTTTTCTGAGCTGTTTAGCTCTGTGTAAGAATTAAGCTTTCTATATGCGAGGGATTTAATATAAGAAAGAGAAAGAGTGTGTGGATCCTGGTACTTAAGAATGGTAGTTATTAAACCATAGACTATAAAGTAAGTTTGATTAAATGGAAATCTGATGTATGTCTTTTTTGAAGCATGTAAAACTTCTGTAATAGAAAAAGTCATTTTAAAAGATTAACATCTATTATTTTGAATTGCCATTAAAGACACCAGATAATTTCTTTGACCATCCTTACTGGTAGGTCAGTATTTCACAGTTTTCTCGAACCCCACTTCTGTCCTCTAAGGACTGTCTTTTTTTTCATAGTTCAATTTCTGGCTAGATTTTCTCCTTACATGGAATGTAGTTTTTAAGGAAAAATGCTCATGATAGAACAAAAAGCGGGAAGCAGATACGTACAGCATAATCCCAGCTTGTACAGCATGTAGGAAAAAGTCTGGAAGGAGATTTGCCAAAATGTGAACAAGGGTTGTATCTGGGAGGTGGGATTATGGGTGATTTGTTTTTATTGCCTATTTCTACTTCTCTTTACTTTCCAACATTGGTCCAGCTGCCATTACTAAGTAATGGGAAAAATAAGTGATAAAAGAATCTGGTGAAAATGGAATGGGAAATTGCTGGGTTTACTTTCAGTGTAATTCCTCCTTTGAAAAGATCCCAGGGCTTAAGAGGATGGTCTAGCTGAGAAGTATTACCAACTGAACTTCACGGAAAAAGGCAAAACAACCTTCCTGTTTGCTTTAAAATGCTGAAGACGGCTAGGAATGGTTGCCTGTTGATGGAGTACGCAGATTCACAGTATGGGGCTCATGTGAACACCTGGGAAGAAGTCAGTACCACACACTGCTATAATTGGTAACATTATGTATAAAAAAACCCATTTACAGAGTATCCCACTTGACATGATTGATTTTCTTTCTCCATGAATTCGAGATTCATAATGTCCTGGCTGATTAGGGTATAGTAAACATCTCTGGCGTGACAAAATTTTTTCTTTACATCTCAGTCTTAGTATTTAACAGAAATGGGCTTGATATTGAAGCTAGGAATTGGGAATGCTTTTGCTTTTCTCCTCTGATTTAGCATTTCCACCTTAATTCTTCACACACAAAATTGGGGGTATTGTGTAGCATGGTTGTAAAACTGGAAATATTTAGTAATGCATTTTTAAGGACTGAGAAAAGTTGTATAAGTGCAAGACAGTGAATAGGAATTACAGAAAGATTTGGCTTTAGAATAAGTTTATCTTCATTCATCAGAATGGGATCTCCCCCAACACACATCCCTATTCTTTCAAAATCCATTCAGTGTAAAAACCTCAGGTGGTGTTTATATCAGTGCTTAGAAGTGTAGTCTGTGTCTCTTAGATCTCATAGACATCAATTTTTTTACCCCATGTCTGGCTAGAGCAGACCTAAGGGGACTTCCCAGCATAATGAAGTTTTGCTTGAATCTCTGGAGATGATGGTGTAAAACAAAAAAAATCGGGATTGGGGGGTTGGGTTAAAAACTTCTATGTTTTCAGCCTCTGATCTTGAAAACTTATGACATTTAAAAATTTTTGCTTTCGTCTTCAGAGAGAAAATTTATCTTTAGCTAATCAGAAGTCCAAGCAAAGTAAATTCTCTGAAAATTGACCTGAATTCATGGGCAAACCTGGATTTGAGCACTATTTAACCTGTTTCTGAAAGTAAAGATGGCTTTGGGTTATCTGAATAAACTCCAGAGAAGGCAGGAAGCCCAGACTTATATTATTACGGGACCTGCTGGAATGAATTTGAAGGACAAAGACAGGTTTAATTCTGAGTAAGTGACCTTCCTAGACATTGGAGAGGAGGATCAGCTTCATTTGCACTTACTTGTCATAGGACTGTCACAGTTCCTCAAATGAGCTTATGCTTGCAGAAAATGAATGGGTCACCAGGGCAATGTGTATTCTTGAGTTTTGAAATGTAAGAGGTTTCAGAAATTGTCTTGGTATGCTAGGATATCTATTTTATTCTACATAGTCTTTCATAGACTATGGTCATTCATTCATTCAGACCTGCTTTTTGTCCTTCCTTCATTTCTTCTACTCATCTGTCCATCTGTGTCCCCAGCCATCGTGAAGTATTTAATTAAGTATCAACTTTGTGCCAGGCAGTATTCGAGAACTCACTGATTCCTGGATCAGTGAATAAGCTTAGAAATAGTCAGCTTCATTGCTGTTTACTGAACTGCTTTAACTTATCATTAACTGATCATTCATGATAATAACAGCACATTGCCATTTGTATGAATTATATAGTGCTTTCACATATCTTACCTGTCTCAGCCCTAGGAAGTGAACAGGATTAGGAAACTGCATAGCAGAGGTGCATGTAGCTTGTGTAAGTGAGAGCCTTATCTCTGATTGGCACTCAGGTTAGCGTGCTTTCTAAGATGTGGTGCCTTGCCCAAACGGAACCTTTGTGGGTGACTTTTTATTGGGTGGGGGGAAAAGGGTGGCTTCAGCCTCTTATTTGTACTGTCAGAGTCCTTGCTCTAACCTCCATTCGTAAGCCACTTCCCACCAACATCAGAAGGGCCTTTTTGCCCCTTAGATGGAGGTTTGGTGCTTTTCATTCTCTGCCAGCATACTTTACGTTTTATTGCCTATTTCTACTTCTCTTTACTTTCCAACATTGGTCCAGCTGTCATTACGAAGTAAGAGAAAAACAAGGTCCAGTTACTTCTCTAACCCTATTAGGATCTTCCACATTATACTGATATTGTCTTTGATTTTCAAGATTGTTTTTCTGAGCTTTAGCAGGGGAGGGCCTGGCCCTTTCAGGTTGCATTGGCCCTTGCTAAAGAGAAGACAACCTGCGGTACCATATAAACAGGTGAGCACGTCCCCGGAAATGTGGGTAAATTTCCTCAAAAGCATGAGAATTAGAATGTGTTTACTCTTTCCCAACTTGTGGCCTCTGAATAAAAAGAGCTAATCAATAGGAATCATAATATTAAGAATATAATAGGGGCTTCCCCGGGGCTTCCCCGGGGCTTTCCCGGTGGCGCAGTGGTTGAGAGTCTGCCTGCCGATGCAGGGGACACGGGTTCGTGCCCTGGTCCGGGAAGATCCCACATGCCGCGGAGCGGCTGGGCCCGTGAGCCATGGCCGCTGAGCCTGCGCGTCCGGAGCCTGTGCTCCGCAACGGGAGAGGCCACAGCAGTGAGAGGCCCGCGTACCGCAAAAAAAAAAAGAATATAATAAAAGCACAAAGGCAATGGTTAAAATCATGTTTTTGAATAAATTCCTATTAGCTTGATTTTTTTTAGATTATTCTATTTTAATGAAACAAATGATTAAAGGAAGAAGGACATTTCCATTCCATCCATCTTTATGGTTCAAAAGAGTCAACTTCTAAAACATGAGGAAAATCCAGATTTTCTAAATAGGAGCAAGCTATTAACTACTACCTAAGTGAATCTGGTAGCTATTTAAGGTGGTGGATGGTGTTTCAAAGATCCCAGTCTTTGAAACAAAACCATTTCTTGCAGCGAGTGGCCTGGAGAACCTTTTTCCGAGAGGGCTTGGAATCTGTAGCTGAGATTGCTTTTTAAAAATAAATTTTGAACAGATAATAGATGAAAAGAGTATAATGTTAAAAAGACACAAAAATGGAAGTAAATTATCATCCCCAACTTCATGCCCCAGTCACCAGTTTCCCCTCCCTGAAGGCGATCAGTTTTACCAGTTTCATGTGATCGTTCTAGAAGTATTTTATTCATATACAAACACGGAAATATTTTCTTCCTTTAGGCAGATGGTAGAATGATTGCTTTAAAATGCAATGTCAGAATGACACAATTACAGAAACCCCTTTACTTGGGAACAGGTTTAAGTTCTTTCTACCTTCCCAGTCACCCCCAACAAATACAAAGTGCCATCTCTGGACAGTGATCACCCTCCCATCTGTGGTGGACGTGGAGCTGGCATGCTCTTGCTCTGGGGGACCTCTTCATTTGTATTTAATGGAAGCTGGTAAGTTAAAATTTTTTAAATAAAAGTGTTTCTTTTTTTTGTTTGTTTTTATTTTTGCGGTACACGGGCCCCTCACCGCTGTGGCCTCTCCCATTGCGGAGCACAGGCTCCGACGCGCAGGCCCAGCGGCCATGGCTCACAGGCCTAGCCGCTCCGCAGCATGTGGGATCCTCCCGGACTGGGGCATGAACCCGCGTCCCCTGAATCGGCAGGCGGACTCCCAACCACTGCGCCACCAGGGAAGCCCAATAAAAGTGTTTCTATGTCTTATCAGCATTTAAATAGAGGCAGCTAAATCTTTTAGTAACTCTATAAACAAAAGTGTCCAGAAGATTATTGAAAGGGGCCAAAATGTATTTCTGTGATTCATGACTGGCTTCAGCTGTTCAGAAGGGACCTGAGAGAGAGAAGATGCTACTCGACAATGCTTTCTTCCTTCCGGGAGCTGGCCCAGACTGTAGGTCCTTCTAGGTTAATGTAGGAGGCCTCACCCTTCTTGTTCACTGCCTCTAAGGCAACATTTTTTTTACTGAAGTATAATTGATTTACAATGTTGTCCCAATCTCAGCTCTACAGCAAAGTGACTCAGTTATACACATATAGACATTCTTTTTTCATATTCTTTTCCATTATGGTTTATCCCAGGATATTGAATAGAGTTCCCTGTGCTATACAGTAGGACCTTGTTGTTTTTCCATTCTAAATGTAATAGTTTGCATCTACCAACCCCAAACTCCCAGTCCATCCCTCTCCCTTCTCCCCTCCCCCTTGGCAACCACGAGTCCATTTCTGTTTTGTAGATAGGTTCATTTGTGCCATATTTTAGATTCCACATATCAGTGATATCATATGGTATTTGTCTTTCTCTTTCTGACTTCACTTAGTATGATAAGCTCTATTTGCATCCATGTTGCTGCAAATGGCATTATTTCATTCTTTTTTATGGCTGAGTAGTATTCCATTGTATACATGTACCACATCTTCTTTATCCATTCACCTGTAGGTGGACATTCAGGTTGTTTCCATGTTTTGGCTATTGTGAGCAGTGCTGCTATGAACATAGGGGTGCATGTATCTTTTTGAATTATAGTTTTGTCTGGGTATATTCCCAGCAAGGCAACATGTTTTTATAAGCAGTTGCTTTGGAGAAAATACTCTTCTTTTTTTATAATCCAAAGGAATAGTTATATGTATTCCCCCTCCATAATTTGAGGCCTTATTAGGTGCCGCGTCAGGCTGTGAAGAAACCGTTGTCAGGTAGAATGCTCCTTAGTCCATATCCTTCATCTTTCCTGCCTGTGAGCAGGGCTGGCCGTGTGGCCAGTGGCTCCTCCCTTATCTGGTGCTCCATCATCACGCCCACGTTTGCTTTCACCTGTTCTTGTATCGGTTTCTCAGCAATAGCTTTCTGCTGTCCTTTCACAGTTAGAGTTTAAAATTGTAGCTAAAATAGAAGCATGAATACCAATTTCTCTTTTCCGCCCCTTGGAGTTGTCTTCCCAGTTACCTCTTCTCATAACTAAAATGTTCAGGGACATTAATCAAAATTCTGCTCTCTTCTCTCTCTTCCTCAGAAGGGATGTTGCTTAGTTACACCATTTTTTAAAATCTTGAGTGACCTTCTAAAACGCTAAATGATATGTGAAGATGAAACCTCCCACTCAGCATGAAACAGTCCTCTATTTTAGGGGCAGAAGTCTCCACTGGTGTCCTCCTGAACAGTCGAGGTGCAAGCAACTAGTTCTGTCTGGTACTGGATTTTTCTCTCTGGTGACCAGGACCAGCCTATGCATTCGGTTTTGTAACTGGTGATCTGTGTAAGTCCCCTTGGCTTCACACTGAATCTTAAAGCACTGTGAAGCTGTCTGCTCTGTGGATTTTGGTGATCATGTCCACAAAATCTGCTGTGCACAATGAGAATGAGTTTATCTTATAGTTTCAGGGATTCTAATTTATCACAGGGGTTGGAGATTTTTGTTTTAGCAAGAAGTAAAGTAACAGTCAGAACGGGTCAGCTAGCAAAGCTGGTCTGGCTAGCAACATCTACAGATTAAAAATAAGCAGACACTTTTTGGGGTCTGTCTGTTTCCTAGTCTTTTACCTTGCTGACTATTAAAACATTAGAAAAGAGGAGGTGGCATCCTAAGTTGAGAGGGAGTTCGGGGAAGATGTCTCGTAAAAATATACTTCTCTTTACTGAAAAACAAGCTGCTCACTGACTGGCCTTTGGCTGGGTCTGTGAGGCACTGCTGCAGGCAGTGCCAGCAGCACAGACTGCTGGTTCCCGGCACGTAGAACGTGATACTAATGAGCTCATGCCCGCAGAATTGAGTCCTCCCGCCTGTCACCGAGCTTGTTCCGCTTTGACAGGCCTTGTGCATGTTACTTAGCTTTGTTCTTGCAGAATACATGCTATTGGTCTCGAAGGAAAGCAAGTGGGACAGTGGTTTACTCAGATCTTACAGTTATTACATTTCCATAATCACCAAAAACCTGTGTTAGTGCTCACTCAAGTCACTTATGTAGGGTTCCAGGGAATTCATAGTAAAGCTAGAATTGCTGCCGAGGTCGTCTTGCTGGTCCTCAAGACAGCATGCTCACTCCTGCTTCCCTGTTTTTGCCACTACTCACTCCAAACTCTGTCCAACCCCATTTTTCTCAGCGGAAGGTTTGAGTTCTGTTTGTTCCATGAGACCTTTCTGACTCCACTGTGCCCTCACGTGGAATATTTTCCACGATCTCCACCATCTCTACCTGGCACTCTGCCTCTTCAGTGCTTCTCTTCTGGATTTTTGTCATCTTAACAGCTGCACTATAAAACACCTGCTAGACCAGAACCGTCTCTCTGATTCCCTTTGCACTGTCTAGCATAGTGCTGGGCATGGTAAAAACCTTTCACTTCATGATGCCAACTACGTTGTGAATCACTGCATTGCGATTAATGTACATAATGGAAAGACTCGATATTTTACCCATGATAGACTTTTTTTTAATGAGATTTAGATTTAGATTTTTTTCATTGATGGGAAATAATATTATATTTTTATATGTACTATTCCTAAATACTCCTATATAAGTTCCTAAAGTAGGATTTTTCTTTAATCATTGTATCTTTTTCTTAAAATAAGCAAACCAAATACTCTGGAGGAGACCATTTGGTGCTGTCAGGAAAGTCAGTGCAAGATTAATTTCTTTGGGGAATCACATCGAGTGGTCGCACTTGAATAATCCAGGGAACTCAGTTGAGAGGGTAACTCCACTCCTATAGGCTAGGACTCTCCTCTGCAGCCTACCATCAGCGTCATTGCCTATATTAAAATGACACCTTGGGAAAAAGACATCTCACAGTGAAACTTCAGTGACTCAGATGCTCTGTATACAGAGAAATTTCAGTGACTCTGGGTTTTATCTTTTTTATTTTTTTATTTTTTTTGTGGTACGCGGCCCTCTCACTGCTGTGGCCTCTCCCGTTGCGGAGCACAGGCTGCGGACGCGCAGGCTCAGCGGCCATGGCTCCCGGGCCCATCTGCTCCACGGCATGTGGGATCCTCCCGGACCGGGGCACGAACCCGTGTCCCCTGCATCGGCAGGCGGATTCTCAACCACTGCGCCACCAGGGAAGCCCGGGAAGCCTTGGGTTTTATCTTTGACACTTGTTGGCTTCATGGTAATTGTAGTTACTTTCCAAAAACAATAATTGACATGTTTATTGCTTTTTATCAAGTTCAAATTATATAGTATATAAATATATATACATACACACGTACCTATAGTTATATTCAATATATATACATACATATATATACACACACCTGTGGAGATGTAGATATATATTTACTGGTGGTTCCAAAATATGATCTCTCCTAGTGGCTACATTTAAGTCACTTGGAAAATTAAAATAATACAGGTCCCCAGACCCTCTCACCACAGAGTCTCCTACAGCAATCTTTTATACTCTGTCTGCTCTTTTTAAATTTCCATTGACAGCTGCAGTCTGTCTATATTGTAGAGGATAGGAGTGAAGGCTTTGGAATGGGTCACAGCCCCATTTGATAGGGTTTGAGTCCTGACTCTGTCGTTTCTTACTTGTTTGACCTTCGGCAAACCTCAATTCTTCAGCTGTTCTGTGGGGACAAGAATTTCTGCCTCCCGAGGTAGATATGAGGGGTCAATAACAATGGGTGCAGAGACGCAGCCCTGTGGTACATCAACAGCTCCTCAGTGAATGGTCGCTAGTCTTCTTCACTGATATTTTGGCGTGTTGTTTTTGTGCACTGTTTTTCTAATATATTTGGGGTGTTCTTAGAGATTTTCAGAGACGCCTATATAAAATCAAACAGGAATTGGTATAATCTGTTGCCTCTGACTGGAAAAGAAGAGATTGCTCAAAGAGTCCTGAGTGGGATTTTCTGAGAGGTGGAGAGGTGGATTTCCTCAGGTGATGCCTCAGGGACTTGTTTCAGTGTTTAAATTACTGTTTTTCTCCAATCAATTTACAGCGGAGATAAAAATCTGTTTCAAATACTACCACGGCATTAGTGGAGCCCTGCGAGCCACGACCCCCTGCATCACGGTGAAGAACCCGGCTGTGATGGTGAGTGCCCCTCAGGCTGCCTCCTTGAGCCTCAGTCCCAGAGGCCTTGGTTTCTATTTTTGCCTGTGCAGCCCTGGCAGGGTTATGGGAAACAATGCAAAGGAAACACATAGCAGTGTGGGCGCCGTTTTGGGAAAGGAAATCACTCACAGGATGGCTTAACTAAATCCATAATGTAAACCAGTGGGAAAATATGGCTTGATTTATAATAATTCTGTATATAGTCAACTCTCCAGGGAACCTGTTCCTGAAGGAAATTGGTGAGCGCCCATCCATCATAGAAGGTTTTTTTTTTAAACTTTGTCAGGGTGGCCAGTTGGTAGAAATGGTGGCGTTTTGCATCTTATGTGAATTTAATTTACATGAACTCAAGTGAGTAAAAGAGAGAGAGAAAAAAAATTCAAGTAGTGGGCGATTCTCCCTGCCAGTCAGTTTCACAGACTTTTACCCCCAAAGAGAGTGTGAGGTGGGGATTACGAATGCACCGTTCCTGCAGGAGAGAGTGTGGGATCCCTCTTGATGCTGAATTGAACTATCGTGCTTAAAGGTACCACATATATGTTTGGTATCACGTGACCACTCAACAGAAGCCAACCTTTTCACCAGGTCCTCAATTGAAGAAAGAGATATCTAACTTAGCTTCAGAGGAAACTGATTGTGCTGGACTTTTGAAGGAAAGTGTGTCCATTTCCAACATGGTACTTTCTTAAGAATTACTTTTCACAATTTCATGGTTTTTCACTTCACCAACTAACTTTAGAATCTAACAGCTTCACAGGATGCACTCCATTGTACGTGGGTGGTTGAACTCAGACAGTTCTTGGAGTCCAAAATATATAAATCATTGCAGTGTTTATAAGTCATTAATAACAATCAGGTCGTGAAAGTATAGAAGAAAATTATTGACTCTCATAATATAGAATCTTCATAATATTTTGTGAGTGTGTACACATTTATAGATGCATGTATTTTTGCATATAAGCTAGTGAACAGGTTAACTCCCTGAAATTCAGAATGTAATCTCTGCAGATGGCATTTTGAAATTGTCTGGCCCACCAATACGATATCAAGCAGTCTTTTCCTTTCATTTATTCATTCAAACAAATATTCATTGGGTGCCTACTAAGTGCCAGACATTATACCCACCACTAGGAATGAAATGATAAGCAATAACACAGCCCTTGCTCTCACTGGTCTGGTGGGGGAGAGGGACATCAATTAAACTGAATTGTATTTATTTGAGTGGTAATTACTATGAGGGGCAGTGAAATGGGGCTATGAGAGCATATACTAGCAGGATTCATTCTGATCAGGAAGGTCTTGGAAAGCTTCCCTGAAGAAGGCATGTTTTCAGGACAATCTGAAGGATGAGTAGAAGTTACTTAGGTGAAGAGGGGGAGGGAAGAGCATTTTAGGTAAAGGGAACAGTATGTGCAAAATTTTCAATATCTAAGTACTCTGTTCACATTTGAATTATATTTGAGTTCCTATTATAGTGAACAAAGTATAGAATATTTTTTAAAAACCCACATTTACTGTATAAGACTTTGAAGGTTCACAAGGAAAATAACAGTTGTTGATTACAAAGTCTGGCATGTCACAGTAAACACTGGAACACACTATAATTAATATTCTAAAAATAAAAATTATGAAACTAGAAAAGTGGGGCTGTTTATAATAAAACGTTTGAAAAATTAACTATGTATGAAATTAGATAATAGCTTCCAAACATGACTTTCTGGAGTCAGATTTTCTTGGATTTGAGCAGTTTCCGTGATCAGATATCACTGACGGCCGGGAGCTTACAGCCTGGTGAGCATTGATCTTGATCCATTGATTTTGCATTGAGATTATTCCGTCAAAGCCTGTGGATAGTTGGAGATAATTAATTTTCTTCAGACAGGTTTTTGAGCACCTTAAAAGCTTCATAGATACAGCACTGGCAATCATAATAGAATATTTTGGTTCAAAGGCTGACTAATGGAATTGGTGGTCAGTAGATTTCTGACCAAGCTTGAGACAGTTGGGTCTATATCTGCTATTGAGAGGCTGTGCCAATGGGCATTTCACTGTGGGCTGAGCACTGTGTTTCTATGACAGCATGATGATCACCTAGGAATATGACCTGTGTGTAGATATTGTACTGCCTGACAATATCGATATTCACAGAGCTCATTTAGTAGGATCATTCCATGATGCAAAGAATAGTTGGGCAGTAGCAACCACATTTTAATGCTCGATGACACTGGGTTGGTTGGCTCTCACCAAGTACATATGGTTTATTATATTGTGCTGTACCCCTCTGACTCATCATCCATAGGTTAAATAGAGCAGAGACAGCACCCAACTGGGCAGATAGCATCGCTGTCTCTGCCTCATCCTGCTTTCACCACACACACACACACACACACACACACACACACACACACACACACACACACACACACCTGGACTATGCAGTGGCATAGTCTGCATCTGGGACAGACACTCAGCCACAGCTGCCCTTCTTGTGCCAGGCATCTCACAGACCGTGGCCTCCTCTCAAATGGACCACACCGCGCAGGGAGATGTGCCGCCTCCGAAAACATGATGTCTCTTCATGCCAAGTGAGAACAGTGAGACTTTGCAAAGATTCATAGTCTGTCATCATTCAAAGCCTACTTAAAATGTTCTAAGAAATTATAGAAACTAAAGAAAATGCCCTAGAATTCTCCTTTTAAAAATGTAATTCAGGGCTTCCCTGGTGGTGCAGTGATTGAGAATCCACCTGCCGATGCAGGGGACGCGGGTTCGTGCCCCGGTCCGGGAAGATCCCACATGCCGTGGAGCGGCTGGGCCCGTGAGCCGTGGCCGCTGAGCCTGCGCGTCCGGAGCCTGTGCTCCGCAACGGGAGAGACCACAACAGTTGAGAGGCCCGCGTACCGCAAAAAAAAAAAAAAAAAAAAAAAAAAAAATGTAATTCACTGTCTAGCAAAAGGCTAATATGAAACAATTCTCACATAATTCACAGATAAACCATGTCCTTTACAACATCGTGGTTAATGCTCATGTGAACTACTATTCCGAGAATTCAGCTTTATCATCATGACAGTAAAGCCAGGAAAGACCAACCTGACCACCAGATACAGGAACATCAGTGATAATAAACACATCTGTACTCAGTGTTTAGAGAGAGGTTTTTAAATAAACTCCCTTCATAGATTTAAGCCAGGAAAGCTCAGAAGTAATACTGTCAACCCGTGTTGAAACAATACATGGTAGTGAGTGATGGTCACCTTTATCTGTCCCTGAAGCGAAGCATTTCCTGTTCCAAGTGACACATATCACTGTGTACTCTGATGAATGGCAATGACGTCAAAGTATGCATGACAGAGAAGACATAACTTTTTTTTAATTCTTGATTCATTGCAAAAGGATATGTGAGAAAGGAGACTATACGATCAGGATGGCTGCTCTTTCCTTCCCTGTAGAGTTTCTCAATTACTTCTTGCAGGACAATTTGCATCTGGATGGAATGAAGTAGAGATGCCTGAATGGTACCCTAGGCATATTGCAAATGATATGTGAAACAATCAGGAAGCAGTTAAGTGTCACACAAAATAGTTGTGACTAAGGTACAAGAAGTAGAGAAGGAAAGGGAAAATTTTTTAAATGTTTATTTTATTTTATTTATGTTGGGCTGCATTGGGTCTTCGTTGCTGCTCACGGTCTTTCTTCTAGTTGCAGCGAGCCGGGGCTACTCTTTGTTGGGGTGCGCGGGCTTCTCATTGCGGTGGCTTCTCTTGTTGCAGAGCACGGGCTCTAGGCGCACAGGCTCCAGTAGTTGTGGCTCACGGGCTCTAGAGTGCAGGCTCAGCAGTTGTGGTGCATGAGTTTAATTGCTCCGTGGAATGTGGGATCTTCCTGGACTAGGGCTCGAACCCGTGTCCCCTGCATTGGCAGGTGGATTCTTAACCACCGCGCCACCAGGGAAACCCGGAAATGGACATTTATATTTCAGAATGTGAATGGAATTTATTTTGAAGTTCCTCAACTTGGCTTGGATTAGTGAAAGTTTTATCTCTTGGTGGTGTATGATTTTTAAGGGAAGTGGGGAGTGCCACAAAGATAAGATGGAAGGGTGTAATATAAACTTTGGAATTAAAATGTGGTTTCTATTTCTTCACTATTCAAAATACATACGGCCTTCAAATCTGTCTCTTACAGTGTTCTGGACTTCTTTTTTAGAGGACCACGGAACCCTTTTTTCCTAGTGTACCATAAATTGAGCACTAATTGTACATAAACTGAGAGACTTAATCTGCTATGGTCTGTAAATGACTCATTTCAAGCAAGATATAATTTACTCAGAAGCTTTTAGAAAAGGCTTTACAATACAGTAATCAGTACAATAGGATTGCAAATTCTTATTATTGCTAATTATAATAGCATGTGCCATGTACCAGTAGCACAATAAAATAGGAGTCTACAAGGGCGGTGGGACATCCACATGGTCACTCAGAAATATTTAGCAAGAGAGGATAATTCTACATATATATGGATGAGTCTGATGTAAATCACCTGTTGAGTTTATTCTAGGTTTTCCTAATAAATCTGAAGGAATTTGATATTTGATTTTTAACTTAAGGGAATGTTTTAATACCATAATAGCAATATAAGTACGCTTACTACATGTCAACTATATTCTTTTTAAAAAATATTTATTTATTTTATTTTTGGCTGCGTTGGGTCTTCATTGCTGTGCGCGGGCAGTCTCTAATTGCGGCGAGCAGGGGCTACTCTTAGTTGTGGTGCGTGGGCTTCTCATTGTGGTGGCTTCTCTTGTTGCGGAGCATGGGCTCTAGGCACGCGGGCTTTAGTAATTGTGGCTCTCAGGCTTAGTTGTGGTGCATGGGCTTAGTTGCTTCACAGCATGTGGAATCTTCCCGGACTGGGACTCAAACCCATGTACCCTGCATTGGCAGGAGGATTCTTAACCACCTTGCCACCAGGGAAGCCCCAATATTCTTACCAAAGAAATAAAAAGACATAAAGTAAGTTGATTCATATCCCAGGGAACTTGGAAGCTCATATTGGTTACATTTTAGGTAAAGATTAAATTTGAGTATGACCCTTCCTCTAGTCTCTGAGAATCTGCATTTATATCTCACTTCCAAGATTTGTAGCATATGAAAAGGCATATACAATACATTGATACAAAAATCATATTTGCAAATATATCTGCTTCCCTAAAAAAGTTGAGAGGTACCATATTCCTGTGAAGCTTCACATATGTGTTTTTTCTCTGCAGATGGGGGCAGAAGGCATGGAAGGAGGTGCTTCAGGAAGTCAGCATTCTCGAAAACTCGTTAGCTTTACGTTGTCTGGTAAGGATGTCTTTAAACATGACGTCCAGTTGGAAAGTGTGTAATTTCAAAGGCATGGATACTCACTTCTTTCTACACTCTCATATATGATATGTGAGCAAGTTTTTTTTTTTTTTTGGTAATACTTCTGGAAATTCAAGTATATCTCTTACCATGAAAAATTAGATTATTAATATAAACTCAGAAAGCTTCTAGCAAGTTGTCTTATGATGAAAAGACCATAACTATGTATACTTACTTAAAAAAAACTGTAATGTAACATGTGCTAAACCCACTGTAGAACTTAGATAACTGAAAACAATTTGTGCTTGCCTCATCTAGAGAAAGGAAAAATTTGGAGACTAGCGAAAAAAAGCCAAGGGATACTCCTATTTCTGTGAAGGAATACATATAAAGAATTGAAAAGTGGATAAGACAATTTTTTTTGTTGTTTATTTTCTGGTTAGTAAAATATTCTGATTTTTTGTATATTTATCATACAAATGAAGCACTGCTTTTCAGGTTGTGAGTTGGAACTCATTGGTGATTTATAAGATTAATTTAGTTGAAACTAGCAATTAAAAAAAGAATAGAAAAAAGTCAGAGTTTAACCACCAAAGGGAAATGTTTTTCATAGAACACCAGTTTATACAAACTGAAAATGTCACACACAAAAATATACACACCTATGTATGTGTATAATAGGTTTCAAGATAAATGTATTTCATACATAGATCACTGTCAAAAAAAGTTTCAAACCACTGATTTAAAAAAATTAATCGGCAGTCATAAAGTCAAGAATACTCTAAGAAAATCAGTATTTGAAATGGACTTTTAAAACAGACGATCGTACTACAGTACATGTAAAGTCAAGTCTAACAGATGTCTATCACTGTAAGATGTTTTGTTTTCATTTTTCCATTGTTGTAGTGCTTCTGAAATTTAAATGAGATTCACTGTTTCTTGGCTGCAAAAAAATGTTATGAATGAAAATAGAAAATGAAAATAGAACTTTTCAAGAGTGAGAGTTAGAAGGCTGATCTTGAAAACACAAGTCCACGATGCATGAATATCATGTATCATGGAATTGTGCACGTTAGTTCATTGCTGGCCTATGGCCTATCTGTGTCTGTTCTAGCATGTTCCTTCTCCTCCCTTTCCCCCGTCATACAGGTTACTTACCGTGAAAACCATTTTGCTTTGGTTCTCTGGCAAATCTCAGAGGCTGTAAACTGGTTCAAATTTGGCCAATAAATATATTTTGGTTGGAACCCTCGGGGTTTTAAAAATATCTAGATTTTTAGAAAAGCACTTACTACCACTGCCTGTGATACTACTCACCACCCTCCCTTATCTGTCTCTCTTCTGAAAACACTTCAGTTGGCTACCTGTGCTTTAGACCTTCACAGTTCTGGGGTGGTTGCAGGAAGAGAAATCGTTTATAGATATGGAACAACTGGCCAACCTCCATGTCTCAGAAAACTTAGTTTGACCATACCACGGTTTTCTTAGTTTAGAAGCATTGCCCTAAGCTTTCAAATGATCAATATCACTCTAGATATGACACACACATATTGATTTTGACTCCAGAGGGGATGTTAATTAACCCACCATGGGAGAATGACCATGTAGAAGTTGAAAATCCCAGGACATTTTCCTAAAAAGTAGGAAATAAGCTTTGGGGCACAGCCAAATGCTTTTTTTTTTTTATATACAACTTTTTCTAACATCTACCTCAATACATATGGAGGCTCACTACCTAAAATCTGCTTTATTTCTTACCATGTAATCAGCTATTTGCAGATGATGTATAGAAATGGCTAAAAATTATAGAAGATGAAAGCAATTTTATAACAGTAATTCTAAAAAATTCATCTGGTTGTAGCACATTGACAGTGGATGATAATATTTATGGAGAGCATTTAAGCACTGTAGAATGTCTGTCTGCAAATGTTCTGCTCTTGATTATCTATGGATAAGTAGGGACACAAATAATTAAACTCTACAGCTAAAACAAAAAACTGTTTTCTGATTACTATCTTAAACCTTTTCTGCAAGTAAGAAGGATATTTAACCTGTCATACCTTTGTGACTTTGAGTCCCTCTTTAGTCTATTAGGTGATATGGATATATATGAGCAATAAAATATATAAAAGATAAAAGAGAGAGGCATGAGATGGATAAAGTGAACTGAATAATCAGAGTACAAATAATTGGTAGTTTATTGTATTTATTTGTACGATGTCCCTTGTGGAAAAGGGTTAATAGTGACATCTTTCATCGCTGTGGCGTCATCTTCTGGTGGATGCTTTTTCTTCAAAGGAATGTTTTGCATGAATAATTTAGCTCTGTCGGACGTCATGGCAGCCATTTCTGTACATGTTACTTCTTGTTTACTGCAAAGAAATCCCTTCTTGAGAAGTAGATTTAATAAAGAATGTCATTCTCTTGTCTGGGTCTGAGGCGAGCACAATCAAGAAAGGTAAGAAAATAAATATGTAAATTGAATTTTCTCTCAAAGCTGTTTTATGCTAAATAAAGCCAAGTGAACACATGTAGCATTATTAAACTGACAGTAAAATGCAAATGTGTATTAATGACTCCATAGTTTAGGCAGCGCCAGGGATGGGGGACTCTGAAGCTAATGAGATTACAGCAGCTTCTCTGAAGTGCTTGTCTAGTTCTTTACTCATCTTTCCCTTCTGCCACTGGCTTTTAGATCAAAGATCTTACTTATATTTGATGCAGTGTTCTTAACATCAGGTCCTCTTGCTTGAATTTTTAAATCTTTTCTGACATATTAGACTGTCTCCCGCTACAGCCAGTCATGAGTCATTAGACACTCCTGGTTTGTTTTCATCACATGTTATCTAGCCCACAAGTTCTTGTTGGTCATTGGTGAACCTCCTCCAGGGAGTATGATTCTATGGGCAACCCCAGGCCAATTCTGTCCTCCTAAGAAAGACTTTGCGTTTCAAGAATGGGCTAGAGTAGGATGACCCTGGTGACCTCCTAAAATGTGGGGTTACTCTATAGGGTCTCTTCCCAAGCTTATTTGGGTAATCCAAAGGTCTTTGAGGATTCAGAGGCCATCCACAGAATTGTTTGCTGAACCAGTGGTCAGGACTTCCCTACACTGATCATAACTGCATAAAGTTACCTAGAAGCTGTCTATTCTCCCAGAAGCTTTTAAGATCACTTAGCTCTCAGGGCAACCTTATTGAAACTGATATTCTCAGAAAGGCACTGCAGATCCCATGAAGCCAGCTTTATTTCCTGACATTTTTGTATCCCTCAGCTTGACCATTTTAAAAAGTTTTAGTCTCTTCACTAACCAGACTTTAGCCAGAACTTTTAGCAGCTCACATAGTATGAAATAACAAGTGGTGACTCTAAGATGAGTTCTGGGACATTCATCAAACATTTAATTTACTTAACAGTCTATTGAAAAAATACCCTTACAATTATTTAATATAGCAGATAGCATTCAAAGTTTAGAAATATTTCTGGTCTCCTTTTATTTCCCCTAACATTCATTTCATTTGTAGAATATGTATGATGTTTTAAATATGGCACAACTGAATGTGTGCTCTTAAGTTTCATCCCCAATTAAACTTAAGTCAGGGGGGCTTCCCTGGTGGCGCAGTGGTTGAGAGTTCGCCTGACGATGCAGGGGACACGGGTTTGTGCCCCGGTCCAGGAAGATCCCACTTGCCGCGGAGTGGCTGGTCCCGTGAGCCATGGCCACTGAGCCTGCACGTCCAGAGCCTGTGCTCCACAACGAGAGAGGCCACAACAGTGAAAGGCCAGCGTACCAAAAAAAAAAAAATTAAGTCAGTGCATCTCATATGTGTATATAGAAGATTCACTTTTCTCTCGTGAAGGAACATATTGGTTTTCTTTTTTAACACACTATTTACTAAGGGTTTCTCTTAAGACATCGTATGAAATGCTAACTGCCGAGCCACATAGAAAAAGGTGGTGAAGATGTACATGTTAGGATAAAAACATTTCCCAGGAAAAGTCATTTTAGGTGTATAAGTGGTAGTAAAATTGTGGCTTCATTTTGCAGCCTGTTATGAGACCTTCTGCTGGAACTAGTCATAACCCACTTGTCCTCACTTACCTAAGCAATCATAGTGTGAATAACTTTGTTGTTTTACCAAATAGTTTCTGTTTAGAGCTTCCTGTGTGATTATTTAAGAACAAATTGTCATTGAGCTGCTTGTCCTAATCAAGATATATGAATCTTTTCTCCTTCTGTCCCTCTCCTCTCCCTCTCTCTTTCCCTCCCTCCTTCCTCCTCTCTTTCTTTCTTTAAAGATCTTCGGGCAGTTGGGCTAAAGAAAGGGATGTTCTTCAATCCTGACCCTTATCTTAAGATGTCGATTCAGCCAGGGAAGAAGAGCAGTTTCCCCACCTGTGCCCACCATGGGCAGGAGAGGAGATCTACTATCATCAGTAACACCACAAATCCAATTTGGCACCGAGAGGTAAGATGATCGTAAGTGGCCTTCTACTTGACAGTTAGGAAGTTGGCCAACTTCATCATCTTTCCACTGGACTCTGTATCATTGAGCTGCTTATGGGTGTGGGCAAGATGATTGAGGTGTCTAGAGGTTCTGTTAGAAAAAGGCACAATGAAAATGAGATATTCCCTTCTAACCAGGGCTGGGTCTAGGGTAAATCAAGTGAGGCACTTCCTCCAGGTGCATGATTTATAGGATCCAAAAGACTCGATGATCAAAATTAATATTTCAATGCAATATTTTTAAAAAAATCAAAATCAAGGCAAAAATTCATGATGAACAAAATATCAAAATTCTGTAAGGGCAGCATCAGTAACAGTGCCTTGCCAAGCCATATGGGAGCCTGAGGCAGAAGGAAAAGTCAATAATACTGATCCCATTTTTATTTAAAATTCTGATATTTTGTTCTAGCATATACTCAGTACAGATTAAAGGAATTTCTCTCCTTACTGTCTGGCAAATGGTTTTTGGATTTCCATTATAGGTTTTGGTTACTTACATGAGCCATTGAAGGAGTCGTCATCCTGAGGCAAGGCAGATTGTGTTGATGGTATTTCAGACTCTCTCACAGTTACAATATGTTACCAGTCATCATAGTGCATCATATCAGTGAAATCAAGCCCAAGGTTTTCCCACTGGAACTATTTAGAGTCAAAGAATGAACAGAGACATTGCTTCTTTTCTAGGGAGCAAAGTGTGAGTTCTCCCACCATTTCTCAGGGAACCAAGACATATACTAGCATTAATGAGTGCTTCTAGACAAACCTGTATTGGCATGGGAGTTGCACAACTAAATAAATCACTCCCTAAATGTTTAATGACAATAATATGTTCTAACAATGTTGAACGAGTATTTCATTGGAGAGGGAGATACTTCAGGGGATCTAAAACCAATTGAAGAAAAGATGTGGCTATTTGAGACTTGCCAGTGAGGCAGGATGTTTCTCCTGGGCAGCTTTTATGGTTATTTAAGTGGATAAATAAATACTACATGTTTTCTTATTCCTGGTTTGAAAAACTACTTACTGTCCCCAAATAGTGAATAACTCTTAAAGGCATACCACTTAAATTAACACATTAGAAGCCTAGAAGACATAAAACGTGATATATCTCAAGATGAGCACTTAGAAGGCACATAGTGGATATAGTAATGATACTAGCAATAACTTTATTTCCCTAACATTCTTTTTTTTTATTTTTAAATTTAATTTTATTTATATTTTTATACAGCAGGTTATTAGTCATCGATTTTACACACATCAGTGTATACATGTCAATCCCAATCGCCCAATTCAGCACACCACCATCCCCATGCCCCGTGGTTTTCCCCCCTTGGTGTCCATACGTTTATTCTTTACATCTGTGTCTCAACTTCTGCCCTGTAAACTGGTTCATCTGTACCATTTTTCTAGGTTCCACATACATGCGTTAATATATGATATTTGTTTTTCTCTTTCTGACTTACTTCACTCTATATGACAGTCTCTAGATCCATCCACATCTCAACAAATGACTCAATTTCGTTCCTTTCTTTGGCTGAGTAATATTCCATTGTATATATGTACCACAACTTCTTTATCCATTCGTCTGTTGATGGGCATTTAGGTCGCTTCCATGACCTGGCTATTGTAAATAGTGCTGCAATGAACATTGGAGTGCATGTGTCTTTTTTTTTTTTTTTTTTTTTTTTTTTTTTTTTTTTTTTTTTTTTTTTTTTTTTTTTTTGCGGTATGCGGGCCTCTCACTGTTGTGGCCTCTCCCGTTGCGGAGCACAGGCTCCGGACGCACAGGCTCAGCGGCCATGGCTCACGGGCTTAGTTGCTCCGCGGCATGTGGGATCTTCCCGGACCAGGGCACGAACCCGTGTCTCCTGCATCGGCAGGCGGATTCTCAACCACTGCGCCACCAGGGAAGCCCACATGTGTCTTTTTGAATTATGGTTTTCTCTGGTTATATGCCCAGTAGTGGGATTGCTGGATCATATGGTAATTTTATTTTTAGTTTTTTAAGGAACCTCCATACTGTTCTCCATAGTGGCTGTATCAATTTACATTCCCACCAACAGTGCAAGAGTGTTCCCTTTTCTCCACACCCTCTCCAGCATTTGTAGATTTTGTTTGTAGATTTTCTGATGATGCCCATTCTAACTGGTGTGAGGTGATACCTCATTGTAGTTTGGATTTGCATTGCTCTAATAATTAGTGATGTTGCGCAGCTTTTCATGTGCTTCTTGGCCATCTGTATGTCTTCTTTGGAGAAATGTCTGTTTAGGTCCTCTGCCCATTTTTGGATTGGGTTGTTTGTTTCTTTAATACTGAGCTGCATGAGCTGTTTATATATTTTGGAGATTAATCCTTTGTCCGTTGATTCATTTGCAAATATTTTCTCCCATTCTGAGGGTTGTCTTTTTGTCTTGTTTATGGTTTCCTTTTCTGTGCAAAAGCTTTTAAGTTTCATTGGGTCCCATTTGTATATTTTTGTTTTTATTTCCGTTACTCTAGGAGGTGGATCTGAAAAGATCTTGCTGTGATTTATGTCAAAGAGTGTTCTTCCTATGTTTTCCTCTAAGAGTTTTATAGTGTCCGGTCTTACATTTAGGTCTCGAGTCCATTTTGAGTTTATTTTTGTGTATGGTGTTAGGGAGTGTTCTAATTTCATTCTTTTGCATGTAGCTCTCCAGTTTTCCTGGCACCACTTATTGAAGAGACTGTCTTTTCTCCATTGTATATCCTTGCCTTCTTTGTCGTAGATTAGTTGACCATAGGTGCATGGGTTATCTCTGGGCTTTCTGTCTTGTTCCATTGATCTATGTTTCTGTTTTTGTGCCAGTACCATATTGTCTTGATGACTGTAGCTTTGTAGTATAGTCTGAAGTCAGGGAGTCTGATTCCTCCAGCTCTCTTTTTTTCCCTCAAGACTGCTTTGGCTATTCGGGGTCTTTTGTGTCTCCATGCAAATTTTAGATTTTTTTGTTTTCATTCTATAAAAAATGCCATTGGTAATTTGATAGGGATTGCATTGAATCTGTAGATTGCTTTGGGTAGTAACTTTATTTCCCTAACATTTAATATTTACAAAGTTTTTAACCATGTTACCAGTACAAGCCTGATAAGGGGGGTGTAAGGGATGAGATTATCATCTCTCCATTTGTGTGATTAAGAAACAGAAGCTTAAAATGTTTATGTAACTAGCTATTCAGAGGCTAGTACTGCTTGCACTCTGCTCCCTTATTCTAAGCAAGTGCTTTTTCCACTAAGAAGATAACTAAACTTTACGGCCCTTTGGTGAAATTAAATTGTTATGACTAAATAAATTTAGTGACCCCTAAGTGTAAAGCTGGCTGGCAGTATTCATATCACTGTGGTTGCCTGGATACTGCCAGGGGAGGAGAGAAATGGTTCAGGTTAGATTCCTGGCTCCATCACTTACTTTTCCTGAAAGCCTCATCATTAAAAAGAAAATTTCATATTTGTAATATATGTGAAAGACTTTGTAAATGAGTAAAGCTCTTTATTTTTATTTTATATCCTTATTAATATCCAATCCAGTTTTCTCCAATGGCATTCTTAAAACAACACATCTTAACCTCATACTTTTATTTTTCTGTCCCAGAAGAAATGTCCCTGTGTGCCTCTTAAATTAAGTAACTTCCACTTAAGCATTGGTTTATTTTAATATAAACCAGGGAAACCATAATATCCTTTAGATGTTCCTACTTTAACCACTAAGTGAAGGAGTATTTTAACCTATGATGTGCAACTTCGAAAATACCGTGGGATCAGGAATTAAAATTGCTGTTAATCAAATGTATCAGATAAGTCTAAGCCACTCTATATCAAGATATTAAGTATTAAAGAACTAAGATCCGTTAAATGTAGTGAGCACTAAAATTGTATTGTGCATAGTTTAATATTTGATAGCATCTCCTAAAACTGTTGAACCAGAAAGGGTTGGATGATTGAAGGTGCTTCCTTTGTCATACAGATCCTAACTAACTGTTGCTTTTTAGTCTTTGTGAATGTTAATGATTCTGAGTGAATAAAGGATTGACAATAGCTGCAGATTTTTCTAGCAATGTGGACTCTGTGTGTCGTTAGGATTTAAGAGATACTATTTTCTATAATAATAAACTGATATACATAATTTCATATTTATCTCTTGTTTTTGGCTCAACATGTTATGTTTTGTTTTCAGAAATATTCCTTTTTTGCACTCCTTACTGATGTCTTAGAAATTGAAATTAAAGACAAATTCGCCAAGAGCCGTCCTATCATCAAGCGTTTTCTGGGGAAACTAACCATTCCAGTCCAGAGGCTTTTGGAGCGGCAAGCCATCGGGTAATCAGCCCTCACACCTAGGGGTCTTGTTGGGATTAGTTCCTACTGAAGCAACTGAAATGATACTTTGAAGTCCAAGAACTTTTCTTACTGACAAGAAGTGGTAACATAATTCTTTTAAAAATGAAAGTGCTCATATACTCATTGAAATGTGCAGGGAAGAAAGCACTTTATTTTAATTATATACCTTTTGGGGGTTATCTATCTTTTCCACGATGTACCTGCCATTATTACCATTTCAGTGTCAAATGTCCTAGTGCTCAGTTGTTTTTGAGTTATTGAAATCTTGCTATAAAAATCTCTCCCTAGAGCAAGATCTTAGTGTCAGGTTGACACCTCCTGATCCTGATTAACCCCATCCAGAGAATATGTTATTCCTGAGACTCCAAAAACACCTTATTTTAGGGCCCTTTAAAACAAAGCCTAGACTCTGAGAAGGTGTTATAGTGGAGCTCTAAGACATATACGTTCATTCAGACAACAAGAAATTACTTGTTGAGAGAATTTTAAAATGTGATTTGACGTCTGTTTTCTTTCTGTGAACTTTTTGTAAGCTGTGAATCAAGTAGTTAAGAAATCATAACATGCCTCCATCCCTTATTATAAATGGTGTATATATTTTCACATGGTGAATGCCAGCAAACCCAGTAACACTGGTGCTCTCAGGTGGCACTGGGGGGCATCTTTTTCATTTTAGGAGGACATTATCAACATATGATAATAGTAGTGGTAGTAGCAGCAGTATCAGTGATAACAGTAGTTGTAGTAGTGGTAGCAGCAGTAGTAAACCAAAGTAAACAAAAAAGATGATGAGACCCTATTCTATGTCAGAGCTAAGTAAATTACACTCATTAGCTCATGTAATCTTCTCGACAACTCTGAGAGGTGAATAATGTGATTATACCCGTTTTGGAGATGAGAAATCTGAGGCTAGCAAGCCAGGGATGGAGCTGGGATTTGAGCAGATCGGTCAGCTCCGGAATCCCAGCTTCTCTGCAACACTTTAAGGACTGGCAGTGATGGAATACTAGTCTAGCTAACTGAGGAAGGTTGCTCATTCCTATTCACCTTGCAGCTAATTAACTGTTCTATTCTGGCAAGTCACAATTTTTTCAGGCATTAGTTTCCTCACCTGAAAAACAAAGTCCTTAGACCGATGATCTCTAAGGCACCTTCAAAACTTGAAATTAAGAGATTCTAATGGATTCTAATTCTCTGGCCATCAGAGGCAATGGTTGAGCCAGACCACATGAAGTAGAAATATTATGCTGAAATTCTAGCAGCCTGCTTTAATTTGAGAAAAGTGGGAAATCACAGTTATTTTTAAGGATAGCAATTATTGCTTCTAGTAGAGATAATATTCTTTGGGATGTTTTAAAAAAATATTTTTAGGATTGATAGAAAATGAAAAATTATGAGGAGTGAGAATTAACTCTCATTGGAAATATACCTATAATTTAGTTTATATAAGTATAATCATAGAATTTATATAATATCTGTGACCCTTGGCAGAGTGTCAATTTATGTATACCAGTAAGAATGATCAAGGAAAAAATAAAACCTTATCAGTGCTTGAAACTCCTGTTAACTTGCTGGCTTTTCATTCAGTCTTTTAAAGAACTGGACACTTAAAGTGCTGCCTGTCATAGATTCCATATGTACTGGAAGGAAGTCCAGCATGAATTCGTAAAATATCAGAATTATGAAATGTTTCTACATAAGTCTATTAAAAGCATTGCCTGATACTTAGGGATTTGCTTTATTAAATAAATATGATACTACATATTAGTGTATTGGCTATTAGCATCTAAATATATTTTTGACCTGATTATTACTTTCTATCAAGTAATTGATACGTCTTGAAAAATACTGAGTTTTCTTATGTGTTTTGTAGACCGCAACTCTCTGAAGTAGCTGAGGTTTTACACGGTGAGGTTTTATAGGATGAGCCTGAAGTCTTTACTGATTACCTATTTTAAGAGCACTGGTTTGAATGTGACATTTTTCAGAGAGTGGCTTGCATTCTATCCAAAATGCACATCACTTTCCCATGCTTTGTCATTTGCTGTGATTACACTAGTGAGAGAATGTCTCAGTCAGACAGTGAGAGTTCTTTGGCACTTATTCTTTATAATTATATATCATAATAATATATAATATAGGGCGCACAATTATCTATCATGGCAAGAGGGAGGATGAATCAGATGAGACTGAGTAAGAACAAGAAAGAGGTGAATCCCTTGACAGCCACTCAACAAGGATGAAACTCCCTTGACTTGGAATCTCCAAATAGGGAGGCTTTCCTGTACTGATAGATTGAATAGTTGAGTATCTTGTCAGTTTGGGTAAAAAAATAGCACTAACACCTGTTAAAATTCTTTTTTCCAAGGAAAGAGTCTCATCTGTTAAATTTATTCAACAAATGTGTGGGTGTGTATACATATAGTGTTTACTAAATGTTAAGCACTGTGTTGGGTATTTGGGATATGAGTGAGCAAAAGGATGGATGCCATTCTTAGAATCCCCACTAAACATTTACTTCCTAGCTAAAATGCATCACTTTTATAAGTTTCTATCATCAACACCAATACTTTACTTTTATTGGCCAAATAGGAGGAGGGTCAATTTCATTTTAATAAAGAAATGAAGATTTTTATTATTCCAGGACTGAATGTCCAGACGTGGGTGAGGAACCGTAATGTTGAGAGTAGGTCCCAGTAGTTTGCTGCTGGGTTCATGCGTTAGTGGACAAAGGTGGCGCATCTTTGTGTGTCAGGCACTGTGTAAATGCTGGAAGACAGTGGTAAGAGAAAAAGACATCCCTGCTGGCATTATAGAATTATTCGAACACGCTAATGTAAAAGCATTTAACATACCTGTGAATATATCCCTTTACAGAAAAACAATTTTTTAAATACCAGATTAAGTAGATAAAACATTATGATAATTATTGCATTGAGATGAGCCATGAGTAAATATCATTAAAATGCATGCTACTGGAAGCAGCCAAGAATCACTGAAAGTGTGCATAAAATGAGGTCTGATCTGGGGACTGCAGAGCAGGGGTGTGTGTGTCAGATGCATCTGTGTTCTAATCCTGGTTCTGTCACTTAATTGTTGCCTGGCCTTGGGCAAGTTACTTACCCTCCCTATGCCTTAGAAAACAGGGCCACCACCTTCCCCACAGGGAAGATTGAAGGAGGTGTGATGCATGCAAAGCCCTTATCAGAGTGTAAGCACTCAATTGGGGGAAACAAAGCTTTTTAAAAGCATCAATCAAAAAATTTTTACAACATTTCTAGGGAAGAAAAAGAAAGAAGTAAAGGAAATGATCTTATTGTTTTAAGAAAATCTTGCTATGAACTCAAAGAAATTCATAAGAGCTGAACTGGGATTTTACATTAGCGTGTAAATGTGTAGACGCTAACGTAAAATCCCAGATAACATCTATTTATAATTGGACTGAGGAGGTAGAGAAGAACAAGCAAAATAGTTATGGAGATTAATCATCAGTAGCTGACCAGAGGCTCTGAAGTGTACAGTGGTGCAAGTATTAGGTAGAGGCCTTGTGTTTTCCTCCTGAAGTTGCCATTAGAGGGCAGTGTGAGAGCAGAGATAGTGTGATTTGGTACTATCCCTCTGATTATTTTCCTTAATTAAGAATAAATCAGGGGCTTCCCTGGTGGTGCAGTGGTTGAGAGTCCGCCTGCCAGTGCAGGGGACACGGGTTCGTGCCCCGGTCCGGGAAGATCCCACATGCCGTGGAGCGGCTGGTCCCGTGAGCCATGGCCGCTGAGCCTGCGCGTCCGGAGCCTGTGCTCCGCAACGGGAGAGGCCACAACAGTGAGAGGCCCGCGTACCGCAAAAAAAAAAAAAAAAAAAAAAAAAAGAATAAATCAGATTCTGAACGAAAGTTGCTTGCATACAGAGAAATGATGTGATTGTATTTGACTTTGATAAATAAACATGGAATTGAAAAAGATCAACCACTCCATCCTCGAGGAGGCTGGTAGCCTGAGCCTGGGGCCAAGGTGGGGCAGGAGCTTGGCCCAGTTGTGGTCCCCTCCAGCGCACCTCCAAGTGTGGCAGCGAGACTCCGACAGTTAGTGCACTTCTCCAGCTGTCCCATCAGTATGGCTCACAAGCTGCCTGGAGTATCAGTAATAGGCCCCCCAATAGTGAGGGCCAACAGTGAGCCCCTTACTTTACAGGTGAGGAGGGGGAGGTGCAGCAGCCCCCTGCCTCTCACACAGCTGGAGCAACTGTCAGAACCCGGCCTGTTCTCACGCTGCTCTCTCCTAACTCCCAGCTCCTGTTCTTCAGGATACAGCAGCACTGTGCCCTCCATGTGATAACACTTACCTGTGCGCCTCTCTCTCTCTTTTTTTTTTTTTCTTTTGCTTGGCCGGCCGTGCAGCATGCAGGATGCGGGGTCTTAGTTCCCCAACCAGGGATGGAACCTGTGGCCCCTGCAGTGGAAGTGCGGAGTCCTAACCACTGGACCACCAGGGAACTCCTTGTGCCTGTCTTTTTAGAACCTAACTCCTATCATGCTAAATGCTAAGGAACCAGACCTTCTATACATTTACACTTGAGTCAGAAAACACCCCAAATTTTAGACCTTTCTCAGCTCCTTGATGGCTTTTAATCTTTTTTTTTTTTTTTTTTTTTTGTCCCCTGCATTGGCAGGCGGACTCTCAACCACTGCACCACCAGGGAAGCCCCTTGATGGCTTTTAAAATGCCCTTTCTCTGGTCACTCTTAACAGTGAGAGAGCAAATCAGTGCCCTTTAAAAAAATCTTAACAATATTGTACAGTATTGCATTTTCAGCCTTTACTGATACTTTTCCTTGTGACAAGATTCCCTTTTATCCCTGGGTTTGTAAGTATTCATTTGTACAAATGAACAAAATTACACTGACTCTTAACATGGCTTTGACCTTTTATTTTCTTGTGAGTATGCAAGTTTCAAGAGAAATATGTGGGGTTTGGGGGGTGGCCTATGGGAAGAAGATGAAGGCTGACACCAGAGTAGTACGGATGAAAGAACCATTTCTCCTCTTGCAGTGATCAGATGCTTAGCTACAACCTCGGCAGAAGGCTCCCAGCTGACCATGTGAGTGGGTACCTCCAGTTCAGAGTGGAGGTCACGTCTTCTGTGCATGAAGGTGAGATACCTGTATAAATATATTGCTATAGGAAAAACTTGTTAAATCTTACTCTGTTGTCAGTTTACATTTAACAGAATTGTTTGTATCCTGTTCTGAACATAAAGTAGCTATTAAATGATTACCTGCTGAAGTTTTCCAAGCAGATTTAAAAGTCTGTTTATCAAAAAATCTCTCTTAGGTTTTACCTGCATTTGGAAACTGGGATGTGGAATTTCCAGCAGTAGTGAACATGTAAACCTCATATGTCAAACTGACCAGCGATATATGTACTCGTTTAGTAGTGAATAGTAACTCTTAGCAAGTTGGTGATACTGTAAAGAGACCTCAGTGGGATGACTGAATTCTTTGAACTGATTGGTGGCAAAGGAATAGGACATTAAAAGTTCATTTGTTATTACTACTTTGCTTTTTTAAATGCTGTTTTCTCCTTCAGATGCTTCTCCAGAAGCTGTTGGCACAATACTAGGAGTCAATACTGTGAATGGAGACCTAGGAAGCCCTTCTGATGAGGAGGACATGCCAGGGGGCCATCATGACAGCCCGGTTTGTTCCAATGGACCAGTTTCTGAGGAAAGTGCTAATGGGACCCCCAAGCATTCTTTCAGGACTAGCTCTACTCTGGAAATAGACTCAGAAGAATTAACCTCTACTTCTTCAAGGACCTCACCTCCCAGAGGACGTCAGGATTCACTCAATGATTATTTAGATGCTATTGAACACAATGGCCATTCCAGGTCGGGTGCAACTACTTGTTCAGAAAGGTCCATGGGAGCCTCTCCGAAACTAAGGAGTAGTTTTCCCACCGACACAAGACTCAATGCAATGCTTCATATCGACTCAGATGAAGAAGACCATGAGTTCCAGCAAGACCTGGGTTATCCATCCTCCTTGGAGGAGGAAGGAGGGTTGATAATGTTTAGCAGGGCATCAAGAACTGATGATGGGAGCCTGACATCTCAGACAAAGCCAGAAGACAACACGGTGGAGAATGAGGAAGCCTCCACCAATGAAGCTGTTTCCTTCGAGGATAAGCCAGAAAATCTTCCAGAGCTTGTGGAGAGCTCCTTACCCTCAGGCCCAGTCCCTGATGAAAGTGAGAATGCTCCAGAGTCTCAACCAAGTGCCGACCAGGGGAGCACTGAATTGTGTGGCTCTCAAGAGGTAGATCAGCCCACAAGTGGGGCAGACACGGGCACTTCTGACACGTCAGGAGGAAGCCGAAGAGCCATCAGTGAGACGGAGTCCCTTGATCAGGGGTCTGAGCCTTCCCAGGTGTCCTCGGAAACAGAACCCAGTGACCCTGCCAGGACAGAGAGCGTGAGTGAGGCCAGCACCAGGCCTGAGGGAGAGAGTGACCTGGAAGGGGCCGACAGCTCCTGCAATGAGAGTGTTACCACGCAGCTGTCCTCGGTGGAGACACGGTGCTCATCTCTTGAGAGTGCGCGGTTTCCCGAAACCCCAGCCTTTTCTTCTCAGGAGGAGGAAGATGGAGCCTGTGCAGCAGAGCCCACCAGCAGTGGCCCCGCTGAAGGGTCACAGGGTTCCATATGCACTCCTGGTTCTTTACCTGTAGTGCAGGTGCCCAGTGGAGAGGAGGAACGGCCAGGGGCAGAATCGGCTACTTCCCCTGACCAGGAGGAGGTGGGGGAGGTCTGGCAGCGGAGGGGGAGCCTGGAGGGAGCTGCTGCTGCTGCTGAGAGCCAGCCCCAAGAAGAGCGTGATGCGGGGCATGCCCAAGGGGCTTGTGAAGGGGCCACTGCCCAGGAGGAGGGCGCGACCGGAGGTAGGATGTAGAGGACAACGTGGCTCGTGGCTCAGGCATACCCGCTCAGAGAGAAGTCTTGTGGTTTTGTCCCTCAGTGGAAATTATACTGCAGGGCAAATATTAGCTGAATTCTTCTCCTTGGGGTTCAACAGCTTTTTTTTTTTTTAACATCTTTATTGGGGTATAATTGCTTTACAGTGGTGTGTTAGTTTCTGCTGGGTAACAAAAGTGAATCCGCTATACATGTACATATATCCCCACATCTCCTCCCTCTTGCGTCTCCGTCCCACCCTCCTTACGGATCTTCTTTTGATGGAATAAGAGGCCTGTCAAATAACGTCTTCAAACTTAGATAATGAACCTCAAGGCTCTGCATCAGTGAGGGCACCTGCTCTGCCTAGAAAGGTGTCCCGGTGGGTGGGGGCACCCCTGGTCCACACAGGCCTGGAGGCCTGGGATGCATGCCACGCGCCGGCACATTCCGTGCGCCTGGGGCTCAGTCCTCTTGTCTGGGCAGTGTGAAAAAGCATAATGAATCTCTGGCGGGACCTGGGTTTGTAGATACAAAACCAAACAGGCCGGCAGCATCTACGTTAGTGGTGTTATCTGCGAGGTTTTCAGGAACATCTTAACTCACTCCTTCTTGCATGAAGCTTCAAAACAGAAGGTTAATATGTGCTTTGCGTCAAATGTCATATTTTTGCCTCTGCATTATAAGAAATGTCAATTGTTAGGTGATGCATTCTGACACTTAAAAACAAGCTGTTTGAGTGTCTGAGGATGGAAATTTACACATAAAGTTTGTTTTATGTCTCAATGAATGTGGCTCAGTAGAATGATCCCTTTAAACTGTTCTATCATAGCTGCATCAAAAAGTCTGAGTATAATTCCATATGCCTAAATAGCATAGACTCAGAAGTAGAAATGATTTTCTTATTCTGTAAGTTATTTTTCCATCTATCCCCTTCCTTTCTTCCTCCACTGTTTTTGGTTTTTTGGTTTTGTTTCATTATCTTGCGGTCATTGTGTGACCCTAAAGCATTGGTGCATGACTAGGACAGATGCCAGGGTGGGAAAAGGCAGGGGAGGGGGAGGAATGGGCTCAGACCAACGTCTCCCTAGAAGACCCACTTCTGACTAAGCATCCACCTCCCATTCTCTTCTGTTGTTTCTGGGGTCCTCATATGGGAAGTGAGACGAAAGAGAGACAAGAAACTGGCCCCGGGACTTTTGTTAGGTGTTTTTTTTTCCCAAAGGCTGTTTTGACACCGAAGGGGAAAACAATACCCAGGTAACTGTTTACCTTTAATCCTAGGTTCTCAAGCCAACGGCCACCAGCCATTGCGATCACTGCCTTCAGTGCGCCAGGATGTCAGCCGGTACCAGAGGGTGGACGAGGCTCTCCCACCAAGTGAGGACCTGCTAACTAAAGGGCTCACCTTGATCAAAGGGTTCAAGGGTGACAGGACCCACGGGACCTAAAGGATGGATGCCTAGTCCCCCAGAAGTAGGGTTCTGGGAGCTGCCACGTGACTTAGCAGATACAGTCTGGAAAGTGCTTAGCAGAAGACTCCTCTCTGGCACAGTTCCACCAAATGAAAGGGTAGCTGGGGGAAAGTAAATCCTCTAAAGGAAAAGAGATCCAGATGTTATGGACAATAGGATGTATAATAGAAAAAATATTAAGTTGGCATAAGGCAGTATGAATTTTCAATTATTAGACAAATAGGTGCAATCTTTTAGAAGAACTTAGCTCTAGGTAATATACTGCTTTTTATTCATTTGCAACATTTTAAATCATTAACTACAGGGTCCTGTTTTTTTTTCCTTAGGGATATCCAGAGAAGTGTTATTAATTTCAGAAATTAGTCTACTATTTTCTGGACCATGATAATTATCTGGAGATTTGAAAGTCATTTCTTTTTTTTTTTTTTTTTTTTTTTTGCTAAGAAACACATAGCACTTAAAGGAGAGATGGGTGAGGACTAGGAATGCTGGGACAGTTATGTGACCTGAACTCCAAGAGCTGAGTGATGCCCATGGGCAATCATAGTCTGAATGTAATTTAAACTCTATTTAACTTTCTAGAATCCCTGAAAGCAGTATTACTCTGTGAGAGCAAAGCATTTTGAAGAACAGTGTTAAAGCTCAGTAAATACTGTTTTTAAGAACACATTGGAAAATACATCTTTCTGCCTTATTGCTTTTCCTTCTTATTCACCTTCTCTATTCACCCATCTTATATGTGATCATGGCAAGAAGTGGATGCTTCTGGCCCTCTGTGTTTTAAAAATGGTGGGACATAGAGCGGGGGCAGTATGCATTTAAAGGGCTAAAATGTTGAGTAGTTAGTTTGGGTGAGTGCTGACAAAAGAGCTGAATGGTGCTCTGTACAATTTGTCAAAATATTGACTTAATCATTTGTAAATACTGTTGTGCACAGATCCTCCCCTTGTTCATATATTGGATAACTGAGGGTGGTTACTCATAGGAAACATATATTTTAAGCAGTTTTTAAAAATCATCCAAGAGATTAATTAACTATTGTGTCATCTTAAGCAGGTGGAGGGGAAAACTTCCTTACTGTTCACCCTTGGAGAAAATATTAGAGGCAGAAAAGAAAAGTATTCCTGGGTGATATTTAGATATAATTGGAGAAAAATGAATTAGGAACACCAGGAGAGAATTCTGGGAGAGCTTTGTTTACATGAGTATGTGGATTAATAGTAAGTAATCAGAGTTTCAGGCACCTGGACAGGAGGCACAGCATTGCATCAGTGTATGGATAAATGGCATCCTCCTGGCCACATCCAATTGCTCTGAATTTTGTTGGATTCACAATTTTGGTCTCTAGGTTGTATTTAATAAAGACAGGTACTTTCCTGCTGAAATTATGACCACTATTTATGCTGTTTCCATGCATTTGTTTAAACACTGGTATTTGCATTACACAGATATAATACTAAATTTTAGGATTAAAAAAATAAACAATTGTCAGTTGATTTTAATAAGTTAATATATCCAAAAGGTAAAAAAGCACCTTAGTAGTATATCCAATTTAATGAGTAACTGATGAACGGCGGGCAGGGGGGAATTCTTAAGAGTTGTTCCCTGTTGTGCAACTTGCAACTTGCAGATTTGGGGATTTACATTATCATGGACCAATTACAGGTTATGGTCTGAGCATACCTGATTACTGTTCAACTCTGTCCTCACACTGCTTTGCCCTCTCCTATTCCCAGCCGGTCTCACCTTTTGACAGTCCATTTAATCACTTGGCTGCCTGTGCTAGTTGTGCGTCCTGCCCGAACCAGTTCTCTGCCTTCCTTGCCTCACTGGGCAGCTCTGCTACTGTCTCTGGCCATGCCTCTTAACTCAGAGCTGTGGCATTCTGCGTTCATATATTGTCTCTCTCAGGAGGCTCAGCTAAGGGCCATCCACTTGGAGTATGCAGATTGGCCTGTCTCTTAAATGACCTGGCTGAATTATTTTAAGATTAGGGATTATACTTTTAACATTATTTATTATAATACCTCAGACTTGTATAGTGCTTTACAGTTTACAAAGAATTTGTAGCTTTTTTAAAAAAATTCTTTGTAACAGTATTGTGAACTAGGTCAAGCAGGTCTTATCCGTAATTTATAGATTGATGGGTAGAAATTAAATAATCTGATTCTTTCACTTTGTAGATGGAGAAATTGAAGCCCAGATAAATTAAGTAACTTAAGATTCCATACTAGTAAAAGTTGAGACAGAGTCTCAAACATTTTTTTCTACTCTATGATCTAAAATTAGAATGGTAGGGACTGTTGTGTAGGTAGATGAATGTAAATTCTGAAAGCTTGGGTTAGTGGCAGAGTGGTGACATATTTTGGTATGTTATCTATTAGGCACAAGCATCACCTGAAATTAGAGGGTTTGGGGGCTTCTCTGAAACTGCATTATATTGTGTTTTGAGGGCAGACCTAGGAAGGCTGGAAAGATGCTCAGCTTTCTTCTTCCAGGTGAAGATCACTTAGCAGGGCCCTTCTCTGGGAGGTCCCTCAAGTATAAGAACAGTGGTGACAGTGACAGTACTAGCGACTGTCTTTTGGCCCAGATGGATTTGCTCCGTTAAGCATCTGTATTGGACTCAGACGTGCCTTTTCCTCCCTGTGTAGGTCACTATCTGCACACCTGCAGGACAGTCTACTGAAGCATGATCCCCCCAACTCTGGATTCTTTTTCTTTTTCCTTATAATCATTGTTATTGTTATTTTAGCTTATATATGCCTTAAAAATACCCATGTGCTAACATACAGTGAGGAAACTATCCAGTAAAGTTTGCTTCTCTCTGAAGATTTGCAACCTCAATTAAGGGGATTTAGAGGTATCCTTGCTATGTCTCTTCACTCTTATAGCTGATTGCATGGTCGTCTGTGTATCAGGGTTATAAGTTAGTCTCTGAACATCTGTTTGATCTCTTTTTATGTAAAGCAGGTTTCCTTGTTTGTTTGCTTCTTCTTCCAGCCTTATTCCTCCTATCTCAGGACCAGGGAACAGATGTTGGACAGAGACCACTCAGCTGTAATGATGATCGATCGATTGGTTCTCAAACTCTTACTCTTGCGTTAGGCCGTGGACCCTGCACTGTGACCTTGTGGGCTGTGTAACCTCAACCACTGGTTGAGAGACATGCTGATGAGCCATACAAAATAAGAAAGCTGTGGTTCGTAAAGGTGGCATGGCACTGTTGAGAGACTTCCAGGGAAGCAGCTTGAACTTGAATATGTACTAAGTGCCTTAAGAACCTGCTGTATCTTATTCTGAGGTGATTGATAGGCTGGCAGCTGGAGGCTGTCCAGGGCTGAAGCCCACTAAAATGTAATCAGCATAATGAATCTTGGTCTTTTTAGCATTAGGATAAGTGAAAAACAATGGCCAGCTCAGCCCCTTCTGAAAAACTTTTTTTTTTTTTTGGCTCCAGAGTAATTGTGACTTAACCCATTGCTGTACTGGAGACAAAAGGAAACTGTTGAAAGGTGTTTTTCTCCCAAAAGGATAGGAATAGGAATAGATTCCGGATGAACAGTCCACAGTGGACTCTTATAGGATCCCAGGCTTACTGCCGTATTTTTAGGACTAGTGTATTACTTATGTGGTGGGTTCAAATGAGTAGCTCTGGAAAAACACAGGGGGATGTTTATCATTTTTTGTGGTTGTGCACTTTTGTTATTAAAGCATCCTTTGAAACGAAGGTTTAAAAGAAGGTAATGAATCTGAAAAGTACAATTAATCTTATAGACGTTCTACTCTGTTTAAAGCTAGGGGCTCTTATTCTCTAGAATCTAAAAGTTAGCTTGGAGAAGAAAATACACACTTTTAATCTAAAAACCTACTTGCTTAAAAATCGAATATTAAGGTACAAAATATGCAGCTATTTGAGATTTTTTTAAACTTTTTATCCAAATATAATGTACATGCAGAAAAGAGCACATTCAGCCTGCTGAATTCTCCCAAACTGTGCCCACCTGGGCAGTCAGCACCACATCTGTGGTCCCTGGGAGGCCCCTTGTGCCCTGCTACCAGTCTCCAACCCCCACTCCTGAAGGGGCAAAGGGGACCCACTGTCCTGACTCCCCAGAGCATAGACAAGTTTAACTTACTTTTGTACTTTATACAAATAGTATCATACTTCTCTGAGTGTTTAAATCAGGAACAAATAATCTATGAAACACTGATTTCTGGCATCTATCACAAAGCTTTTTTCCTTAAAAGTACCTTTAGTTTATTGTAACTTCATCATCTCACCATTTTGGTGAGGATACCACGGTTATTATAATTTTTACAGTGGGTTTATAAACTTACTTCACAATGTTCAGGTACTTCATTCTCCTTAATCCAGTTACAACCCGGTCAATTCCCTACTCAGTCCTCTCACCGCTTTGAGTTACATAGCAGACAGTTCAGTGCTGGCTTCCCCTGATAGGTGATTCATCCTGTCTAGGCATTGACCTTCCCAGTCTCAGCACTTACTGAGATGTGTTCACTTCTCCATTTAATCACTGGGTGGTCCAGTGGAGACCAAGGCCTAGTTTCAGAGGAGCGAGAAAGAAGAGTGACGAGATGAAGAGGGACCATAGGGAGGACCCCTTACCCCTGCCTACGTTTATTGATTCTAAAAGTTGAAAATATCTAAGACCTGCCCGGCTCTACCTCCCTGCATCTGGGATTAATGCTGTGACAGTGGCTTGGCGTAGATTTTCATGCTAACTCTCTGACTTACCCTTCATGTCCAGCTATTTAAAGGGGGCTATTATATTTGCATCTCAGGGTGTCTTAAGTATCCACTTGCTCCTGGATTTCAGTTTGGGGTATTTAGGCTGAAATTTAGTTTCTTGCGAGCCCGCACTTCATGACCTCTAAGAAATCCAGCATTAGCTCCATGGGTTTGTCCAGTAAGTTAGCGGCTGTTTTGAGTTCTTGTTCATTTACGTCAGTGTTCCTTAAATTTTAGTGTGTCTAGAAATCACCTGGGAAGTTTGTTAAAAATGTGGATAACTGAGTCCTGGCTTCAGATAGTCTGATTTTGGAGAGCTGGGGTGTGTCCTTGGCATCTGCATTTTTATTGATCCTCATAGTGATTCTGACACATACTGTCAGAATCCCACACCTTGAGAAACATTCTCTAGATAATAGTTTTCAAACTTTATTATTGCTGTGAAGCTCTTTATGGAAGTGAAATCTTATGTGGAAGATTAATATGCACAACAGATAATATTGGAGCTGTAGTGTTTAAAGTGGGGTTGGCAGGTGGTTCAGCAGCAGCCCTACTCCTCAGGACCCCAAAGCCCCTGGCCCCAAAGACTTAATTAACTTAGAATCTATTTTGGAAATTCTGGCCTAGACATAAGATGTTGCTAGGTCCTTCCTGAACCTAATGTGATAAAATGGGTGTCATTGCAGATTCATGTTATTTTAGAACTGAAAGGGACCTTAGCAATGTTTACCTCTTGTCTTCTAATTTTTTAGGTAAAGAAACTGTGGGCCATAGAGGTGTAGTAACTTGTTGAAGGTCATGTAGCAAAGGTATGACAAAGCCATGGACAGATACAGGCCTTCTACTTGCTAATTTAGTGCATTATACACACACACACACACACACACACACACACACACACACACACACACACACACCACATTGCTCTCAGTCTCACTGCACACTGATTATGTACCCCAGTTTACAATGTGGCAAGACAGGGAAGTAAATGCCAAGATGCTAGTCTTCTAACCCTGCCTGTGTGATTTTAGTATTGTCTGTGAAAGAAACTGATACCAGGCCATGTGTTCTCATATGCTTTCTTAACCAAGAACAAACCAGGCCTCATGTAAATACTGATAAGATATTAAAGCAACCATATCCCCACCCCCGTGAATAGATAATGATAGATAGTGATAGAGGACTGACCTTCCTACAGGCACCTCTGCTCTCTTGCCTGGATGGAAGGGTATTGACCGCTTGGGTAAGAGTAGATACGTAGTTCACGAATAAGCCAATAGCATAACAGTCTTTCCCAGTTCAATGCCAAGTGTCCACTTGAAACCAGCAGTATAGCATTTCTCTTTATGGGGACTTAAGTGACAACCTCAATTTAAAGATATGATATTTGATAGGGAGAATCTTAATGTGCATCCAACATCCCATATTCTTAGAAAACAAATTTTTGGACCTTGTTTTCTTGTTTTTCCCATTGCATAGAAATGTCTTTATTGAAATACAAATTAAGGTTATTCCTGGCCTTTGTGGAAAGTGAATACAAGATCAGTTTTAAAAATTTTTATTGGAGTATAGTTGATTTACAATGTTGGGTTAGTTTTAGGTGTACAGCAAAGTGAATCAGTTATACATATACATATATCTACTCTTTTTAGATTCATTTCCCATTACAGAGTATTGAGTAGAGTTCCCTGTGCTATACAGTAGGTCCTTATTAGTTATCTATTTTATATATAGTAGTGTGTTGATGTCAATCCCAATCTTCCAGTTTATCCCTCCCCCCCAACCCCATGGTAACCATAACAAGAATCATTTTTTAATAGCTTTACGTTATTTAAATGATTTGTTCATTCATTACATGCTATGTGCAAGGAGGCACAGTGGTGAATATATTTGGAGATACCCCCTCCTCCATTTTCCTACCCATGTGGCCCGCATACAGGTCACATTTCTTGGGGTAAATTCTTGTATAATTTATTCAAGGAAAAAGTTCCATCTTTGAAGATACTTTTAAAATATTCTTTTGTCAGAGAATGGAAAGTATGCAACAGTGTGTTTTCTTTTCTGCTGTAACTGCCAGAAAACTTAGAGCCAAGTTGTAGTGACAACCTTATCTTGGGAGCTTGGCAGAATCTCTCTCTCTGCTTCCTTTAGTTGGCTTCTGTTCTGTTTTTATCCCTAATTGACCTATCCTACAATTTTTTAAAAAATTGGAAGCTACTGTAAACATTCTTGGGGGGAAGGAATGGTCATTTGTTTCCATATGCATTTGATTTGACATATAGTATGTGCTTGAATTATCCTGGCTCTAATGAGAGAGGAATGCAGTGGGAATACTTGTTCTCAGAATCTTTGAGATGGGAAAGTATGCAAGGAGCAGAGCAAAACAATGGAATGGATCAAAGGTTTTAGAAAATGGTTCCTGAAAATGCCTTTATGTACTTACTGTTTGTCAGCATATGGCAGGCTGAGCAGGAGGCCTTTTGGAAATGTCCTACTGATGGGATTGTAGCTGTGCCCGAATAATTCATTCTTGGCAGCCTGCTTCATTGTGAGTCCGTGTTACCTTGGAGCATGAGTGACATGGAGTTGTTTGTTGTCTGTGTGGTGCTTTTCCTCACAGAAAATTTTTCTTTCCCTTGCCATGTGTCATAAGTTATGATCGGCTGAAATCAACAAAAAGAAATCCTTCCACTCCCAGCTGAGGCAGTCTTCAGTGGTCTGGTGCTGGCTGGGACCTACCGTGCAGGTTTTTGCAATCCTAAGGACTCTGTTGGAATACTTGTTCCATTCACCTCCAGAGCAAATGCCATAGCTGGTCAGGAGCAAACATGCTTTCGTCCTGGTCTCTAGGATTAGACCCCATGGTGTCTGCTGATAAGCTGTGTGATCACATGGAGAGTTTTGAAATTAACAGAGCTGCTCAAGAGAAAGGTGCTTATTAATTTCAAAACATATTCGTCATAGAAGTAGCAATGTATAAAGAACTTTCCTGGTTAAAGAATAGATCTCTTCTGTTTTCATATGTTCCTATATAAATCACCCTTCCCAACTGCAATCAATTTAAAAATTATTGCCTTTTGTAAAGATCAGCTCACGCTCTGCTTATTTTTATAGGGGAATGGGCTTTTAGAGAATTCACAGAGGTGGGATGGCTGTCCCTGAAGACTACGCTGCTTGCTGTTTTCACTGAACATGCTCTTACATATTTGTTTACAAAGACTAACACATTTAAAGAGATTGTTTAAACATAAAATTAATTAGTCTTTTAAAACATTGTATTTATTTGAGGTTGGAGACAGGTCATTAACCTTGCTCTGAAAACGTATTCCTCTTTGGGAAAGTGTAAATGGAAGTTTGTAGATAATGATACTGTTTGATGACTAGGCTAGCACTACGTTCTTCCGAAGACTACATCTACTAAAATTGTGTGTAAATATACACGTGGAAATTTCCAGCTGTGAGTCTTTCATCTAAGTTGGAAAAAAAAACAGAAAAATCAAGTTTTGGTGAAAATAAACATCAGTACCAAATTTGATGTGAATATCTAAAGTATTATGATACCAACTAGTAATTTTTAAACACTGGCGCTCATACGTGAAGGATAAGCATTGTGGGTGGATCTGGGAGGATCCCCTACTTTCAGGGATTCTTTAAGGTGTTGGTTATGCCCACAGGAGCCGTTTTACTAACCGGTCAAACAGATTCTGGAGTGGACTGGGGGGAAGTGCTGGATTATGCACCCAGGTATACATTATTAGCCCCAAAGTGTAGCATGTCAGGGAGAAAACACGTGCTGCTTGATGAACCACATTCATGGCTTCAGCTTCTCCTCCTAATCCCTCTCCGTGCACTTCTGCTGTTTAGACTGGGAGGCACGCATTGACAGCCATGGCAGGATCTTCTACGTGGATCACGTAAACAGAACCACGACTTGGCAGCGGCCCACAGCTCCGCCTGCCCCGCAGGTGCTGCAGAGGTCCAACTCCATACAGCAGATGGAGCAGCTGAACCGGCGGTGAGGATGGGCACTTTTGTGGTTGGGCTGATTTTTACACAGTGCAAAATGGAAACCACGGTTGCCTCTTTCATCTCTGGGTGTCCTGTCATTCAGGTGGAGCTGTCACTTCTCTCGATTCATAGACTTCATTGAAAGTCTCTTGGTTAAAAATCAATAAGCTCACACATCCACAGCTTGCTTAGAAACTAGAGAGGAAATAAGTAATGATGACCCCTTTTGTCTATCCAAGGCATTGATTTTCAGTAAAACAGAGCATAGACACTTGTCATTTGAAGCCAGATAGCTCTTTAAATATCTAGAATCTTCGTTTGTAATGCATCTTTATTAGTTACCTAAGCTTTTAAAAATCCGTCCTTCTTTTTCAAAAACTAATTGCTATGGAACAAAAGTTGTTCTTTTCTTTAATAACTAGGAATTTAGTTTCCTTTGGTTAAAGGCCACAATGTTTTTTAAAGTTTTATTAATTTGTTAAGAAAATGTTCCACAGACTCTGGATGGAAGAAATTAAATCCAGCAGATTTACTTAACAGATGGCCCAGAAGGTCAGGGGATGGGGGTTTGGGGAGGAAATGGTCAAGGCTGGGAAGATGGTGAAAACTTCTGGGCTCTGGGGAAGCAGTTGAGCCCCGTGTTTTAGAGGTTGCTGTGTTGTAACTCTAGGCTCCTGATTTTAGATACCAGAGTATCCGCAGAACCATGACTAACGAGAGGCCTGAGGAAAATAGCAATGCGATTGATGCGGCAGGGGAGGAAGCCGACTTTCACCAAGCCAGTGCAGGTAAGAGCCTTTGGGTTGGTTTGTTTTGTAATCTCGCAAAAATAGAAAACAAGTAAGTAAGGATTTCCAAGAAATGAAGCTTTCTTTAAAAGGACTTTTGATCTTCATTAAGACCAGGTAATTCAACTCAAAAAGTCGAATTCACCAGATACCTCTTCTAATCCTCGACTTGTTATTGGTACTAAGAAAAGAATCACAAAACCAAACAGGATATAAATTACTTTAATCTCTGGATCTGTGGGAGAGTAGAATAAGATGGAATCTGATTACTTGTAAAATCTAAGGATGCATTAAAATGTTAATAGTGGGGACGTGCCTGTTGGTGCAGTGGTTAAGAATCCGCCAGCCAATGCAGGGGACACAGGTTCGAGCCCTGGTCCAGGAAGATCCCACATGCCACGGAGGAACTAAGCCCGTGCGCCAGACCTACTGAGCCTGCACTCTAGAGCCTGCGAGCCACAACTACTGAAGCCCGTGCACCTAGAGCCCATGCTCCGCAACAAGAGAAGCCACCGTAATGGGAAAAGCCTGCACACTGCCACGAAGAGTAGCCCCCACTTGCCACAACTGGAGAAAGCCTGCAGCAACAAAAACCCAAAGCAGCCAAAAATAAATAAATTTATTTTTAAAAATGTTAATAGTGACTAGAAATATTACTGAATTCCATTTTAATGTGATGGAGAGCAATTGAGTTTTATGCATGAATTTACAGAAAAGAAAGAAGTGTTTGGGGGATTAAAATAATAACAGATGGTATAGGTGTTGTTTTAAAATATAGACAGAAGTGAGTAGATGTTTCCAGCGCATGCAGAGACCTCCCTGAAAGCCTCTGTGGTCTGCCCCGTCTAGATTTCCGACGGGAGAACGTCCCGCCCCACTCTACCTCCAGATCCAGGCTCACATTGCTGTTACAGTCTCCTCCCGTGAAGTTCCTCATCAGCCCAGAGTTCTTCACTGTGCTGCATTCTAACCCTGTGAGTATCAAATCCGAGAGGATGTGAGGGAAAGAGCACCAGGCCAAAGGAAATTATCCTCGTTTACGTCATAACAGAATGAAAATAGCTAAGTTTACCGAGCACCACATGTGTTCCATGCTCAGTGTTAAGCACTACCCATGGCTTAACCCATTTAGCCCAAACAAACCTATGAGTTAGATAAAACTTCCATTTTTCCAGATGAAGAAACTGAGGCACAGAGAGCTTAAATAACATGCTCAAGGTTATACAGCTACTAAGTGGGACTGCTGGGGTTAAAATCCCAGAGATGCTGACTCCAGAGTCTGTGCTCTTAATGACCACCTTGTTTTGCATGCACAAGTATAACCAAATATCTGAGAACCGACAACAGACATTGGTCAGATTGAGCTTTGAGATATCAGGACGGGCTCTCCAAAAGAAAGAATGAATATAAAATGTATACTTCGCTGTAATCTGAAAAAATAAATCCATAAATAGAGGAATATTTTAAAGATACATGAGGTTTGTATGGGAGATCAGGATTTTTGGGGGGGAAGCTAGTGGGAGGAGGGGGAATGGTGATGTGTTTAGGATGAAGTAGATTTAAATTTCCCTTCTTTTACTAATATGTCTATTCTTTAGAAGCCCTCCCTCTGTAATTTTGCTAGAGGCCTAAAAATGTTAGCATCAGCTAAAAGAATCAACCTTTTGTTAACCAGAAGGTTATAAAAATCATCAGCCTTTTAATCATTGTTTAAATAGAGAGAAATCATTTTGAGTGTCTCCTTCACTTGTTTTCTTTCATTTCCCCCAGTCTTGACTTTTAACAAAAATTCTACCCCTTTCCTGATCTTGGTTCCTTAACCAAGAAACCCCTCGCTAGTTCCCAATCCCCCAACCCCATTAAGCCCTCATGACAATCTGTTTCTCCAGCTCTATTCATGTGCGCCTTTCCCACATTCATTTTGAAATTACCATCTGGAATGGGAGGTTTTAATTTTACTCAGGAAGTGTTAACCTCCTGGAGGCACTAGGGTATATGAAGTCCATGGGGTGACAGTGGAAAATGTTACATACCTGTTCTCTGGCATGATATTTATCTCAAACATTTCTAGAAGGAAAGAGAAGTGTTTGAAAATATTATATAGTTTAAGCCAAAACTTATGTTTTGGCGCACACGTGCGTATGTGTGTGAAGAAAAAAATTAGAGTGTGATAGGAAAGTTGGTTAGAAAGCATTTCTTTGTGATGTAAATCTTAAGTTGTCTCACAGAATAAATAATGGACACTGGCTGGTTAAAACAGAAAGGAGTAGGAGGGCCTTCTAGGTGAAGGGTATGCGTGAGCAAAGACAGAAATGAAAAACATGTCCTATATGCATAGTGAGTTAGTTTAATCATCCAATAAATATTACTTAAAACACGGTTTATGCTGGAAATTATGGTAGGTGCTGCAGACACAGTGGGCAATAAGGTCAAGTTCTTATCCGAGAATGAAGGCTACCTTAGAAAGATGGTTCTAGAATACCTCTCCGAAGCAGTCATTTTTGAGTTGGAAGTTGAAAGATGAGAAATCATCAACCATGGGAAAAGCCAGGGGAAGCTCATTTCAAGCAGTTGAAACAGGAAGTGCAGGGACCCCAGGGCTCAGAAGAGGGCAGAGGGGCTGCTGTGTCGTGATAGAAAGAGGGGGTGGTGTGATACTACGTTGGAAAGTCAGCAAGATCCAGATCATAGATCTGCCTATGGGACATGGCAGGGGATTCAGATTCTATTCTGAGCAGCGGGAAGCCATCATGCACTTGGAGTGTGACATGCATGGATTTGGAGAGCGTAGAAAGGCAAGGGTGGAAGCAGGGTGATGAGAACGGAGGCTCTTCACGGTCCAAGGGAAAGGCAATGATGGCTGGAATACGGGTGTTGGCGTGGAGATGGAGAAAAGTGCACGGGGTCAAGAGCTATTTTGAAGGTAGAGTCGACGTGACTTGGTGAAAAACTGGCTGTTAGGGATGGGAAAAAGAACAAACAAGAAACGCCTGTAGGGCTTTGGTCTGACACAGGAGTTCATCTTGCTGGGTCAGCTAACACGTAAGTAAACAGCTCGAAACTGGACTAGGTGTGGAGGCATCAAGAAGGAGCTTTGCGGTTCTGCAAGGTGCTGGGGGTAACAGGGCGGGCAAGGCAGGCACTGTCCCGCAAGTCTCTGAGGGCTGAGGAAGCGGCTTCCTGGAGGTTTTAATTAGGGGAAGGTTGTCTTAGCTGCACCTGGAGCGCTTTAGAACGGGGGAGGGGGCAGACCCTGGCCACAGACATCCAGCTGTATATAACCCATTGGTCGTGGCTGGAGCTGATAAGAGCCTAGACTAGGAGGTGAGGAAATAACGAGGAAGGATCCAGCATGAGAGAATCACAGGCAGAGAGTTGGCAGGCTTTGGTGGGTCAATACAATAGAAACTGAAGAAGAGGACTCTTGAGAGGCTTGTTGAAGGAATGAACGTATGAACATTTTGAATTTAACCAGACAGATTATATGCCTTAGGAAAAATAGAGTAGACTGTTGGGAAAAGTAGAAGTCGGCATAGTCCAATCACCAGGAGCTGTTGGCGAGGCTATTAGTATGCACATATTTATTGATCAGTTAACATACTGATCATTATCTCATGGTTTATAGGTTTATCTTGGAAGAGAGAGGACTTGGGAGAAGCCTGTTCTCAGATTTCATGCAAGAGGCATTCAATGTAGCAACAGTGGTTTATTCCCTACTGTATACCAGGCACTAAGTCCTAGAGATACAAAATTGACAGCAACTGTGGGCTCTGGAGCCCCAGACTTGAAAACACATTCCAATGCAGTGAGCAGAGTTGTAAGTGCCGTAATGGAAGGTTGTAGAAGATATCCTGCTGGGGTGCGTGATTAACTCTGGAGAGAAGGCATACGGGAGGAGCCGTAGCCGGGTTTGCATTTGGGATAGGTTTTAAAAACTGAGTAGGTTTTAAAGACTGATAGGTTTTAAAGATTGAATAGGAACTTGCCCTAGAAATAAGATGGACCAGAGCTCTCTAGGTAGGAAGAGCAGCATTTACAAAACAAAAGATCCATGAAGTTGCAGGGCTGTCTTAGTAATTACTATAGAAGTACTGAAACCGAATTAATAGTACAGCAGTTTGGTATTGCTGGTGTGCGGAGACCATGGGACACTAGTGAAAGTCGGATCTGAGGCTGGAAATGTAAGCAAAATCCAGGTTACAGGAACCTAAACTCGTGTATATGACAATTCCAGGAGATTGTAGGCTTTCATACAAGGAAGAATGGGATAACATTCCGAGTTGTCAGTCTAAAACACAAAGTGTCATGCTGTGGTGGGAAGAGCTTTGGACTTGGGGTCAGGTTACACGAGTTTTCCTTTGTTCATGCATTCATTCAAGCAATAATTATTAAATGCCTACGATTTGCCTAGTACCTTCGAGACTCTCAGGATACAGTGGAATAAAGATCAACTAGTGAACAAGAAAAGATAATGCAGACAGTGAAATGTGTCATGAGGCAACTGAAACAGTGCAAGTGACTGGGCTAGGGTGACTTGGGGCCAGGGTACTGCAGATGCCGGTTTAGATCAGGTGGACGGCAAGGCCTCTCCAAGGAACCATACTCAAGCTGTTGTACAATGTCAAGAAGCCAGAAAGGCAAAGGTCTTGGAGAAGAACTTTCCTTGCCAAGGAAGAGCAAAGGCTTGAGGACAGGAGTGAGTTTGATGTGGTACATACTACAGTCAGAGAGGTGAGCAGGGCTTCAAAATGTAGGGCTTGTGTGATCTGGCAAGGAGTTTGGGCTTCATTCTAAATGGGCTTTATTATAAAGGGAGTTCCTGTGGGGGTGTAGTTTTGATTTTTTAAAGTTTTTTCTTCCTACTGTGTTGAGAATGGGTTTTAGAAGGCAAGATTGGCAGCAGGGAAACAAGTGAAAAGGTGCTGTGGCGAGACATGGAAGGGACTTGGACTAGCGCAGCAGCAGTGGAGATGGTGACAGGTGGATGAATATGGCACATATCTTGGAGGGAGAGCTGACATTCCTCACACTCTTTTGTCAATGAGGCCAGCATCTTCTTTGTTTAGCTAGATAATAGTGTTTGAATATTGGACTTATTTTTCTTCGTTGTGTGTGTGTGTGCACGCGCACGCGCTATTTGCAGTATAACAGCATAATTTGAACTTTAATCTGTATTATTAGCATTTTATTTTCTTTACCAATTTCTTAAGTCTAGAACTTATTATTTAGAAAAAGTCAGTAGACTTTTTCTGGGAAGGGCCAGAGTGTAAATATTTTCAGCTTTTGGGCCAAGGACAACATGTAAATGAATGGATGTGGTTGTATTCCAATAAAACTTGGTTAGCAAACACAGCCAGTCAGCCCATGAGTCTATAGTTTACTCACTGTTAGTCTAGACAGCCCATAAAACATATCAGGGCCTGATTTGCATTTACCGATTTCTTTAGTGTTAATATTCCCACTGTGGCCAATTTCAAGCTACCATCTTTTTACGGTGTGCAATTTGTGATTTCTTTTTGTTGAAGTATAGTTGGTTTACAATATTACATTAGATTCAGGGGTACAGCATAGTGATTCAATATTCTTATAGATTATACTCCATCTCAAGTTATTAGAAAATAATGGCTATTTCCCTGTGCTGTGTAATATATCCTTGTTGGTTATCTATTTTATACATAGTGGTTTGTATCTCTTAATACCCTACTCCTATTTTGCGCCTCCCCCTCCCTTCTCCCCACTGGTAACCACTAGTTGGTTTTCTATATCTGTGAGTCTGTTTCTATTTTGTTATATATATTTGTTTGTTTTATTTTTTGATTTCACATATAAGTGATAACACACAGTATTTGTCTTTCTCTGTCTGACTTATTTCAGTAAGCATAATACTCCCTAGTTCCATACACATTGTTGCAAATGGCAGAATTTCATTATTTATTATGGCTGAGTAATATTCCATTGTGTCTTCTTTAACTATTCATCTGTTGATGGACACTTGGGTTGCTTCCATATCTTGGCTATTGTAAACAATGCTGCTATGAACACTGGGGTGCATGTATCTTTATTTATTTATTTATTTATTTTTTGCGGTACGCGGACCTCTCACTGTTGTGGCCTCTCCTGTTGCGGAGCACAGGCTCCAGACACGCACACTCAGCGGCCATGGCTCACGGGCCTAGCCGTGGCATGTGGGATCTTCCCAGACCAGGGCACAAACCCATGTCACCTTCATCGGCAGGCGGACTCAACCACTGCGCCACCCGGGAAGCCCTGGGGTGCATGTATCTTTTCAAAGTAATGTTTTTGTTTTTTTTGAATATATACCCAGGAGTGGAATTGCTGGATCATATGATAGTTCTATTTTTAGTTTTTTGAGGAACCAGCATACTGTTTTCCATAGTGGGTGCACCAATTTACATTCCCACCAACAGAGTACAACAGTTCCCTTCTCTCCACATCCTCCACCAACATTTGTTATTTGTAGACTTTTTGATGATAGCCACTCTGACAGGTGTGAGGTAATATCTCATTGTGCTTTTGACTTGCATTTCTCTGATGATTAGTGATGTTGAGCATCCTTTCTTGTGCCTGTTAGCTATCTGTATGTATTCTTTGGAACAATGTCTATTTGAGTCTTCTTCCCAATTTTTAATTGGGTTGTTTGGGTTTTTTTTGATATTGAGTTATATAAGCTGTTTATATATTTTGGATATTAACCCCTTGTTAGTCATATTATTTGTAAATATTTTCTCCCATTTAGTAGGTTGTCTTTTGTTTTGTTGATGGTTTCTTTGCTGTGCAAAAGTTTTTAAGTTTAATTAGGTCCCATTTGTTTATTTTTGCTTTTATTTCTTTTGCCTTATGAGACAGATCCAAAAAAATATATTACTGTGATTTATGTGAAAGAGTGTTTTGCCTGTGTTCTCTTCTAGGAGTTTTATGGTTTCAAGTCTTACATTTAAGTCTTTAATCCATTTTGAGTTTATTTTTGTATATGGTATGAGGAAATGTTCTAATCTCATCCTTTTACATGTAGCTGTCAAGTTTTCCCAACACCACTTATTAAAGAGACTGTCTTTTCTCCATTGCATATTCTTGCCTCCTTTGTCATAGATTAATTGATCCAAGGTGTGTGGGTTTATTTCTGGGCTCTCTATTCTGTTCCATTGCTCTGTGTGTCTGTTTTTGTGCCAGTACCAGTCTGTTTTGATTACTGTAGCTTTGTATATAGTCTGAAGTCAGGGAGCATGATACCTCCAGCTTTGTTCTTTTTCTCAAGGTTGCTTTGGCAATTCATGGTCTTTTGTGGTTCCATATAAATTTTAGGGTTTTTTGTTCTAGTTCTATGAAAAATGTCATGGGTATTTCATAGGGATTGCATTAAATCTGTAGATTGCTTTGGGTAGCATGGACATTTTAACAATATTAATTCTTCCAATCCAAGGATGCAGAAGATCTTTCTATTTCTATGAATTTTCAGTTTCCTTCATCAATCTTTTATAGTTTTCAAAGTATAAGTCTTTCACCTTCTTGGTTAAGTTTATTCTTAGGTATTTTATTTTTTTTCATGTGATTTTAAACAGATTTTTTTTTTTTTTGCTTTCTTTTTCTGTTAGTTCATTATTAGTGTATAGAAAAGCGACAGATTTCTGTATTTTAATCTTGTATCATACAACTTTGCTGAATTCATTTATTAGTTCTAATAGTTTTTTGGTGGATACCTAATCATCTTTATTGAAAAGAACAAAATTAAGTAGATATATAGGTGTCATAACTCTAAAGGAAAACTTGAGGAACAAAATATTGGGATTTTTTTTTTTTTCTGTTTTTGCATGCTTGTTGCTCTAAGATATATTCTACTGCCCTCTTCTGGTTGTGATCAGATTGCTTCCAAAATTGTCTTGATAAACCATTTCTCCTGATAATTCAAGATTTAATTATTAGTGTCATGTCTTTTATAATTGGTATGACTGTGTTTGTCTAATAATTGTAATACATAAATACATTTCATTATATGCAACTGAATAATGTTTCCAACATACATGCCAAATAACTATTACTTCGGCTTTTAATAAACTCTCTAGAAATACATTAATTCCATCTTCTACACTCTTTACTACTTAATGAAGAAAAATATTGCTCCAAAATACTTAAATATATTCTTATAAGACAGAAATTCCCGCTATTGCAAGGTAGATGAGTTGATAGTTTAATTAGTTTTGTCAACAAGTTCAGTTTTCCCTCCATTTTACTATTTAGCTAGATGAGAAAAAAGTAAAATCCCTTATAATTAAAAATATTGTGAAACACCTGCTTAAGACAAGACTGTTTCCATATCCCAGCATATATCTTATGGAAACAATATTACTTGATGTTGTTTACGATAAATTTTGTTTAGTGAATAATATATACAGATGCTCATATCTGCTCCCTTGTGAGCCTTTGTATACATTTGCTATGGAGGCAGTGATGATATTTTCCAAGCATGAAATCAGAATACCTATTCTTGGTGAAGGATTTCTGGACTATGAAAGATAGATTTTCTTTAGCAGTAATGTATCAATACTTACCTGTGTTATTGAAAAGAACAGATTTCGAGTAAATCAAGACTGGGCCAGGTAATCCTGGGCATATGATCACCATAACACTTAAAAAAAAAACCTGCCAAAAAAAGAAAAGAGGTTTGATTATTACTTGCACTGATTGCAATTAATTGATCGATAAGTTGGTTGATTGATAAGAACTGAGTGTTCACATACAATTTTCTTATTCTGTTGCTGAATGGCAGTAACATTCCCCTCGGCTCATCCCAATATTTTTCACTTCTAACACCTCAAGCACTTAACCAAACAAAACATGTCAAGCTCGAAGGAGTGTTATTTTAACAAAATTCCACAAAGAAATTCAGTTCATAATCAGTTGATCATTCATCCAACCATGGAGTGTTTATTTCTTTACTAGGAAGATAAGACAAGAAACACCCAAGAGGATTGGGAAAGGGAGTTTTGGATTAGAGAAGGGATGATCAAAATGGACATTTTAAATCACATCAAAGGACAAGAAAACTTTACACCCTTTAGGGTTCATTTAAAGGGGCTCTGGGGCTTCCTGGTGGCGCAGTGGTTGAGAGTCCACCTGCCGATGCAGGGAACACGTGTTCGTGCCCTGGTCCGGGAAGATCTCACATGGCGCGGAGCGGCTGGGCCCGTGAGCCACGGCCGCTGAGCCTGCGCGTCCGGAGCCTGTGCTCCACAACGGGAGAGGCCACAACAGTGAGAGAGAGGCCCGCATACCGCAAAATAAAATAAAATAAAATAAAATAAAATAAATAAAAATAAAGGGGCTCTGTCTACTGTTAACTGTTGCCAACTTGCCTTACTGCTTGTGAGTCTACGTGCAGCAGCTTCCCAGGTGAGATCGTTCTGTGCATTATCATGAGACTGCTATGAAATAGGTCCATTTGCCCTTTCCTAATCTGCTTTTGTTTCAGGTAGAAGATCCGATCCCTTTACTGCATATTTTCCCTATAAGACCAAAACAAAACAACAACTTAAACACAGAAAAGGATCCCTTTCCAGTTAGACCCACTGAACCCCAGAGGGCGAATAAAGATTCCTGAAGATGAAGCTCTTTCAGCCTAATCCCACCTGTTTAGTATTTCTCAACACTTTGGACTACTCTCTTTCTTAGCTCTGCTAGTTCTATCAGTGTGTTTCAGTATTTTCACTGCTACTGTGGCCTCTGTTTCCCAAGGTCTACTTTCTGCCTCCAGTGAACCCCTTCCTCCCACCTCCCCCTATACTTTTGCTTCTCCATCCCTTTGAGTGATAAGGCTGTGCTCATTTCTGTATCGTCAGGGTTTAGCACAGGGCTTAACACGTAATTAGAGGTTATGAGACCCTTCTTCCCTTAACAGAAAGTGGGATGCTCACCCAAGATCTTCAACGACTGAAAGTAGAAAACAGTTTTAGTACTATAATTCATCTGTTAGAATGTAGTTATAATAGGTATAATCCCTTATATGTTCTTGTACTTACTTCCGCTCTATATTTTTACAGTGATTTTTACCTCTTCAGAGCACTTTTACATCCTTTGTTCCACTGGATTTCAATCCCACATGCCTGTGAAGAAATCAGGGCAGTTGCTATTATCGTGTCTTATAGTTGAGCAAATTGAGGCAGAGAGTAAATTACTTTCTTTGTCTCTGTCCATGAGCTGTGACTAGAATCCTCACCATAGTTCTGTATGAACTGGAGTATAAATATCTTTTCTGAACAAAATTACTCAGAAAGGATATTTATATTTCAGATCATATATATGTATATACATACATAAAATATATGTTTTAAAACAATACTACATATATTGAATAAACATATAAAATATATAATCAAAAATAGAATAAACAGATGTATATATTATAAGCATAGACTTGTATAAATGTTACACATACATACATATAAACATGTATAAGTAAACATATACATGTAAATAAGTATGTATGTAGTTTCTTATAGACATGTAGCAGTCTAGAGGGATGTTCCTGTTTGCCTTATGTGTTTTAAATAGACCCTAATAGTCATGTGCATATTATTCAGACTTGAAAAAGCTGTGGTTCTAAAGGTTGTTTGCTGGTTACTGATGAGAGAAATCTTCCTTACACTTACTTTACTTTGGTAGATGCTTTTTGCAAAGATCAGTTGAACTTGGCACTTTATTACACGTCTCATTGAGTGGAGAGGACGAAGATGAAAGGACATAATTCATTATAAGACCATCCTTAAGACTCCTGTGCTTGAAGAGCTGTCCAACCCCAGGGAGTTGCTTGGTGCCTGAGGCTGGAGTGGGTTCCTTCACCTAATTACCACTGCTTTTGCCCTAATGAAGTTTTGCTGCTTTTCTTTAGCAGAGTGAGGAGCATTTCTGGTGCTCTAAATAAAGAATCAGGATGTGGCCTCTTATTTTAATGGGCGGAATGAGAAGGAAGGGTGACAGGACATACACCTATTTAGAAGACAGTTAATGAAATGATTTATCTGACAGAATCATCCCACAATAATTTGTCCCCAAAGAGACTTATTAGGGAGTATGACTTGAAAGTTCGTTACCATCGCCATCACAGAAGCTAGTGTGGTCTCTGGCCTCTGTGCTTGTAATGGTTTCTGTGAAAACATATCAGCAACATGGAGCCAAATGCAGAAAACAGATGCCTTGCTGATTGTACATAAGACTCCAAGGAAGGGTCAGCCACAGGCTAAACTGTGAGTCAGCTAACGTTTGTCTCTGACACCCTCCAACTTCTTTTATTAGTCTCCTCTGCTTCCATGGTATCATTTTCTTATTCTCTCGTGCTCTCTAATTGCCCAGAGCCCCTGCATAGGCCTGCCTGCTTCTGTGCTCTGAACCTCATAATTTCTCACAGCCATCAAACCTCCTCTCATTTAGACTGTCAGGTTGAAATGTGACCTCAAAATATTTTCTACTCAGGTGTACTAAGGAACTAGTACACTAATATTTGAGGACTGTTGAATGTGACTGGCTTTCCCTCCCTCCCTCCCTCCCTCCCTTCCTTCCATTTTGATAGAGGAAAAATATTTTAATGCAAAGCAAAAAGTATATAATGACAGCCCATCAATCAGAATAACGGTAGAAAAGTTACTTTATGTAGTTTAGGTTATACATCAATAACGGTGACCAAAAAATCTCAGTGGCTTAAGCCAGCAAAGGTTTGTTTCTCATTCCACATTGGGTCGTCAGGGTTCTCTGATCCTGTAGTCCTTCAGAGACCCAGGAGCCCAGACTGGGAAGCAGCCACCATTTCAAACATGGCTGGTTGCTGTGATCACTGTACCAAAGAAAAGAAAGCTCTGGAGGGACTCCCATCGGCAATAAATGCTTTGACCTGGACATGACACATCCTGAGGGACCCTGGAAAGACAGGAAGGAGCATTGTTGACTGTCCTCATACTCATTTATCTTTTATCCTCAATAACCAGCACAGTAAATGTTTATAAAAGTGAAATGATTTCCAGGGATTCTGGTTTCTTTGGGGTTTACCTCAGTCTGTCTAAAAGGAAATAAATAACAGAACCCATGAAGTAAAGCCTGAAGGCCTCCAGACTTAGTCTGGTGTCCCTGGGACACTAAAGACAAGAGGAATCCAAAGCCCTTTGATTCTACGTGAGAAGAATAGCATTCCAGGAGAGATCATTCATGGTTGGTCAATTTCATGAATATCACATTCCTTCTGATGACTTAAGGAAATAGCTCTATACAGTTACTCCTTTTCTTCTGCTTGGCACATGGTATTGTGCATTGAATATTTGTTGCCTGACTCATATGCAGACAGCCCATGGTCCTTTTTTGGACTCTTTAAGTATCATGAGATACTTTTACAAAACAATCACTTTTTTGTATGTGCTGGTATAATGGGGTTTTATTAAATGTGTATTTCAATCATGTAAATTTAGCCATATATATGTGTATATATGTCTCTGTGTGTGTGTGTGTGCACACAGGAAAAAGAGAGGGAGAAAGAAAAAAATACTGAGCTATACAGTCCAGGTAGTTCTGCCTGCCATTCCATTTACTGAGATTATGCCTCCAAGCAGGAGTGAGATGAAAAACTCCAGTCTGCTCTGGTCTCAGCTGAATATGACTCTCAGTGAGAGCAACTCAGCCCATTGCATGTACTTCTAATATTCAAATATATGGCCAAGCATTTTTTCATACAACTTGGCTCCTAAATGTACGCCAGCTGCTTCATTGGCACTCACCCAAAGAGCCAATGATCTAGTCCTGTGCTGGAGGAAACGAAACACTGGCTGTATTGGGGCTCACTGTGAGGTGGTATGTTTGTCTCCAGCATGGTGTGATTTCGACTGTGTGGGTTTTGCCTAAAACCCACTTAGGATCTCACATCACCTGTAGAATGAGACTCGACAGCATTCTCATTCCTTAGAAAACTAGAATCATTAGTGAAGACTCCCTGATTTTCTGTAGTCTTTTATTTTGATCAAAATTATTGTGCTTTGTCTGCTGTTTCCATGTGTGGGTCTAGAGTTACATTGAAGCCTGTACACTATCCAAAGATTAAATATGCCCATGGGAGTATATATGTTGCTTCTGCATGTCCCAAAGCAGATTAACATTGTTTTTCCATCCTCTCCAGAGTGCCTACCGCATGTTTACAAACAACACGTGTTTGAAGCACATGATCACCAAAGTCCGGCGGGACACCCACCACTTTGAACGCTACCAGCATAACCGGGACCTGGTGGGATTCCTCAACATGTTTGCAAACAAACAACTGGAGCTGCCGAGGGGCTGGGAAATGAAACATGATCATCAGGGCAAGGTAACTTGTGGGAGTTGCCATGGGGAAGCCTCCATGTGACTGTGGGCTGCTTGTGGCTTTGGCACTGGGCCCTACCCTTCAAGTGAGGGCTGAGAGCCCTGCGTGACCTGGTTCAAGGGAAACCTGGACAAGCAGGTTGTTTGATACCCTAAACTGTTGCTACACTCTTCTGAAGTAGTGTGTGCAGTGGATGGCTATGAGGGCACTTGTTGGGCAAAACCCTCACTTCCCCTGGATTTTCTTTGAATTGTAATCTCTCACCATTTTCTACTGATTAGAGAAAAGGTTTCTTAGGCAACAACACTTCCTTCTCCTAGCTATACAGCTTGTGTTGTGGGTAGTCGAATACAAGTTGCGGCATTGTTTGGAGAAGGTGGCTAGGAGGTTGCTAAGCAACAGCGCAAGGTGTGTCTGTGACACTGTCAGCGTTTGTGCCTCAGTCTTGTTGATACAGAACCCTGGTTTTGTTAGCACATTAAAACAAGATTCACAGATTGATGAATTTATGATGAGAAATACATAACTCTCACCCAGGCTGGGTAAACACATCCGTACTTCCTTCTTCAACAGATGAACCAGAAAGCTGGCTTGTAATCAGGAGGTTGTTATAGAAGTAAGAAATCAGAATGAGAAAATTAGTAATTCTTATAAGGTGTTTCTCAGCTAAGATTTTATTTATTAACTCTTGTTCAGCACCTACTATGAGCCATGAACTGTTTAAGCCCTTTATATGTTTAAGCTCTTCTCAACAACTCTGTAAGGCAGTACTGTTATTATTATTGCTATTTACATATAAAGGGCCCCAGGTCCAGAATGGTTCAGTGACTTGCCCAGTGTCACAGAGGTGAACAGTGTCTGAGCTGGGCTGTAAACCAGGCAGTCTGGTTCAAGGATCCATGCTCTTAACCACCACATTATGCTCTCCAAGTATTGAGTAACCAACCTCAGTTTCCCTATCTCTAAAAAGGCTTGAAATATGTGACTTGTAGGGTGGGGAGGATTACATTGACAAGATATTTACAATAACTATGCTTGACTTTTTCATTCAACAAATATTTATTGAGCACCTGTGCAAAAGAGCTAAGCCAACTACTCCATGGAACTGCCATTCTGATGGAAAGAGATGTGCAATGGACAGATAAGTAAATACATAGCATGCCAAGAGCTGATTAAAGCTATGATTTAAAAGAAAGCAGGAGGGGCTTCCCTGGTGGCGCAGTGGTTGAGAATCCGCCTGCCGATGCAGGAGACACGGGTTCGTGCCCTGGTCCGGGAGGATCCCACATGCCGCGGAGCAACTAAGCCCGTGAGCCATGGCCGCAGAGCCTGTGCGTCCGGAGCCTGTGCTCCGCAACGGGAGAGGCCACAACAGTGAGAGGCCCGCATACCGCAAAAAAAAAAAAAAAAAGAAAGCAGGAGATGGGGTCTAGAGAAAGGCAGGAGTGGAGGGTTATTTTATACAGGGTGGCTGGGGAAGGCCTCACAGATAAGGCTCTACATGCACACAGACTTGAACAAAGTGAGAAGTAAACCATATCAGAGAAGAGCATTCAATGTGGAATGTGGAAAGTACTCAATAAATGCCGTTCTCCCCCAAAGTACCCTCTGGCAATACTATCACAGTAGCATCTTACTCATCCTGAACTCAGCTTCCAGCAATCTTATCTAAGAACTTATAAGCAGTCAAACTAGATATAACAAAGTACATGTATGTATTTTAATGCATGGGAGGAACCCTCAGACTTTCATTGAAACTATTGACTTGATTTCTGTAAATTTTTTTAATTTACAGAATTAAATTTAAATTAAATTAAATTAAATTAAATTAAATTAAATTAAAAATTTAATTTTAATTAAACCTCTAATTCCCAGCCTAGAGAAGATTAGAAGTGGCAAGCATGAAGTAGAATAGATGAAAGAGGATGGATTTGTGATTAGGTCCCTGGACCACAGATAGAATGGCGTTGTATCAGAGTCAGGTGCGCATGGCAGGGAAGTCTTTCCGGGACACTAGGAACTGCAAGCAGGGACCCTTGGCACTTCCTGTGCTCTCTCCTTCCAGGGGAGGATGTCGCTTTGCTGGTGCTGATTATGGGTCAACAGCCTGCGAGCCCAGTGTTTGTAAACATTCTACTAAATGGAAGATTACAGGTGGTCCAAGAAAGGGCTTTGGAAAATAATGATGGTATTATACCTGCATATAAAAGAGCATTAGCAGCTGAAGAATTCAGCTCTGTTCTCAACTCTGACAATATTTTACCTGGTGTCATGAGGAGCTATACTCATTAGAAAACCATAGGTCCAGGGAAACCAAGTTGAGATAATACTGCATGTGTTTCTGCTCTATGTAGAGACTTAACTTGCTAAGTCATTTTGTATCCTTAGCTAAAGGGAATCGGGAACTTATCATGCAGACGTGGAAGGGGAGGTTCCTTTCTTGCCAGTCACAACTTGCCAGACACGCTTCAGGAGGGAGCTTCTTATTAATAACACCTGAACCTCGAGAAAAGTTTAAGTTAAACTTACAATACTATTTAAGATGAGTTACGATGTATTCTTAAGAACAAATTCATAGCTTTTATAAAGTTTTTTTTTCTTTTTAACATCTTTATTTGAGTATAACTGTTTTACAATAGTGTATTAGTTTCTCCTTTACAACAAAGTGAATCAGTTATACATATACATATGTTCCCATATCTCTTCCCTCTTGTGTCACCCTCTCTCCCACCCTCCCTATCCCACCCCTCTAGGTGGTCACAAAGCACAGAGGTGATCTCCCTGTGCTATGTGGCAGCTTCCCACTAGCTATCTAATTTACATTTGTTAGTGTATATATGTCCCTGCCACTCTCTCACTTTGTCACAGCTTACCCTTCCCCCTCAGCATATCCTCAAGTCCATGCTCTGGGTCTGTGTTTTATTCCCGTCCTACCACTAATCTCTTCATGACATTTTTTTGTCTTAGAGTCCATATATATGTGTTAGCATACGGTATTTGTTTTTCTCCTTCTGACTTACTTCACTCTGTATGACACACTCCAGGTCTATCCACCTCATTACAAATAACTCAGTTTCATTTCTTTTTATGGCGAGTAATATTCCATTGTATATATGTGCCACATCTTCTTTATCCATTAATCTGTTGATGGACACTTAGGTTGCTTCCATGTCCTGGCTATCGTAAATAGAGCTGCAATGAACATTTTGGTACATGACTCTTTTTGAATTATGGTTTTCTCAGGGTATATGCCCAGTAGTGGGATTGCTGGGTCGTATAGTAGTTCCATTTTTAGTTTTTTAAGGAACCCCCATACTGTTCTCCATAGTGGCTCTATCAATTTACATTCCCACCAGCAGTGCAAGAGTGTTCCCTTTTCTCCACACCCTCTCCAGCATTTATTGTTTCTAGAGTTTTTGATGATGGCCAATCTGACCGGTGTGAGATGATATCTCATTGTAGTTTTGATTTGCATCTCTCTAATGATTAATGATGTTGAGCATTCTTTCATGTGTTTGTTGGCAATCTGTATATCTTCTTTGGAGAAATGTCTATTTAGGTCTTCTGCCCATTTTTGGATTGGGTTGTTTGTTTTTTTGTTATTGAGCTGCATGAGTTGCTTATAAATTTTGGATATTAATCCTTTGTCAGTTGCTTCATTTGCAAATATTTTCTCCCATTCTGAGGGTTGTCTTTTGGTCTTGTTTATGGTATCCTTTGCTGTGCAAAAGCTTTTAAGTTTCATTAGGTCCCATTTGTTTATTTTTGTTTTTATTTCCATTTCTCTAGGAGATGGTTCAAAAAGGATTTTGCTGTGATTTATGTCATACAGTGTTCTGCCTATGTTTGCCTCTAAGAGTTTGATAGTGTCTGGCCTTACATTTAGGTCTTTAACCCATTTTGAGTTTATTTTTGTGTGTGGTGGTAAGGAGTGTTCTAATTTCATACTTTTACAGGTAGCTGTCCAGTTTTCCCAGCACCACTTATTGAAGAGGCTGTCTTTTCTCCACTGTATATCCTTCCCTCCTTTATCAAAGATAAGGTGACCATATGTGTGTGGGTTTATCTCTGGGCTTTCTATCCTGTTCCATTGATCTATATTTCTGTTTTTGTGCCAGTACCATACTGTCTTGATGACTGTAGCCTTGTAGTATAGTCTGAAGTCAGGGAGCCTGATTCCTCCATCTCCATTTTTCGTTCTCAAGATTGCTTTGGCTATTCGGGGTCTTTTGTGTTTCCATACAAATTGTGAAATGTTTTGTTCTAGTTCTGTAAAAAATGCCAGTGATAATTTGATAGGGATCACATTGAATCTGTAGATTGCTTTGGGTAGTAGAGTCATTTTCACAATGTTGATTCTTCCAATCCAAGAACATGGTATATTTCTCCACCTATTTGTATCATCTTTAATTTCTTTCATCAGTGTCTTATAGTTTTCTGCATACAAGTCTTTTATCTCCTTAGGTAGGTTTATTCCTAGATATTTTATTCTTTTTGTTGCAATGGTAAATGGGAGTGTTTTCTTAATTTCACTCTCAGATTTTTCATCATTAGTGTATAAGAATGCCAGAGATTTCTGTGCATTAATTTTGTATCCTGCTACTTTACCAAATTCATTGATTAGCTCTACTAGTTTTCTGGGAGCATCCTTAGGATTCTCTGTGTATAGTATCATGTCATCTGCAAACAGTGACAGCTTTACTTCTTCTTTTCCTATTTGGATTCCTTTTATTTCTTTTTTTTCTCTGATTGCTGTGGCTAGAACTTCCAAAACTAGGTTGAATAAGAGTGGTGAGAGTGGGCAGCCTTGTCTTCTTCCCAATCTTAGTGGAAATGGTTTCAGTTTTTCACCATTGAGAACGATGCTGGCTGTGGGTTTGTCATATATGGCCTTTATTATGTTGAGGAAAGTTCCCTCTATGTCCAGCTTCTGCAGGGTTTTTATCATAAATAGGTGTTGAATTTTGTCATAAGCTTTTTCTGCATCTATTGAGATGATCATATGGTTTTTCTCCTTCAGTTTGTTGATATGGTGTATCATGTTGATTGATTTGCATATATTGAAGAATCCTTGCATTCCTGGAATAAACCCCACTTGATCATGGTGTATGATCCTTTTAATGCACTGTTGGATTCTGTTTGCTAATATTTTGTTGAGGATTTTTGCATCTATGTTCATCAGTGATATTGGCCTGTAGTTTTCTTTCTTTGTGACGTCTTTGTCTGGTTTTGGTATCAGGGTGATGGTGGCCTCATAGAATGAGTTTGGGAGTGTTCCTCCCTCTGCTATCTTTTGGAAGAGTTTGAGAAGGATAGGTGTTAGCTCTTCTCGAAATGTTTGATAGAATTCTCCTGTGAAGCCATCTGGTCCTGGGCTTTTGTTTGTTGGAAGATTTTTAATCACAGTTTCAATTTCAGTGCCTGTGATTGGTCTGTTCATTTTTTCTATTTCTTCCTGGTTCAATCTCGGCAGGTTTTGCATTTCTAAGAAATTGTCCATTTCTTCCAGATTGTCCATTTTATTGGCATAGAGTTGCTTGTAGTAATCTCTAATAATCTTTTGTATTTCTGCAGTGTCAGTTGTTATATCTCCTTTTTCATTTCTAATTCTATTGATTTGAGTCGTCTCCCTTTTTTTCTTGATGAGTCTGGCTAATGGTTTATCAATTTTGTTTATCTTCTCAAAGAACCAGCTTTTAGTTTTATTGATCTTTGCTATTGTTTCCTTCATTTCTCTTTCATTTATTTCTGATCTGATCTTTATGATTTCTTTCCTTCTGCTAAATTTGGGGGGTTTTTGTTCTTCTTTCTCTAATTGCTTTAGGTACAAAGTTAGGTTGTTTATTCGAGATGTTTCCTGTTTCTTAAGGTATGATTGTATTGCTATAAACTTCCCTCTCCTAGAACTGCTTTTGCTGTGTCCCATAGGTTTTGGGTCGTCGTGTCTCCATTGTCATTGTTTCTAAGTGTTTTTTGATTTCCTCTTTGATTTCTTCAGTGATCACTTCGTTATTAAGTAGTGTATTGTTTAGCCTCCATATGTTTGTATTTTTTACAGATCTTTTCCTGTAATTGATATCTAGTCTCATAGCATTGTGGTCAGAAAAGATACTTGATACGATTTAAATTTTCTTAAATTTGCCAAGGCTAGATTTGTGACCCAATATATGATCAATCCTGGAGAATGTTCCATGAGCACTTGAGAAAAATGGGTATTCTGTTGTTTTTGGGTGGAACGTCCTATAAATATCAAGTAAGTCCATCTTGTGTAATGTATCATTTAAAGCTTGTGTTTCCTTATTTATTTTCATTTTGGATGATCTGTCCATTGGTGACAGTGGGGTGTTAAAGTCCCCTACTATGATTGTGTTACTGTCGATTTCCCCTTTTATGGCTGTTAGTATTTGCCTTATGTATTGAGGTGCTCCTATGTTGGGTGCATAAATATTTACAATTGTTATATCTTCTTCTTGGATTGATCCCTTGATCATTATGTAGTGTCCTTCTTTGTCTCTTTTAATAGTTTTTATTTTAAAGTTTATTTTGTCTAATATGAAAATTGCTACTCCAGCTTTCTTCTGATTTCCATTTGCATGGAATATCTTTTTCCATCCCCTTACTTTCAGTCTGTATGTGTCCCTAGGTCTGAAGTGGGTCTCTTGTAGACAGCATATATATGGGTCTTGTTTTTGTATCCATTCAGCCAGTCTGTGTCTTTTGGTGGGAGCATTTAATCCATTTACATTTAAGGTAATTATCGATATGTATGTTCCTATTACCATTTACTTAATTGTTTGGGGTTGTTTTTGTAGGTCTTTTCCTTCTCTTGTGTTTCTTGCCTAGAGAAGTTCCTTTAGCATTTGTTGTAGAGCTGGTTTGGTGGTGCTGAACTCTCTCAGCTTTTGCTTGTCTGTAAAGGTTTTAATTTCTCCATCAAATCTGAATGAGATCCTTGCTGGGTAGAGTAATCTTGGTTGTAGGATTTTTTCCTTCATCACTTTAAATATGTCCTGCCACTCCCTTCTGGCTTTTAGAGTTTCTGCTGAAAGATCAGATGTTAACCTTATGGGGATTCCCTTGTGTGTTATTTGTTGTTTTTCCCTTGCTGCTTTTAATATGTTTTCTTTGTATTTAATTTTTGACAGTTTGATTATTATGTGTCTTGGTGTGTTTATCCTTGGGTTTATCCTGTATGGGACTCTCTGTGCTTCCTGGACTTGATTGACTATTTCCTTTCTTATATTAGGGAAGTTTTCAACTATAATCTCTTCAAATATTTTCTCAGTGCCTTTCTTTTTCTCTTCTTCTTCTGGGACCCCTATAAATTTGAATGTTGGTGCGTTTAATGTTGTCCCAGAGATCTCTGAGACTGTCCTCAGTTCTTTTCATTCTTTTTTCTTTATTCTGCTCTGCAGTAGTTATTTCCACTATTTTATCTTCCAGGTCAGTTATCCGTCCTTCTGCCTCAGTTATTCTGCTATTGATCCCATCTAGAGTCCTTTTCATTTCATTTATTGTGTTGCTCATCGTTGCTTGCTTCTTCTTTATTTCTTCTAGGTCCTTGTTAACTGTTTCTTGCAATTTGTCTATTCTATTTCCAAGATTTTGAATCCTCTTTACTATCGTTATTCTGAATTCTTTTTCAGGTAGACTGCCTATTTCCTCTTCATTTGTTAGGTCTGGTGTGTTTTTATCTTGCTCCTTCATCTGCTGTGTGTTTTTCTGTCTTCTCATTTCACTTAACTTACTATGTTTGGGGTCTCCTTTTTGCAGGCTGCAGGTTCATAGTTCCCGTTGTTTTTGGTGGCTGTCCCCAGTGGCTAAGGTTGGTTCAGTGGGTTGAGTAGGTTTCCTGGTTGGGGGGACTAGTGCCTCTGTTCTGGTGGATGAGGCTGGATCTTGTCTTACTGGTGGGCAGGTCCGTGTCTGGTGGTGTGTTTGGGGATGTTGGTAGCCTTATTATGATTTTAGGCAGCCTCTCTGCTCATGGATGGGGCTATAGACCTGTCTTGCTCTTTGTTGGGGATAGGGTGTCCATCACTGTTCGTTGCTGGTCCTTGGGTGAAGCTGGGTCTTGGTGTTGAGATGGAGATCTCTGGGAGATTTTCGCTGTTTGATATTGCGTGGAGCTGGGAGGTCTCTTGTGGACCAGTGTCCTGAGGTTGGTTCTCCCACGTCAGAGACACAGCCCTGGGTGCCTGGCTGGAGCGCCAAGAGCCTTTAATCCACACGGCTCAAAATAAAAGGGAGAAAAAATAGAAAAGGAAGGAAGGAAGGAAGGAAGGAGGGAGGGAGGGAAGGAAAGAAGGAAGAAAAGAAGGGAGGAAGGAAGAAAGGAAGGGAGGAAGGAAGGAAGAAAGGAAGGAAGGAAGAAAGCAAGAAAGGAAGGAAGGAAGGGAGGAAAGAAGGGAGGAAGGATGGAAGAAAGGAGGGAAGGAGGGAAGAAAGGAAGGAAGAAAGGAAGAAAGAAAGGGAGAAGAGAAAATAAAGTAGGATGAAGTATAGTTATTAAAATAAAAAATAATTATTAAGAAGAAAAATTTCTATTAAAAAAAAAAGAAAAACGGGTCGGTCTAACCCTAGGACAAATGGTGAAAGCAAAGCTATACAGACAAAATCTTACACAGCGGCACACACATACACAAGGCGCGCCGCGCGTTCTCCCAGGGAAGCCGTCCCTGGATCCCGGGACCCCGGCAGTGGCGGGCTGCACTGGCTCCCGGAAGGGACAGTGTGGAGAGTGACCTGGGCTCGCACACAAGCCTCTTGGTGGCGGCAGCAGCAACCCTAGCGTCCCACACCCGTCTCTACTGTCCGTGCCGACAGCCGTGGCTCACGCCCGCCTCTGGAGCTCCTTTATGCGGTGCTCTTAATCCCCTCTCCTCGCGCCCGAGGAAGCAAAGAGGCAAGAAAAAGTCTCCTGTCTCTTCAGCAGCTCCGCGCCCGTTTCTTTTCCATTTCTCTAGGAAGTGGGTCAAAAAGGATCTTGCTGTGATTTATGTTATAGAGTGTTCTGCCTATGTTTTCCTCTAAGGGTTTTATAGTGTATGGCCTTACATTAAGGTCTTTAATCCCTTTTGAGTTTATTTTAGTGTATGGTGAAACTTAAAAGCTTTTGCATAGCAAAGAAAACCATAAACAAGACAAAAAGACAACCCTCAGAATGGGAGAAAATATTTGCAAAGGAAGCAACTGACAAAGGATTAATCTCCAAAATTTACAAGCAGCTCATGCAGCTCAATAGCAAAAAACCAAACAACCCAATCCAAAAATGGGCAGAAAACCTAAATAGACATTTCTCCAAAGAATATATACAGATTGCCAACAAACATATGAAAGGATGCTCAACATTACTAATCATTAGAGAAATGCAAATCAAAACTACAATGAGGTATCACCACACACCAGTTAGAATGGCAATCATCAAAAAATCTACAAACAATAAATCCTGGAGAGGGTGTGGAGAAAAGGGAACCCTCTTGCACTGTTGATGGGAATGTAACTTGATACAGCCACTATGGAGAACAGTATGGAGGTTCCTTAAAAAATTAAAAATAGAACTACCATACGACCCAGCAATCCCACTACTGGGCATATACCCTGAGAAAACCATAATTCAAAAAGAGTCATGTACCACCATATTCATTGCAGCTCTGCTTACAATATCCAGGACATGGAAGCAACCTAAGTGTTCATCGGCAGATGAATGGATAAAGAAGATATGGCACATATATACAATGGAATATTACTCAGCCATAAAAAAAATGACATTGAGTTATTTGTAGTGAGATGGATGGACCTAGAGACTGTCATACAGAGTGAAGTAAGTCAGAAAGCGAGAAACAAATACCATATGCTAACACATATATATGGAATCTAAAAAAAAAAAATGGTTCTGAAGAACTTAGGGGCAGGACAGGTATAAAGATGCAGACATAGAGAATGGACTTGAGGACACGGGGAGGGGAAAGGGGGAAGGGTAAGCTGGGACGAAGTGAGAGAGTGGCATGGACATATATATACACTACCAACTGTAAAATAGATAGCTAGTGGGAAGAAGCTGCATAGCACAGGGAGATCAGCTCAGTGCTTTGTGACCACCTAGGGTCACAAAGGATAGGGAGGGTGGGAGGGAGACACAAGAGGGAGGAGATATGGGGATATATGTATATGTATAGCTGATTCACTTCGTTATACAGGAGAAACTAACACACCATTGTAAAGCAATTATACTCCAATAAAGATGTATAAAAAAACAAAACAAAGTAAAAAGGACTTCGCTGGTGGTGCAGTGGTTAAGAATCCACCTGCCAATGCAGGGGACATGGGTTCGAGCCCTGGTCCAGGAAGATCCCACATGCCGTGGAGCAACTAAGCCTGTGTGCCACAACTACTGAGCCTACACTCTAGAGCCCATGAGCCACAACTACTGAGCCCATGTGCCACAACTGCTGAAGCCTACATGCCTGGTGCCTGTGCTCCACAACAAGAGAAGCCACCGCAATGAGAAGCCTGCGCACTGCAACTAAGAGTAGCACCCGCTCGCCACAACTAGAGAAAGCCCGCGCACAGCAACGAAGACCCAATGCAGCCAAAAATAAATAAAACGAAGAAAAAAAAAACGAAGTAATGGGAACATTTTGAGAGACCCTATATTACATACACACACACACACACACACACACACACACACACACACACACACACACACACACACAGGAGAGCTGATGGTGTAAGATCCAATCCAAAACCCAGCAGTTTGAGACCAAAGAAAACACCAGTGTCCCAACTCAGTCAGGCCAAGGCAGTTCCCTCTTACTCAGCCTTTTGACCTTCAGTTGATTGGATGCGGCCCACCCACATTAGGGAGGGTGATCTGCTTAACTCAGTCTACTGATTGAAAGGTGAATCTCATCCAGAAACACTCACAGACACATCGGAATAATGTTTGGCCAAATGTCTGGGCACCCAGTGGCCCAGTTAAGTTGACACATAAAATTAACAATCACAGGGCTTCCCTGGTGGCGCAGTGGTTGAGAGTCCGCCTGCCGATGCAGGGGAAATGGGTTCGTGCCCCGGCCCGGGAAGATCCCACGTGCCGCGGAGCGGCTAGGCTCGTGAGCCATGGCCGCTGAGCCTGCGCGTCCAGAGCCTGTGCTCTGCAACGGAAGAGGCCACAACATGAGAGGCCCACATACTGCAAAAAAAAAAATAAATAAATAAATAAAATTAACAATCACAGACCAATATCGATGGAGTAAAGTCAGTGGAAGCACCACTACAGAGGGTTAAGGATAACAGAGAGAATGATACAAAATGACATGGACAATTAGAAAAATATTGCAAAGCTTGATATTTCTTATTAATAAGTTTATATAATGGACTTAACCATTTGGTTTAATTTTTAAGAAAAGTGTTTATTTTTGACTCCCCTTTCAAATGTTAAATATCGAATAACTTTTTTCCTGCCTCTTTGTTTTGTACTCTCAAACAGTATTAACACAGGGTGCTTTCCCCAGATCATTCTACTTGAGCCTAAACTGAAACTTTGAACTTTAAAAGTGATATAAACGTGATGGGCTCTTTAAATGAAAATGTAAAACGGTAACAGTCTCCTTATTTAAAGTGAAATGTCTTTTCCCATAGTTTCTTGTGTTTTTCCCTACAAAAAAACAGTTGCTATAATATCACCCAGCTAAATGGACATCCATCTCTAAAGCCAAGCTTTGTAACTCTAGGGGTTTGTGACTTTGGATGTCAAATTGGGGATGTGAGTGTCAGTATGGTCCAAATATTCAACTTCGATGACCATGGCAAGTAGGAGTTATGGTTATGAGGATAGATTTTTTTAGAAGAGAGCAAATATTTGTACAGTGAAAGTTACCACAGTCAGAGCCTACTTGAGGATTCTCATTTTACCAGATGCTAATAGCTTATGTGGCTGTAGAAGTTGCCCCTGTGATGACATAGACTTTGGTTTCAATCCCACATGAAGCTGATGGCCACAGTTTATTGGGTCAGGTTCATCTTAATGAGTAAAATGCAACTTAATATTTGGAGGTTTCAAGTGAATCCCAAAAGTCTCTTAACAGAATAAGTTCTACACTTTGAAAAATATATTTTGCATTCATTAGAGCACTATATTAATTATTTTTGTGACACGTCTCTTTAATTGCTTTGAAACAACTAATACCTCTTTGTGGTGGTTATCTGGTTTAATCACCTCCAGTTACACAGCAATCCAGGTAGAGATGAAATTAAACTCTAAATTTATAAATAACACATAGTTTTTATAATATCTCTTGCTTATTTTTCAGGGGGTACAATCTTGTTAGACCAAAAAGTAACCCACACATAGAGACAGAGGTGAAGAATCCTTCTAGGGCAGTATACCTTTCAGAATGAGAGAATAAAGCAGAGGTTGGTTTTGTGAATGTATTTTTGAATAAAATGCTAAACTCATGGAATATTGAAGGAATTGCCCAAGTATGAAGATGGCCTTTGCCTTTTATCTTTAAACAGTTGTCCTCTGACCAGCACTAATCTTTTTAAAAAATGTAGAGTACTATTTAAAAATTTCATGGCAATGCCCTTCTATTCTACCTGAAATGTGCTGATTTGGATAACTCCATCCTTGGTCTTCTGCAGTGACGTGCTGATAAATGCTTAGCAACCAGCTCCTCAGGGGCGGTGGGGAGGAGGGCTGATCTGTAACATTTGCCATTTTCCATGGTGTAAATTCTCCCACCATAGCCAATTTCAGGCTGCCAGCATCATCATCAACTAGCTTGAGAATTCCTTGAGATTTCACCACCAGCTCCTGTAAGCTGGTCCAGGCCATCCCCAGCATGTCACTGGCTCCCCTGTATTATACTTCTAACACCTAAATACCACTACTCCCAATACATAAAATACCACCGCCCCTTTAACTAACATTTTACATCTGAAGTTTTGGAGATGTTTTACTTATCCACGGTGCCATGTGTCCGTGTTTTCTCTCCTAGCAACTTTAGATCTCTGATATGGCAGTTTAACAAAATAACCTTCTTTAACTTTTTTGTTATTGATAGATGTCATGAGATATTTGGGACCACTCACTCCTTCAGATGAACCAAATGTTAGAAAATGTTAGCGTGACTGTTTTTTTAGTTACAATAAACTCTACTATTCAGTGCTTTTCATCTCCAGTATTGGTAATGGAGTTCTGTCTGGGATATAATGTAGAGAAAATGATAGCATGTTTATTCTTATAATTGGGGAAATACTAGAGAGGGGACCAGGAGCTGAGATTTATATTACGGAAGGGAGAGAATGCGTGAGTAAATTACAATCTTTATAAAAATTAAAGTCGATTACAATGAACTTTGTGAGCATTTTAAGACATTATAGAGTTGAGAAACTAGAAGTTAGAACAGATTCAATATGCAGTGCTGCTGTCTTTTAAATTATTGTTCTTTCATTGTTTCCATAGCTCTTTAGAGAAAGAGAGAAGATCTGATGATGTCTTTCTGTAGCATAGTTACAAGTGCTTTTTGTTTTATTTTGTTTACATGGTCTTTTAATATGGATTCCTGGTTTGGCAAAATGTTAAGTGGAAACAATTTCAAACTTCTGTAACTTAGATTTGTTGAGCCTGAGGTTGGTATTTCTTCACAAATACTGATGCCTTTTTCTTTTCTTAAAATAATAGAAGCTTTAAAAAAAGAATTGTGTAAAGAGAGAAGTGTATTTTGTTTGGCCTCACTGAAATACCACTTGGCTCCATCCAACCCATATTTTCTGACTCTGATCATGCCCTGAAGCAGCGAAAGGGTAGAAGTTTTTTAAATGAGATTTGAATTTGGGTATTTGCATTCCTTTCAGTTTTTGATTATATTGTTAGCCCTAGTTGGTCCAGCACTGGGAAGCTTGAGTGAATTTCCTTAATGAAACTTAACAGTAGGGCATCTATGTTGTTCAAAATTTGCCTTGCTAGTGGCTAATCTGAAGAAGACTCCTTTTTTGATACAATTGCTTTGTCTGCCTTCTCAATATACTGTTTATTCAGACAATATTTATTGATACATGGTAGACAATTTCATAAATAAAGGCAGGCTATTCAAAAATGGTGACATAAGAGAATAAAATGGTGACCCAAATTATATTTTTTAAAAAAAGGAATAGGTCAACTTCATTACTGGCTTGAACTAGTTAGGACATCCTATGGGAAAGTGATCCACTTTTGTGACAAAATCGATTTGTGCGTCACAAATAGAAATGGCAAGCCTAAAATTAGCACTGTATTTTTTCTATGCTTTGATCTTTGTTTTAAAGTAGAATACATCTTCCACAACTCAGTTGTGACCTCAGTCATCTCTTTTACGTGGATACAGCAAAGCACCGAGGAAGCCTGTCCAGGGTCACACAGGGAACGGAGCAGAGCCAAAGCACATGCCAAGGAATTGCCTCTTCGTGCTGCCCTCGGCTAGCGCTAGTGTGCTAGCTGCGTGGTTTCAATAGTGGTCTTAATTGAGACTTTTCCCCCAAGTACTTGGCAGACTTAAAAAGCACATGTAAACAGTATACACATTCCATTTACTCTGAAACTGCGCTCCTTGTACAAATTAGCACCTATGCTCCACCCACAGCCCAGCCTCCAGCAGGGGAGCCGTACAGATTGTGCAGAGGATGTAGTTTGCTGTCCAGCATCAGTAGCAATCTTTTCAGCGCTGAAACAGTGGTGAGGCCCAGTGCTCTGAGTGACAGTTATTGTCGGCCTATTCAATAAAAACTTAAATACTTTTCTAAAATCAAGTACTGTGTGAGGGGAGTGGGAAGAACATCAAAAGGAAAAATAGGAGGCAGAAAGAACGGAAGAGAAAGAGGAGAACTATGAAAAGGAGAGGGAGGGGAAAGAGGCACTGCTCACTGGGCTTTGAAGTCAGAAACATGGATTCAAATCTCAGCTTTATACTTTCCCAACTCTACATTTCACTTAAATCTCGGACTGTTACCCAACTGTATTAAAGGTGAACAATAATGAGAAATCATTATTTATGAAATAATGAAAATCCTTATTTATAATGGTGGTGGCCAGCTTATGCATTCATTGTTGACTTCAGTGCATCAATTAGGATTTGGTTTGGCTGCATTGTGACAGAGACCTATACAAAGTTTACTCTACAAGATTTTATTCTGTCACATAAAAAAGTTCAGGGCTTCCCTGGTGGCGCAGTGGTTGAGAATCCGCCTGCCGATGCAGGAGACACGGGTTCGTGCCCTGGTCTGGGAAGATCCCACGTGTCGCGGAGCGGCTGGGCCCGTGAGCCATGGCCGCTGAGCCTGCGCGTCCGGAGCCTGTGCTCCGCAACGGGAGAGGCCACACAGTGAGAGGCCCGCATACCGCAAAAAAAAAAAAAAAAAAAGTTCAGAGATAGGCAGTCTAGGGCTCTTAAGGTGGTTTCTTAAGTTGTAAGGGCCTTGCGGCTTTTTCTTCAGCCATCCCTCATCTTCAGGGTTCATTATGGCTGCTGGGGTTTAGCAATTACATCTTTGTTTCAGGGAGCAGAATGGATGAAGTACAGAAGGAGGGCTTTACCTTGTAAAAATCTCCTTGGAAAGGAGTTTTCCAGAAGTATAATGTGACCCTCTGTTTACATCTCATTGACCAGAACTTAATCTAGGCCATACGTACCTACAAGGAGCCTGGGAAGTGTGGGTTCACTGGTTCTCCTCGTTTTTATTTTTTATTTTTTTTTGAGCTTTGCTTATGGGCTGCATGGAGAAACACTCTAATCCTTAGAAAAATGTCTCGGAAGTTAATACTGTTATTATTAGTAATAATAATATTAACTCACATTTAAGGGGTCTCAGGTACAATGTTCAAAAATTTATATGAACCATCTCATTTTATCTTCCTTTGATGTAGGCATTATTATAGCTATTTAACAGAAAAGAAATTGTAGTTTGAAAAAGTTAAGTAGTTTGCCCAATGTTACGTCACTAGTAAGTGGTGGAGCTAGAGCTCAGACCCAGGCTTGTCTTTTTCTAGATCCCAAGCATTTAATCACTACTTTGTCTCAGACTTCTCAAGTTTTAACTTGATAGTTTATCCATGTCCACATGAGGTGTGTTTTAAAACCTTTTATCCTATTTGTGGTATTATAGTCTTCGGCTCTCCACACTTTTCACCCAACACACACACACACACTTCTCTCATGTATTTTTCTCAAATCCTTCAGTATTTCTATGCTTACGTAAAAGAATGTGACTTTTAATACTTGGTTAGTTCATTGTCAGTTGTCTTCCTGTATTTTGGTCAGGAGTCTGCTATTCGAGTTTTTGGCAGTATATTTACTGAGCACTCTCTTTCTCCCAGATGCAGCCCTAAAAGTTATTGGGGAGAACAGGGTGAGTAAGAAAGAGTCCCTACCCTGAAGGCATTTACAGTATAATTTTTTATAGAATGGATTTTAGAGAAGCCTCTTCACGTCAGATTATACTATGACACTCGATGTAAATCACAACTGATCTAGATGTACACACCCATTTGTCCTTATAATTACAAGTGATTCATCTTTACCTCTAAATGACCACCTGTTCCTTCAAAGCATTCCTAAGAAATTAGGTAGAGTAAATAGGCAATTCTACTTTCATACTCTTTGTATTTTCCCCTTAAACGACATGGCTAATAGTATTGTTGTAGTAATAAGAGCTTAATCTTAATATACATAAAGATAATATTAAATTCACTATAATACGTATTATGTTGAAATGTATATTAAAAAAATGAATTTCTATTTTATGACATTTTAAATAGTGGCAGAAATAATATACATACAAGTGTATTAGAAGCTCAAAATCAAACGGGGACTAGTGTCACATTTGAGACCAGAGCCTGCCAATACAAGCCTGTGTAGGGTTTATTGTTGGCATTCAGAGAAGAAAGACATTCCACCTGATAGGTTATGGAAAAGGGAGCATTACCCAGGGATGTGAGGTTGATGACTCCATCCTACAAGACTTCCATTTAATCCAGTCTTTGTACCTGGATCGGATATTGAGAGAAGGGACAGACAAGGATTCTTGTTCTGACCATATTCTGCTTTGTTTCTAGTGCACATTCTGCTTAAAGTTATTTTTTTTAAGAAGTCATTTTTCCCCCTATTTGGGAGCTACTTACAAATTATTTTGCTCTGCTTCCTGATTATCTGCAGAACATTTTGTTTCATAATGGAAAGGCGAATTTTTGATCAACATAAATATACCATCTCCCCCTGGGATTTGCCTAGATGCATTCATTCCTAGTCTTCAAGGTACTTTGTTAACAGAGCTCCATCAGTTCTTTTTTGCTTAGGTTATTTGGCATATATCATGTGTCCTGACATTTATCAGTAATGAGTCTCCAGGCTCTCCTAATAGTCCCTTTTATCTTGACCTAATTAACTTTGTCTGATCATGGAAAACTTATATTTTCTAATTATCCTGGAGATAATGGGCTTCATTATTGCCGTGAATGAATGTTACATTGCAAACTTAACACCATTTTGTTCCTAATGATAATGAAAAATAGCACTTGCATTGAGTTTTAGAATTAAACAAACAATTATTAAAGGCCTTTCTACATTACATGCAATCCTTACTGCAAAACTGAGGGAAATGGTTTATGCTTGTGGTTTCATGTCACAAGGGATTCTGCAGTAAACATGACAGACATGGTTTCCTCCTTCCTATCACTTTTTGGTGGAGAAATGTTTATTATGAATGAAGGAGGCATGTTTTTATAAGGAATCTATAGCCCAGAGAACTTAAGTGTCTTGCCCTAAGTCATTGTATGTGATAGAATTTGTCTGGGTGTGTGATCAATGACCAAACTGGAAAGGAAGTAAGAAGGAGATTGTAAAGCGTCTTGGAAAACTGACCAAAGGGTTGGAATGTTTTTTCTATAGATAACAGGTAGCCATTAGAGGCTTTGGATTGGAGTGGAAATGTAGTCAAAGCTTTTAGAAAAAAAAATTCTGATAGTGAGGTGCCATTCAATGAATAAGGTTGTAGAGATGTGGAACAACTGAGAAACTATTAATAATTATATGTTTAAGAGAAAGCCCTGAAGTAATGGAATGATGATAGGCTGGGATGGGACAAATAGGGGAGACACTATAATCAGAAAATGGGGGAGGACTTGGTAGCTGATTACATAGAAGGAAGAGAGAAGTCAATGATGTTTGAAAGAAAAACTTGGTAATAACCGATAGCAGTAAGAGCAAAGAGCATCAGTTAAGAGAAGCCCAAATGCCCATTCAGGCGGCTTCTTTCTAAGATCCTGTCTTTGATGACTATATTTCCTAAAGCCAGGAACAGTGTTCCTTCCTGCTGTCTTCTTTCTGCATCCAGTCTAAGCGTTGCTTCCTCTCTTCTGGTCTGCCCTGAGGGAAGAAGGAGAAATTCTCCTGAAGATTTGAAATTAACGAGAAAATGGAGCTAAGGTTATTACTCCAAAGTGGGTCTTTCCCTGCATGTGTGCAATGATAGGACCGCTAGACAGGTGTGTGCCATGTACGGAGTGTTGACTGAGTGGGTTGCTTCCTAGGCATTTTTTGTCGACCACAACTCCCGTACCACCACTTTCATCGATCCCCGGCTCCCGCTTCAGAGCAGCAGACCCACGAGCGCGCTGGTGCATCGACAGCACCTGACCAGGCAGCGCAGCCACAGCGCAGGCGAGGTGAGTCCCGAGCCTTAGCGACCGACCTGTAGGCTGATAGAAGCACGGGATGTGGGGTTTATGGAATCGTGCTGGCTCTTTCTTATTGTTTTGTTTTTCTAGTTTGATTTAGAGACTATCATTTGGAGGCTGAAAGTGTTGGAATGTTAACGGGGCTTCTCTGGAAACTCACAGAGCCTAAATTACAGGTTTAAAAGGTAGGGCATGTGAGGAAAGGTTGAAGAAATTAGAGATTTAGAAAAAAAAAAAAAAATTCAGTGGATGGTGAGAGGGAATTCATAAGGCAATACAGTGTTCAAAAGAGGATGATGATGAGCCCTTTTGCATACCTAAGAGCAGCTTCATAGGAAGAAATGAATGTAACTTTTTTAGGGGATTAAAATTAGGTTAAAGATAGGGAAGTTTCTTAAGTGAGGATTGCTGGATTAGATTAAAATCTTCGGCCAATGCTATGGGGTTGTGGCATCCTCACTAATATTCTTTAAAGTTAGGATATGTATGAGGGTTGATTTATGTACTCTTAAGTGCTCAGAGAAAATGGGTGGCATTAAGAATTACTAAAAGCTCTACTGTACTCTATTACACTTTGCTAGTTTGCAGTGTCCCATGGTAACCACGTGAGGGCTCTCTAATAATCTAACCAGAAAAAAAAAATGAAGAAAAAGAAAAGAAAAGAGAAAAGAAAAGAAATAATCTCTACCTGTTTCCCTTTCTCTGTAGCAGGTTAAATAAATAAAAGGGGAATGTTTTAGGTCACATATTTTCTCCTCAGTACAGACTTACGCTTTGAATGTCATATATTATCACTTGATATACATTGTTTCTAAAAATTCCCTTAGACAAGAAGAATTAAGATTCTTTTCCTGCATGCCTTTTCCAAGTTCCATCTATGTGCATATCATATTTTCAGTATTACAGTGTATGTCAAATATTTTTGTAGCTTCTAGTATAAGAAAAGATTATGAATGTAATAAATAACTGGATTTGATTCATCAAAATTCCACTCTTGGAATTTCCCCTCATGATTTACATACTAGCTCTAATGATTATGTGTGTTTGCTGGTTGTAAGTGAAGACATAGAAGAGTACACACAAGAAGCTCACATAAAAATGATATATAAATCTATTGCAGGATGAGGTATGCACAAAAATATTCATGTTTTATGAGTAGCTAATAAATCTCTACCTGGCTGTCATATAAAACATTAGTGGTGAACTGGATGATGCTAATAGCATTCATCTAACAAGCAGAACAGACCTCTCACCTTTGGACCTTGTTCGTGATATGTAGCATATTAGGGCCGTGCCTGGTTTTATCACGCAACCAGTGCACTTTAGATGCCTGCCTTATTTGACTTCACAATATGCCGCTGGCTGTTCTGTCTGATCAGGACTACATGCATGAGATTAGCAGCTATACTTACATTTTCTTTCAACTCCTCTGCCTCAGAACTTGAATTATTTTCATGGTCTAGCAGTAGGAATAGTAAGGTACACATTAAAATTTGAGTGAGGACTTCTTATTGACGGAAACTGAGCAGTGGAACAGAGACGACCCCATAAAGACTCAGCATTCAGTCTCAGCGTTGTTAAACCCTTGAGGGGAATGTGCTTTCTGGCCCAGCTGTCGGAAGCACGCACATCCTGCAGTAATACAGACGTTTATCACGGCATGCCCACTGATAATGGTCTGGCTTGAAGAAGCAGGGTGTCAAGGAGAAGACCTTTGGCTGTTCTGGGAAATGATGACACAAGGCAACTTACTGACTGGAGGGAAAGTATTTGTTGGTAGATTGAAATGATAAGTTTGGTGACTGACAAGGTATAGTTAATGATTGAATCTCCCCCAAGAGGGGCTGACTTCATTCCTCAGAGCCAATAACTCAAGAGAAGCAGAGTGGGAAATTTCTAGTTACGTTCACAAGTCTTCCTAGCCATTCCCTTAGACTTATTTAGCAAATATTCCAGGTAGTAGAAATTTTGGTATCTCTTCCATCCAACAAATGAATACTTACTAAACACCTGTAGTGTAGAAACGTGATTGGTGTGAGGGATACAAGTAAATAATGTATGTTCCTGTGTTCTTATTAAGGAGAGAATATATAAAACTAACCGTAATCCAGATGAATAACAATACAAGCAAAAAATGCTTTATAGACTGTTAATAATGGCAGCTGCTTTAGAAATGTACCCCGAGTGCTGTGGGTGCTCAGAGAAGGTGACATGTAATGTCAGCTTGAAGGGAAGGGAAGGTTTCATCGAGGAGGGGCTGTTTGAACTACATTGAAGAATGAGTGAGAACATTCTTGAAGGATAAACAAGCAGTCGAGGGTGGAGACAATATTTCCAGCTTTAGGGCCTTTAGAAGAACCCTCACTGAACACTTAATGGATGCAGTATGAAAAAATGGTTATGAGGGTTTGAATGGGTGGGAGTAGAAACTGTATTTTAAAAGCACCAATTTATAAATCCAGGAGGTTGTTTTGCCTTTTGTTCTCTTACTCTCTTTTTCGACTGTTGTACTGTTGTCTTAAAAGACTTCTGTAGTACGGAGGAAAAATGCTAAAACAGAAGCTAAAGCATTGTTAGAGTTTTCTGGTAAGACTATTAATGGATGTTTTTATTTATCTCCTTGTATGTATGAGTTTCTAAGTCTATAATCAGTACGTAATTAATTCAGGTTGGGGCAACCCTATTTAGCTCCTCCACACCTGCTGTGATTAGCTTGCTGGTGTGGGAGGTTCAAACCAGAAAGAGCTGTTGTACTGGGTGCTCTAATAGGCATGTAAAATTGCTTCTGAGGAGATAATATCCAACTCGGAAACCCACATGAAGACTGTTGCTCTTCAACCTCTCCTCTGCTGAGGCAGGGAATTCCCTGACCTGCCTTGGCCAAAAGAAGGTATAATATCCTGGCACTGCCTGATGAATTTTGTACCACCCAAGTGTTCTCTCTGATTGTATTTTTGCAGGTTTGTGTTCTGTCAGGTAGAAGTTATTCCTGAGGAACAGGTATTCAGCAATCTACATCCCCAAGAGGTGTAGGCATTTTGAGCTACTCCTGTACCACTTGGTCAACAGTTACTGCCCTGACCCCTCTCAGGGACATTATACCCCAACCCATCCCCTCAATTCAGCAACTAAAGCAGAGCTTTTGAGAGTCCTGTGTCAGCTTCTTCAGCTAGCCTCTCTTCTGATCAGTTGGTACTTAACAATGCTTATTATCAAGTGTTCTGAACAACTTGGCTTGGGGTCCTGATGTAAAGTATTCTAGGATTTGGTGCAGAACAAAAACACTGCTTGTGTTTGCAGGTAGGAGAAGATTCTCGACATGCAGGACCACCAGTTCTTCCCAGGCCATCGAGTACATTCAATACAGTCAGTAGGCCACAGTACCAGGACATGGTTCCAGTGGGTATGTCATCTCTTTCCCGAAATCTTTATCGTTGCTTTTCATGTCAGTGTGTCCCATGCCTTCTCTGCTGACACATTTCCCTATTGTCAGCCTGCTACATTTGCCCTGTACTGAAAAACTGCTGCATTATCCCTAAGAAATCGATTTGAGTCTCAAAACACTTACGTCTTGTAAAATCCTATAGGATGAGAATTTTTTCCACTACTCTACCTTACCTGAGTAGTGCTATTATATTAGATTGTTGAAGTTAAGGAAAAATGAGTTCTTAAGGCAGCTGTATTGTGTGGTCATTTTAAATTAGGCATTTGGACAAGCATTTATTTAGTATATATCTAATGCTTGAGACAGAGTTTAAAAGATGTGTGAACCTCACAAAATAAGAAAACAATGATGGCACATTCTTAAGGGGTTTTGTAGCAAATGCAAGACAGCAAAAGTCTCCAAAATTGTAAAATAAAAATAAATGAATGGAGGCAAATTGGCCTAAAGAACAACTTGAGTTGTTAGTAAAATGATGAGGTTGAAGTAGATCAGTTTTCAAACCTAGAGCCCCTAAGGCAGGTGGAGTGGACAGACTGGCAGGAGGCCAGACGGGCTCCCTGTTCCATCTTAAATTTGAGCAGCTCTCCATTTGTCTGGTTTTGCTTTACAATTTTTACTTTTTCAAGAAAGACTTTACCATGAAATATAATGCAGTGCCCATGTCCTAAAAAGTTCGACAGTCACTGAATAAGAAGAAACCTTGGGTAGAAATGGAACAGTCTATGTTTTATTATGCTGTTACTCATATGATACTAAATGCTGCACATAGAATTTTAAAGTACTATAAAACTGTGGTTTAAAAAGTTATCTAGTCTCTGATCTTAGATAGAATGTAAAAACTGCTGACAAAACCTCAATTATAAAAATGGTTTTTTTTATTTATATGTGGTGAAATGTGCAGTTAGGGACACTTTGAGTTTGACAATGGGATTCCATGTTAGCAGATAGTATTTTTATTTTATTTTATTTACATTTTTCTAAAATTAGCATGATGCAGCTAAAATTTGAAGTGGCAAATGTGTAGAGAATTATATTTCTTTTGAGTGATATTTTGTTAAAGTAAGGAATGTTTCTTGATCATATTTATGAGCACAAAAGTATTGACTGGACTAGAATCTCTGATGTTTGAGAATTCAGACACTCAGTTCTGTAATTTAACTATATCTGTATTTCTGATTTCAAATAAATGTAATCAAGATGAATTATCTTAAGTAAGCAAATTAGTTTCTTGACAAAAGAGTATTAACAGAGCCTTTAGTAAACGTTAATTAAATTTAAAATTTCAGTAATCATTAGCCAGCCTTGACTAAGATATAGATTTTCCTTTTAAAATATTATGTACATAATTGATGATGCTGGTTGTATTGTAGCTGTTGGTTTAGTTGGTTTGGTAAAGAGCCACCCTGTGGCTTAATGGCATTTATTTCCACATAGAGTTTGGGAATGGTTTGCCTCTGCATATTGGTAGTTGCTGCTGGCAACTATGGTATTTTAGCAACTCTTGCTCTACCTCTTTACCTCTGTAGGTGGCTGACATTTAATCAGAAGATGGTTTTCCATTTTTAACAATTGCTTATAAGGTTGAGTTTGGTAAGCAATAGCATAAAACAATCAGTATCTAGCATCTTGTTGGTGATCTCATCTTGCAATTTGATAATAAATATGGCTCATCAGATGAGTTTAATGAGTGCTTAAGTCAGTCATACCTAACAGATCTAAGTCCAATACTGATATAAAAGGATAGACACAAATTGCAATTTAAGCATCTTTAGTGGCTCTAAACTATGACTTTGAATACAAGGAATATGAACCAGAAAAACAAAACTTAAAAAGTCTGTATTTATGTGCATAAAATAACAGATTTTAAAATATTATTACATATGTATGTTTTTTCAGCTTACAATGACAAGATTGTTGCATTTCTGCGCCAGCCCAACATCTTTGAAATTCTACAGGAGCGTCAACCTGATCTTACCAGGAATCACTCACTCAGGTAACCATAATGTTGGTATTTAATTCAGGTTGCATAAGCCCCAACCATTAAATCTTCAGTAACGCTGGTAATTGTCTTGGAAATTCACTCTTGCTTTTTGGCATTCTGAACAAAGGCATCTTGTACACAAATACTTTGTTATTAATATCAGGTCAGTGTAGTCCTGGCTTTTCTCTGTTAAGTATGAGGACTGAATGAAACTGACTAAAGAACCTGGAACCAACTTTAAAGAAATATGAAAATTTCACAGCCAAGAATGCATCCTAGATGTGCAGATTATAACAAAAATAATAAGACACTACCTATTAGAATGTAACTTGAGTAAACAAAAGTAACATAGAGTTTATTGAATTGAGATTTATAAAATCCTAGACTTGGTATTCACAATTTTCCATAATAAAAACACAGTGGAACCCAAGGAAGAAATCTGATCCTCTCCAGAGTCTAGCATTCCCCTGCAGGAACCCTTTCTTCTAAACAACTCTTCAGTGCATCACACTTTAAGCCCAGTTTTCCTTTCCTGAATACATGCTGTTCCTTTTCCTTGGCAACTCTTCTCTTCTTCCATGTTTGGCAAGATTTTTCTCTTTAAATTCAATGTAAAATGCCCCTCCTTGAAGCCTTTCGGCTCCACTGTGGACTCTCAGGCTCATGATCTAGTGTAGTATTTCTCAACTTTGGTGTGCTAGGCATCAGAGAGGTGGAGATGGAAAGACGTGGGAGTTTCTGCTGAAAGTCCTGCATAACTCAAAGCCCATTTGGTCTACATGCCACCTTAACTGACAGGAACACGTTTGCCCCATGGTGCCATCCTGCCCCATGGCAGTGATTCTCAAATATTGCTCCACTAAGTTATGTCAAGCTGTTTTTATCAGCATTACTGGGGAGTTTTATAAGGTACAGAATGCCAGGTCTTGCTTCCGCCAACTCCTCTCCCTTCTCTGAATTTATACCCTCTATCCTCCCATGCCCTGCCCAGAAATTTAATTCAGGAGGTCCGGGATAGAGCTCAAGCATTTAATTTCTTAAAACCTCACTGTAGCTGGCTCGGGGTCTCTTCCCTCTGCCGTCACTGAACTGCCCCGGAGCCCGAGGGGAGGGCGGCCTCACTGAGGCTGCCGGCTCTGGAGGGGCCCCACCAGCCAAAGCCGCGACAGTCCTTGGGACTGCGGGCCAGTTGTTTCAACAAGTAACTTAAAGACAAAATGGAAAAACGAGGAGGTTTGTGCCTGAGATCATGTTGATGTGAAACCAGGGACGGCCGCCTTGTCCCAGTGATTACAACTTGGAGGAGCTTCAAGATGGTGGAAGAGTAAGACGCAGAGATCACCTTCTTCCCAACAAATACATCAGAAATACATCTACATTGCAGCCAGTTAAGCCGACTGTGCTCTTTTCCCCATGGGGGCTCCGTGCGCAATGGCTGCAAACAGCAGCCTCCTTGGTAGTGTATGCATCCTATTGCCTGTATGGGTTGCCCTAAGGGACCTTGGAGACAGCCCTTTCCAGTGGACATTAATGACTGGCATGCTGCCTCCAATCTAGGCTCCAGACAGGTATGTGTGGTGCCTTTGGAAAGCCCCAGGGCACAGTGGCCAGGGTGCACATTGGCCAGGTCATAATGTCCATCAACACCAAGCTGCAGAACAAGCAGCATGTGATTGAGGCCCTCCGCAGGGCCAAGTTCAAGTTCCCTGGCCGCCAGAAGATCCACATCTCCAAGAAGTGGGGATTTACTAAGTTTAATGCAAATGAATTTGAAAACATGGTGGCAGAAAAGCAGCTCATCCCAGATGGCTATGGGGTTAAGTACATCCCTAATCGTGGCCCCCTGGACAAATGGCAGGCCCTGCACTCGTGAGAGCCTTGGCGCTGCCCTCTCCCTACCCATGCCCACCAATAAACCCTACTTTCTTGTCCCTGTAAAAAAAAAAAAAAAAAAATAGGATAGGGACAGGACCTGCACCAGTGGGAGGGAGCTGTGGAGGAGGAAAGGTTTCCACACACTAGGAAGGCCCTTCACGCACGGAGACTGCGGGTGGCGGAGAGGGGGAGCTTTGGAGCTGCAGAGGAGAGCGCAGCAACAGGGCTGCGGAGTGCAAAGTGGAGAGATTCCCTCACGGAGGATCGGTGCCGACCAGCACTCACCAGCCCGAAAGGCTTGTCTGCTCACCCGCCAGGGTGGGCGGGGGCTGGGAGCTGAGGCTCGGGCTTCAGAGGTCAGATCCCAGGGAGAGGACTGGGGTTGGCTGCGTGAACACAGCCTGAAGGCAGCTAGTGTGCCACAGCTAGCCGGGAGGGAGTCCAGGAAAAAGTCTGGAGCTGCGGAAGAGGCAGGAGACTTTTTCTTGCCTCTTTGTTTTCTGGTGCGTGAGGAAAGGGGCTTAAGAGCACTGCTTAAAGAAGCTCCAGAGACGGACACGAGCCGTGGCTATCAGCACAGACCCCAGAGACGGGCATGAGACGCTAGGCTGCTGCTGCCGCCACCAAGAAGCCTGTGTGCGAGCACAGGTCACTGTCTCCACCTCCCCTCCTGGGAGCCAGTGCAGCCCGCCACAGCCAGGGTCCCGTGATCCAGGGACAACTTCCCCTGGAGAACGCACGGCGCGCCTCAGGCTGGTGTAATGTCACACTGCCGCCGCAGGCTCGCCCCACATCCGTACCCCTCTCCCCCCCGGCCTGAGTGAGCCAGAGCCCCTGAATCAGCTGCTCCTTTAACCCCGTCATGTCTGGGCAAAGAACAGACGCCCTCAGGTGACCTACACGCAGAGGCAGGTCCAAATCCAAAGCTGAGCCCCGGGATCTGTGCAAACAAAGAGAAAGGGAAATCTCTCCCAGCAGCAGCGAATTAAATCTCCACAATCAACTTGATGTACCTTGCATCTGTGGGAAACCTGAATGGACAACGAATCATCCCAAATTGAGGAGGTGGACTTTGGGAGCAACGTTATATATATATATTTTTTCCCCTTTTTTCTCTTTTTGTAAGTGTGTATGTGTATGCTTCTGTGTGATTTTGTCTGTATAGCTTTGATTTTACCATTTGTCCTAGGGTTCTGTCTGTCGGGGTTTTTTTTATTATTACTTAAATTATTTTTCTTAATAATTATTTTTTATTTTAATAACTTTATTTTACTTTATTTTATTTTATCTTCTTCCTTCTTTCTTTCTTTATTTTCTCCCTTTTATTCTGAGCCATGTGGAGGACAGGCTCTTGGTGCTCCAGCCAGGCATCAGGGCTGTGCCACTGAGGTGGGAGAGCCAAGTTCAGGACACTGGTCCACAAGAGACCTCCCAGCTCCACATAATATCAAACGGCAAAAATCTCCCAGAGATCTCTGTCTCAACACCAAGACCCAGCTCTACTCAACGACCAGCAAGCTACAGTGCAGGACACCCTATGCCAAACAATTAGCAAAACAGGAACACAACCCCATCCATTAGCACAGAGGCTGCCTAAAATCATAATAAGGCCACAGACACCCCAAAATACACCACCAGACGTGGACCTGCCCACCAGAAAGACAAGATCCAGCCTCAGCCACCACAACACAGGCACTAGTCCCTTCCACCAGAAAGCCTACACAACCCGCTGAACCAACCTTAGCCACAGGGGACAGCCACCAAAAACAACGGAAACTACAAATGTGCAACCTGCAAAAAGGAGACCCCAAACACAGTAAGTTAAGCAAAATGAGAAGACAGAGAAACACATAGCAGATGAAGGAGCAAGGCAAAAACCCACCAGACCTAACAAATGAAGAGGAAATAGGCAGCCTACCTGAAAAAGAATTCAGAATAATGATAGTAAAGATGATCCAAAATCTTGGAAATAGAATGGAGAAAATACAAGAAACGTTTAACAAGGACCTAGAAGAACTAAAGAGCAAACAAACACTGATAAACAACACAATAAATGAAATGAAAAATTCTCTAGAAGGAATCAATAGCTGAATAACTGGGGCAGAAGAACGAATAAGTGACCTGAAAGATAAAATAGTGGAAATAACTACTGCAGAGCAGAATAAAGAAAAAAGAATGAAAAGAATTGAGGACAGTCTCAGTGACCTCTGGGACAACATTAAACACACCAACATTCAAGTTATAAGGGTCCCAGCAGAAGAAGAGAAAAAGAAAGGGACTGAGAAAATATTTGAAGAGATTATAGCTGAAAACTTCCGTAACATGGGAAAGGCAATAGTCAAGTCCAGGAAGTGCAGAGAATCCCATACAGGATAAATCCAAGGAGAAACATGTCAAGTGACATATTAATGAAAGTATCAAAAATTAAATACAAAGAAAATATTTTTAAGGCAGCAAGGGAAAAGCAACAGATAACATACAAGGGAATCCCCATAAGGTTAACAGCTGATCTTTCAGCAGAAACTCTGCAAGCCAGAAGGGTGTGGCAGGACATATTTAAAGTGATGAAAGGGAAAAGCCTACAACCAAGGTTACTCTACCAAGCAAGGATCTCATTCAGATTTACAGACAAGCAAAAGCTAAGAGAATTCAACACCACCAAACCAGCTTTACAAGGAACTTCTCTAGGCAGGAAACACAAGAGAAGGAAAAGACCTACAATAATAAGCCCAAAACAATTAAGTAAATGGTAATAGAAACATACATATAGATAATTACCTTAAATGTAGATGGATTAAATGCTCCAATCAAAAGACATAGACTGGCTGAATAGATACAAAAACAAGACCTGTCTATATGCTGCCTACAAGAGACCCACTTCAGACCTAGGGACATATACAGACTGAAAGTGAGGGGATGGAAAAAGATATTCCATGCAAATGGAAATCAAAAGAAAGCTGGAGTAGCAATTCGCATATCAGACAAAATAGACTTTAAAACAAAGACTATTACAAGAGACAAAGAAGGACACTACATAATGATCAAGGGATCAATCCAAGAAGAAGATATAACAATTGTAAATATTTATGCACCCAACATAGGAGCACCTCAATACATAAGGCAAATACTAACAGCCATAAAAGGGGAAATCGACAGTAACACAATCATAGTAGGGGACTTTAACACCCCACTGTCACCAATGGACAGATCATCCAAAATGAAAATACATAAGGAAACACAAGCTTTAAATGATACATTACACAAGATGGACTTAATTGATATTTATAGGACATTCCATCCAAAAACAACAGAATACACATTCTTCTCAAGTGCTCATGGAACATTCTCCAGGACAGATCATATCTTGGGTCACAATTCAAGACTTGGTAAATTTAAGAAATTTGAAATCGTATCAAGTATCTTTTCCGACCACAACGCTATGCGACTAGATGTCAATTACAGGAAAAATATCTGTAAGAAATACAAACATATGGGGCTAAACAACACACTATTTAATAACCAAGAGATCACTGAAGAAATCAAAGAGGAAATCAAAAAATACCTAGAAACAAATGACAATAAAAACACAATGACCCAAAACCTATGGGATGCAACAAAAGCAGTTCTAAGAGGGAAGTCTATAGCTATATAAGCCTACATTGAGAAACAAGAAACATCTCAAATAAACAACCTAACCTAACACATAAAGCAATTGGAGAAAAAAGAACAAAAAAAAACCCCAAAGTTAGCAGAAGGAATGAAATCATAACGATCAGATCTGAAATAAATGAAAAAGAAATGAAGGAAATGATAGCAAAGATCAATAAAACTAAAAGTTGGTTCTTTGAGAAGGTAAACAAAACTGATAAACCATTAGCCAGACTTATCAAGAAAAAAAGGGAGGGCTTCCCTGGTGGCACAGAGAGTCCGCCTGCCGATGCAGGGGACACGGGTTCGTGTCCCAGTCCGGGAAGATCCCACATGCCATGGAGCGGCTGGGCCCATGAGCCATGGCCGCTGGGCCTGCGTGTCCGGAGCCTGTGCTCCGCAACGGGAGAGGCCACAATAGTGAGAGGCCTGCATACCGCAACAAAAAAAAGGGGGGGGGGAGAAGACTCAAATCAATAGAATTAGAAATGAAAAAGGAGAAGTAACAACTGACACTGAAGAAATACAAAGGATCATGAGAGATTACTACCAGCAACTATATGCCAATAAAATGGGCAATCTGGATGGTATGGACAAATTCTTAGAAGTGCACAAGCTGCCGAGACTGAACCAGGAAGAAGTAGAAAATATGAACATACCAATCACAAGCACTGAAATTGAAACTGTGATTAAAAGTCTTCGAACAAACAAAAGCCCAGGACCAGATGGCTTCACAGGAGAATTCTATCAAACATTTAGAGAAGAGCTAACACCTATCCTTCTCAAACTCTTCCAAAAGATAGCAGAGGGAGGAACACTCCCAAACTCATTCTACGAGGCTACCATCACTCTGATACCAAAACCAGACAAAGATGTCACAAAGAAAGAAAACTGCAGGCCAATATCACTGATGAACATAGATGCAAAAATCCTCAATAAAATACTCGCAAACAGGATCCAGCAGCACATTAAAAGGATCATACATTATGATCAAGTGGGATTTATCCCAGGAATGCAAGGATTCTTCAGTATACGCAAATCAATCAACGTGATACACCATATTAACAAATTGAAGGAGAAAAACCATATGATCATCTCAATAGATGCAGAGAAAGCTTTTGACAAAATTCAACACCGATTTATGATAAAAAAAAACCCTCCAGAAAGTAGGCATAGAGGAAACTTTCCTCAATATAATAAAGGCCATATGTGACAAACCCACAGCCAACATCATCCTCAATGGTGAAAAACTGAAACCATTTCCACTAAGATCAGGAACAAGGCAAGGTTGCCCACTCTCACCACTCTTATTCGACATAATTTTGGAAGTTTTAGCCACAGCAATCAGAGAAGAAAAAGAAATAAAAGGAATCCAAATTGGAAAAGAAGAAGTAAAGTTGTCACTGTTTACAGATGACTTGATACTATACATAGAGAATCCTAAAGATGCTACCAGAAAACTACTAGAGCTAATCAATGAATTTGGTAAAGTTGCAGGATATAAAATTAATGCACAGAAAACTCTTGCATTCCTATACACTAATGATGAAAAATCTGAAAGTGAAATTAAGAAAACACTCCCATTTACCATTGCAACAAAAAGAATAAAATATCTAGGAATAAACCTACCTAAGGAGACAAAAGACCTGTATGCAGAAAATTATGAACTGATGAAATAAATTAAAGATGATACAAATAGATGGAGAGATATACCATGTTCTTGGATTGGAAGAATTAACATTGTGAAAATGACTCTACTACCCAAAGCAATCTACAGATTCAATGCAATCCCTAGCAAACTACTACTGGCATTTTTCACAGAACTAGAACAAAAAATTTCACAATTTGTATGGAAACACAAAAGACCCCGAATAGCCAACTCAATCTTGAGAAAGAAAAACGGAGCTGGAGTAATCAGGCTCCCTGGCTATACTACAGACTATACTACAGAGCTACAGTAATCAAGACAGTATGGTACTGACACAAAAACAGAAATATAGATCAATGGAACAGGAGAGAAAGCCCAGAGATAAACCCACACACCTTATTTTTGATAAAGGAGGCAAGAATATACAGTGGAGAAAAGACAGCCTCTTCAATAAGTGGTGCTGGGAAAACTGGACAGTTACATGTAAAAGAATGAAATTAGAACACACCCTAACATCATACACAAAAATAAACTCAAAATGGATTAAAAATCTAAATGTAAGGCCAGACACTATCAAACTCTTAGAGGAAAACATAGGCAGAACACTCTATAACATAAATCACAACAAGATCCTTTTTGACCCACCTCCTAGAGAAATGGAAATAAAAACGAAAATAAACAAATGGGACCTAATGAAACTTAAAAGCTTTTGCACAGCAGAGGAAATGCATAAACGATGAAAAGACAACCCTCAGAATGGGAGAAAATAGTTGCAAATGAAGCAACTGACAAAGAATTAATCGGTAAAACATACAAGCAACTCATGCAACTCAATATCAAAAAAACAACCCAATCCAAAAATGGGCAGAAGACCTAAATAGACATTTCTCCAAAGAAGATATACAGATTGCCAACAAACACATGAAAGAATGCTCAACATCATTAATCATTAGAGAAATGCAAATCAAAAGTACAGTGAGATATCATCTCACACGGGTCAGAATGGCCGTCAACAAAAAAATCTGCAAACAATAAATGCTGGAGAGAGTGTGAAGAAAAGGAAACCCTCTTGCGCTGTTGGTGGGAATGTAAATTGATACAGACACTATGGAGAACAGTATAGGGAGGTTTCTTAAAAACTAAAAATAGAACTACCATACGACCCAGCAATCCCACTACTGGGCATATACCCGGAGAAAACCATATTTGAGAAAGAGTCATGTACCAAAATGTTCATTGCAGCTCTATTTACAATAGCCAGGACATGGAAGCAACCTAAGTGTCCATCAACAAATGAATGGATAAAGAAGATGAGGCACATATATACAATGGAATATTCCTCAGCCATTAAAAGAAATGAAACTGAGTTATTTGTAGTGAGGTGGATGGACCTAGAGAGTGTCATACAGAGTGCAGTAAGTCAGAAAGAGAAAACAAATACCATATGCTAACACATATATATGGAATCTAAAAAAAAAAAAGAAAAAAAAAGAACCTAGGGGCAAGACGGGAATAAAGATGCAGACCTACTAGAGAATGGACTGGAGGACATGGGAAGGGGGAAGGGTAAGCTGTGACAAAGTGACAGAATGGCATGGACATATATACACTACCAAACATAAAATAGAGCGCTAGTGGGAAGCAGCCACATAGCACAGGGAGATCAGCTCGGTGCTTTGTGACCACCTAGAGGGGTGGGATAGGGAGGGTGAGAGAGAGGGAGATGCAAGAGGGAAGAGATATGGGGACATATGTATATGTATAACTGATTCACTTTGTTATAAAGCAGAAACTGACACATCATTGTAAAGCAATTATACTCTAATAAAGATGTTTAAAAAAAAAAACAAAAAACATCTCACCGTGTAATTCCAGTGGCCCATCCAGGTGTCATAACCTCTGGTCTAGACACTAATTTGATCAGTAATTATGTACTGTATCTAGTTGTCCCTCCTATTATTTTGGTTATGTGACTTTTGTGATTCAATTTGAGTTTTCAAGTCCTTATGCTTAATTTTCCAATTAGGTTATAAGCTCCTTGCAAGTAGGGATCTCATCCAACTCATCATTATTTCTCCTTCCTTACTGCTGAAATATCTTGAATAGCACTTTGCATATATAGTAAATGTAGGTATATGTCTATATGAAATATGAAATGTAGGTATATGTTTATATGAAATATAAATTTCCAGATATCCTTCTTATGATGTTCTTAGTCTCTCATATCTTTAAAATCGTCATTACTTTCTAAAGTTTCTAAAAGCTAAAAGTACACGTAATTTCAAGTATGATAGTACAAACATTACTTATACAGAACTCCTGGTTTCACATAGTTAACATCTAACTCAGGTTTCAGTGTTTTCCCCAACTTGATAAACATGCTGTTCTCAGTCAGGAAAATTATATAAGCTGTAATTTTGTATATTTGTATATTATAGCATCTACTTAGCAACTCATGGTCCTCTAGAGAGTCTTCTGTAAAAATAACATTGCAGAAATGAGCCCCTCAGTTCTCTAATGAGAGATCTTAGAGGTTCTGGGCTGAAAAGCAAAACAAACAAACATACAAACAAAATCCCTTCTCTTTCACAAAGCACAAAATAAGGAGACCTCTATTTTCTCTCTTTGTTACCAACTTCAGCCCCAACCCCTCCTCCCCCCATGTCTAGTCAATATCTGTTCCTCTGAGAGAACTGTGCTGCAGCAAAAAAGAGCAAGAAAAAGGGAACTCAAGAAGTTTTCTACTTTTGCTCTGCACCTCCACATTATTATTAACATATCTTCAGACCTCTCTCATCAGAGAAATAAGATGATATAATCTACCTGAACAAGGCATCTAACATCATTATTCTTTAATGACTTAAGAGATCCTTAACCGATCCTAAAGAGGAAAAAGCTGCAGGCCCCTTTGGTAGCTTCCAGTTTTGTTTTTTGTTTTCCTTTCTGCTTTTTAGAGTCTTAAAAGGCTCTAATATCCTAAAGATTGTTGAAGATTTTTATTTTTTAATGACAGCCAGGGTCCTCAGTTAAGTACAATCTCATGTGATAGTCTATTGCTAAGATATTATTTGATAGGTTTTAAAATAAGTTTCCATCTTATTTCAAAACTTATTTATAAATTTCCTTTTTCTATAACTATAGAATTTGACCATAGAAAGCATGAGCAGTCATGACAAGTAGAAAGAAGCAGGAACTTACATCAATGAGATAATGCTGTTCCTCTTACATAGAGCGTGTGTCACAGTGCGCTTTTAGTCTGAAAAGCTGTTGGTAGTTAAGCATTTTGCTTATCATAACAACATAATGGGGAAGTTTGTACACCTAAAGGAACACCCAGTTTCATATAGTTAAAAACTGCATTGTTAAGGAACATTCCCACAAATGAAGGGGCGGGGAACTCGCTGGGGTTCTTCAATCTCATATTTCAGTGATACATTTGATAAGAGATTTATGCATGGAATGGAGCCACTGATTGTGTGTCAAAGCTAACTGTGGACCTATATTCATATTCCGAGCTCTGTGTACACTGTTCGTCACCCGTGGTACAGCCATTTAAAGGAAATATCCCTTCTTATTTTCTCCATAACATAATGAGGAAATAAGCATCAGCTCTTGGGAGATTCAAGTAGGTACACCTCTGTGCTTTGTGATTTTCTTGTTTTGCTTGCGATTCTTTGCTACCCAGAGGATAGCAAGCAGTTTGTTTAGTTTGTATCCGTATACAGCTTTCTCCTCCTAGACCCACCCTGTGTATCTTTTCCTGTAGAATGGCTATGGTTTTTCATGCCTTGGAATGTGGCTTTTGCTTTCAACTGCTGTTTTCAAATCACCACTTCCTCTAACTTCATCTGTCAAGCAAATGTGCATGCTACCAAGTTGTCCTCTTTTTTTTTTTTTTTTTTTTTTTAATCTCAGAAGAGGTTTGCTTGGAAAACTCAACATCCAGAAGTCAGTACCACCTCCATCAAATGGATCGAGTCCCATTGGATTACTATATCCTACTCTTGGTTCTCAGTGAAAGACAGTAATCCTACTAAAAAGCTTTATAACATTAAAATAAAATGCTCTAATATTTTATCCAAAGACAAATGTATTCATTTAAAAAACTGTATTCAGGGCTTCCCTGGTGGCACAGTGGTTGAGAGTCCGCCTGCCGATGCAGGAGACGCGGGTTCGTGCCCCGGTCCGGGAGGATCCCACATGCTGCGGAGCGGCTGGGCCCATGAGCCGTGGCCGCTGGACCTGCACGTCCGGAGCCTGTGCTCCGCAACGGGAGAGGCCACATCGGTGAGAGGCCCGCGTACCGCAAAAACAAAACAAAACAAAAACTGTATTCATTTAAAAAAACAACCTTCTAAGCATATTTTACAGATGAATGTAATGCATACAAATTGAATAAACTTTTTGGTGTACAACATTGTACTATGAACAAGGAGCTAAGTACCATGAAATTGAATTGAGTTGAGAATTCCCCTTTTGTGTGACTATTGGATTCAACCAGTATATCTGCTCCCTGCTAGTCCAGCTTTCCTCAGACATCAGTGATAATTATTTTGGGCTCTAGGTCAATTCCTCCTTGAGTGCTTCCTAAAAAAATTTCCTTCCCATGAGGATGTGATCTATGATACTTTTTTTTCCTCTTCTGGATAAATTGGGCCATTTCCTATTTTATGTCACTGGTAAATCAATAACTTGGAAGTCAAGAAATTCTGAGCTACAAAAGGCAAATGATTACGTCTCCCAGGGTTCACCAGAATAGAAGCATACGCAGACTCTGACCTTTTATTTCTTCCCATAATCCTATGTTAAGAGCCTTAGAATTTTGTTATTGCTAAAATTATACTCTTAATTTTGTTTTCATTTTAAAAATAGTACATGCCATTGTGAAATTATCAAGCAATTCAGAATTTTATGAAATAAAAAGTTAAAGTTCCCAAAAGCTGGCTTTCATAAAACAGATCCCAGTGTTCAAAACTTCTAACCTATTTCTTGTCCAGTTTTCTAACAGATGAGTTTTTCTGCATTTACTATTGGGCTGGAAATATTAATCTCAGGTAACATCTGATCTACTTGGTCAAAATAGCATAAATTTCCCTTTGCCAATCCTTATGCATTTTCCTGTTATGACCTGCCTACCTCTCTCTCATCTTCTCCTAGTTTGTTTACTGTTCTCTCAGATGTCTGGAACCGACATACCAAACTTTCTTGTTTATGTAACAGGAAAACTGCATTGAAACTATTATTTTCCTATGAAAAATTTGCATAAGCATAATTACTGAATTTTTTTAAACACCTGATTAAAATAATTTATTGACACCACATAGTGTTATTTAGAGAGTTCTAATCTGTCTCCCAACTGGGAGACCAGCATTAATAATGACACTTAGAAAGTAGTAGAAAATAGTTCTTAAGAGTTCAGGTTTGGGGTCAAACAGACCTGATTTGAATTCTGGCTCTGCAGTTTACTCACCAGACTTTGAATGAGGCATTTAACCCCTCCAAGTCTTAGTTTCCTCATCTGTAAAATAGGGATAGGAATTTCTAACTTACAGTGTCCTTTTGGAGATTAAATGTAATAATGTATTTACAGCCCCTGGTACGACGTAAGCAATAGAAAGCATACAACAAATTTAAAGTAATATTGTATTAGTAAGCTGTCCTTCATTTCTTTATTGTATTACAAGGACTCAGTTTAAAGTAATTTACCCCTAAATTTACTGATTCTCAATACCATTATCCCTAAGACTGATCATATGCATAAACGGCATCATGTGATTCTGTGGACATAGTTAAAATACAGGAAGGTATCTTGAGTTCCATGATTAACTTCTGTGTAGGAAGGTTTTCTAGTGTTGTGCTTATACTGTGTCCTATAGGAAGCTTTGTTCTAAAATTTTTTACATGTATGTGATGAAACCAGCCTTTACTGCTCCATGCCTTACAGAGGACTGAGCCTTCTGGCTCAAGATTCAGTACAAATTACTGAGGGCCAAACATCATGGCAAAGTCATTGACATAACATTTTAGAAGCCATCCAAAGTTGAATTAAAAAATCTTCTCAGGCAATAATCTTCTCGTACATCTAATGAGAGGTTTGAGATATTGCTACCTAGGACAGTAAGGAACATAGATTCTTAGTCCCTGATATCTGTTCTATGGCTTCTGCAGAAGAAATAATTGCTGCTTATGTTTTATGTGAATGCATATATGCCAAGATGTAGTAGTGTATAGGCTTTTGACATGTACATCCTGTAAATGTCTAGTTTTCACATTTTCTATGCGTGGAATCTTGTAACTATTAATTTTTAAATAACTATACAGTCAATCACATAAGATAAAATAGGCCCAAAAGAAAAACCCTCATAACCAAGATTAGTTTAGATTCTCTTAAAGTATTACACTCAGATATTTGTTAAACCACTTTCCCATAAATAAAGTTCCTTGATATTACTTTTCAAGATTTCCCAAATTATGAATATGTTCATCCACTGGATATTTATCCAAAGCCTTGTATTATCTGGCTAACAAATGATTCAATCAGGGTTTTCAAACCATTTTCTTACATGAAGAATAACCATGTTTTAGGTATGTCTGTTCCACTATTGACTTTTGCTGTATTCTGTTGCATTTATCAAGAAAAGAGTTCAGCAAAATGTCATCCTTCTTCAGTAGCTCATCAGATGTGGACTCTGTGTGGACCAAAGAAAAATATCAGTATGGATTCCAGCCTCAATGCTTTTCCCAAACTCAAGAGAATAATAAGCCATTTCTAAAATCATGGAGAATGCATTACCATTTGTGATAGTGCAAAATGGTTTTCAATGAAATATGATTTTTACATATATATTTAAATTTCTAAGTTATTAGTAAATCAGAAGCATTTCTTACAAAGCAGACAAAATACACATCCCCTCTATGTTAGTAATGTATATATTTTTTTCTTTTTGGTCTTTCACAGTGGGTTTAAATAGTTATGGAAACAGTCTTCAGAAAAATTTACTTGGCTAAAGTTAAAATCTCCTTATTTCATGCACATTGTCCTACATACAAATGGGTACATCCCACTGAATAAGTCATTACTCTCTGTTCCTTGAGTGTACATTTTACAGAAAACATTCTTGCAGACCCATCAGGGTGCCATTATACCAACAATCAGGTATCTTATGTGTCTGAATTTTATAGCTTACAATAGAAATGGCATGATATTACCATCTGTGCTTAAAATGTTTAAAAACATCTCGTATTTTTCTACCATATGTTTTCTTACACACTTTATTCCAAGTCAAGTACAAGCTACATGAAGTCAAGGTATGTAACTTACTCATCTTTTTAATCCTCATGGGACCTCACATCTTATATTGAATAAAGTGGGTGTTTGAGAAATATTTGGTAAATTAATCAATTTCATAGCAATATATTTGGGACTTAATGATAGCACCTAAAGTTTTAGGTGCTATCCCAAAGGGCAACTAACTACATTTCCAGTACACAAAATCACATATATAAAGAATCCATCTTTTTAATACATTTTATATATCTTTGTATATTCCAGTATGTTATTTTAGATCTCAGGAAATGATAGCATAACAATTATTTATTTTGAAAACTTGGCTAAAATTCTCTAGCACATAGCATTATCTTGAGATTGAGATGAAATTTTGAATAATGTTCTCAACTTTTTAAATTACATTGGGATTTTGATGGGGATTTTTTTTTAATTTTTAAATTACTTTAGATATGATTAGAATATTTAGTTTTCCATTTTTTATTCTACAACTACAGTTTTTTTCATGTGTTCAACCCCTTCATTTCCTACAATAAAATTTTCTTATTTATTTATTTAGGAACTGAATGTTTCTTGTCTAGGTTTTACCAAAGTATTTTATGTTTTTGTCTCTGTGGTAGGTGGACTTTTTGTTTTTAATTTTCTAAATAATAACTGCCAAATCTAGAAAACTACTAGTTTTTGTAGTACTATTTTCCAAAACTTGGTGCCTGAAGTTCTTTTTTCCCTTACCTTGTCATTTTGTATCACTGTGGAAAAAATACTGCCTTATCCTTGTCTATCCCTTTACATGCTCTCTAACTGACTTGTCCGTTCTAATGTCTTATAGTATAACCAGTTGGGGTTTTTTGTTTTTATATATATATTGATTTTAAAATAAAATATATTCATATATAACATAGTTTCAATTCCTGAATATATTTTCAGTTAAAACACTTGTTATCAAATACATAATAAATTATTATAATTCATAAGAAAATATAAGCCACCAGTTATGCATTCTAGTATACCCTAGATACTAATTCTTCAGAATAATGATGGGCTTACAGTGAAAGCTGTTAGAATGCCTTAGGTAAAGTGTCTTATAACCACATTTTTTTTGTATAATAACTAAATTCCTTTTTTAGAGTCCAAAATGGTTTTGCTTTACATAGAATTTTGCTTTACTGAGAATACTGTTTCCCATTATCCATTGAATTATGAGAACTGTAAACCCTTCATATGTATTATCTCTTTGGTACTCACAGCATTATTTCAGTTTTATGGAGAGGTCAGGGTCTTCTTATCTACTGCATGTCATAGAAGTACTCAATACATATTTGTGGAATTAAGGTAAATAGCATGGTTAAAATAACTTGCCAACAACAGAAACAAAAAAAGGAGTATATGACTAGACATCTTATTTTGCTCTATTTTCAGTAGATGATTCTGTCTATTGAAAAAGTAATTAATTATGAGGCATATCTTATATTCAATATCTTAAAATGGTTGAGTGCTACTATATAATAGTTCTGTGCTAAACATTTTATTTGCATTTGTTCATGAAATCCTTTCCACCCACCTATGAGGCAGATAGTATAGCTATACTTACTTCAAGATGAGGAAACGAGCAGAGAGAGAGTTAAGTAACTCTCTGAATTCTTAGCGCAGAGTTGATTTATATCCATTTACAACAAATATTGCCTCTACATATATGGCTAATTGATGTCACTTGTGTGTGTCCATAAGAATCATGAGATAATAATGGACTTGTATTTCCAAACCTAACCTGTATAATGGGAGGAAGAAAGAAAAGTTGACCTTTCTACTGCCTGGCTCTTACCCTTCAAGTCAGACCCTGCCCTGTGACTGTAATCAGAAATATGAATGATCAGTACTAATCTTCCTTTCTTGACATTACACCATCAGAGAAGTCATGGGGATTTCTCTAAAATTGCCCTAAGGCAGTTTTTAACAACATATATATTTTTGAAGGCTTACTAAACTGTATCTACAGGAACCATGTGTGTGCAGAGTCTACAATCCAGAGAGTGTTGTGGTTTAGAGGCATTGCTGCTTCTGATTGTTTTTGATCACATGCCCTACTTTAATTTCATCAAAATGTTGGTTGGTTTCAATGAGGATATTTTCTGCGGGAATTCTGGTCTTGAGACTGTTCCTTATCCTCAGATGATCTTCTGCTTGAGTTGATCTTCTGGGGTGATTCTATGCATTGGAGGAAGTGGTTACCAAGGTCTGAAGGCCATGGGCATCTGAGAGACAGCAATAGCCAGCGACGTTTTCCTGAGGTTGTCACTATGTGTACAGTCTAGCATCTGTATAAATCTCTTAGTTATAACAGCTGTGTTTTCTTATTAAGAGGTTGCCTTTACCTGTCTTTGCGCTTCCTACAGTGGGTTCTGTTTTAGTAAATAATCTAGTGTTAGCTTTCTGATTCTCTTTTCTCCACCACAACAAAAAATGCTATAAATATGTTTATTCCAAATACTGAGTTGGACACAGGGAAATTTGTTAGGAGCCAAATCTGTTTTGGTGTTAACTGATCATGTGCCTGGTTTGATTTTACTGAGCACTTCTTGTGTGCACAGCATAGTGCTAGGTACTTGGAGGCACAAAGATAAAGGAGGAAGGGCTTTTGCCCTCCAGAATCTCACAATTCAAAAGGAACTGAAGTTATAACTGAGTGGCTGTGTGAGAAAGTGTGGTGGAGGAAATGCTGGAATGTGCTGTAGAAACATGCCCATGCAGAGACGGTCAAATGATAAAATGTTATTTGAATGTAATCTTAATTCTCATTATAAACCACTAAAATTGAATAGCATTTCTTCAATACGGTGAAGGCAGTAAAGAAAGGAATTAGAGAACTGCCACGGACTCCTTCTAACTCTATAAATTTATAAAATAAACTTGAATAAATATATTAATGTAACTTTCAAATGTCCCTCTAATCAGAGTCATATGAATCATCAACAACATTTCTCAAACTTGTTATGTTTATTTCAGACACTGGGTGGACTCATGGAAATTTTTTAGGAGCCAAATCTGTTATTTTCCATCCTAAAAGGAAAAGAAGCATTGCAGATCTACAATGGTGATTTTAACCACTTTTATTTTAATGAAACTTAAATGTGTACAAATATAAAATATGCATAAACTTCTTATCCTTACAGCTTTTATAAGCTGTAAAACCAAAAGAAATATAAATTAAGTAAAAACTAAAAAAATAACATTTGAATTAATGATATCGTGAGAAGGTTTTTTTTTTTTTCAGAAGCCAGATCACCAATGTTGAGACCAGTGTCAGTGGAAAGATACATTTGTGCTTTTGGTTTCACTTGTGTTATGACTTGATTCTTTTGATTTTGCATCTAATGGTATATCGTGCATCTGTGGCATTACTGTGGTCATCTCTTTTCTTTCTTAACAAATAGCTTATTTTTAATCTATGTGAAGAGCCAGTTCATTTAATGGTGCACCCCCAAATACAATACTGAAGAAAAATATATCATTAAACATACCCTGTGATGATTCTACCGCCACTTTTCTACTTCTAAACTATATTAAAACTTTTGTTCTTAGAATAAACCATAACATCTTTTTTGCTTTATGTAGCATAAATGCATAATTCACTTCTTTTTTTTTTTTTTTTTTTTTTTTTTTTTTTTTTTTTTTTTTTTTTTTTTTTTTTTTTTTTTTGCGGTACGCGGGCCTCTCACTGTTGTGGCCTCTCCCGTTGCGGAGCACAGGCTCTGGACGCGCAGGCTCAGCGGCCATGGCTCACGGGCCCAGCCGCTCCACGGCATGTGGGATCTTCCCGGACCGGGGCACGAACCCGCGTCCCCTGCATCGGCAGGCGGATTCTCAACCACTGCGCCACCAGGGAAGCCCCATAATTCACTTCTTTAGTCCATTTATTTTGTTTTCTCTTTAGCCTATGGCAATTTATACATACATTACCTTGTCTCACTTCATCATGATCATTTAATGTGCAAATTAGTACTTCCAAAGAAGAGTTTTGTCTTTTTAATTGGTGAAAGAATTGCGAGTGAGTAGCAAACAGGGACTGTTATCATATTTAATATCAAGGCCCTGCTCATCAACACCCTGAAAGTTCATCTCTGATCACTTGGCAACAAGTGTTTTGTAAATGCAAACATGGGAGGTGAAGTCACTTAGTAATGTTGAGTCACGAATGTCATCTAGATTGTCCAAAATAGCTTACCTCATGTTAGCAGTTTTGATCACCAAAGTGAAAACACAGCATTTAAAAATTCTCCCAGAACTCACGATTATGTCTGTAGATTTCTAGTAGGCAATGATGCCAGTTTAAGAAATACCAGCCTGTAGAATATTGGGCAAGGGCCTGAAAACCGAGGAGTAGTTCCCGTTTTTTCCCCTTCAGGAAAGATTGGTGACATTTCTGAGGATAGCTACTGACTTCTTTTTCTTCCTCAGCCTTGATCTGCTTTCTTGACAGTCAATAAACCAATGCCTTCTTTGTTTCTACGTGAAATAACTTTATGAAGGACTTCTTAGAAGAAGAGTGGGTATAAGGCCTAAACAGAGCTCAGTTAAGTGAATGGAATAATGTAAATATTTTCATGTCATACTGGAATTGCCCATGAACTGTCTCTCTTCCACTGCACCATGAACTCTTTGAGAAAGGGGCTGTGTCTTACACCCAGTTGGATTCCCAGTATGTGGTACCATGCCCAGCACACAGTAGGCACTCAGAAAATGTTTGCTGAATGAACGCATATTAATATAATAAAGTCCTTAGTGGTGTGATGTACATCAGATAACATGCTCCTGTGTCTTGTTCTGGAAGCACATGACCCATCACTTGCCATTATGATAAATTAGCTGGGCCCATAGAGAACTAGTCTCAGCCTGCCTCTGGTATGTTGTGGCCCAAAGAATCAGAGCAGTTGCCTTTACTGCCTCATTAGGTAATATCTGGAAAATGATGAAAAGTTTCCCAATTGGCATGTTTACTCTTGTGTCTTTCCCTTTCCTTCCCTCACCCTGTCATCCTTCTGACTCAGGAAGCTATGATCTGTTCCTTATTCACAGGCTATCACAGGATACATACAAGCCATAGTCTGGAGCATGCTATCTTTTTCATCACTCAACCCCTTCTGTGTGGTTCCAGTTAAAGGAGTGGAGAAGAGTGCTCAGCCCGTTTCTTTTCTCGTTGTGTTCAGTTTGCCTCATTCATTGTGGTGAAAGACTAAGGAGATAAACTGTGTATTTATTGGAGACAGCTTTTAATTCTTCAAGATCAAAGCATCTTGTTACTGACCCTTATAAGAGTACTTCTTTGGTCAAGTTCATTTTTTTCTCCAAGATAACTTTTCTCTCATTTAGCTTTCTTTAAACTAACGTTTACATCTCTTATCAAAAAACCATTTACCAGATAATGGACCTTGGTTTCTGTCATGTGCTTCAGACATATGATTGTAACACTTGAGGAAAAATGTTCTGCTTGATTTGAGACTTCAGACTGAAATAACCTTAAGCAGAGAGGAGAGACTGAACTTTCTTTCTGAATAGTTTCTTTATATATATGTCTGCTATTCATCTATATGTATAGTTATATCTGTATCTATATTGCCAGTAGCTAGCTACTATATATAGTGTATATAATATAGCTATAATATAACATTTCATAATATAAAATTAGATCATATAAAAATTATATAAAACATATAATATTGCTACTGGCAATAAAAGACCAAAAAGAAAAGCTGAAAATATCAAAGATTAGGTGCATCATATGCTAACAGGTTATGTAAAATAGATCTAGGCAGAAGAAGCCTAGGACTAAACTCTGTTTATCATTCCCGGTAAGCTGTGTGGCTAAGAGCGTATCAGTTGACTTTTCTGTACATTAGGGAATTTTTCATCTCAACAATTAAACCTTGCCTTTCACCTCATTACTTTCAAGCCTGCATGCAATTGAATTAGAATTTGAAATTTGGGAATATAAAATTCATTAGAGCTTTGTGTAAATATCAAATAGGAAAACAAGATGCTCTGTGGAAAAGAACTAAATCTAAATAAATACTTACATCAGAGATTGATATTTTATTTCATGGTATACAGGAATCAGAATATATTGTCATTAGCACTTAGAGTAAAATTGTATACTTGTGTTGGCCCCTATGTTCCTATCAAATGTAATGCTTTCAGTACCATAGTTTATGTTCTTATTTTTTGTCCTCATCTTATCAAAATTGATATGAAAAAAAAATTGATATGGTGTGCTTTGAAATGCCATGATGTAAATGAGGGGAAGCAACCAGGAAAAATTTTACTGAATTTATATTAATACAAAGAATTGAAACTAGCAAAACCATGACTTATCAAACAAAAACGGGTGTTATCACATATAACTATAATAAAATAATGGTCCAGATAACTCACATCGTTGTGTTTGGTATGTGTATGTATATGTATGTTTGCACAAGTATATGCACAATCTGCTTCACCAACCGTAGTAACTGAAAATGGTTTAGGTTTCAGTTATTTGAGAGGGCCATATGCTTTTATATTGGATATATAATTTATAGATACTACCTGCTTCCAAGTAAGAATGTACTCATTACACATAATGTAGAGGTATATCCTCAGGAAAATAAATGAATATCCCTACACACTCCCTTTTTGGAATAAGAGAATCAGCCTGAATGGTCCAGACTGTTGCTTAGATTCAAGCCCACAACGAGGCTTTAACTCAAAGCAGAAACTGAGTTTTACTGGTTGGGTGGTGCTGCTACCCAAAGTAGTATTTAGGCATCAAAAGATGAAAGCAATAAAATAATTTTTTTGGCACTCTTAGAACTGGGTGATGTTCATGCTCGCGAGGTCCTCCTTGAAGGCAAGGACCATGTTTTTCTTGGATGTGTATTCCTAGGGCACAGTAGCTGCCATATAATAGTCCCCCCAAAAATGTTGTGACCATTGTTTAAAAAAAAAATGGTGCCTAAAGTACTAAGTTATGTCCCAAAAGTCTACTACACATATTTGAGCTGTTTCTTTGCTTGAATAGGGAGAAGATCCAATTTATCCGAACTGAAGGGACTCCAGGATTGGTGCGTCTTTCAAGTGATGCTGACCTTGTTATGTTGCTGAGGTACGTAACCACTTCTTGAAGTGGGAAGTCTTCTATCAGGCATCGTGGAGCATTTTAGAAAATAACGTGCCAATATTGGCAAGGCTATATTCTTAAAGACTCGTGGAATACTCATGTTGAAGGTATAAGATGCTGATTTAGTGATAATTCATTTCAGATTTCGTTTCTTATCACTGGAATCAGTTTGATTTTGTTCTCACCCTGCTGGCAGAGGAGGTAGTACTGGAGAATGGAAAGTCTCTAGAGGCCGATGAGTAGAATGTCCCATCACAGAATGGAGCAGGAGGTTATACCTGGCTTGCCTTATCAGAGTAGAAGAGAGGTTGTATTTATATTTTCGTCCAAAATTTTTTTCTTGAAAGGTGTTTTGTCTCTGTTTGCTGATTTGACGTTATCTATTTACTTTATGGTTTTGAGAATTTAAGATGGGAAATCAGATAAGAAAGTTGAAATATGGTCACTGGTACTTACTGTCAACTTGATAGACCTTCCTAATACTGACCAATTATATTTTCTTTTCTGATGGTTAGGTGAGCTTTAGTTTTAAACTTTAGAGTAGCTTAGAATGGCAAGTTTTCAAGGGACTTTTTCATTTTTGATATTATCTCTCAAATGTAGGAGATCAGAGTAAAATAATGCTTTGCTGTACCTAGTGACTGGGGCACCTACTACTATAACCTCCATAGCTTAAAGGGAAGTCATGCTTGGCCATATCAGCAATGTTTTATTTATCTTAAAGTGTTAATAGTCTCATTCATATTATTCATGATAATCTTAACTCTAACCATTTCTACTGCGTGCTCGATAGTTGCCATATTTGTAAAACTAAAGCCAAAAAGTTATTTTCTTTTACTCTGTGGTTGGAGCATAATACAAAGGGATATAATCACTTTCCATAGGTATTTCACTTCATTTTATCCTGAACAAGATGTATTGGTGGTTGGGCGTCACTTCTCAGCCCAGGTGGTGACCCTCAACTTGTGGTGTTCTGGCAGTTCTGAAAGCAGGATGTAGCATGCTAGATACTCACGAAGACTCTTGGGCAGTTAATATGGAGTATGATGTTTCTACCATAGTTTGGTTGTTGATAAAGTCGTAACATTTATTACAAAATTCTGGCTGGGATAGGACTCTTTTGATTCATTCTAGAAGTCTGTGTTTTGTTTTATTTAAAGAACTCTACTTTGGGAATTAGTAAAAACGAAAATGATTGCAAAACAGAAATCATGATTATTGTTCAACTGTCCTTAGTTAAATAATCTTTAGATGGTATAGTCCTAAATATTTTGAGTTACAGTATAGTTTATAATATTTGTACATTGTTAAACATCACAGTTGGCATGAATTTCTATATGTTACGTGATTGAATTTTAAAATATTTGAAAACTGATTTATATATAAAGAGCAAGGCTACATTTTTGCCCTTTTGGGAAAATAAGCATGTTTTCTGAAGTTGAGCCTTTGGAGAAGTGTGAGAAATTTACTTACATATAGTAGCTTTATAATTATTACATACAAATGACAAATGATGTTATTTAATTCTAGACTTTTACTTCATTTGGATGAGCAAATATATAGTTGTACGCTGTGACACAATATATTACATGTGCATGCTTAATAAAATTTAATGGTTATTGAAACATTTTGGGATATTCTCAGCTCTTTATTTTTCATTTTACTTTGGAGTTTGAGTCATTTGAATCAGTAACTATAAACTCAGGCAGTGGACTTGTTGGATATGTAGATGGAGTCTCTGTTTCTGTTTTTATACTTTGTCTATTTCTTTCTTTTTTGTATTTAAAAATATTTATTTTCTTGGGTGAATTTTGTAGTATGTGAATTACATTTTAATAAAAATATTTTTATTAAAGTATAATTGATGTACAATGCTATATTTTAGGTGTACAACATGATTCAATGTTTTTATAGATTATACTCCACTTAAAGTTATTATAAAAATATTGGCTATATTTCCTGTGCTGTACATTATACCCTTGTATCTTATTTAATTTTTACCTATATACATTGTCTATTTCTTAAAAAGGAAAGTCACTCCTGGTAAAAATGGACTTGAATATCAGCAAGTTGCAATGTAGAAATGATATAACTCTAGGAAATTATTCATTTTAAAATAAACCCATGTAAGGTTATTTTCTAATGTAGCTATTACAAAACTCAAGAATTTTAAAATAACTTTATTGTGTTTGTTATTGGTTATTCTATTTCATGTATTCTGTCACTAACTCAACTAATGTAAGAAGTGTGCCTTTAACAGAGCTTATATAGGAAATGATTGATAAATTTGGCTACATTAGGATTCTTAATTTTATGTAATGAAAGACACCACATATAAAAGCATAAAAAAGACAACAAACTAGAAGAATATATTCACAACACATAAAACAAAGATATCATGAATACATAAAGCATGCCTTTAAATCAATTTGAAAGAAAATAACACAAAAGAAAAATGGATAAAGAATATAAAAAGGAGCTTCCCTGGTGGCACAGTGGTTAAGAATCCACCTGCCAATGCAGGGGACATGGGTTCGAGCCCTGGTCCGGGAAGATCCCACATGACGCGGAGCAACTAAGCCCGTGTGCCACAACTACTGAGCCTGTGCTCTAGAGCCTGTGAGCCACAACTACTGAGCCCACGCACCACCGCTACTGAAACGCACGTGCCTAGAGCCCGTGCTCTGCAACAAGAGAAGCAACTGCAATGAGAAGCCCACGCACCGCAATGAAGAGTAGCACCCGCTCTCCGCAACTAGAGAAAGTCCGCGTGCAGCAACAAAGACCCAACGCAGCCAAAACTAAAAATAAATAAAATAATTTTTTTAAAAACGAATATAAAAAGGCATTTCAAAGGAATTGAAGCATGAATAGCCAATAAACTCATGGAAAGATGCTAGTAATCATAAAATGCAATTACAAATAATGAGATACTATTTCATACTATTAAATTTGAAAAAATCAAAAAGTCTGGTAATACCAAGTGAGAAGTAGCAGCTCCATATTTTCTGGACTCGATGTATTGCAATTTCTACAACCTCTTTGGAGGACAATTTGACAATATCTTGTACAGTTAAAGAGACATATACACTATGAGTAAGCAACGCTGCTTTTAGCTATCATGGAGCTCAATATCAGGAAAAACAAACAATTCAATTAAAAATTGGGCAGAAGATTTAAACAGACATTTCACCAAAGAAGACATACAGATGGCCAAGAGGCTTATGAAAAGATGCTCAACATCACTAATTATTAGAGAAATACAAATCAGAACTACAATGAGCTATCACCTCACACCAGTCAGAATGGCCATTATCAAAAAATCTAAAAACAATAAATGCTGGAGAGGGTGTGGTGAAAAAGGAACCCTCCTGCACTGTTGGTGGGAATGTAAATTGATACAGCCACTATGGAGAACAGTATGGAGGTTCCTTAAAAAACTAAAAATAGAACTACCATATGACCCAGGAATCCCACTGGGCATATACCCTGAGAAAACCATAATTCAAAAGGAGTCATGTACCACAATGTTCATTGCAGCACTGTTTACAATAGCCAGGACATGGAGGCAACCTAAGTGTCCATCGACAGATGAATGGATAAAGAAGATATGGCACATATGTACAATGGAATATTAGCCATAAAAGGAAACGAAACTGAGTTATTTGCAGTGAGGTGTATGGACCTAGAGTCTGTCATACAGAGTGAAATAAGTCAGAAGGAGAAAAATAAATACTGTATGCGAACATATGTATATGGAATCTAAAAAAAAAACAAAGGTACTGATGAACCTAGTGGCAGGGCAGGAAAAAAGACGTAGACATAGAGAATGGACTTAAGGACACAGTAAAGGAGGGGGAAGCTGGGGCAAAGTGAGAATAGCATCAACATTACCGAATGTAAAATAGTTAACTAGTGGGAAGTAGCAACATAGCACAGGGAGATCAGCTCAGTGCTTTGCGATGACATAGAGACGTGGGATTAGGAGGGTGGGAGGGAGGCTCAAGAGGGAGGGGATATGTGTATGCATATTACTGATTCACTTTGTTGTACAACAGAAACTAACAGTATTGTGAAACAATTATACTCCAATAAAGATCTATTTTTTAAAAAGCCATATACACTATGACTGAGCAGCTCTGCTTTTAGATATATACCATATTTACACTAAGAAACTGTATTACATGTATACAAGGTGATACATACAGGATATTCATTGCACTGTTATTGATAAAAAGCACACAGTTGGGAAAAAAGTCAATATTTGTCAGGAAAGGTATGGATAAATAAACTAATACATTAAGAGAATGGAATACTACATAGCAGGTAAAAGTAGTAAACTAGACCCTTATATATCAACACAGACAGATACCAGAAATATATTGTTGAATAAAAAAGTTCAAGAATTCAATATACTTATAAAGTATTTAAATAATTTTTTAGCAACACATAAGACAAAACTGTATATTGTTCATCTGTACATATGTTGCAAAACATCAGACTATGGAAGGATATGTTAAAGTCATGATAGAGGCGCTCAAAAAGGACTTCATATACATAACGTGCATACATACAGATATATAGATACATCTATATATAGATATATACACATCCCTAAGTATGCATGTGTGTTTGAAGCAAAAGTAATAGGGTTAACATGTACTAATCCTGGATGATATGTATTGAGTGTTTTTATGTTATTCACTATCTCTCCTATATTAAATTTTTCAAGTAAAAAAATTTCTCTCTTGATAAGAACGATTTCTGCATATTGGTTGTATTTAAAGGAAGTAAGTGTCATGGAGCAAAGGACACAGGTATAGATGTTTGAGGAGAGGGTGCTAATTCCTACTTTTCAATTAATTTAGCTGTGAATTTCTAGACCTTTATGGTATCAGCTTTTATGTGTCAACCTTTATGTGTCTTGGAATGAAGGTATGAACACACTTTGTGTATTTACTATGGGTCTTCCATAAACATTGTCTCTTGTGTTTGACTCTTATTCCTAGACGTAAAAACCCAGGCTATTTTCAGATGAACGTGCAAAGGCAAACTCATTTAAAGTAACAAAATAGAAACCATGCCGTCCAAAGTTAGTAGGAAAACAGGCAAATAACCACAGGTTTCACAAAAGATGCAAGAGCCAACTGTTTTTGTCCCACGAATTACCTGCAGGAGAAGGGGGACTGGTGCTTTCTTTGGGACGTGAACTGGACCTCAGATGGAATTGGTCAGAGTGAGAGATCGACTTACTCATTGCAGAAACAAGGCATTTACCCACCTCTTTGGCTAAAGTATGCATTTTATTTCTTGTCTTTCCCCAGTTTATTTGAAGAAGAGATAATGTCATATGTGCCTCCACATGCCTTACTCCATCCCAGTTACTGTCAGTCCCCACGTGGCTCTCCTGTGTCCTCTCCCCAGAACTCGCCAGGTGAGTGCACCTGCTGCATATGCAGTTCCTCTGAGGAGTGAGCCCTGAAGTTACATGTTCCGTCCTCATAAAGGACAGTAAGGGAACACTTTGGGTACATCTGTACTGTTAGCACAGGTACATAATCTGTGGTACTTCCTGAATCTTAAAACGGGCTTGTTTCCATGGGGATTTATTTTGACAGGAAAATAATGACATTCCAAAATAGGATAAATGTTAGCAGTATGAAATACTCAGATGCAGACTTTACTTTTCGTTATGTTATGTAGTGCCTAATATATCTTGGAAAATATTAGGGCAAAAAATACTGTGTTAGCTTTTTGGATTAAGTTCTAGTTAGGAGATTGATTCAATGAATAATAAAGAGAAATCTCTATTTTCAAGAAATATTATAGAATTAGAATTAGCCAGTTTTTAATGGTCTTGGATAATTTTTTTCCCTTCAGTTGTTACTAATTGCATTAGATAGGAAGACCAGAGATACATGGGCAGGTAGAACATGCTGATAGATGAAATTAACTAAAAATTTTAAGTTTAAATTCTTTTTGAAAGGGGTATGGTGTGAATGGAGGGATGAATGGATGAATGAATAAATAGTAGATAATGCAGCTTAGCAAATGAGGTTTTTTTTTTTTTTTTTTTTGGTGGTACGCGGGCCTCTCACTGCTGTGGCCTCTCCCGTTGCAGAGCACAGGCTCCGGACGCACAGGCCCAGCGGCCATGGCTCTCGGGCCCAGCCGCAGCGCGGCATGTGGGATCTTCCCAAACCGGGGCACGAACCCGTGTCCCCTGCATCCGCAGGCGGATTCTCAACCACTGCGCCACCAGGGAAGCCCAAATGAGTTATTTTTTAAGGAAGGTAGTCATGATGTTGACAGAACATCAGCTCTATTCATCCTTATTATAAGCCATATATAGTCCACACTGTAGCAGTTATCAAAATTTAAAACTATTTTAATAGAAATCCAAACTCCGTATGTGTCACTAAAAGCTGCTCTATGTTCTCTGATATATAACACCTGTTTACATATATTGGTGTCATAGTGAAGCTACAGCCTAACTGAATGCCGCAAACAGAAAAAGATCTATTAATTTGTTCATTTAATAGAGATTTATTGAGCATCCAGCTATGATCCAAGCCCTGAATTAGACCCTGATTCTACAAAGATGAATAATACAGTCTCTGCCTTTGAAAATTCACAGTGGGGCAGTAAGTCAACAAGTGACTCCAAAAGCTCTGTGTTTAGTTCTATAATGAAGAAGTGTGGGGGAACACAGATGTGGGAACAATTCTTCATTCAAGATGGGGGTGGGGTGTTTGGGGAAAGGTGAAGACAACGGGTATAAAGGGAAGCCTTGAAGAATGATGCATAGGATTTTACCAGGTGGACCAAAGGGACGAGGACATTCTAAGAAGTAGCATGAGCTAAGCCACAGAAGCATGAAAGTAGTTTAGGACAAATTAATAGAAACAAGTAAAGGCAAGTTCTCAAAGCTCAGGTTGGAAAGATAGGCTAGAGTTGGTTGGCCACTGAAGCATTACTTTGTACTCCATGTGGAGCCACTGAAAATTTACAAACAGGAATATCCTGTTTTATAAAGTTCAGTTTGGTGGCCATGTGGAGGATGTATTAGAAGACGAGAGACTAAAGTTAGAGAAACTATGTGGGAGGCTGTTGCATTAACCCAGGTGACATGATAAGGGCTGGACTAACGGTGATAGAGAAAAGGGAGTAAATTCAAAGGCTATGTTGGATGTAGAGATTCTAGAACTTTAAGTCCAAGTAGGGAAGAGTCAAGGCAAATTCTGAGGTTCTCATCACATAGACTGCTAGACAGATGGTAACACCATTTACCAAGAAAGGAAAATGGTTCTACTGGATGGGAGAGGTGAAAGGAGGCTGGTTTGAGACATGTTTTGTTGAAGAATCTTTGGGCCATCCAACTGGAGATGGAAACCCAAAGACAACTGGAAACAGAGTCTTGGAGCTCAGGGGAGGTTAGCAGCTAGGAATACAGGTGTGCTGGCAACAGTTGAAGCCCACTGGGTAGACAGAGGAAGTAGGGAGGACAGGTCAGTGAAAAGAAGAGAAAATAGGGGATGGTGACATGAGCAACTCCAATATTTAAGGGAGGGGCTGAGGGTGCAAGTGAAAGTGAGAGAGCCAGTGGCTGTTGGAAGAGAATTAGGAAAGGCTTTTCAGGGAAGCCATGTTTCAAGAAGGAAGGAGTGGCCAACAGGGCCAGGTGTTCAAAGGAGTCAAGAAGGATGAGGCCTGAGAAGAGGCCATTAGATTTGAAAATCATGAAGTTATATGTGGCCTTTGCCAAAGCAGTTTCTGTGAATTAATAGGTCATGAACTGGAATGTTACCAGTTACAGGATGCTAGAAAATGTAGTGTAGAAAATAGGCATGAAAAATACTCTCTTCATGAAATATGGAAGTGAAGCAAAATAAGGCAGTACTTAGAAGAAGAGGAATTAAAGAAGGGATTTTAGGATGGGGAAGTTGAGCATGTGTGTGCGGAGGTCAGATAGTGTGGGTGGAAGGAAAGTGGTTTGTTGAATGGGGCGAAGAAGCAGCGGTCAGCACAGCACAGGCCCGTGGAAAGGCAGGACACTGGAGGCAAAAGCACAGGTCAACTTTGGAACAAAATAGGGACACTTATTTTGATGATACAGGATGAAAAGAAAATAAGCATATGGCTCTACGGTAAGTGTAAAGGTGTAGGGGAAAAATTAATGGAATTCACAGCTGGCCTCGGTCATTTACCAACCATGTGTGACTTTGTGCAGTTTACTTCCTTTCCTGAATTTGAATTTCTTTCTCCTTAAAGTGGGAATGATAGTAATCACCTCCCATGGTTATTTGGAGGAGAATGCCTCACCTGGTACCTAAAACCTGTCAAGCATCCAATAAATGTTAGTTTATCCCTTTTTCTCTCTTTCTGGAAGTCTGAGAAGTCTAATTTGTCAATATTTGAACCACTAATAACTGATATGTATGAATCTATTTCATATTTGCAGAACTGGCTGCCTAGATATTTAATCATTCTGACTGGCCTTAATCTTAGCTAGAACCTACGAGGGGATTTAAATGGGTTGTCCCTTCACCTCATGCTTTTGGCTAAAGGACTGAAGCTCTGTGGAATATCGCTCCCAGTGAAAGCTCTCTTTTCCAGACCTTTTCTGTTGCCCCTCCTCCTAGAGAAAAAGTAGATCACTGGATTCTGTCCCTTCTGAGCCCTGCAAAGGCATGTGCTCTCGGTGACGGGCTGGACACTTTTGAGACTCTGTGAACATTCTAAATGGTGACTAAGTTTCTTCTTTTCATGTAGCATCACAAATGTACATAAGTAACCCATGGTGGTTATAAATGCATTCTGGAAGCAGATTGAGAGTTAAACGTTTTCCAAAGACATGTCTAACCCAAATATATTTAAATTGCTAGCAGTGTTGGTGGTGGTTTTAATTTTCAGGAAGAATCATCTCCATATTTTTGGCCTACTCTATTTCAGTGGACTTTATTTGATCTTGAAATCGGGATGTACTGCCTGATATCAATGGAAGTAACTATAACTAATTCCACATGAAACAAGGGCAGGACTAGCCTCATTTACCCTGTGGAGGAATCTTCTGTTTCTTTGAGTAAAATAGCCTCTTCTACCACTACTCCTAAAGTTCTTATGAAAACATTTCTAACAGATTTTTTCAAGTTGTCTGACCCTCCTTCTTGTGACTAGAATTTCATCCCTTTTAGTGGTATGAGAATAATATTGGAAAAATTACGACAATCATAAATTTTAATGATCTTCTTTCAGAACACCCAGGAACCTGCTAAACTTTCCATACTTTCCCTCATTCCAAGCCCATTTACATGTCTTTTCAAGTGCAGGAGAGAGAGGGGCTTTGGAAACTTGGACTCATTACTTTTTGCAGCTGTTAGAGTGCTCACCTAAAATTTGTCAAAATTTTGGAATTTGAAGGTTTGTTTTTCTAGGAACATTATAATGCCAGTCCCAACCTTAGCTATGCCAGAAGGAAAAGATCTTTCCAATTACCATATGGTTTATTATGCCAAATATAGGACCCAGAATTTTATTTAAGGACTTTTTGTAGCTGCACATTTCTAGGAATTGAAATGCAAGAACACCTAACTTATCTAATACCGTTGGAGATGTGCTCACTTACGTGAATTTTCCATGTGACCAAAGCTGTGACATTAGACATCTGAGAATTTGTTTAACCCACCATTTGCTGAGACTCTTTCATAAACATATAATACTTCTCCCTGCTTCCCTGTACACAGTGCCTTGAGGATATTTCATAGTTCGGGGGATCAACATACAGAGCTTTTATAACTTGACTAGAACTGGACACTGGAAGCCAGTAGAGCACCAGATCACAGTCAACAGAAGGAAAACAGACCAGAGAGCACTGAAGAGCTGTGTGGGTCTTTACTGAAGGCTGTCTTAAGGGCAATTATTTCTCTCAACACAGTGCACCTCCTTAAGGACCTTCTTTTCCCCTCTTTTCCTCCAAAGTCTTAGAATCCCAGCTGCTGCTTATCTCATCTGCTCTTTTCGCAAATATTCTCTCTTCCTTCCCCTCCCCTCCCCCTTCCTTTCCTCCTCACTTTCTCTCCCCCTCCCTCTCCCTCCCTCTCTCCCTCCCTTTCTATCTCTCTGTGTCCCTCTCTCCCTCTCCTCCCTTCCTCCTTCTTTGACTTCCTCCTGCCCTCCCTTCCCCCTCTTCCATCCCTCCCCTTTCCCGCAGTCTCTGAAGCAGCTTTATACTTGTTTTTAGAAAAAGTGTTCTATCCCTTCTCTTTGCTAAGCCCCACAGAGATGATCTAGGAACCAAACAGGACAAATGAAGGATGCTCTCTGGGTAGGTGGGGATGGGGGGGGTTATGATTCCAGAGACTGGAGGAAAACCAAATACCATCTCTGTCACAATATACAGGTATTTTTATTTTTGTGTTTTTTGTTGCTGTTACTCTCCCTTGCTTCCCACCCCTAACGCTCTCAGAAGATGCCTGTCACTGGCATGCCCTCCAGCTTTCCCCTTTTAATAAATTGCTTTTAATTTGCCAACATTTGAAAAAATCAGATTACCAAATAAGTAAATGGTATGTAAATGGAAGCATCAACAAGGTCAAAACAATGACCTGAGGGCCTTTTATCACTCTTAGAGAATAAAGCAAAAATGCCAGGACTTCCTTGCTTGTGCTTTGTGTCAGCTATTTTTGAGGTTTTGTTTGTTTGTTTGTTTTCTGGTTATTTTCTTAATTTCCATTGTTGATCTATGTTCCAGAAGATAGAGTTTTCCAGAAATTATTATAATGCTTGATAATTTGTTCTCATTCACTAACAGGGAATTATTGTTTTTAAAATGTCATAGAGTTTATTTGTTTTAGAAAGTAAACAGAAAAGAAATTCTCTTCTGAGCCATTCCAGTACATGGGCCTGGAACCATGCTGAATTAGGCTGAGCTTCATCCCCCTCCATTGCGGACCAAGAGCAAGTCATCATAGCATTCTGGGTTCTGGGTGGCACACCCAGCATCAAAAAAGACCCAGACTTCTTAGCTGTTTGATGCCAAGATTTTTCTAGTATCACCTAGAAAAGAAATCCTTTGCCTGGTAGAATTCTTTAGTTTGTATGTAATTGTGCAGTTTTTTAACAGTATGTGGAAATAGTGTAACACTATATGGAAGTACTTTAGGCCTGCCTAGCAATGATTTTTAAAAAGTCTAATATCTGTTACTGAAATTTTTTCCTATAAATAATTAACATAATATTGACTATCCATAAAACCAGCCTTTCATTTGATCACTTCCTATATGTAACATTGACCTTTTTGTATCTGACTTCCTTTTTTAAGACCATAAAGACTATGACATTACTCTCTCTATAAGAGAATTATATTCTAGAACTTCACTTACAGTTATGGTTCTTAGTTCTGTGAGCTCAGTCTCCGAGATAATTTTTTATTTCCAAAGTGGAAGTAATATTGTTTCTGCCCTGGATTTTCTTGGCAGTTGCACCTGACTTGCATTAAGAATTTGACAAGGGCCAACAGCATAATTTATTGTAATTTTAAAATCATGATGTAATGTGTAAATGATTTTTTCATAATAGAACTGTTGGCAAAAGAAGTTTTGCATTTAACAGTTTCTGTCTCCAGAGTCTCCATAATTGAATTCCTTTACCTAGCGCTTAAAAGGAGTCAGAGCTAATTTTTATTAAGTGTCTGTATTCATATTGATGGAATGCGTTATGGCATTTGCGTTATGGCATTTGCCACATCCTTTTAAGCATCTCAAATTATATGGCAATAGTGTATGTGCTGTTTTTCAAAAGTAATCAGCTCTTAAAGAATTGGGTTTCTTTTGAGTCCTGAAAGATTTTCGGTCTTTTGTTCCTGTTTTTCCTCTTCCCTATCAATGATCGCGCTCTTGAAAGCTGATTCATTATGGCTGCTTTCTGAGCTGTCTGGGTTTAGTAGTCTGCAGTTACTCAGACTGCAGCAGCAGAAGCTTTATTCTGCCCCTCTAACTGGACTTGTGCTGCATGACTCTGTCCCTCAGCCATCCAAGGGAGGAGCCTAGAGTCCATGCAGATCATGTTCCTTCATGTTGCAAACGATACCTTTCAAATACATGGAAAGTATTCCCCCTGTGTGGGTCCCTGGATGATGCCCAGGTGTTTCATTGGTTACCTTTGACCCTCTTGTGGGAGATAACGGTTCTCAGACTTGGCTGCACATTGGAATCATCTGGAGAGCTGCATGACACCCTAATGTCTGGGACTCACCCCCACCGATTCTGATGTCATATGTCCTGTCTGTGGCCTGAACATTGGGATTTTTAAAAGCTCCCTAAGTGATTCTAATGTGCAGTCAAGATTGAGAACCACTGCCTAGGAGTCTTCTGCATCCCAGACCTTTTAAGGTCAAGTTTATTTGTTTCCATTATGGCATAGCTCTTAGCTCCTTGGGTAAAAGATTCATAACTGTGCCAACAGAATTCTGGACCTATTATTCATCAATAGCCCATTTTATTAAATTCCATTCCCCTACCTCAGGACATTTCCCCATGTGTTTAGTATTCACAACTATGCAGATAATAGCAATAACAGCTAACATTTACATGGGGCTGCTTGTGCAGCCGGCACTGTGCGAAGCACCATACCACACATACGCTAACTCATTTAATCCACAAGTGTGGCCCGGATCTCACACTGCAACTCCAGTACCATATTTTCAAGTGTCTGCAAGGTATATCCACCTGAACAGCTGTCCTCTCCAGCTTAGTACGTAGAAAGCCTCATATGCTCCTGTCCACCAACATCCTTTCCCACACTGCTTTAGCATCAGACAGACCTGGCTCAGATCCTAAATCTACTATTCACTGTCATATGACTTCAGTTTCCTTAGTTACAAAGTGGTGATGACAGTAATAATACTAATGCCTGCTTCTTAGACTTGTGAGGATTTCCCAAGATCCTCTCTGTAAAGTTGAATGGTCCTTAATGCATAGCAGACACAACAGATGACAGCTATTGTTATTGTTTAAAAAGCTTTATATTACCATGAGAGCTTCCTATTCCTCCCCTCCCTTACTTATCTACTCTTACCAATTCTTGTTTCACATTGTAAAATTTCCTCTGAGTCACCATAGTCCAAGCTGGTCCTCCTCACCTCAGGCCTCCATTGCTTCAACTACTCCTAACTAGGTCTTTCCTCCTTCCCGCCCTTAATCCACTCTGAAAATCATTTCTGAAATAAAACACCACTTGTTTGTTATTCCCTTGCTTAAGAACCTATAAAGGCTTCCCACTGCTTGCTGCATCATGCTCACACTTCTCTGCTAGGTTTTTAAAAAATTCTTCTCATAATTTCATACCAAACTGCTGACCAATTTAATTTCCTGCTTACGTCCTGGCACTCCCCCTCTGCTCTAGGTTAGTGGGGTCTCCTCCGCGTCTTCTGAACATGCAGGCAATGCTTATTCCGGCTCTCGCTGCCCTGCCCCAGTACAGACTATAGTTCTCCCATGTTTAAAAGGCCTGGTTCCAATAACATCTCCCCCCTAAAGTCTTTTGCATTTTGATCTCTGCTTATCCTCATTTACTATTACTTTTCTATAACACTGATCTCAAATGCATCCTCTCTGAGTGGCGGTGGCACAGTGGAGAGCACGTGCTTCACCTAAAGGGCCAGCTGCCCTCTGTAGCCCCAGGGAAAATGCAAGCCAGTTACTGATTTTCACGAGAAATCAGGATGTTTTTTTTTCTACTTGAAATCTCCTGATTTTTAAATGTTGGCAGTTAATTTAAAATATTTAGAACACTGTGTGGCAAACAAAATAGATCTATAGGGCTGGGTATAGCCCCAGGGCTATCATTTTGTTCCTTCTGCTTTAGAGTTTGTGTACCATCTAGTTTAAGACTTAAATATTCTCTCGTTGTTTGGTATGTTCTACTTCTGTCTTCCCAACCAAGATCTCCACTCCAGCAACCCGACCTTACCCGTTCTGAGTGTCTGTTGCTGAACCTAACACAGTATTAGCAAAAAATCATCCTCACTTAGTTGATTCATGCATAAAGATATATTTAAGGAGCTTCCATGGGGTGTAATGCACGAGACATCACAATTTTTGTTTTCTGGTTTCTTTATTGTGTTGTGAAATATTTCTTGGAAATATCCAGTGTTTTTGTCATGGCACTGATTCCCATATTCATCGTAAGTTTTGTATCCTGGCTTGTTAGTTAGTCACAGTGTGACACAAAACCAGATTTTTCTATGGAAAGAGGAAGAAACTATGTTGCTTTTATATTTTATTAATGATGCTTGCCATGTAATCACATGTAATGACATGACATCTTTAGATCATCTGTAGATAATTACAGTACTTGGCATATATTAAAAATGCAACAAATCACAGTATTTTTACTCTGCATAACCAGGAGACATGTGCCTTCTGCAATTATGGCTGAATACTGTTTTCATATAAAGATTATTCTACGCTGTGGTATGAAATGTAATGTTATAGGTTTTTCATCAAGTATGGAAACTCACTAGTCTTGCTTTGTGTACCACATACTTTCACACTATAACTTCCTGTCTAATTGCTGTGATATCATCTCAGCCGCAAGCAAAGATATTCCACCCTGAACAGTTACCATTAGACATGAGTAACTGTTTGACTCATATTGATTTGGACTGAAAAGAGGAACGTATTTGTCTAACACATGGGCACCATTGTAACTCTTCAAATAGGATTTGAAGGCCGCAAAGAAGACATCTTAAGATCCTGGTTAAGCTCTGTGATAGCCTTCAACTTGGAGAGGTGAAAAGTGCAGGGACCTAAAAGTATTGCCTCCTTTTACTTGTTAACTGTGATCTCAGCCCCGTGGTAATATTTTTCATGGTGATGTGATGAACGTAAGGACATCGCACAAATCCACACCCTTGTCTCTTCGTGGTTTGTTGTAGGTACTCAGCGTGCCAATGCCCGTGCTCCAGCCCCTTACAAGCGAGACTTTGAAGCCAAACTAAGAAACTTTTACAGGAAGTTAGAGACTAAAGGATATGGACAAGGCCCAGGGAAATTAAAGTAAGTCAAAATAATACAAACCCCAGGATTTGTAGATGGTGAAAAGATGGGATGCAATTTGGAATGTAGGAAATGGATTGATTTGGGATGACGAGCCTTTGTTTTAGTTGGCATAATTATTTTGGCATGTGTAAATTACAGGATCATCGAAAACATAGTTCTTGAATTAAGCACAATTGAACTTAAGGTTTGTTTTTTGTTTTGTTTTTGCGGTACGCGGGCCCTCTCGCTGTTGTGGCCTCTCCTGTTGCGGAGCACAGGCTCCGGACACGCAGGCTCAGTGGCCATGGCTCACGGGCCCAGCCACTCTGTGGCGTGTGGGATCCTCCCGGACCGGGGCATGAACCCACGTCCCCTGAATCGGCAGGCAGACTCTCAACCACTGTGCTACCAGGAGAGCCCTGAACTTAAGGTTTTAAAACAGATAGGAAAGAGACGACCATGTTTCACATAAAAATAAGGCAAAATTAAAAGCTGATTTATTTTGTTCTCCTGAAAAGTACCTCTTTGTTGACTTATCGCATATTTATTAGCTATAAGGCTGTCACAGTGTCTTGTATTGCACGTCACTGTCTCCTGGGCTGACCTGAGTGTAGGACTTACTGCTCAGCTCTGTTTCCTTCTGTGAAGTAAGCTTTAACTTGTCCAATGGAATATGTCATGAATGTTGTTTCTGCCTGTCTTTATCCACCTCCCTTTAAATGGGGAAATTGAAACATCATCATGTTGTTTGGCCTAGAATTATCTGAATTTCCTACTTACCCATACTCCCTTCAGCGCCACCTCCACCCCTGCCCCATGTCCCCACTAGACATCACTATGCCACTTGAGAGGACAGAGGAGGGAGGGTCTGACTGCAGTAGCGCCAGGACTCGGGTGTGTGAGAGAATTGCCCAGCCCAACAGGCACACGGCTCACTGCCCCCCAAGCAGGGCTTGCTCATCTGAACTCACAGGTTCCCCTTTCACCACCCTGGAAAACATCAACCTGCCCCAAACACCGTACCTCTCTGAGCTTCACTTATTAAGGTCTTGCTGATCAAGCTTTCATACCTTCAGCCTCCCTATCATCTCTCTTTCCATTACTATTTGCATTAAGGGCAAATTGACACCTGTTTAAGGGGGACTTAAATTGTCATTGTCACAAGTAGATTAATCAACCACCAGTATCATTCATTTGTCTCTGTCACTCAGGGAATCTCAAGATTCACTTAATTTTAAAGTTAAACTAAGCACAACAGTAAACTCCACTGCTTTGGGGGACACTGAGAATTTTTTTTTCCTTCTTGTTCTCACTGTTATCTTTCTAGGTACTTAAGAATTGAATTCCTAGGTGCATTCCGGCTTAAAACATTACCTCCTAGGGTTGCTCTTCCTTTCCTAAACAAATGTTTTGTGTGTGTGTGTGTGTTGTTTTTTAATCATTTTCCTTCCGGGATAAATGGATGTGACCATTCAGAAAGGACTCTTGTATTGGTTTTACAGGTCTTAGGTGGGGTGCTCTATTTACCAATGATTCTCTGGTGTAACTTTTGTTAATGCTATTAAGAGTTACAGACAGATGTGTGCTTTATTGCAGACAGCGATGATAGTAAGTCACTCCACTTTTCCCCTAGTTAATTGTGGTAAGTGGAAATTAAATGGCAAGTGCCCAGTTCTGGAAAGGTAAGGATTAGGAATTAATCTGTATTTTTCAAATTGTCTTTTTCTGGACAGGTTAATTATCAGAAGAGATCACTTGCTCGAAGATGCCTTTAATCAGATTATGGGCTACTCCAGAAAAGACCTGCAGAGAAATAAGCTGTATGTCACATTTGTTGGGGAGGAAGGGTGAGTAGCACAGAGAAGTGGCCTGTGAAGCACAGGCTGTGGCTGCCGGAGGATGTTTCCCCACACTGTCCCCTGCGGTTGCCTGAAACAGGAAATCCTTCTGACGGGAAATGCTGTTCTCATACACTTAAACCTTTCAGTTTTTTTTTAAAAAAAAGCTTCCTTTGATTTTTAAATCATTTGACATAGAAATTCTTTGGTAAAAACTCATAACTATAGATCTTTTTTTTTTTTTTTTTTTTTGCGATACGCGGGCCTCTCACTGTTGTGGCCTCTCCCGCTGCGGAGCACAGGCTCCAGACACGCAGGCTCAGCGGCCATGGCTCACGGCCCCAGCCGCTCCGCGGCATGTGGGATCTTCCCGGACCGGGTCACGAACCCGTGTCCCCTGCATCAGCAGGCGGACTCTCAACCACTGCGCCACCAAGGAAGCCCTATAGATCATTTTTGAGAACAGAAACTTAGTTTCATTTCTTCTCTCTGTAACTCTTTCTCTCAAAGGGAAAACATGTTTGTTTGTTTTATTGAAGTATAATTGATTTATAATGTTGTGTTAATTTCTGCTGTACAGCACAGTGCTTCAGTTATATATATATATGTACATTCTTTTTAAAATTCTTTTCCATTATGGTTTATCACAGGATATTGAATATAGTTCCCTGTGCTATACAGTAGGATCTTGTTGTTTATTCATCCTCTATATAATAGTTTGCTACTGCTAACCCCAAGCTCCTCCCACTCTATCTCTCCCTCCCCGCCCCCCCACCCTGGCAACCACAAGTCTGTCCTCTATGTCCATGAGTCTGTTTCTGTTTTGTAGATAAGTTCATTTCTGTCATCTTTTAGATTCCACATATAAGTGATATCATATAGTATTTGTCTTTTTCTTTCTGACTTACTTCACTTAGTATGATAATCTCTAGGCCCATCCATGTTGCTACAGATGGCATCATTTCATTCTTTTTTATGGCTGAGTAGTATTCCATTGTATATATGTACCACATCTTCTCTATCCATTCATCTGTCCATGGACATTTTGGTTGTTTCCATGTCTTGGCTATTGTGAATAGTGCTGCTATGAACATAGGGGTGCATGTATCTTTTTTGAATTAGAGTTTTGTTTGGGTATATGCCCAGGAGTGGGATTGCTGGATCATATGGCAACTCTATTTTTAGTTTTTGAGGAACCTTCATACTGTTTTCCATAGTGGCTGTACCAATATACATTCCCACCAACAGTGTTAAGAGGGTTCAAAACATGGGCTTTGAGATTAAAAAAGCAAGGAATTGCATTTTAACATCTATGATCTTGTTATGTGCACAGGAATACTAAGTAAATCATACTTCACCTGTTAAATAAGCTCAGTTTCAGAATCACGAATTAGAAACTAGTGTTTGCTAGAGAATAGGGGGTGTGGGGAGGATGCAGGATGGGTGAAATAGGAGAAGGGGATTAAGAGGCGCAAACTTCCATTTGTAAAATAAATAAGTCACAGGATGTAATGTACAGCAAAGGGAATATAGTCAACATTGTAATAACTTTGTATGCTGACAAGATGGTAACTAGACTCACAGTGGTGGCCATCTCACAGTGTATCAAATTATGCAATCACTACGTTGTATACCTGCAACTAATATGATATTGTATGTCAACTGTACTTCAATTTTTAAAAGATAGAAAAAGAGGAAAAAAGAAGAATCCTTCTGTTCCACCTGGAACTCTCCCCAGCTGTATCTCTTGGGCCTTGGTTCTTATTTTTCTGTCCCCACTTTTTCTCTTTCTTTGGCACACCTACCAAAATAACTACCCTCCATAAACAGAGTCCAGCCTTCTGTGACTCTTCCGTGAGTATGCTCCTAGAGATGAGGGTTAGGAAATGAATGAGTAAAGACTCCTACACGGTGTTTATTGCATTCAAATAGGCATAACGGTGGTGTTATGACTCTTCAGAAGATGACAGCTCTCATCTCTCCTAGACCCCTTACTCTTTCCTCATTTCAGGTTTAGATTTGGAGTCTCAGCATCTTCTTTGTAGACATCACTAGAGTGAATTTTTAAAATACCACATGATTGTCTGAACTCTGGTTGTCTTCTCTTTAGCTCCTTAACTGCTGTTGATCTGGATCATTTTAAGGCTACCCCTCTCAGTCTTGCCCAGGAATAAAGTATATTAGATTATGGAATCCTAGCAATAATATTCAACAAATTCAGCCATTTGGTGTATGGTTGATGAAATGGAGCTGTCAAAGTATAAAATAATTTACATGTGCTGGTAGAACTAGATAAGAGTAAAATTGAGATTTAAAATTCAACCTCTTGTCTTTTCCATCCAGGATTCTTAGACCAACCCTGGGGTTTAGGCAAAACTCCTGAACTCTGAGATCTATCTGAATTTTTTCCTACCCATGGATCTTTTCACTATTCCGGCTAGTGACTGATAACTTCTCTTGTCATATATAGTGTTCTATAGTCTCCGAGCTGTGACTAGATTAAAGTAAAATATTACATGGGAAAACAATATAATGTGACAGAGTTTGAGAAGCTTGCCTGAGACTTGAACCTTTTGTTGCTGACAAGGCTTAATGGACTTCTAGCTTTTGTTAGCTGTCTTAAAGATGCAGGTGCACAACTGAAAATGAAGGCAAATGTTTTTAGCCTAATCACAGGTATGCATGGGATCCCAGTATTTCTTTACATAACCTGTCTGGTGTGGATGAGAATACTTTTCCTCCCCCAGAACTCCAGCTGCCTTTCTTCTTTGTTGGAGTACAGTTTGTTGAGATCTCAGAGATGTAGGCAAGAGCCTTTGGAAACCATGGTACTTAGGTTTGAATAGAACAGATGCTATCATGCTTGAGCATCCTAAAGCTGTCTCCTCATGATCTGGACTGACATCCATTCCTAGGAGGAGGTCCAGGCAGAGTGGGGCCTGAAACCTTATTTAATTGCCATTAATGTCCAAATGTTTTCCTGCCTCCATTTCTTATCTTCTTCCTGTAACCCCAGGAGGAAAATAAGAGGGAGGATATTTTGAGGTGTGACCTCAGCCCTCAGGGACAATCTCTTAATCAGGCCGCTCTGCATTTGGTATTGAAACTGGAATGGGGCCAGATAACTTCTGGTCTCGTGGCTTTATCATGTCAGTATAATACATACAGATGATTAGATATAGACTTTATTTTGCTATTAAGGCATTGGGAATATATAATACTATTTTGAAAGATTAATGCAGTATGCTTGCTAAAAAATTGAAACCTCAGGGCTTCCCTGGTGGCGCAGTGGTTGAGAATCCGCCTGCCGATGATGCAGGGGACACGGGTTTGTGCCCCGGTCCGGGAAGATCCCACATGCCGCCGAGCGGCTGGGCCCGTGAGCCATGGCCGCTGAGCCTGCGCGTCCGGAGCCTGTGCTCCGCAACGGGAGAGGCCACAACAGTGAGAGGCCCACGTATCACAAAAAAATAACTAATTAAATAAAATGAAACCTCAAAACAACATAAAATTAAGGAGTTATTTTAGCCTTTGTCATCTTACTACATTAAAATTAAAGATCATAACATTTCTTTCTGAATTATAATAAATACCCAAAGAGAAAAGCTATCTAGGTTTTTCTGTGGAATTCTGAAATGGAGCTGAAAGTTTTCTGGTCACTTTTCCATCATTAATTTTAATGCCCTCAAAATGTGTCATTTTTTTAAGTTCTTCATGTCTAGCTCTAGTGGTAGGTATTAAAAAACATATATGCCTAGTGCCCAGATGTTGGCTTGCAATATCATTCTTCAATAAAAGGGACTAGGGCTCCTTGGAGAAATGGGTGATTCTAGGACTGGGGCAGGAAATATACAAGACGGCACCTGAAGCATCGTGTGCCAGAAAGTATAGAGGAGCTCAGACAGCTCACAGTGATGTCAAAGGGACACAAAAACCAACTGAAAGAACTGCCAGTGGTCAAAGCTGGAATAATTTGAGCAACAAAATAAAGTAGTATTGGATTAGAACCTCAAAGTATAAAATAAATATCTATATACTGATATAAATAAAATAAATATCTATATACTGATACAAATACACAATTGAATAAATAAATAAATAACAATAGACAAATTTGTGCAGAAGATTTCCAAGTAATTCTGCATAATTCCCTGCTCCTTAATTGTGAGTTGCACATAGTGACTTTCTTCCAAATAGTACAGTATGAAAGGGGGAAAAAGAAGTTAAGTCTACAGTGGAGAAGCCTGACAAACACACAACCAGGTGATCAAGGCTAAAATCTAAAATCAACAGTGATATATCCTGTTGATAGTATGTACCCTTGGTATGATGTGATGAGAATGACACTTTACTGTCTTCCTCCCCAAAACATGTAACACCAGTCTAATCAGGAGTAAACATCAGATAAATCCAAATTGGGGGACATTCTACAAGATTACCTTATCAGTGCCCCTTAAAACTGTCAAGGTCCTCAAAAACCAAAAGCATCTAAGAAACTGTCAGAGCCAAGATGAACCTAAGGAAACATGGCAATTAAATGTAACGTGGTATCCTGAATGGGATCCTGGATCAGAAAAGGGACATTAAGCAAAAACGAAAGAAATCTGACTAAAGTATGGGTTTTAGTTAATAATGTATCAATATCAGTTCATTAATTGTAACAGATGTACTGTACTTAAGTATGGGTTTTAGTTAATAATGTATCAATATCAGTTCATTAATTCTAACAAATGTACTGTACTTATGTAAGATGTTGATAAGAGGGAAACGAGTGTGAGGTATATAAGAATTCTCCCTACTATCTTTGTAACTTTTCCATAAATCAAAAACTAATCTGAAATAGAACATTTATTAAAGAAAGCATAGGGTCAGGATTTGGGGAGATTTAGAGAATGTTTCCCTGTACAACTTTTCTTATTTCTTTGCTGTCTGATGAGTGATTGCCACCAGGGTTTGGTATGTGTATACTTCCTTTTGCACTTGAGGTCAGGAGAGTGATAAGTATATAGATACAGATAATTCTGTGGAAGGAATTAGTAGAGGTATTGGTATGTATAGAGTATCATTTTGTGTTGCTAAAGTCAACTTTGTTATCTGTGAGGGAATAATACTTTGCAATTCTTATTGATACCATCTCGCTGATTGTATTTTCTACCTGTCATAATCAGGGTCTTTATTTATAATAGATTAGTGAGGGCATAAAGGGAAAGGGATTTATTTTTAAGAATAATGCGTCGGCCTGCCCTCCATAAAGGTGTGAATTAGCAGATTCACTCAGAGACTTCAGCTCTGCTTTAAGACGTTTCTTTGCGTAGATCTTGACACATGATATATAGGTTGTTCCTGAAATGGAAGAGCTGAGTCAAGAGAAATGATGGGAAATGTTATAGTCATAAATTTACAGGACAACTACAAATTCCATGTGAGGTAGAATTAACCCCAGAATAGTAGAGATGCCTGTATTCAATTAAAAATACAAAAATAAATCTAGAACCTATTAATGTAAATATACTAGTTGACAGCTAATTGTTATATCTCGCTAAACTAATGCTTCATGTTATGCTTGGCTTTTTTATGAAAAGCAGATGGTTTCTAAGCAAACCACTGTGATTTAATTTGGTCAGCACTGAAGGTTTTGTTCTAGTCATTAAAATTTCCACTCAACTTAATTTGGTTATCTGCTCTTGCAAAGTGGGGAAGAGGAGAAGACAGCAGTGGTGGAAGAGCTTGGAAACTGAGTCATCTTGACTGAATGTGGTGGGAAATTACATACTCTAGTTGCCTCTTTCTGTTGTGCTTCTGTCCGCCTAGAAGTTGCTTCTTTAGGAAGGGAGCCAGTAGAATACCGCATATTCTCCAGTGTATTATTTTCTTCTAAATGTGTGGTGTCAAAACTTAGCTAGGCAGACTATCGTGTTCTGATGGCACATTTGGGGCCATTCACTTCTTTTTATTTATTTTTTTATTGAAGTACAGTTGATTTACAATATTGTGTTAGTTTCAGGTGTACATTCACTTCTTAGTACCCAAAACAAGTAAGGAAATAATGGTCTGGATAAAGAGAGGATGTTTACACTGTGATTGCCTCACCTCTTTTTTTCTCCATGGCCAGCTCTATAAAAGGCACCTTTCTTTAGGAAAGAATGAGTTCATTATATGTAAGGTGCCATTGATGTGACATTAGTCATCTGTCTTGCAAAGCCACACTTGGACTAGGGAGGGGATGCGTGCACACAATTTTAGTTTGGGGGTTTAAGAACAGGTGCGCTCTTCCTGTGATATTTCTACTTAGACAAATGAAAGCAACTAGGGAGGATGAGATCTGAAAGGTTTCTTGGGTCCCTACTTATAAAATAACCAGCAGCTCTTAACATCTGACTGATCTAGAAGTTGTTTGGGGTCCTGGGCTTGATCATTTATTCCTCAAAAATTTGTAAAGCTTCAAGTGAAACTTTATGGTGCTGCTTGTTTTCTTCTAAAAAGAGACACTTGCAGGATAACCTAACTGATCCATACCGTGCTGGAGAAGGGTGCTTCTGTATCTAGGCTTTGGCTTGGTATCTATCACCAGGTAAAACTTTGTTGTACTAATTGCTCACAAAATTCCTTACTCACCCATCAGGCCTTCTTAAGTGGCTCAAGAACTAAAGCCTTGCTGCTATAAATATCTGAGGCTGGATCAAGTGTGTAGGCCATTTGTGCCTGAACCAACTTGTAAGAAAGCAGAGTCTCCCAGAAAACTTGTAGGAAATGATAGTGAGACTTCCCAATGGCACCATCCTCTTTCATTTTATAGTCTACTTCCTTTGGAATACTTGGTAAATTTTAGTTGAAAATAAAGAACAGGAGAATAAAACTATTTATTTTAACAAATATTGGCTGCTACTAACAACTCGGGTGGTGTCAGCCCAGCAACGGGATGGTGTTTAAAATGCCTTATCAGCACTTCATGGGGCTCAAAACGACATTGCCACCCTAAGGACATCTGTGCTTATTCCGAAATGGCCTCAGATGCAGCTGTTGTGTGGCTACACACCCGTTGTCCGGAGTTTCATTATTTCCATGCCAAGTCTTTAGCTGTGGAACCAACCTAACTGGCCAAACAGGAATGTAACAAATGAGCCCTGTGATATGAGTCATATTAACTATTTATATGGAAGAGGTTGCTAAGACAGGAAGCGCATGCATAAGGTATCCTGCTGGGACACGTCTTATTGAATTAGGTAGACATATGTAATGTGTAGTCAACAACCTGCCCTCAGATATGTGGTTCTGAATTTCAGATTATAATCAAATCAAACTTTAAAAACTGTCTTGGCTTCAGAGTGACTCTATCAGTGCTGCTAGAGTTAAAAAAACAGCAGATAAAAGCCTGAGCAGCTGAGGAAGATACATTTCCCTCCTAGAGGAGCTGCTAGCTTTGTTCTCTCTTGGGAAAAAAAGGAGTTTTACTTTTCAGCTTAACTCCTCAGGGAACATTCATTGTATCTTTAGCCAGATTTAGTTATCATCATGAAAACGAACCAATCAGTGAGGTCCATCTTTGTTGTTTTAACAAACTTTACCATATTAGAAGATATTAGACTTGGAAAAGACACGGAGCAAGCTTTCTAAGCATAATTCACTTGAGCGATTTCTGACAGTGTTTGCTAATTGGGTTGTCTTTTAAGGATTGGCATGACCTATTAATGCATTGAATATAAGGCAGACTTGTGCAAAACTGTTCACTCCGCTAGATGCGAAATAACAATGTAAATTATGTTGATTTCCTTTAGAGAGCATCAGACAGCTCCACTCAGTGATTCAGTAATATAAACTGATCCCCTCCTATGTATCAGACTAAGTACTCAGGATCCAAAAATGAGAAAGACATAGTCCCTGCCCTCAGTAGGGTTACAGTTTAGATGTGTGTCTAGTGAGAGTGAGACACATAGGCAGACAATTATAAGATGCTTGCTAAGTGCGGTATTATTAAAACACTGAGAGCTGAAGCTCAGTGAAAACCTGTTGTTTCTAACTGAATGCCACTGTTTAATTTTAAGCAGCTAAAAACCCATTTTACTTATACCAGTTGTCTCTTTGTAAGAAAACTGACTGAGAGTGTTTGGCTCATGTTTCAGCTGTCTGTGACCCTTATCCTCGTGTGCCTTGATTGTGTCTGAAGGCTTCTGCAGAGTAGGGACCCTGCAGACCAGGGCTCACTCACGGTCTCACCCTAGGGTGTGTGCAACTCTCTTGGAGGTTGCATACACCCTAGGGTATCGTCCTCATTTTATCTTGAAGTGATCCTCACTAAAGAAGAGGGTTTAGAGTAAGTCAGGTTTTTTTAATAAAGCATTTTCCTCCTACTTTCTTCTGTAGCAGGGGTTGACAAACTTTCTCTGTAAAGGGCCAGATAGTAAATATTTTAGGCTTTGCAGACCATACATTCCCTGTTGCACCTACTCAACTCTGCCATCATAACAGGGAAGCAGCCCCAGACAACACATAAACAAATGGGCGTGGCTGTGTTCCAATAAAACTTTATTTACAAAGACAGCGGTTGGGCCAGATTTGGCCCTCAGGCCATAGTTTGCCATAAGCAACGTTGTTTTGCTTAGGAGCATTTAAAATTTATTGAAGGGTGAGCTGTAAGGAGTAATGAACATTACACTTGGGATCAGGAAACCGGTGTCAAGACCTGGATCCTCCACTACAGCTTTCATTTGATACAAGTCAGTGATTTCCTTCAGCCCCAGTCTTCTCAGTGAAATGAGGGGATGGACAAAATGACTGCTCAGATGCCATTGATGGCATTCTCTGTTTTCTGAAGAGACACAGGGTTCTGAAATTCACCATCGATAGGAAATTTAGAGATGTTTTGCATCCACAGGGATCCAGGTAGACTGGAATCATGAACTCAGTCTCACAAAGTGAAATTTAGTAGGAAAAGTATAACGTCTAGTACTCAGATTTTAAAAAGATACAGTGACGTGCAGACAGGATGGGAGAGTCCTAGGTTAAAGAAGCATAGGTGAAAGGTTTGAGCTGATGACTAGTTCATGATGAGTCAACAAAGTCAAGTGACTGCCCCACAAGGCAGAGTGACATTAAGCTGCATTAGTGGGGAAAAGTGTCCAGGAAGAGAGGTCAAGAGCCCTTTCTAAGTTTTTGCTAACGAGACCACACCTTGAGTGTTATGATCAGCATAGACACCGCCCCTTAGGTCAGACTTTGACACCTGGAGAATGTCCAGAGCAGAGGACCAGTGTGGTGAGGGAATTCCCTACCCTGCATTGAGAGGAGGTTGAAAGAAGTGTCTGTGTTCATGAACAAGGAGGGGGTAGGGACCAAGGATATGGAAACTGCTGAACTTAGAGTTCTTGCAGAAAATGACTTTTGGAAAAAAATGTCCATCTTTAGCATCTAGATTAATACCCAAAACATAATAGGCCCTCAAATATTTATTGAAAGAAAACCTCTAAGTATGTGAAGAACGTTCAAGTGGAAGAAGTATTCTACTTGTTCTTGGTGGCATCAGAGACCACAACTAGGACAGTGGAAGGAAGCCACAAGACGCTGCCTTGGTCTCGGCGCCAAGAGGGGTAGCCTGCGTCACTGTACCTGGCAGGCAGCCGGAGGGCTGCTTTGGGAGCCCCCCTGCAGGGTGATCTGAGCATAGTCCCATGGTTCCTGGTAGCCACAGTATATTCAGCTGCCCCAGAAGGCAGTTCTGTCATGTCACCTTAAGGCCTCTCTGGCCTTGAGAGTCTGCTGTGTTTGCATTTTTCTGTACACATAGGTGTCTTGTCAGTCTACACTCATATCTCCCAAAGTGCAGTGTGGACTGGTGAGGTGTGAGATGATTGTAGCTATTACATAGACTGACATTTTTAATTTTAATATTTATGTGTTGCTTTTAATGTGTATTAGAAAAGATATAAAGCTAGCACATCATAATTCCATCAATATTGTGTAAGACAAGGCTACATTGGAAAAGCAAGTAAAACTAGAAATATTAAGGAAATGGCAGTGCGTATATCGCAAAAATTGAGAAAGTAGTTAGGTGGATAGCTGAGGTCTGTTCTGAGTAAATTCTATTAAACTCTTGTCTAAGACATACAAAAGCCATTTTATTTTTCTTACTAGTATTCCAACTCCCTCTTCTACCTATAATAGGATGCTTTTCTCTATCACACAATCCCATCACCACACAAGACTCAGATGATTTCTTTGTCATTAAAAAAAAAACCAGTAATGCCCATTGGAGGAAATTCCATAAGAGGAAAAGAAATAGAGTGAACAAAGGAAATCTTATAAAATCCCACCACCCCAACTTATCCGTAGCTTTCGTTCCCCCTTCAGAATTCCTTCCTGTCTTTGAACCCTTGTGTAAACTTTTTATCATAGGGTAGATGTACTTTACATTTTTCATTTTAAATTGAGCATATCAAATTGCTTTATTGCAAACTCCTCTTTGCTGTGTTTTTTGCTCTCAGCATTGTTGGCCACTTGTCATTCCTCAAACCTCACACAATAATTTCTCAAACTTTACTTTGACCCTGATGTCTTTGTAAGTAAAATGGAATTTACACTGTAGTTCAGGTGCTGGAGTTTCAGCCTCTTCTCCGAATACCTTACCGAGTTAGCTTTAGACACCCTCACTTTTCTTGTTTATAATTTTCCGTGGCGTTTTATAATTTAAAGTTTTCACATGAACCCTATCATTCCATCTTTTGCCTCTGATCTCCCTAGGAGGCCTTGTATCTGTAATATCCTCTCACCAATTCACTAAAGTCTCTTTCCTTCCCCATTTAAAAGTGTTTCAGAAATCCATGAGGACTCCATGTCCCATGGATGTATGTAGCTGATGCCCTCTGGTTTAACCTGCTTAAATAAATCATTCCCACTGTACTCTCTCTCCCCATAACCTGGCTCTGGGCATTTCAATTTACCTTTTTCTGCATATTTATACAAGCAAATTATTAGCATACTGCCTATCTCATCCATTATCTGATATGTAGCTTTAGTTTTAGATATGCTCCATATAAATGTCCATTACGTTATTTTGGGTCAAAACATGTTTGAGATCAGGAATCATGACCATTCAATGTCCAATGTTTTGGACAATCCTGGTACGTGGATAATTAGACTTCTAAGGAGTTCTGTAGAAAGTTGAGCACTGTAGAAAATGTGCCTAATAAATAGAAAAAAATAATAACTGGTTGTTCTTTTTGTGAATTTTTTAAAGGCTGGATTACAGTGGACCTTCCAGAGAGTTTTTCTTCCTGGTATCCAGAGAACTCTTTAACCCATATTATGGCTTATTTGAATATTCAGCCAATGACACATACACAGTACAAATAAGTCCCATGTCTGCTTTTGTAGACAATCACCATGAATGGTAAGTATTTTTTTTCTCCAACGCTTTTCTTCAGCTGATTTTCTGTGATATTCGTTTTTATAGGAACCCACACTTTTTTAAAAAACATTTTTTCCCTTGGAGAAAATCATATTTTCAGTTAACTATCTCATTTGACTCTTGTTTGTGCTGTCAAATTTAACATACAGGCAGTCTCCAAGCTAGGAATAGATTATGTTCCATAAGGCCAATTTTAAGTGAGTTGGGTAGAATTCAAAAGGTTTTTTCCACTGAAAGAAAGTTGCAGTTGATGTTAGGTTCCCAGCAAGACCCTAAATCCCTCTCTGCAGCTTTGGGCCACTCTGAGATCTGATGGGGGCAGGTGGGGGCTGAGTAGGGGAATGTCCTGACCCAGAGGTCAGGCAGCTTCTGAAGCAGCCCTTGGGGAAGTGGCTAACACTGGGGGAGGGGCAGAGCAGCTGGGCTGTTGGTGTTGTAGGGGGAGGGAGGGTGGGAGGATGGGGTGCCCTGGAGGAACGGAAGGTGGAAGAGAATGCTGGCAGGCAGGCAGGCAGGAAGGCAGGAGTGCGGAGTCACAGCAGTGGCCCCTTACCCTAGTGACTGTTTCAAGTTTGTAGCCAGGAATTGCCCCTTTCCTAATTTCTCACGCAAAACCAAGGAAAACTGGGCTAGGATTCCCATCTGGGAATTAGTTATTCTGAAAATCCCTAATTGCACTCTTTTCATGACATTTTTTTTTTACATGCCTGCATTTATAGACTTGAAGTACCTTTATAACCCCTGTTTGCTTGTTCCTGTTCATTTTCACTATAGTAACAAAAAAAAGAACACGAGTGCGACTCATGGAAACACTTTCTTTGAGTCACGAGGTTAATATTGGTGGGTGGAGGGCATTAAGTTTTAGGACTTATTCTTCAAATTAACTTCCGTTTAACTGCAATTTGGAGTCCTCCTAAGAGTAGCTATGGCAGTTAAACTAACATAAGTGGATAAAGAAAAACAAAGCTGCTGGACATTCATCTTAAAATGGTTGCCTAACACTAAAATTACAAATGAACAGTATGAACCTCAGTGTGGATTTACACTTGCGGAAGGCACCAGGCTTTCAAAGAGCTAGAAACTTGAGTACTTCCGAAAAGGAAAATACATGTACATCTCAACAAACCCAGTCATGAGAGATATATTTAATAAATTTTCCAAAGTGATTCAGTATAGAATTGAGCACTGAAATTTTAAAGAACAGAATGTCCCATGAGGAAACTCCCTCAAATGTACACATGCATGATTCTTGGATGGTGAGTTATCATCAAGAGAGGGGTTTGAGAGAGAACAGAAATAGGAACTTTCTCACTCTGAGACTGGGCTTTTCCTCAAAAGGGAATTGCCACTAGGTTTGCATTAGAGAAATCCTGCTAATATTCACGCAAGCAAACTACAAGGGGACAACATTTTTCCCACCACCACTGGTCTCATTCTGTCAACATTTCTTAGAAGTGATTTAGGGAAATTTCACTGCCATGCTAACAGGAAATTCATGTTGGCCATGTAGGGTGCTACATGGTGGACATTACTGACACAGGGTGAAAGTGGAGCAGTATCTCTCTGAACATCAGAGTGAAACAGATTTCTTCTACAAGGAGATGTGAATATCAGCCTAATGAAGACCCAGCCTGCAGTGCACACAAACTCTCATGGAAAAACTTAGATGATTAGAGCTGGAAAGCATTCTTTCTTTTTTTTTTTTTTTTTTTTTTTTTTTTTGCTGTACGCGGGCCTCTCACTGCTGCGGCCTCTCCCGTTGCGGAGCACAGGCTCCGGACGCGCAGGCTCAGCGGCCATGGTTCACGGGCCCAGCCGCTCTGCGGCATGTGGGATCTTCCCGGACCGGGGCACGAACCCGTGTCCCCTGCATCGGCAGGCGGACTCTCAACCACTGCGCCACCAGGGAAGCCCTGGAAAGCATTCTTGAGAGCAAATAGAACAGTTCAGAAATTGCTCCATGACGTGTAAGCCATCTCCTGCTTTTCCTTCACAGGTTCCGGTTCAGTGGTAGGATCCTTGGTCTTGCACTAATTCACCAGTATTTGTTGGATGCCTTCTTCACACGGCCCTTTTATAAGGCTCTTCTCAGAATGTAAGAGTGATTTTATTGCTTATGTAATTAGCATGTAAAGAATGTAATATTTCCTTTATCAAAGAGGGTCTTTTGACAATGTCATTTATCATCGGCTCACTATCTCAAATCTATTATTACTTACTTAATAGTGATTTAGATTTCTGAAACTAATCAACTAATATAATTTCGAATGTGGTTACTGGATTTTTCCAGCTTCTGTTCCTTTATTCCTGTCTTGCTCCCAAAGGCTTAGTTTTGCTCCACTCTGAATAATTCATTCTCATTTGTTGCTACACATGTTTCTTCAAAACAATTGTACTTCAAATACAGTACTGGAATTCCTGTGGTATTAATGCCGATTATTAATAGAATAGCTGTGGCTTAGTCTTGGTGACTCACAGCCCCCCATCTTTCACAAGATGCATTTTACATTTTGCTTTATGCAAACTTTTAACTGTTTATTCTTGGTTCATATTTTCTTTCTCCTTTTTTTAAAAAATTTGTTTGTTTGTTAGAGGTGGGCAATATTTTGAAAGTCCCATATTTATCTTGAGATCTCTCTGTATGCAAGACAGTAATTTACAATGGCAGATTAAAATCTAGCATTCACAGAACTTTTTCTTCCTTGTTAGCACAATGAAAGATTACAATTATTGTGAAATGTAGAGCAAACAGTTTCTGTCCTATAATCAGTAGTCACTTACAAGGCTGAACAGAAGAAGGCAACTGTCTGTGAGGGTAGTAGCTCAAACTTGCAATGAGAAGAGGCAGAATGATTGCATGGCTCTGACCAGCTCATTCCTTAACCAAGGCCATGTATCTGCTTTCTGTAAAAACGGAAGCCTAGAACTCAATTGAAAGCAAAGTATTTCTAATGGTTCTTAAAGAGGGTCAGTAGGAAGACTTTTGCCATCCTCCCTTTTGGTATATGGACCGATGAAGTCCTGGGCACCTGGACACTGGCTTCTGCCTTTCTGGTTCTTCTGGCCCATTTGCATCTTCCCATTTCATTGCCTTATCTCTCATTTTCCATTTAAGCTTCCTGAAAAAGTAGTCTCTACTGACTGTTGACACACCCTCAACACATTTTAGCCTGGCTTTTTTTCCCCACCAATAACCTATGGAAGCTTTTAAAGAATGTTTTCTAGTCTTTATCTTAATGGACCATTCTGCTGCTTTTGATACTGTTGACCCCTCCCAACCCCACCCATTTCTCTTGAGTTCTTCCTTCACTGGCCTATGTGACACTGCTCTCCTGGTTCTCCTTTTACTTTTATGCCTCCTTTGTGGATGTCCTGACTTGCCCTTTAACCTCGATGTTCCTGAAGCTTCCATTCTTGTCCCCTTGCTTTTCTCCCGCTGTGTGCTCTCATGGAATATCTCTTTACCTGTCTCATCTACTCTCCAATCCGCACCCACAGACATGATCTCCCTTGAGTCGTAGGCTCAAGCAGTCAACATTCCACTGAATATCTCCTCTTGTATGTCTCACAGGCACCTCAGAATCAACATGGTTAAAACTAGACTCATCAATTTCTCCTGACCTAAAAATGTACCTTCTCCCTTATGCCCAGTCACAGTTCAAGGTGCCAACATTCTCAAGTCACTCTGGTCAGAAATTGGGCGTCAACCTTAAACAGAGATGGCAAATACACAGCACAGTTTCTTCTCTTCCCCACCTCCCGCCCCATTCCCATGGCACACGTCACAAATCATTTAGGTACTTTTTCCTGCTGAACTTGTTGTGGCCTCAGGAATTTTTCAACTTTTGGCCCTCAAGACTGGCAATGAATCAGAGTTGTCTTATAACTTGAGTTCATTTGCCATCCCATTTTAGATATACTTCTTTATACTACCCAGTAAAACCATTTATTAATTTCCACATTCACCTCCTGAATAATTCTTAAATTCATCTTCTCTACCCTAATAGCTGTGCCCTAATTAAAATTCTTATCTTATTTTGGCCAGATTACTATAGTGATCTATTAATTGGTTTCCACCCAATGATTACCACCACCCCCAATTTTAAGTAATCCTCTGCACTGCCACTTCCAGAAGAACAATTTAAAGTCACACCCCATGTCTCACCATGTCATTCCCTGTTTTAAAACCTTTCAGTAGTTCTGAATCACGAAGCTGCTTAGAATGACGTTCAGACCTGCTCCCAGCTACCTTTCCAGCCTCATTCTCTAGACATTCTGTCTTGTGGTTAACTCTCTGATGCTTCCAGTATGCTTGGAAAATCTGTATACTCCATCCCTTTGTGCTTTGCTCAGGTTGTTTTCTTCTCCTGTCTCTCTTTTTCCCCTTCTTCTCCTTTTCATCCATCCCCCTCTAGCTTGAAACATCCTGCAAACTTTAATATAGGTATCATCTGCTCCAAAAGGCTTCTTCTAAATCTCCAGGTCAAAGTAAATGCTTTGCATGTTTGCTGTGGGAGGTCCCTATATCTACCTTATCTTTTGTTTTTTTAACTGAAGTGTAACGTACATACAAAAAAGTGCACTAATAATAAGTGTTACGCACCCTAGGCTATCACTTATCACCTTATGTTAACTTATCTATTTGTGTCTCTGTCTGTCCAGCTAGACCATTAGCTCCTTGAGGGCAGTAACTGTTTATCAAGTAGCTATTAAGATATTTGGCACATACTTGGTGCCTAATACATGTGTAGACTGAACTAAACAAAATGGTCTTTGAACTTGGACTGATGGGAAGAAGTTTCAAGACAACTAAAGCAAATCAATTGCTACCATCTTAAAACAGGGTCATATAATAGTAACTCCACCTCATGTAGATCTTCTCTTAGAAAACCATTATAATTGTAGAGCAATTCTGTAGCTTTCAGTTTTCAGAATCACAGAAAGAATAAGAACCATGAAGAAAAAAGGGACGTATGTGAATGTGGATCACAGAATCTAGTCTTAAAAAAAAAAAAAAGTTAAAGTACAGTATAGAAACATATGAAGAATTTCTAATTAGGAGAATGATAATTTAAGATTGTATAACATAGCCAAAGAATACTGAACCCAAGTTGTCGACTCGAGTTCCATTTCCAGCTCTGGCATTAATCATGGGTGACGGTGCAAATGGCAGCCACTCTTTGTACCTCCAGTTCTGTGTCTTAAAAGACAAAACAAACTGAGTGATTCCTAAGGCATTTTATATATCAGAATTTGTCAATTTTATGTCAAATTTCTGAATTATTTCACTGGTTTGGTTACTGACTTTGATGAAGAACATTCCAGAAATCACTACCTATTTTAGTTGATCTTGTTCTTGTCATTATTTCTTAGTTTCTTTCCTCACAACTCTGGGTTTTTGCTAATAGCCATGACTACATATTTTTTTTCTGTCTGTTTATCATCTTAGTCTCTGTGACCTGAGTGATCTAGAATACCTTGATGAAGAGTTTCACCAGAGCCTGCAGTGGATGAAAGACAATGACATCCATGACATCCTGGACCTCACGTTCACTGTGAACGAAGAAGTTTTTGGGCAGGTCTGTGTGTGTGAATAACTGGTGACTAAGTGTGGTAATTGAAGGCTATTGGTTGGTGAAGAATTAATTCAGTGGGCTAAGATCAGATGCTTATTTATTTGTGGTTGGTTGGGTGGTTTAAAACCAGGTTTATGTACAGTTACAATAATCTTTGTTACAAAGGTTATTCTAATGCTGACTTCAGATTAAGATTTTCTAATTTATAGACTGTACTATTTGTATGTAGTAAACAATCTTTTTATTTCCAACTAAAATATCCTCATAAGATATTAGAGTTTGCCTTGTACTAAATACAGTTTTTAAATATCCATGCTACCCCAGAGTTGAATATTAAATTATTTAATTGGCCTTTGTACTTAACTCTCATTCATGTTTGACAACTGAAATGGATTGTTTTGAAGCTGAGGGAAAGTAAACAATATTTTGGTGAAGGTTTGGAAACATATTGTTTTTTTTTAAAGTTGATAGAAGAGTTGGTTAAAAGATTTTCAGAAATTATATACTAGTTCATAATTAATATTCTTAGTTAAACATTAATACTTGGCTATCTCCTGAATTTTGTATTTTGGAAAAGAAGTTCTCACTTTAACATTCGCTTGAATGTAATTCTGCTTCCTTAAGGTAAACCTTTATCTAAATATTGGCTTTCTATATGTAGTTGATTGTGAATCCTAAAGGAATTTGTGAAAATGTCTTTTTGTCAAACATTAAAATAGCAGTGGGACAGAATCTGGAGCCCCTTTGTTTCCATTTAAAAGACTTATTTGTTTAATCAGGATTTAAAGCTTAACTTTCAGCATTTGTGACATTATATATATATATATATATATATATATATATATATATATATATATATATATAATTTTTTTTTTTTTTAGGTAATAGCTAACCTTTTTTTTTACACCTTTATTTGAGTGTAATTGCTTTACAATGATGTGTCAGTTTTGCTTTATAACAAAGTGAATCAGTTATACATATACATATGTTCCCATATCTCTTCCCTCTTGCGTCTCCCTCCCTCCCATCCTCCCTATCCCACCCTCCTAGGTGGTCACAAAGCACAGAGCTGATCTCCCTGTGCTATGCGGCTGCTTCCCACTAGCTATCTATTTCACATTTGGTAGTGTATATATGCCCATGCCACTCTCTCACTTTGTCCCAGCTTATCCTTCCCCCCCCTGTGTCCTAAAGTCCATCCTCTAGTAGGTCTGCATCTTTATTGCCATCTTCATGACCTTTTTTTTTTTTTAGATTCCATATATATGTGTTAGCATACGGTATTTGTTTTTCTCTTTCTGACTTACTTCACTCTGTATGACAGACTCTAGGTCCATCCACCTCACTACAAATAACTCAATTTCATTTCTTTTTATGGCTGAGTAATATTTCATTGTATATATGTGCCACATCTTTATCCCTTCATCCGATGATGGACACTTAGGTTGCTTCCATCTCCTGGCTTTTGTAAATAGTGCTGCAATGAACATTTTGGTGCATGACTCTTTTTGAATTATGGTTTTCTCAGGGTATATGCCCAGTAGTGGGATTGCTCGGTCGGTCGTATGGCAGTTCTATTTTTAGTTTTTTAAGGAACCTCCATACTGTTCTCCATAGTGGCTGTACCAATTTACATTCCCACCAGCAGTGCAAGAGTGTTCCCTTTTCACCACACCCTCTCCAGTATTTATTGTTCGTAGATTTTTTGATGATGGCCATTCTGACCAGTGTGAGATGATATCTCATTGTAGTTTTGATTTGCATTTCTCTAATGATTAATGATGTTGAGCATCACATATATTTTTAAGCGCTGAGGCTTTCAGACGTCTGCTCATTGCTTAGTTTCCCCTGAGCATCAGTGGGTGCCTGGACTCTGTGCTGGTGCCACACAACCTGCTTGTGGGATGTACCCGGGCCAGGGCAAAGACAGGTAGCTGGCTGATTCCAGCTCATTGGTAGCAGTGGTCTGACAACATCAAGAGTATTGCTTTATGGTCAGTGCTTTTGTTTTTTAATCGCAGATTACCGAACGAGAATTAAAACCAGGGGGTGCTAACATCCCAGTCACCGAGAAGAATAAGAAGGAGTACATCGAGAGGATGGTGAAATGGAGGATTGAGAGGGGTGTTGTGCAGCAAACGGAGAGCTTAGTGCGTGGCTTTTATGAGGTAAAGACAATCAGCAGGAGTGGGGTTCTCAGTCTGATGTCAGCAATACCCTGGTCCACATCACTGTACTTCATATGTGTGCAATATTTCCATTTCTGTTTGGTGTATTTACTGTTGCTATTTCAATTCAAACACTTCAACATTTTTTCCTGTATGTTTTAAGAACACACAAAAAAGCTTATTGCCCTGTTACAAGAAATCACTGAAATAAAACGACCTGCATTCAAATACCATTTGACGATTTAATGACCACTAATAACATTTAAGTCATGCATTTTACTCATGCTTAAATATGTGTAATCAGATCTCATGCCTGATTTGTGAAATGATTGTATCTGAGGGTCAGAATGAGTTGCAACAAATATTCAATATGACTTCTTCCGTGCAAAAGCCATATCTAAAATAAAAATAAACTGTGAAAGTGACTGGAGCACTAGATCTTCTCCAAAAGAGAAAAAAAAAACTGGATTAATCAGTGACCAATTATAAAACAAAAATTCTGTTGAGAACCTCATCAACCTTGTACTAAAAATATATTTGTGGGCTTCCCTGGTGGCGCAGTGGTTGAGAGTCCGCCTGCCGATGCAGGGGACGCGGGCTCGTGCCCCGGTCCGGGAAGATCCCACATGCCGCGGAGCGGCTGGGCCCGTGAGCCATGGCCACTGGGCCTGCGCGTCCAGAGCCTGTGCTCCGCAGTGGGAGAGGCCGCAGTGGTGGGAGGCCCACATACTGCAAAAATATATATGTGTGTGTGTGTGTGTGTGTGTGTGTGTGTGTGTGTGTGTATTTATTTATTTTTTTTTTTATTTGTAGAGAGCTTTACATGTTTTAAAGTGCCTGCACAGAATACATCCATAGTATTCCCAAAACTCACTGTGCCCTCCTTTTCTGATGAGGCTTAATTATAGCTGAGGCTTCTCCAGGTTCTTAAGCCGTGTCCTGTATTCTTTTTATTCCACAGGTGGTGGATGCCAGGCTGGTATCTGTTTTTGATGCAAGAGAACTAGAACTGGTCATCGCAGGCACAGCTGAAATAGACCTTAGTGATTGGAGGAACAACACAGAATATAGAGGAGGTGAAATCTGACTTCTAGATGGCTGGATTTAAAGTTTCAGATTAGAGGGAAGCAAGCAGTTTGGCGCGTTGGCCTGGATCCAGGCCAGGCAGAGGCGCTTGCACTCTAATCATAGGTTTGATGTAGTTTGCTTTGAGACCTTGGCCAAGGTACATGCCCTTCTTTCCCTAGCTAGCTCATCTATCAAGTGGAAGGAGAGCTGTTTACACACCATCTAAGGATGTCATAACTCTTTATTGTTAGTGAAGAAATGCAGCCATAGGAGTACCAATTAATTGTTTTATGGTGTTGTTAGTGAAGCACCAGGGAGCTCATATCCAGCTGGCCAAACTCCACCTATCCTGCCTTCATTCTCAAACCTGAAGAAGCATGGCCTCTGAGCTTCTTAATGAACAAACACAGTTTTTCTACATTTCACCTGAACTGCTTACCAGTTGTAATTCACGGTTGAAACATGAATGGAGTAAGATATGGTTCTCAGATTTCAAGTTTCTTGAACAAGCCCTTCTAAAATTCAAGCATTAAGTTCAACTGAAAAGGAAACTGCTGTAAGATTAGTTAAAAACTACACACGTCACCAAATGGGAAGCTTTAGGAATGACATTTCTGTAGATCAATACAAATTTTCAATTAGTAATTGGCATCGAAACCTTTGAAATTTGACTGCTGAATTAAGACGCTTGGAAAGGGACCTGATGCTAACCCAGAGTTAAAGTTTTATCCAATACTTTTAATCAAAGAAAGAATACATTTTCTGAAATTTATTGTAGTGTTGTAAAGTGTTCAGAAAGTCGTGACAAATGACAGTTGGTTTTGGTTTTTGTTTTTGAACTCAGAATTTAAGAGGTTAGCAGTGGTTCTGAACTTGGAGAGTGAAGAATACAACCTTTAAGTCACTGAATTAATCACTTAGCAGACTAAAATGAGAGCTGAGCAGTTCTCCAGTTATCTGTAAATTGAAACAGATTTTTTTTAAAAAACGACAATTAAAAAGATTGGAGTACAAAAGATACCTTAACATTGGCTCAGTTGCTTTTGTTTTGGCCTCTGCTTGGCTCTTCCAGCCCATCACTGTTGCCCTGGGCTGGCTTTGCCCGTCCATTTTCTCTGAAAGACAATATTAAACTGCAGTGTCCATTGCTGCTATTTCTGAAGCCCAGTTGCTGTAATAACTCTTTTCCAATTGGCCCCGTGCATAATCCAAATATGACCTTGACTATTATAACTTTGTTAACTATTTTCACTAACTAGAACACAGTTTCTCCAACATGCTACATAACTTACATCTTACCATAAATGCTATTAGCTCATTCCTTCCCCCCCGTCCCCAACCCCCAGGAGATTCTAATAACAATGCCATTCTTCAAGTCAGCCAGTTTTGTATTTACACAGTATAGACTTTTATTCACTGTATATGACTAATCGAGTACCTATTTCTATGGTTATTGTCAATCTTATCAAATGAAATCCTTGGGAGGAGAGGGCTGGGGGGAGGGGCAGGAAAATGGCGAGATGCCCAGCTGCCATGTTTGCTAACCCACTTGGCACTGAATGAAGGGGCGGCTTTGCTGCCATTTGCCATATGTTCACAGGGCAGCTGTTTATAGAGAATAGGATGAGACATTTTTACTCCTCCTTCTCCAAATGGTTTGGCACAGACAGCAAAGGAGAGGCATAAAGGGGCTGATTCAAAGGGTCAGAAGACTTTAAAGCTATAAAGAGCCAATGCACTTATTTTATAGATTAGAAAACTATTTGCTCAGCCCCAAACAGCTAGTCTTTGCCAAAGGCAGGACAAGGAGCCTATGCATCTCCGTGTCCAGTCTAGTTGTATTTACCCTTCATTTGGATCCCTTTCTTCTCCAAGGGCATCGCTGATCAAATGGTAAACAGTAAGGCAAGATTCTCCCCAAATCCTACAACCACTGAAACATGTGAGGAGAAATTTGAATGAAAATGGTTTCTACCCACCTTCTATTTAGGACTTATTGTTGCCGACTCAAAATTAGAGTAGCTCTCTGCACATTGAATATGTCAGCTAATTGGTTTGAATCACTAACTGTGCCTTAATCCTTGTCAGCCTTCTCTCTGAACTTAATTTTTCTCCGTAGAAGGTTTTAGAATCCACAGCTACTTGACATTTTGTTAAATTCTAGTAAAGTATGGAATAAAAGTAACATTTAGGTTGATGATTATTTGAGATTTATTAGTGGAAGGAGTTAAAGTAATACACTTATTTTCCCTTTTTATTAATAAAATTAATTTGCTTTTAAAATGTGAACATAATATATAGTTTTAAAATGGTTTGCAATTATATATTGATTTGAATGATGATTTGATTTATGTCTCTCCTTTACGAGAAGCCCTGTGAGTGTCTATTTCCTTTGCCGTTGTCTCCCAAACTTAGGACACTGCTTGGCATAGCAGTGCTAGAAAATTATTTCTTAAATAAATGACCAAAAGGGTTAATCATTTCCAGTAACAGCAGTTATATTTTTCAGAAATGATATGGTTAAAATAACTCATTTGTTGTTCTTCTCTCCGCTAGTTACATTTAGTGACCACTAAATGGAAACAGAGGTTTCTTGGTTTCATATAGTGTTTTGTTTGACTTCTGACACCCATGTGATCACATTTACAGTGTTATTCCTTGGTCTTAAATTATAAATAACCTTTAACGAATCCAAGATGATGATTTATGTCTGGGGGTCTTTTGTCGACTTGCCAGTGTCGTGGTGACTTAAGATAGAAAACTCAAAGTAACATGGGCTTTCATGATTGTTTTGATAGGATATCATGACAATCATATTGTAATTCGGTGGTTCTGGGCTGCAGTGGAAAGATTCAACAATGAACAACGACTAAGGTTGTTACAGGTAAGATGCCATTAGATCATCTTTTTAATGCATTAATATAGTTATTGTTGGAATTGCATATTTTTAATAACTGCTAAGTATACTCAATAAATATATTTAGGTTTATCTGCGTATTCGGGATATACTGTTTTCAGACTCTCCTGACTGTGTGGGTCTGTGGTTCCATCACTATGCAGAACATCCCCAACCTAGTCCAAGCATGTCATTAGAGTTGTGAGGAAGTACCAACTCCCATCCAAGAATCCCAGCAACAATGTCTGCCTTTACAGCAGTTTGATCCCTTCCACGAGAGGTCCCTGGGTACTCTGCAGGCCAGCATCCCTGGCAACTGAAAGAGATAATCTTCAGTCCCTTAAGAAGTGACCCAGTTCCTTGATAAAGAGTCCTTTCTTTTCTTCCATCTAACGTTCCACAAATTTGAGATAATATTGAAGTTTAAGAATACTGGGAAAACTAACTCATTTTCTTGTGATGTTTATAGTTATACAGGGCAATTGCTGGTTGGTTGCAGCTAAAGAAATATCAGCCATCAGGAAGCCTTTTGGTCACTCAGGCAAAGCCTTACAAGTAGGCTGGATCTTGGCTCCTTTGGATCACAGATCTGGGTCTCAAATTTGCAGGACTAGAAGTTCTTTTTGTTTTTAATTCACCCCAGTTCGACTGGGAACTAATGCTAAGTTGACTTAGGTTCATTGATACGCCCACTTTATTAAGTCTCTAATGGGAAGTATACATGGTTTGAGCTTCTAAGCTGCCCAGCTGTACAGGGTGCTGTATCTTCTACAAATCCTCCACATCCCCTTTCTCTTTATAATGCTCTGTCCTTCCTTGATATTCTCCAGCTCTTTGTCAGAATTCTCGTGTTATAGCTCTTCTGTGTCTCTAAAAGCTTTATCTTTTGAGCTTTTCCACCAGTGAGCAGCTCCCCAGTACCTGTGCACATGAGCGATGCCAACCTTTCCTGGAGCCTGGTCTCTTGGCTTCACCTTCTCCTTCTGTTTTCTTGGGTTGATAGTTTGTTACAGGCACATCCAGCATTCCCTATGAAGGATTTGCTTCTCTCCGAGGGAGTAACGGCCCAAGAAGATTCTGTGTGGAGAAATGGGGGAAAATCACCGCTCTTCCCAGGTAAAGTAGAAAATATTTCTTTACTGTCACTACAGTGTTCTAGGGAGGAACTTTAGCTTATAGATAGATAGATAGATAGATAGAGATTTATTACCATTTTTATGCTGAAAGTTTGGGAGAGTAGAAAAAACTTTTAGAATGAATTTACCTCAGAGTACCTTTTTAAATGAAGGAAAAAAGGTCTTCCTGGTCATACTTGGAATACATACATACATATCTTTTTTTTTTATTGGAGTATAGTTCCTTTACAATATTGTGTTACTTTCTACTGTACAGCAAAGTGAATCAGCTATACGTATACATATATCCCCTCTTTTCTGGATTTCCTTCCCATTTAGGTCACCACAGAGCACTGAGTAGAGTTCCCTGTGCTATACGGTAGATTCTCATTAGTTGTCTATTTTATACATAGTATCAATAGTGTATAGTCATACATACATATCTTAAAATACAAAACACAACAGAACCAAAGCATTTGTTAGCAATAGGAAAAGCAACGTTGGTCATCATACTTGTGGCTTCTTATGATTGTGGCTCTAATGTACGTTTCCAGAAACTCTAGTTTTAAGTTTATCATTGGTAACTATTTAGAATCCCTTCACTAAAAATGTCCATTGTGGTTTCTAAGGAATATTAAATCATGTAATTGTGCTTTGTGCCTCTTCAGTCTCTTATCATACATGCCTTACCTCCCTGGGAATGCTCTCTGCATTGTACTCTCATTTGTAATAAGGTGACACATTTCCTTGGAGTGGAAAAATTTGCTTTTCTGCTGCTACTGATAAATGTAAGAGACTAGAAGGCAGTATTTGTGAGTTAAAAAAAAAAGTGCTTTGGGGGGAATGGAGCAAACTGGAGCTGAAGCAAAAGAAAAGGAGGGAGCAAATGAACAAGAGGAGTGGAGAACCGTTGGTTTCAGAACTCCTTTATCTAGTCAGCAGTAATATATTGAATTTTTGAGGTAAAAAGGATTGCCTCTCATTTTACTAATAATGAAATTGCAATCTGGGGAGGTTAAATCTTCCCAAGTGATATTAGATAGGTTCCCCAAGATGTTATCCTGAGTTTCTTTAAGTACAGTCAGCCATCTGTATCCGCAGATTCAACCGACCACAGATTCAACCAATTACAGGTCAAAATTTTTTTTTTTTTTTTTTTTTTTTTTTGCGGTATGCGGGCCTCTCACTGTTGTGGCCTCTCCCGTTGCGGAGCACAGGCTCCGGACGCGCAGGCTCAGCGGCCATGGCTCACGGGCCCAGCTGCTCCACGGCATGTGGGATCTTCCCAGACTGGGGCACAAACCTGTGTCCCCTGCATCGGCAGGCGAATTCTCAACCACTGTGCCACCAGGGAAGCCCCCAAAAATATTTTTTAAAAAAATTTCCAGAAAGTTCCAAAAAGCAAAACTTGAATTCTGCTATGTTATGGCAACTATTTACATACATTTACATTGTATTAGGTATTTCAAGCGATCTAGAGATGATTTAAAGTATACAGGGGGATGTGCATAAATTATATGCAAATAACATGCCGTTTTATATTTGAGCATCCAAGATTTTGGTATTCCCTGAGGGATCCCTGGAACCAATGCCCTGGGGATACCAAGGGACAACTTTACAAGTGACTTTGAGAGACCTGTTAACAAGACTGTCTTCTTAGCAATTGCACGACACTGGTTCTTAAGAATAACTTTCTAAGCATCGACATGTGAAAAAAAGCAGTGCTGAAAATATAGATACAGAGAGCAATGAATAGAGCAAGCTCAGGGCTGGCCTGAGCCTCTTCAGTCTCTTTGGGTGCTTCTCAGTCTGTGAACAGAGGCACTGCATCCAACCACCTAAGTAATTAGCTGGCTTACCTGGTGTTCCAGATGTAAGAGACTTTAATTTCATTATTTTAAAAAGTATTTTATTTTGTTTATGTCTGAATCACGCTTTTTTCCCCTCAGGCCAAATTTGCAACTCAAGGATTAGCATTAAAGAGGCAGGAAAGGACAGATGAATTGTGTTCTTTCTCTTGAAATCTGTTTCTGTAAAGACTTGCTTATGTAAAGTAGATGGAATAAACTGTAACAATAGGCGGATATATCAGCTGTTCATATTTAATCACTGTAATTTTCTCCAAACCTGGTGAGCAGAGAAAGGCAATTTGGTATAAACAACAAACTTTAGCTTCAGAGAGACTGGACTCTATCCCAGTTCTGTTACTTGCCCACAGTGGGGTCTTGGAGATGTTGCTTAATTGTTCTGAGCCTTTGTTTCCTCATCTACCTTGTAGGTTAGTAATTCTGAAGATTAAATGAAATCGTTCACATAAAACATTTACTACTGACCCTTGCCCTGAGTAAGCATCCAGTCGATGGTAGCTGCCATTATGATTTCTGTCGCCATTGTCTGTAATATATGTCAGACTGTAGCATATTGGAAAGAGCGCAGGGTTGGGAGTTAGACCACCTGATTTCTTGCCCACCTCTGCCACCAGCTAACTCTGGGACCTAGAAGATCACTTGATCTCTAGGCCTCCGTTTCTCCATCTTTAAATGGCCAGGGAAGGGGTGGTATATTAGGTTCGGTGGAGCAATAAGCAGCACCAACAGGTTGCTGAAGAATCTTGGGGGTCAGGCCCTATTCACTTGTCTGCTTCCCCCTGGAGCTCCAGGAAGTTCATGTGCTGAGTCATCATAAATGGTGGGGTTCTTCACATTGTTGCATACATATGGTTGAGCAACAGGCGTTGTTGTTTCTTCCTTTCTGCATTATGACCTAAGGCTCTAGGTTCTAGATTCCTAGCTCTGCCTAGATTATAAAATAGCCATACATAAAGATGATATGAGGCACATCAGGCAAGCAGACCATTTTCATACCTTGTCTCTAACAAGCCCTGACTTTTTAGGTCCAGCAGGAAGAAAGAGCTACTTGGCTATTCTACTTCACAGTTCATCAATTTATAGAGCCTTGTTAGGAGGCATGAATGCAGACCTAAGCCCTGTGATACACTAGCAATGTGATCCTAAGAGCCTAGATCCACCTCTGAAGAGTAGGAATAACGATGCCATGCTCAAAGGGTATTTGTGACAAGTGAGTGAGATAATGTGTATGAAAGTTCTTAGGGACAGTATGTTTTCTTTGTTCTTGTAAACCTTTTATTGTGAATCTTCTGTGAGCCACCATACTGCTGAAGCTATTAACATATGCTCCACAAAAAAAGTACATTTGGAGGAGAAACACAAAAGGAGAACTTCAATGCATGACCATATAGTTTCAGAAGTGATTTCTTTACTGATAACGTTGTCATCACCCTTTATGAAATGTGGGGTGTTACTTAAGTGTGAAAAAGATCTGTAAGATTGGCTGTAGTCTAAAGAGATGGTTTTATATGACTGAGTCCATTTTTTCCCACCATCAGAACAGATACACTGAAGCCATCTTTCTGGCTAGGTTTGAGTTGCAGAACTACAGGACTGGTCTGTCTCAAGCTGGTCAACCCCAATGATTTCTTTTTTCTTATTAGCGAGGTGATGTTTAACATTTAACAGGTGACATTGTACACACTGGAGACAAAATGACTGAATGTTGTTCTTACTTAAAGAGCGTATTCCCTAAGAGGTCTGGCATCATCTCATGTCAGGCATGGGAGGCTTGTACCCTGGAGACTTGGAAGTGGCTATAAAGGATGAAGGCAGGTAGTACCCGCAGAAGGGAGGGCATCTTAGTCTTTCTAGAAATGGATGATTGAAGACCTTTAAACCTTTCAAGAAAGCAAATGTGAGTCTCATTCTTGTCTCAGATTTCCTCATCCCACACTGCGGTAGCAATGAATAGTACTACTCACAAAGTGGGCCAAGAAGTGTATTAAAGTATATAGGGCTGTCTGTGAAGCCAGTACAAGTTGAATCCATGGCTCTTTTATTTCTGTCTTGTGATAGTAAAGTAACTGGAGACCAGATGATAAATAATGATGGAGGCAGATGGGTGTCTCTGTGGAGGCTTCTAGCCTGAACACATAACTGTACTTCCTCTGCTTCATGGTTGGTAGTTAGCTCTATATTTTGCATTTCTGTAGACTTCCTGTCCCTTGTGCTCTGATGGACTTAGGAGACTGTAAATTCACTTTACTGCAGTTGCTCTTAAACATTCTGAAAAACAGGCTGCTAACATGCCAGCAGGAAAATGCAGGTCAAATCCTCTCTCCAAGGGTGGTATAGACTTTATGTGTTCATCTCAGAGGTTCTTGCCAAGTAGGATGATGGGACAGAGGAGTTGGAGAGCCGCAGTCGTGATGGGGGAGTGTTGGTTTTGCCAAAGGGAGGACACATTCATTTTTGAAAATGGCTGCATCTGGAGATTATTACAAGTGAAATGCTGACCCAAATTAAAAAATAAGAAGCAAGAGTTAATTATGAAATGTTTCAGGGAGACAGCTTTTCCAATGGAATAGAATTTTAAAAGACACAGCTATTTTTTTAAGATGAGACATTTTTCATTAAAAATTGTTTTAATTAAAGTACAGTAGATATACAATATTATATAAGTTACAGGTGTACAATATAGTATTCACAATTTTAAAAAATTATACTCCATTTATAGTTGTTATAAAATATTGGCTGTTTCCCAGTGTTGTACAATATATCCTTGTAACTTCTTTTATACATAATAGTTTGTACCTCTCACTCCCCTACCCCTATATTCCTAGACATTATTTTCATTTTTAAATCTCTGCTTTTTATTTCACAAAAAATGCCAAGAAGTTAAAAATTTTTAATATTTGTGTATATAATACATATAATACAATAATATATGTGTGTATATAATAAAAATATACATGTATACATATATATATATATAAAGTCCACTACTGAGATGATCTCTAAACATGCTTCCACTCATTTCTACAAACATAACACACACACGACACACATTTAAAACCATAATACAATCATAGCGCCTATACTGTTTATGACCTGCTTTTTGTTGATCACATATCACTAATCATGAATAACTTTCCGTGTCATTAAATACTGCTTTACAATGTTATCAATAATTCAGCTTTTCCTCCTCTAGTACAGAGAGCATTGTCTACTGGAGCTATCAGCTTGGAAACTGGAAAGTAACTGAGGAGTTGGTGTCACTGTCTTTAATTTTTTTTTTTTTTTTTTTGCGGTATGCGGGCCTCTCACTGCTGTGGCCTCTCCCGTTGCGGAGCACAGGCTCCGGATGCGCAGGCCCAGCGGCCATGGCTCACGGGCCCAGCCGCTCCGCAGCACGCGGGATCCTCCCGGACCAGGGCACCAACCCGTGTCCCCTGCATCGGCAGGCGGACTCTCAACCACTGCGCCACCAGGGAAGCCCACTGTCTTTAATTTTTAAAAACTCCAGAACAAGCAATGGACACTGGGAGAATCCCTCGGTGACACCACCGCTTTTCCGTATTGTGCCTGCCTCGGGACGCTCCCCTTGGTCTCCCAGTTCCCCACCACCTGCTGGTCACCCGAAGTGCCTTGGCTGAGAGGGAGTTGGCAGAAGACTGTCCCACGGCAGTCTGCTCCATCATTTAATCTCTGATACAAGGCCCTCTTCCACCCTTTCCCTTTCTTCCCACTTAATTTATACTATCTTATAAAAATATTTTAAGGTTTTACTGTATTCTGCCATTGGATCAGCACATGCTAATGAAAATACAACAGTGATGACTAGGAATATTACCTTCTTAAAAATCCTTCAATATGCTATACCTTTTGGATTGGTCTTTACTGTGGGAAGTGGGTAAGATGATCGTAAAACATACTTTGCCTGAAAAAGGACTCCAGTAATGAATGTAAAATACTACTGAAAAAATCTGTAATTACTGAATGGAATGAAAGTAGTTTGCATTGCTGCCGCCAACAGAATAGAGTCCTCCAAGTCACAACAACTATAAATCATAAAGTGTGTGTTTGTGAGTGACAGACATTTCAGCTGTTAAGGAATGGTTATCCCCTTCTCTTTGGCTTCAAGACCAAAAACTAGTTTGGGCTCATCTCCTTCCGCCACCCTAGTCTACTACACCAGCCCCTCTCCCCTGGGGCTACTGCCGCAGCCTGCTGGCTACACACCTGCTTCTGTTCATACATCCTGTAGTTCATTCTGTGGTCAACGACCAGAGTGAGCTTCTGAAATCTCCAGATCACCTCCTTCCCCTGCTCATCCCCTCCAGTGCCTTAGAGTCAAATCCATACCCCTTGCCAAGGACTACCAGGTGGGTGGCCTGCTCTGGCCTCTACCCTTCTAACCTCAACACATACACTCTCCCCCCACCAGCTACAGCCACCAGCCTCCTCCTTGAGGCAATGTGCCAAACTTAACTCTGCCTCGAGACTCTGGAAATGGCTGCCCAAACTCTTTTCTGCTGGTTCTGCACGTGGCTGGTTTTCTTATCCCTAAGGACTCAGCCCAGTGCTCAGAAACGCCCTCCAGGCCTGCCAGTCTGTCATACCTTAATTCCTTTATAGGACTTAACTTTGGTTCAGCCATTGTGTGTAGTTATTGGTTTGCTTGTTGACTGTCTATCTCCCCCTCTAGGCTCTAACCCCGTGAGAACAAGGACCTTGTTTGAACTGAATGTGGTTTTGCCCCTCGTGCTGAGTCGTGGTGCATAATCGGTACTCAGTATTTTTAGTGACTTCTTAAACTTCAGGTCTGACTCTGGACCACTCCAGACAAGATATGCCAACATCGCTTCTGTATCTTTATGCCCTCATCTGCACAATAGGGATTGGTACTAATAATTACATTACAAAGTTGTTTTGAAGATTAAGTGAGATAACGTGTACAAAGTGCTTAAAATGATGCCTGACACATTATTCAATAAGTTCAGCTATTTTGACTATTGGCCCTAATCCCTAGCCTTAAGAGCTGGCATGGCATTTTACAGTCTTTAGGTGTTCAAGAAATGTGCTGCATCCACCCAGGATATTTATATTTTGTTTGGGCTTCTAAGAGTTCTCATTCTGGAACTGTTCCTTACTGGGTTTTCTTCTATTGGGTTTAAATTCTTACATTTGAAAAGTATGTACTTTTCATCTATTCCCAGGGGGCATCCACAGGTGAGACGTGACCTGATTACCAGGCATAGTTTGAAGAGTTTCTTCTGTTAATTATCCCCTATGCAGGAATTCCCACTGTGGGAGCATTCCACATTGTATTTATAGATCCAGATGCATTTTAACCAAGACAACCTAATGAGACTTTAGAATAAGATATTAATTAGTTAGTAAATCTAATTCCTCCAACAAGCCTTTAGTTACTCATTATGCATTTATTATATGCAAAACTTTATGGGAGACATAAATTGATCTCTGTGCATGTGGACTTTAAAACACAGAGAAGGAAGTAATAGATATTTAAATGAATAGATAACCAACATCACTGCCACCAAATGGTATATGACACATGAGTAGTGGGTGTAGTAAGTGCCATAGAATTCCTTTCCATTGATTCACATTTATTGAACACCTGGTGAGGGTAGGGGTTGTGCTGTGCCACCGTGGGTTACCCAGATATTTGTGAACTAGTCTTCGTGAGAATTCCTGCCCTAAATCTCATGGTCAAAGAAAGTATTAATTGGGATAATAAAGAAATTATGAATATTTTTAAAAATCATAACAAAAGTTATACCTTCATTTGTGTTAATAAATCTATCTAGGCTAACAAAACAATCACTGACTTACATCAATTGAATTTATCACTCTGTGTGATTGGTAACTTCATATTTCTCATGTTGATTACAAGCTCCGAATTCATCATCTACCATGCCCATTTCCTCTATTCCCTGGTGTGTTTAATGGCACCTGTGCCGTATCAAGCTCCACACCCAGTCACTAGCTCCCTTTAATGCATGGAATAAATGGGAAAGGTCTGTGCATGAGCACACCTCACTTCCTGATGTGACCCTACCTCCCTCTCTGGCTTCATGTCCAGCCTTGGCTCCTATCACTCAAGCACTTGTAGTTCTCAGGTTTCCTGATGATGCAATGCTTCCTCACACTTCCGGGCAGTCTGCTGGGAACGTCCTTCTTGCTGATCCAGAAAAACCCTACACACCTATAAATCAATCCTTCAAGGCTTGGCACAAATAGTGTCCTCTATAACGCCTTTCCTGACTCTGCAGAGCAGACTTGTAACTCATTGTGTGCAGGGCCACTGAGAGCCCATATGAATCTTTTGGATTAGGCAAAGGTTTCTTACAGTTTTCTGGAGAAGTGCGGCCCTGAGCTAGGGATTATGGGTTGGTGAGCAGAGCCAAAGGTAGGTTGGATTACAGTGCCTACTGGCCCCAGCCAGATCCCCTAGTACAGAGCACAGACTGCATAACCTTTAGCGGGTCCCATTTGTATGCATATTTTGCTGTCAGAATGCAAATTTCTTGTGGGCAGAGAGCAGACTATTCATCCTCATCTACCAGGGGACAGCTCAATGTCTGGCATGCAGTATGACCTCAGTACGTATTTGTTCAATGAATGAAGGACTAAATGAAATGTAAGTTGAAAAATTAATTTTTGTTCATCAGGGCACTTTGTATAGGATTGTCAAGCTTTCAATATATGGGGTCTTCAATGGGGGACATAATAAAAGAGGGTCTGCAGGTGAAAGTGCTTGGATGCTACCTGAACACTCAGTGGGCCCTGAATTAGGGGGCCCTGGAGAGCCCAAAGAGAGTCCCTCTTTGCCTACCTCATAGCCCAGCTCCAGGCCAACTCTGCTTCTCCCTCCAGCCTTCCCTGCCAACAGAACTGTGGGAGCACCTGATTCCCCTGTAGGGAAGCCTCTAGGCGCTATCTCAGATGAGGAAAATTTGGACTTGACAGGTAAACTCGGTCAGGAATTTTCACATTTCCAAAGAAATCATGACATTAAAAAGTGATAAGCTCTAATATCCCTTAGGAATTTTCCAGAATGCTTTTAAGTATTTTTTTAACATCTTTACTGGAGTATAATTGCTTTACAATGGTGTGTTAGTTTCTGCTTTATAACAAAGTGAATCAGTTACATATACATATATAAGTATTTGTGTGGTTTTTTATTTTTTATTTTTTTTGCGGTACGCGGGCCTCTCACTGTTGTGGCCTCTCCCGTTGCGGAGCACAGGCTCTGGACGCGCAGGCTCAGCGGCCATGGCTCAAGGGCCCAGCCGCTCCGCGGCATGAACCCGTGTCGCCTGCATCGGCAGGCGGTCTCTCAACCACTGCGCCACCAGGGAAGCCCAATTATTTGGTTTTGATTGATTAATTGCTTTATGAATAGGTGGGAATAGGAGTAAGGAAACAAATTAGGATTAGGCACCACTGCCAATCAAAAAGAAAGAGAGTACTGATAAAACACATTATAAATGATAATGAAAATTTTTTAAAAAGTATTCGATTTTCATACATTTTATTTCTCAGGCTATATCTACTAGATAAAATGAGGGCCATGCTTTTCACCTCTCACTCTCTCTTTAAAATTCTGATTGTAATTTCTTGTGCGCCTCATATTTTGAGTCCTTATGAGCTACCAAAAATCACTTCTGGGGAAATGGAGAATAATAAATACATACACACACACAGAAATACATTAATCAGTTAATTGATTGATGAAACTTTAGATGTAATTGTGATTCTTTGGGCTCCTTGGATTTGGATAATTGACTTGTCTATCTATAGGAAACAAAAGAGTGTTGAGCATGTGACCTTCTGGTTAACATTTAAAGAATCCAGAAAGCACCAAGAGATCTATTAAGCCAGACCAGATGTCTGGAGGGCTTTTAAATCTTCTTTATATTGATGCCAGCATGATTTCCCAAAGACCAGTTCAGACCTGCCCTCCTTGAGTGTTTCTGGCTGCATAGATGAAAATGAGGTAAACTCATTATAGCCTTAGTGTGGCTGGCTTTGAAAGATTTGAAAAATGTTCTTTTATTGAGACTGAATAACTGGATGTGCTTTTGCTGCCAATATCAACATAGTCCAAGGGCCCTTCTGTTATTTTCTGCTAGAGTTTTCTTAGGACATGGAATGGGGTGGGAGAGGGGGTGTGAAAAGCCTCAGAGGATTGTCTTTTGTTTTGCTTTTTTTTTTTTTCCCTGTTCTTGGCTCATACAGCAAGTTGATGGTAAATATTGGGCAATTTATTTAACCACACTATTCCTCAATTTCCTTATTAGCAATGCTGTCTTGTTTATAAGGAGTTTTGAAATTTTTGCAAGCACACAAAACATTGGTACAAATAGCCAATGTAGTGTGATGAATTGGGAGATTGGGATTGACATATATACACTAGTATGTATAAAATGGATAACTAATAAGAACCTGCTGTATAAAAAAATAAATAAAATAACATTCAAAAATTCAAAAAAAGGAAACAAATAGCCAATGTAGATATCTTATTTCTAATCCAATTGACATCTCTCTGCTAGTGGAGCCTACCTGCATCAGACTCATTTGGGGTGATAGTTAAAATGCAGTTCCCTGGGCCCACCCCAAACCTTCTAAAGTAGAATCTCAGGGGGTACACCCAAAAATCTCCATTGTAAACAAGATTCTTGGGTGATTCTGATGAATTTCACCATATATCTCTGAGTATCTCTGCTTCCTGGTGGGCGTGAGATAGAACTAGATGATTTGAGCACCTAAAAATCCCCTGGTATCTCTCAGAGTTTTCTGGACTAACCCAATCTGGACCATTTTCTGTAGAGTGCCCATATATTTTGATTGAGTCATTCAGTTAAAAAATATCTGAAGCTTTATTTTGCTAATTCCTATCGTCAAAATGTATGTAATCTGGTAGGATGCTGAGGACTAGCAGTTAAAAGTCAGAGGTGGGGTGAAGTTAACAGTCAGGCTTCCAAAAGTGAAAGAGCATTAGTCTCCCTGCTTTCTGTTTAATGTTCGACTTCCCCTAGGAACCCAAGGTTGCAGTCCTATTCCTGATTTGACCTTGGGAAAACCATTTAATCTTTCTGCACAGTTTCCTCTTCAACAATACATACTTTCTCCATCTTCATGATACATTTTCCAGGGGAGCTGTTCAGTTTATTCAGAAGGAAAGTTCTGTTATGGTAACCGTCTATTATGCAACCAGAGGTAATTTAGGAAGCAGTGATAGCCTTAGGTTATGGATCAGTGATGGCGATTATGTCTTATGACTGAAGAGGATCAAAAATCTGTCCAGCCCTTCTTTTTGTGTTGAGAACTGAAACTATTGAAGAAAGAGTACCCAGGCTTATGGATTTCATGAGTGAGTTACTGAACAGCAGAGACATGCAGAGTTCCTCTTTCTTTACTCAGAAACCTGGGAGAATGAAAGGACTGCTGTTGACTCCCAACTTGGCCCCACTGCCTGCCCTTGATAGGAATGATGCTACTATATCACACTTACTACCTTTTCTTAGACTGTTGTACTACATTGAGACCTGTAGTGATTTTTCAGTGCTGCATAACAAATTACCACAAATCTAGCATCTTAAAACAACGCACAATTACTATGTCACTGTTTCTGTGAATCAGGAGTCCAGGCACAACTTAGCCAGGGCTCCTGCTCAGCATCTCATAAGGCTGAAATCAAGATGTCAGGTGGACTGCATTCTTATCTGGAGGCTCAACTAGGGAAGGACCTGCGTCCAAACTCCCTTAGGTTGTTGGTAGAATTCATTGCCTGCAGCTATAGAATTCATGGCAGCCTACTTCTTCAAATCTTAAAACATTGAGAGTCTCTGATCTCTAGATGCTCTTTTAAAAGTCTCACCTAATTAGGTCAGGTCCATTCAGGATCATCATCCTTTTGATTAACTTAAAATCAACTGATTAGAGACTTTAATTACATCTGCAACATACCTTCACCTTTGCCATATTCCATTGGTTACAAATTACAGGTCCCCAGTCACACTCAAATGATGGGGATTATACAAAGGTATATAGGTCATGGCAGATCATCTTAGAACTCTGCCTACCATAAGACCACAGTGAATTAAAATCCATCATTCAGTTCAAGTATGTGTAAGAAGTTAATTGGGGGATTCAAACATTACTATTTATGAATTCTCATTCTCATGTATGTGGCCTTTAGTTAATTCTTGACTAGGTAAAATTAACCTTCAGTTAAGAGAAGGTATTTGGTTATCAAGAGGGAAGGAACAGGCTTAACTACCATGTGATAGATATACTACACCTACAGTCCTGTCCTGTCTTAAGCAAATAAAGCATTAATTATGGATTATTGCTTACCTAGATAAAGGGTTTGCTTGAATTATTTTATTTCCTAGTTTACCCAGTATGATTCAGTTCACAAAAATGAATTCACACATATCTATTCAAGATTACAACTGTAGGGGCTTCCTTTGTGGCACAGTGGTTGAGAATCCACCTGCCAATGAGGGGAACATGAGTTCAAGCCCTGGTCCGGGAGGATCCCACATGCCGCGGAGCAACTAAGCCCATGCACCACAACTACTGAGCCTGTGCTCTACAGCCCATAAGCCACAACTACTGAAGCCCGCGCGCCTAGAGCCCACATGTCTGGAGCCTGTGCTCCACAACAAGAGAAGCCACCGCAATGAGAAACCCGCGCACCGTGACAAAGTGTGGCCCCCACTCACCACAACTAGAGAAAGCCTGTGTGCAGCAACAAAGACCCAACAGCCAAAAACAAATAAATAAATTTATTTGTTTTTAAAAGACTACAACTGTATAAAATGAGTTACTCTTTTAAGAGTTGTCCCCAAAGTTGATCTGTCACACTCTTTCATATACCAGCACTACCAAAAGAAAAAAATAGACAGTGAAAACCTTCTATTAGGTGTAAACGTTAGAGATCATCTTTTCAACATTTCTTATCACAGCAACATGCTGAAGAAAGACAATGTATCAAAAATGGGTAACAAGTAACCAGATTAATATTGCTCTATAAATAAAATGAATAACTAAATAAAAAGGTGAACAGGCTAGAAGAGATTAGCTAGAGATAAACAAGAATTAATCTCTTTATTTTGTAGTATTTCTTACAAATCAATAAGAAATCCTGAAGTTTTAAATAATAAGTTGACTTCACACTCATTAGGATGGCTATTATCAAAAAAAAAAACAAAACAAAAAATAACAAGTGTCAGTGAGGATGTAGGAAAATTGGAACCCATGTTCATAACAGCACTTTTTTACAATAGTCAAAAGATGGAAACAACCCAAGTGTCCATCAATGGATGAATGGATTAACAAAATGTAGTATATACAAACAATAGAATATTATTCAGCTTTAAAAAGAAGGGAAATTCTGACCCATGCTACAAAGTGGGCCTGGAAAATGCTACGTGAAATAAGCCAGTCACAAAGGACGAATACTGTATGATGCCACTCACATGAGGTTCTTAGAGTAGTCAAATTCATAGAGATGGGAAAAAGAATGGTGGTTTCAAGGGCGGGAGAGAATAGGAGTTAGTGTCCAGTGGGTACAAAGTTTCAGTTTGGAAAGAGGAAAAAGTTCTAGAGATGGATGGTGGTGATGGTTGCAGAACACCGTGAATGTACTTAATGCCACAGAGCTGTGTACTTGATGATGGTGAAGATGATACATTCTATGTGATGAGTATCTTATCACAATAAAAACAATTTTTAAAGAAAACATAAATGGGCAAAGGGGATGAACATGTAGATCACAAAAGGGAATGTTGCAAACAGGCTGACTTGGGGAGAGATTCTCAGCCTTGTTGGTAACCAAAGAAATGAAAATGTTTAAATTTCATCTAAAAGAAGTACCATCTTTAGTCTAATGGGATAATGAATGTTACATGTCATCTGACACACAAAGTCTGGATGATAATTACATTCAAAACATACTTCTCTTCTTCCTCCCCTTTCCCTATAACAGATTTAAGTCTTCAGTTAATATTCTTACACCAATGTTTTATACAATATAGGTATTTAAACCATTCCTAAGACTTTCAGTATGCTAGTTCAGTTTTTTAAAAAGTAAAACATTGTTCTTGAGACCCAAGTTGAGGCTCTGGTGTAAGGAAGGTGTAATATGGATTATGTTAAATGCAATTCTGAAGTGGTTTATTATATCAAAGAAAGTGTTTGCTTGCAAAGATTGATTAGGTGATTTCCCCCCAATATATTCTAGAGTTTGTAATAACAAGAGTTGTAAACTCTGAGCCAGTTCTATCTCTGTGTCCTAAAGCTGGTACAGACAATCTCAGACTTATGAGGGTTTGACTTACAATTTCTCGACTTTACAGTGGTATGAAAGTGATACACTTTCAGTAGAAATCATATTTCCAATTTTGAATCCTGATCTTTTCCCAGGGTAGCAATATTCAGAGCCACACTCTCTCATGATGCTGGACAGTGTCAGTGAGCCTCAGCTCCCAGTCAGCCACGTGATCACGAGGGTAAAAAAACTATACACATACAACCATTCTGTACCCATACAAACATTCTGGTTTTCACTTTCAGTACAATAGTCAATAAATTACATGAGATATGCAACTCTTTATTATAAAAGAGACTTTGTGTTAGATGATGTTGCCCAACTGTAGGCTAATGTAAGTGTTCTGAGAATGTGCAAGGTAGTCTAGGCTAAGCTATGATATTTGGTAGGGTAGGTGTATTAAATACATTTTTGACTTATATTTTCAATTTACAAGGGGTTTATCAAGATGTAACCCCTTTGTAAGTTGAGGAAGATCTTTATTTTTCTAATATAACAGAGCCCCTTCGAGTTACTGTTTCTAATAAGCCATGTGACCACACACCTGCTTTATCATCTCTTTGTTATCTCATAGTTTCCACGAGTCATGATTATCTTTTGGCAGTTTAATGAAGGCAATTGGAGTAAATCTTTTTGATGGTAATGAAATGTAGCTAACAATATATATCTTATTAATTGGTCAAGCACTGTGAGCCAGACATTGTATTGAGCATGTTTCTGTGATTTCATTTAATCCTCATATCCTTCTGAAACAAATGATATGATTCTGATTTTATAGGTGAGAAAACTGAGTGGCAGATTTTTAATAACTCACTGCAAATTACACAACTCGTTGGCAGAGCTGAAATTCAAACCCAAGTCTATCCAACTGTAGATCTCTGATCTTCCCATGACACTATGCTGCATCTAGGAGTATAACTATATTTCATTAGTATTAAAGTGATTTATAAGAATAAAAACTTAAACATGTGACTTTGTAAAAACAGCCTGTTCAAAATCACAGCTCCCCAAATTCATATTAATTCAGGAGCATTTTTTTAAAGTCAAAGTTGTTTAGCTCCCACAAACAAACTGTTGTACATTCCAAATAAAATGCTTCCTATTTCATGTCAAAAGTGCAGATTTACTTCCTGATAAGATGTACTATTTGGAGACTGTCTATTTTTTATTGTGATTCAGGTGCAAATAACAGGAAAGCGTATTTTTTTCCTATCTTGGCAAAAGGGGAGGTATTTCTAAAAAGAATGTAACGTAATGATTTAAATGGCCATTATTTTGCATTGTGAATTAGGAGAAAACAGATTATAGCACTGGAGTCAAAGAAGTAACAATGGTCTACTGACTTCGACAGGAAAGTCCAGCCAGGGAATTTCCCAAAACTCTTAAGCCATGAGGCGTGTCTGCAGGTCTTCAGAGACAGTCAGTGCTCTTCCCTGACCAACAAAATGAAAAAATGGAAAACCGTAGATTTTTTGAGAGACTTTCAGGCAAATGCCAACTCTGAAAATGAATTACTTTGCAAGAGTTTATAATCATGTCTTTTAGGAAAAAAGAAATCTAACATCAAAAGAGAAACAAAAATTCAAACTTGTCTTTGTAATTCTTAGACAACTAAACAAATAGTAATATGTGTGTAATATGGATTTTAAACGGCTGTGAAAATGTAAGGCAAATATTTTTTAAAGATCCTATTTCCTTAAAGAAATTCAATTCTGAAGTTTTCAAGTCGAAACGTTTTCAAAGTGTTTCCAAAAGGAATGTGAAAATTGGCAACAAACCCATTTGAATATGAAAGACAAGAGCAGGCAGACACACAGAGAAACAATATCATTTCACTCAAAGCGTTCTGAACTCTGTACTGCTTCTTCTGTTTACAGAGCTCACACTTGCTTTAACCGTCTGGATCTCCCTCCGTACCCATCCTTCTCCATGCTTTATGAAAAACTCTTGACAGCAGTTGAAGAGACCAGTACCTTTGGACTTGAGTGACCTGGAGGCACAATGCCCTGCTCCGTGTAGACAGGCAATTCCAGAAGCTGCCCTCTAGAAGAATGGCTGAACATTGGAAGTTTCAAGAGTACAGTTCCATTAGAGTAAAGCTGAGTGCTGTTATTTTCCAGGAACACGTGTTCTGTCACATTTGGGGACTGGATAGTGGTGATGAGTCCTCTTGGAAGGATTTGGGTGAGCTTGATGCCCAGGGAACCACCCAACAATCTTTCAATCAACAGTTCTTGACTGCCAAACTTTTTTCCATTTGTTATGTTCCAAGACAAAGATGAACCTGTACATGATCAGCTCCATGATAACTTTTAGAGACTCAGGAGAATCTTGAAACTTACCTTTGAACATGATTCAAGCCAAACTGGCAGGACTTGGCCCAATCTCCAAATTAGTGCAAGTTAAATAATATAATAAAAACAAATATATCTCCTGAAAATACATTCATTTAAGCCCTAACTTATAACAGAATATTCATTTTCTTGCTTATGAGTGCCTGCATGGTGTGCACCATAGGTTTCAGCTTTCATGGGACACAGTGAAAATGAAACCAAGTCAATATGAGGTAACCTTAAAGATTTGCAATAAGGTGGTCTGTGACAATGTATATGCAAAGTGGTATGTGTGTAATTATGGCCGAAGACAAACTGTTATTCAGTGAATTACTAATGACAGATTTTATGCTTTATAATGCATGAAAACAGTTTTAAAATAACTAGCAATTAATCACAGCATATCAGGAAAAAGTACACCGTGAGTTCTGTTTATTTTTTATAAGTTCATTATATTTATGTTCTCTAAGATGTATATAAGAACCTACCTATCATACTGTACGTATCATCTGTTCCATTTTCACGTTCCATGCTTACTAGGGCATCATGCTAATATGTATCCTTTTAAGCACTCTCAAAGGGAACAAAAGGGCCTTTTATATTTATAAAGGTACAAAAAAATTCCCCAAAATATTTTGCACTGAATGTACCAAAGTTGAAGGGACATTACAATATGACTAACAGCAACTCCATCACTTGACAAGTATAATAGAAAATAGCTTCTAAATCAAACTTTCTTCACAGTGCCATGTCTACCACTACAAGGACTGTGCATCTAAGTAATAATTTTTTAAGATTCACTCTATGTGATAGTATGATATGCATTTATTTAAAATGCATTAGACTCTCTTCCATCCATCAAATACTTTGCAGGATGGCATTTAATACAGATATTTCGTATTTCCCCCACTGCTTTTTATTTGTACAGCATCATTAAACACTAAGCTCAGTTAGGGAGCCATCAGCAACACCCAAGAAGAGATCAGCTCTCTTTAGTAATAAGAATTCCATTTTTCCTCATCAGTGAAGACATCACAAATTGAAACTCTCAGTACTATATTTCTAAGCCTACATTTTCACTGATGCATAATTTTCTTATCAATATTAAGAAACAATTTTTCTATGATATCTCAGAAACTGCATGACATCACTAAAGTTATTTCTGCTTAGTTTATCAGAGGGTGTTCTTCATTTTTATTGCTTTGGGGTTATTCCACATCCTTGTTTATTTCTTGACTTATGGTCATAACTAATCAGGTGTTCAACAGAGTGAAGTTAAATTGAGGGTAATAAAATCATTGGATTAAACATTTGGTTTGCCAGCCTATGGTATTACAGGCATTGCCCAAATACTTCTTTGAAAACTATATTTATAAGCAACCATGGAATTCCTATTATGAGGTGTTGGCAATCCTACATTTTATGGAGGTCAAATGCATGGTTTTCATAGGTGGTTTGTAAGAACTGATTGCACTGTTGGTTAAGCTACATTTACCATTGGGACCCTCAGGAGGAATACCACTCATGTTGCATTCCTGCTCTAAAGGCAAGTACTGTGGTGTGGAGAAACGTTCTGGGGAAAAGGTTACAGAAATCTGGAAATAAGAAGGAAAGATTTATCTGTGTACTATAATTGTATCAGAAAGAAAGAGAAAAAAAATTGAACTGGAAATGTTAGTTTGTACTTATCATGAATATAAGTATATATTTAATCTTACAAACTATTTTTACTTGTATTTTTTTCATTATAAGGAAAAATAGTATAACATGCTTTTTTTAAAAAAAAAAACACATTTTTGATGGTATATAAGATGTTTCAGATCTGGCATTCTCTAAGCAGCTGATATAGAAGGTTGCATTTCTTTCAAAAATATTTTCATAAACCATGTCAGCTTGCATTTTGGTTTGTGACACTTTGTTACCATATTACACATTATTAGGTAAAAGAGATTTGAAATAAAATATCTCTCTTTAATTATTTTTAGCAAATATACTTCTTTGTTAAGGCATCCAGCTTCTTTCCAAATACGAGTATAATCGTCTAGCTGCTACCATTCTCAGAATTGGGAATTATCCAAGATGGACCTCTCACATCAGAACACCATGATAACTGATCTGTTATTATTCATTAGTGAAACAAAAGAGTCCAATAATAACTATTTAAAATATTAAATAACATTTCCACAGAATAAATTAGACTTTAATATACTCTACAAATAGAAATACCTGTAAATATTTTCTTCTGGACTATGAACCTAGATAATTTGGCTGTCTGATCTTGTGTTCTTTAAGAAACTCATAAGTGATGCTTATACTATACCATCTTATACTATAAAAGACAGTCATGATACATCAAATATATATGCAGAACTTCTGTTAGGTGAGAGAAGAGGCCCACTATTGGCATTCACTCTGTGCCAGCCACTGTGTTTGATGATGGAGCTACAAGATTCAAAAATCTGCCCTCAAGAAGCTCACAGTCTAGTGGAATAGACACCAAGGTTCAAAAAAAGTATTTTAAATAAAATTTGGTATGTTCTACAGTCAAGGAATGAGGAGAGAATGGCTTGCTCCTCCTGGGAGTTCCAGTGAAGGGTTCATACATGGGAGGTACTGTGGCTAAAAAAAAAATCATATAAATGTTCTTTCTGTTGGCCTGTAACAGTGTGATGCTACTGGTCAAGTGTGGAAGCCCAGAGTGTGTTTACACACAGAGTTTAAAGTGCGCAGGGGGTGGGGAGCTGCACTGTGAAGGACCAACTCAAGGATTTTCAAATTACCCCCAAAATGCCAAAATTAAGTTCAGTAGTTTCCCTTCATCTGCACTACAATGTACCTTTGGTTTTCAGTGTGAAAAATCCCAATCCTTGGGCTTCCCTGGTGGCGCAGTGGTTGAGAATCCGCCTGCCGATGCAGGAGACACGGGTTCGTGCCCTGGTCCGGGAAGATCCCACATGCCGCGGAGCAACTAAGCTCGTGAGCCGTGGCCGCTGCGCCTGCGCATCCGGAGCCTGTGCTCCGCAGTGGGAGAGGCCACAACAGTGAGAGGCCCGAATACCGCAAAAAAAAAAAAAAAAAAAAAAAAATCCCAATCCTTGAGCCCATCCACCACTGGGGTCAAAACTTTTTTCTTGTGCACAAAATGAGTGGATCTTGGTCAAAGAAGTGCGGTCACAATTTTCTACTGTATATTGTGTTTATAATTAAGTAGAAATTCTGTAATAAATGAAGGAAAATTTGTTGTACTTGCTTAACAATCAGAAATCTAAAAAAACCTGCATTCAGATGATTAGCAGTAACAGTAGAATATGTTTGAACAGCGCTTTAGAGTTTCTAAGCGCTTTTAAGTGCTTAGTCGCTCTTGTTCCTCACACTCTGTGGGGTAGAAGGTATCAGGTCCCATCCGGGTTGAGGCTGATTTTCACAGGTGGCTTGTGAGATCAATTTTAGTACTTTACAGCTACAGTTCTAGGTTTCATCTCGAGAAATGTGGAGACTAATGTTTCTACCAGCCTATTCCAATTCCAGTGAAGTTTACAAGCTGCTTTGTCTACCGAAACTCTCATTTTTTCAAACACTCTTAAAATGTGACACCTTCTGAAAAGTCCATGAAGAAATTAGCATATTCATGGAAAAACTCCCCATATTCTTAATGTTTCCGTTTTACTACTTGTTATGAGAAATTAAAAACAAACTGCAAAATTTGATTGCTTTGGGTGGATTTATATAGTATAGTAAGTTTAGTTTTCTCAAATATTATTTGGAAGCAAGGTAATGAAAAAACACTTTAATTAGAAGCCTGATTTTATTTTTTAATTTTGGACAAGGATGGATCTAGAAAACCCTGATAGCTGGGTTCCAGTGATGTGGATGAAGGAACTACTGCAGGTTCTCTTTGCCTCTCTGTCCTCCTCACATTCCTCCAACTTTTTTTTTTCTATCTGCACAAATTGTATTTATGACTTGACTACTTCTAAGGCAAACATCTGATAACGAATAGCCTGAAAGTCTTTTTTCCAATCCAACCCAATTCGGAAAATTCCCCTTGAGGATGAAATGATGCTATACCATCATTACAAGATACCTATCACCCTGTGTAGAAAAAATGCAAATAAAGAACATGCCTCATCCTCAAACTGAATCTGACTTTCAGGCCTGTTTGTGCTCTCTTACCTTCTCTCTGATTTAATTGATGAATGAAAACACTCTAAATCTTAGACACCTTCTCTAAAATTTGAGTTTAAATTAATGAGAATGTCACTTTCAGTTAGATCCTAATTTTGCAAAAACTATTACCTTTCTAGTTCGATTGTGTTTTCTAGATAGATTTGCTTTTCTAATATGGAAGCAAATGTCAGAGACATCAAGCTTTCTGAATTGTGGCTTAAGGCCAACAACTTGCTGCCCACTAGAAGGATGATAGAAACAAAAATCAGAAAAGAGGAGCCCAGCAGTGGTGCCTCCCTCCCTCCCCCACCCCTGCCAAGAATGTAGTGCTAATTATTGACCAACCTTCAAAATTCAGGAGTGGTAACTGCATTCCAGGGAGCTGGCACAAAGGATATACTTAATGTGTGTGCACTACCCGTATCAGAGCAGTCCACAGGACTGTAGCAGAGGGAAAGTTAAAACCAAGATGGAAGGAGCATCTTAGGGCTTGCTGGTGGGTGTAGGAACATATACTTTGGTTTCTGACTTAGAGAACAAGAATGCCGTGCTGCCTGATGAGAGCACCGCTTGGTAATCTACCTGGTGGGAAATACCCTTATTTTATAACTTAAGTAGGTAGATAACATTTTCTGTATTGCAAAACAGAACTTAGCCCTGAAGTATTAAAGCTAACCGTAGCTCAATCAGGAGATTCAACAATTTAGCATTAAATTATGTTGTGGACTATTTCTAATTTAAGAATTATCATTACTATTACTGAATTTTGTATGGGAAAAATGAGAGAGGGTGTTGTTGCTTGACACATTTATTTTGCCTAATTTGTTTTTTAGCAGACATTCTTTGATGTTACAATCGTTTTTGAGACATTTTTCTTGGTTTCTAATGGTAGTTTAAATGTTCACTGTTCATCTAAAAAGCAAAAACCTAAGAATTAGGTTACTGAATTGCAAATGGAGACCTAATAAGTGTTTCCAGTTTTTTGAGAAATTCATCAAGACTGAAATACATTTGCTTAGATTTAATCCGTTAGGTAGTTTATTGGGCTTTCATGATCAAACAGTTCAGCAGAATTGGAAGGGCCTACTTGTATGGTTTCTGGGGAACACAGGAAAATTAAGTTTAAATATGTGATTTTTACATCTAGTGGCCTTGGGCAGGTGATATCTTTCTATCCAATTTTCTTTTAAGATATTACAGCCCTCAGGAGTGTTGATAGGTATAGTGTATGATTCAAACTGAATCAGCTATTACTGATGCAGGTAAGGAACCATTAGTAAACTCTTGGTTACTATCACCTTCTATAAAAAAAGGATGTATAATGTTCAAGAAATACCTTGGAAGGACTAACCAAGAAACACACAAAATGAATGTTCTTTTAGGACCCTAATGCTCTAAAAGATGTTATTACAACCTATTTTTCTTTATATGATATCATAAGTAAAATGGAGGCTGTTATATGTTGGAAAGTGCATAAGATTACATGTTTTTATAATAGGGATGCAGGCATTCCAAAATAAATAAAAATACATGCATCTCTCTTGCCTCTTACTGAAAGTATTAATCTAATTTTATAATAATGCTTACTTTTTAATATTAAGGCTCTGTAAAAGAAAAACACATTTATTTCTAAGACATAGAGCACGGGTCGTGTATTTTTTTAAGCCTTCCAATTTCTTTTCACCAACTCCACCCATTGTGTCTATTATACCATGTCACAATTAATAGTTATGTTTCTATTTTGATTTAAGCTTTATATTTATTCAATGTGACTTTTAATAGAGAATAATAATGGGAAGTATTTGCTGTTGACGCTGAAATTATACAGCTCTCATTTCACCTTATATTTTAATTTCATCTTTATTTTTTTTCCCAAGCAAATAATACAGACTGTTGACATCCTAGAAATGAATCGTGGGTGGTATTAAATGGAGCCTGGGACTCTGAAATGTAGACTTGTTGTTTGTTTTCTGTATTCTTATCCTAACCTGAACCCCTGACTTTTGTGTTGTATTTTTTTATGACTCTGAAATGCTTTGAGGGAAAGATATTTTAATGTGTACAATTTGTTTTATTTTCATACTGATCTCTATTTTTGTTTAAAACCATGTTGCATCATGAAATCACTTAATCCAAAATAAATCTTCTTTAAAAAAATAGATTATGATTTTTCTGTGATATATTTGGGGAGGAAAAAACTCAAGAGGGAAGAGAAGAACAAAGTAGGGATAAAGGTCTCATGGGATTAGTATGCAGCTTTGTGGATACAGGAAGTTCTCTTTTCATGATATTTATAAGTAGGAATCTATTTTGTTTATCCCTAAAAGATTATTTTACTATTTGATAGGCCATAAATTAATGTTAAAGAAATGAATTAACACAAATCATAATCTCTGAAGTCACATGGGTTGAGACTATTTGTTAAACCATCTTGGTTGCATGCTTATTTCATAACCACATATGCACACCACCACCACCACTACCACCCACATCTTTCTAATCGAGGGGTCACATATTCACAAGCCTGCAGGGGCCAAGTAGGTATTTAATGAATGAAACTGTCTGGGTGTAAGCAACAGAGTGTGGTGGTGTTTACCTAAAGGAGGCATTCTAATATTTTGCTCCAGCAGATTCTAGTCACATGAGATTCAGGTCAGTGTTGAAAGACTCAGGCCAGTGTTGGTTTATCAAGAGAAATCCAGAAATCTAAATTTTTATATGGCGTTTCTAGATCTCTTTAATACTGGGTGGATCAAAGCAAATATGTCTGTAGGTTGTATTTGCTTGCAGGTCCCCCAGTTTGGAACCCTTGATTTACTCAGTAATGTTACTTTATACTTGATTGGTAATATAAATGAACTGACCAAATAAATAAAGCATTACTGTGATATGGCAGTTAATACGAAGAGATGGGGAAAGGAAAAAGGCAAATATATACTGCAATGGCAGATAATCATTAAACGATGTACTTGAAAATGATCTGTGTTTGCCAGTATCTTTTTTTTTTAATATAAATTTATTTTATTTATTTATTTTTGGCTGCATTGGGTTTTCATTGCTGCGCACAGGCTTTCTCTAGTTGCAGCGAGCAGGGGCTACTCTTTGCTGCGGTGCACGGGCTTCCCATTGTGGTGGCTTCTCTTGTTGTGGAGCACGGGGTCTAGGCTCACGGGCTTTAGTAGTTGTGGCACGCGGGCTCAAGTAGTTGTGACTTGCAGGCTCTAGAGCGCAAGTAGGCTGTCATTGTGGTGCACAGGCTTAGCTGCTCTGCAGCATGTGGGATCTTCCCGGACCAGGGCTTGAATCCTTGTCCCCTGCATTGGCATGCAGATTCTTAACCACTGTGCCACCAGGGGAACCCACCAGTATCATTCTGAAAATTCATTGTGTTAATTCATATAAGTTGAGGATCCATGTCAAGATTTTGTGAAACAGATGTTCCATTAAGCTCTATTCTGTATTTTAAACTAGAAATGAATTTCCTGTATCACATGAGAACAGTTAAGCAAAGACTCATCCTTTATAACTGACTAAAGTTTGACATTATTATTGAGAGAGAAGAGCAAGAGATTAATCTATGACACTGACTTCCTGGTTATTGTGTCATAATGTTCCCTGTGTAGCCTTTGACCTCAGTGTGCTTTCATTATGATAAATTTATCTACCTTCATTATATTGTTTTAATAAAACCTGAAACCTACTTAGTGAATGTTTTAACAATGCATAATTCCCACCATCCTGCTAATTGCCCCCAGGAAGTCTTTCTTGATGTTTTTTTATTTCACCCTTTAACCAGAAAGCATTTAACCCCTTTATCAAGCAATGGAAAAGCATTTTTTTCATACTTTCCACTTTTTCTTGATCAAAAAACTTTATTAATGACTTTTTTTCCCTCTAAACAGATACTTTCTTCTAAATAGATACGAGGTTGACTAGCATTCCACTTGTCAACCGAAGTAAACTTTAGAGTAACAATAATAAATTGAAATGAGAATATCTGATAAAAATATAATGTATATATTGATAGAAATGAATTTCACTTATTTTATTTGCCCCATCATTATAGGTCATCTCAAAAGATGTTTAGATGATGTCTAGTTTAATGAACTGATTGTTCATTTAGAAAGGAAAAGCCAGCAATTTCCAAGCCATAAATCATTGTCAAATATATATTTCTTTGACAATTTTTAATATTGTTATAAAATACTACCTCTTGCAACACAAAATACTTGTATATTAGTATAATAATAGTATAATAATATAGTATATTATTAGTATAATATACTATAGTATATAGTATAATAATTCACGTCTAGTTGGTATTTAGTTGGCATTGGAAAATGGAATGCAAATCCAAATTCTTGAACCTTCCATAACATTGCCAACATATCCCTCTCCCTGTCTCTCCCAGAACAAAACAACAAAACAAAGCATTTTTAACTGTTGGTTAAAGAACTGTTCACCAGTTGGTGAAGATTTACTGTCGTTCCAGTTTCAATCAGGAAACCATGTCAACATTTCTTTTTTCTTTTATACAGCAGGTTCTTATTAATCATCAATTTTATCCACATCAGTGTGTACATGTTAATCCCAATCGCCCAATTCATCACATCCCCACCTCCACCCCCTGCTGCTTTCCCCCCTTGGTGTCCATACGTTTGTTCTCTACATCTGTGTCTCAATTTCTGCCCTGCAAACTGGTTCATCTGTACCATTTTTCTAGGTTCCACATATATGCGGTAATATACAATATTTGTTCTTCTCTTCTGACTTACTTCACTCTGTATGACAGTCTCTAGATCCATCCACGTCTCTACAAATGACCCAATTTCGTTCCTTTTTATGGCTGAGTAATATTCCATTGTATATATGTGCCACATCTTCTTTATCCATTCGTCTGGCGATGGGCATTTAGGTTGCTTCCATAACCTGGCTATTGTAAATAGTGTTGCAGTGAACATTGGGGTGCATATGTCTTTTTGAATTATGGTTTTCTCTGGGTATATGCCCAGTAGTGGGATTGCTAGATCATATGGTAATTCTATTTTTAGTTTTTTAAGGAACCTCCATACTGTTCTCCATAGTGGCTGTATCAATTTACATTCCCACCAACAGTGCAAGAGGGTTCCCTTTTCTCCACACCCTCTCCAGCATTTGTTGTTTATAGATTTTCTGATGATGCCCATTCTAACTGGTGTGAGGTGATACTTCATTGTAGTTTTGATTTGCATTTCTCTAATAATTAGTGATGTTGAGAAGCTTTTCATGTGCTTCTTGGCCATCTGGATGTCTTCTTTGGAGAAATGTCTATTTAGGTCTTCTGCCCATTTTTGGATTGGGTTGTTTGTTTTTTTAGTATTGAGCTGCATGAGCTGTTTATATATTTTGGAGATTAATCCTTTGTTTGTTGATTCGTTTGCGAATATTTTCTCCCATTCTGAGGGTTGTCTTTTTGTCTTGTTTATGGTTTCCTTTGCTGTGCAAAAGCTTTTAAGTTTCATTAGGTCCCATTTGTTTATTTTTGTTTTTATTTCCCTTACTCTAGGAGGTGGATCAAAAATGATCTTGCTGTGATTTATGTCAAAGCGTGTTCTTCCTATGTTTTCCTCAAAGAGTTTTATAGTGTCCAGTCTTACATTTAGGTCTCGAATCCATTTTGAATTTATTTTTGTGTATGGTGTTAGGGAGTGTTCTAATTTTATTCTTTTACATGTAGCTGTCCAGTTTTCCCAGAACTGCTTATTGAAGAGACTGTCTTTTCTCCATTGTATATCGTTACCTCCTTTGTCATACATTAGTTGACCATAGGTGCGTGGGTTTATCTCTGGGCTTTCTATCCTGTTCCATTGATCTATATTTCTTCTTTTTTCCCAGTACCATATTGTCTTGATTACTGTAGCTTTGTAGTATAGTCTGAAGTCAGGGAGTCTGATTCCTCCAGCTCTGCTTTTTTCCCTCAAGACTGCTTTGGCTATTCAGGGTCTTTTGTGTCTCCATACAAATTTTAAGATTTTTTTGTTCTAGTTCTGTAAAAAATGCCATTGGTAATTTGATAGGGATTGCATTGAATCTGTAGATTGCTTTGGGTAGTATAGTCATTTTCACAATATTGATTCCTCCAATCCAAGAACACGGTATGTCTGTCCATCTGTTGGTATCATCTTTAATTTCTTTCATCAGTGTCTTATAGTCTTCTGCATACAAGTCTTTTGTCTCTCTAGGTAGGTTTATTCCTCGGTATTTTATTCTTTTTGTTGCAGTGGTAAATGGGAGTGTTTCCTTAATTTCTCTTTCAGATATTTCATCATTAGTGTATAGGAATGCAAGAGATTTCTGTGCATTAATTTTGTATCCTGCAACTTTACCAACTTCATTGATTAGCTCTAATAGTTTTCTGGTGGCATCTTTAGGATTCTCTGTGTATAGTTTCATGTCATCTGCAAACAGTGACAGTTTTACTTCTTCTTTTCCAATTTGTATTCCTTTTATTTCTTTTTCTTCCCTGATTGCCGTGGCTAGGACTTCCAAAACTATGTTGAATAATAGTGATAAGAGTGGACATCCTTGTCTTGTTACTGATCTTAGAGGAAATGCTTTCAGTTTTTCACCATTGAGAATGATGTTTGCTGTGGGTTTGTCATATATGGCCTTTATTATGTTGAGGTAGGTTCCCTCTATGCCCACTTTCTGGAGAATTTTTATCATAAGTGGGTGTTGAATTTTGTCAAAAGCTTTTTCTGCATCTATTGAGATGATCATATGGTTTATCTTCTTCAATTTGTTAATATGGTGTATCACATTGATTGATTTGTGTATATTGAAGAATCCTTGCATCCCTGGGATAAATCCCACTTGATCAAGGTGTATGATCCTTTTAATGTGTTGTTGGATTCTGTTTCCTAGTATTTTGTTGAGGGTTTTTGCATCTATATTAATCACTGATATTGGTCTATAATTTTCTTTTTTTGTAGTATCTTGGTCTGGTTTTGGTATCAGGGTTATGATGACCTCATACAATGAGTTTGGGAGTGTTCCTTCCTCTGTAATATTTTGGAAGAGTTTGAGAAGGAGGGATGTGAACTCTTCTCTAAATGTTTGATAGAATTCACCTGTGAAGCCAATCTGGTCCTGGACTTCTGTTTGTTGGAAGATTTTTAATCACAGTTTTTGTTTTGTTTTGTTTTGTTTTTGCGGTACGCGGGCCTCTCACTGTTGTGGTCTCTCCCATTGCGGAGCACAGGCTCTGGACGCACAGGCTCAGCAGCCATGGCTCATGGGCCCAGCCGCTCCGCGGCATGTGGGATCTTCCCGGACTGGGGCACGAACCTGTGTCCCCTGCATCGGCAGGCAGATTCTCAACCACTGCGCCACCAGGGAAGCCCTAATCACAGTTTTAATTTCTTTACTTGTGATTGGTCTGTTCATATTTTCTGTTTCTTCCTGGTTCAGTCTTGGAAGGTTATAGCTTTCTAAGAATTTGTCTATTTCTTCCAAGTTGTCCATTTTACTAGCATAGTGTTGCTTGTAGTAATCTCTTAGGATGCTTTGTATTTCTGCAGTATCTGTTGTAACTTCTCCTTTTTCATTTCTAATTTTATTGAGTCCTCACCCTCTTTTTCTTGATGAGTCTGGCTAATGGTTTATCAATTTTGTTTATCTTCTCAAAGAACCAGCTTTTAGTTTTATTGATCTTTGCTATTCTTTGTTTCTCTTTCATTTATTTCTGCTCTGATCTTTATGATTTCTTTCCTTCTGCTATCTTTGGGTTTTGTTTGTTCTTCTTTCTCTAGTTCCTTTAGGTGTAAAGTTAGATTGTTTATTTGAGATTTTTTCTTGTTTCTTGATGTTGGTTTTTATAGCTATAAACTTCCCTCTTAGAACTGCTTTTGCTGCATCCCATAGGTTTTGGATCATCATGTTTTCATTGTCATTTGTCTCTAGGTATTTTTTGATTTCCTCTTTGATTTCTTCAGTGATCTCTTGGTTATTTAGTAACGTATTGTCTAGCCTCCATGTGTTTGTGTCTTTTATGGTTTTTTTCCCTGTAATTCATTTCTAATCTTATAGTGTTGTGGTCAGAAAAGTTGCTTGATATGATTTCAATTTTCTTAAATTTACTGTGGCTTGATTTGTGACCCAAGATGTTATGTATCCTGGAGAATGTTCCATGCACACTAGAGAAGAATGTGTGATCTTCTGTTTTTGGATGGAATGTCCTATAAATATCAATTAAAACTATCTGGTCTATTATGTCATTTAAAGCTTCTCCTTCCTTATTTATTTTCATTTTGGTTGATCTGTCCATTGGTGTAAGTGAGGTGTTAAAGTCCCCCACTATTATTGTGTTACTGTCAATTTCCTCTTTTATAGCTGTTAGCAGTTGCCTTATGTATTGAGGTGCTCCTATGCTGGGTGCCTATATATTTATAATTGTTATATCTTCTTCTTGGATTGATCCCTTGATCATTATGTAGTGTCCTTCTATGTCTCTTGTAACATTCTTTATTTTAAAGTCTATTTTATCTGATATGAGTGTTGCTACTCCAGCTTTCTTTTGATTTCCATTTGCATGGAATATCTATTTCCATCCCCTCACTTTCAGTCTATATGTGTCCCCAGGTCTGAAGTCGGTCTCTTGTAGACATCATATATATGGGTCTTGTTTTTGGATCCAGCAGCAAGCCTGTGTCTTTTGGTTGGAGCATTTAATCCATTAACGTTTAAGGTAATTATTGATATGTATGTTCCTGTTACCATTTTCTTAATTGTTTTGGGTTTGCTTTTGTAGGTCCTTTTCTCCTCTTGTGTTTCCCACTTAGAGAAGTTCCTTTAGCATTTGTTGTAGAGCTGGTTTGGTGGTGCTGAATTCTCTTAGCTTTTGCTTGTCTGTAAAGTTTTTGATTTCTCTGTTGAATCTGAATGAGATCCTTGCTGGGTAGAGTAAACTTGGTTGTAGGTTCTTCCCTTTCATCACTTTAAGTATATTATGCCACTCCCTTCTGGCTTGTAGAGCTTCTGCTGACAAATCAGCTGTTAACCTTATGAGAGTTCCCTTGTATGTTACTTGTCATTTCTTAAATGTTGCATCAAATCACCAATAGTGATAGAAGACCCTCCAAATACAAAAACATAGCTTTAAGTCAGCCCTACCAATACAAAATCATGTGTATGCTTCATTTACTTTCCAGTAAACTTTCATATATCATCAAACTTGGTTTTAATTTGAAAATAGAAAATTTTTCCCATTAGCTTTAATAACAACTGCTTGCCCACTGCCCCAGATATAAAAGGAAAGTGATGATTCAGTAAGATACCACTTTGATTTTGTCTGATCCCTGGCCAGAAACTGGGTATCTTCTGGTGTGCACTCATTGGTTTGAATATCAATGTCTATGTCATCAAAATCTCTTCCTCATACAATACTACTGATGATTAGGAGCTAAAATGTTGGAGTTTGTTTTCTCTCGTCTTCAATTAACCTGTCTGTTATAACATTCATAACAATGTTTAAAGAGGAATGAAGATAACAGGCTGTCTGAATCTTGAAACCGAGCAGGATTGCCAATAGTTTTGTGGTGGGACGGTATGTATAGATCTTTTCTAACAAGCCACACTGTTTGGGTGTGGTTATGGTTGTACACATACATACTAGTAAACTAATGTTTTCTAGCTGACTTTGAGTTGTCCTGAGCTAAGGTCCTTAGTTAAGATATAAATCATATATATTAAATCATATTTCAAAAATTAGCCCTAGGACTTCCCTGGTGGCACAGTCATTAAGAATCTGCCTGCCAATGCAGGGGAAATGGGTTCCATACCTGGTCTGGGAAGATCCCACGTGCCTTGGAGCAACTAAGCCCATGCAACCCATCTACTGAGCCTGCGCTCTACAATCTGCAAGCCACAACTACTGAGCCTGCATGCCACAACTACTGAAGCCCACGCGCCTAGAGCCCATGCTCCACAACAAGAGAAGCCACATCAATGAGAATCCCACGCACCGCAGCAAAGAGTAGCCCCCGCTCACTGCAGCTAGAGAAAGCCCGTGTGCAGCAACGAAGACCCAGTGCAGCCAAAAATAAACAAATTTTTTAAAAAAAGTTACAGAAGAGAGAATAACATTTGTCTTAAAAAAAAATTAGCCCTACTCCTTGGAGAAATGACTGATTCTGGAAACATACAAGATGAGCCTGGAGCATCTTGTAGTGCTGCAAAGTAAGGAAATACTTTAAAAAAAAATGCGCCAACAATGGGAGTATATCAAAGGGGTAAAGGAGCCAACTAAAATGGCTCCAAATGGCCAAATCTAGAACAATTTGAGCAAAAATAAGTTGTACTGAATTATATAACAACATATAAAATAAATATCCATAAGTCCATATTGATAAATAAATGCTTGAATAATTAATAAATGAAGAAAAGAGAAATATTCCATGCAGAAGAATTCCAAGTAATTTGTGTAGATACTCCACCCTTAAATGTCAGATGTGCATAATGACTCCCTTCCATAGAGCATAGCATAGAATGAAGAAGGGGAAAAGATTAACTTCACAGTGAAGACACTTGACAAACACTACCTCAGCCAGGTGATCAAGGCCAATATCAATGGTCATAAATCATGTGGGTCGTATATTCCCTTTATATGATGTAATAAAAATGACACTTTACCTCTGTAGTCTCCCCATAACCCATAACCCCAGTTCAACCAAGAGAAAAACATCAGACAAATTCCAGTATGGGAGCATTCTAAAAATAGCTGACCTGTACTCAAAACTATGAAGGTTATCAAAACCAAGAAAACCCTGAGAAACAGAGAAATAGTCACAGCCAAGAGGAGCTTAATGAGACACGATGGTATCCTGGATAGGATCCTGGAATGGGAAAAGGGCATTATGTAAATGCTAAGGAAATATGAATAAAGAATGGACTTTAGTAAATAATGACATATCACTATCATATAAACTCACCTAACATACTTGCTACATTAATAAATAGGATATTGATGAGAACCTTAGAGTTATTCTTGGATAAAAGAATGAAAATGCCCAGGTTTTAGAGAATGGTGTGAAGCAGTAGCTTTCCCACCTGGTGTCATGTGGCAATAAAATTCAGCCACATACACAACCCAAAAGAAAAAGACTTGTTTGGTGGGGGCAGGGGAATGGTTTAGTGTTATGAGCTTTACATATGGTTGAAAGGAACTTTTTTTTTTTTTTTTTTTTTGCGGTACGCGGGCCTCTCACCGCTGTGGCCTCTCCCATTGCGGGGCACAGGCTCCGGACGCGCAGGCTCAGCAGCCATGTCTCACGGGCCCAGCCGCTCTGTGGCATGTGGGATCTTCCCGGACCAGGGCACAAACCCGTGTCCCCTGCATCGGCAGGCGGATTCTCAACCACTGAGCCACCAGGGAAGCCCGAAAGGAACATTTACTAATAACAATTAGCAATTATCATCCACTCTTATCATTATTATATGAAGTGTAATAAATTTTAACACCTACATGAAGAGAAAGGCAATCTCAGAATGAAGAACTATTATTTAAATGAATTACTCTTTGTTAATAATCAGGTTGGATTCTGTTATTTACAACTCAACAGTCCTAACTACTGCATTCTATAAAGTATGAAGTACTATGACTGACATATAAAAAGTGCTCAAAATTTGATAACTGTGGTGGTAATTGTCTGGTGTTTGACCTGTTACATGAGGTGGGCACTTCCTTACATGAAAGAGTCCTACTCTGGTATTCAAAACATGAACCTGCTTTGATGAGACATTACTAACCCCTTTGCTGGAGGTGTCTGTGGCTCTGACCAAAGGGGAAATGTTTTTCCCTTTGCTGTGACCCACTTCTCTCTCAGTGGGTCCATTTGCCTCAATCACATTCATGAGCCAGTTGTTAGAGTCTGTTCTATCCTTTGAGGAGAGTCTACTTCACCCACTGTGTGTCCAGACATGAGAACCCCATCTTCTTGAGATACTAGAGAGTTAGGAATAGAATCATGTCAGCTTCATCCAAGAAGCAGTAGCATTTGTAATAGCTATGAGCAGCAACTTCACTTCTGAGTGGATATCCAACAGAAACGAGTATGTATGTCCCGCCAAAACACGCAATCAAGAATGTTCATAGTACTTTATTAATAACACTGGAAATAATACAATTGTCCATCAATAGTAGAATAAGTTGTGTTTATATCAATTCACTGGAATATAACTCAGTGATGAAAAATAATCAATTATTGCTGCAAGCAAAAACATGGATGAGTCCTGTAGACAGAAGCCTGACATATAAGAGGACATATTGTAAGACTCCATCAGTATAAAGTTAAAAAACAGGCAACAGGAGCCTGTTGTGACCAAAGTCAAAATAGTGGTAGCATTGGGAAATCCCTATCAAACTACCACTGGCATTTTTCACAGAACTAGAACAAAAAATTTCACAATTTGTATGGAAACACAAAAGACCCCGAATAGCCAAAGCAATCTTGAGAAAGAAAAATGGAGCTGGAGGAATCAAGCTCCTGGACTTCAGACTCTACTACAAAGCTACAGTAATCAAGACAGTATGGTACTGGCACAAAAACAGAAATATAGATCAATGGAACAGGAGAGAAAGCCCAGAGATAAACCCACACACATATGGTCACCTTATCTTTGATAAAGGAGGCAAGAATATACAGTGGAGAAAAGACAGCCTCTTCAATAAGTGGTGCTGGGAAAACTGGACAGCTACATGTAAAAGAATGAAATTAGAACACTCCTTAACACCACACACAAAAATAAACTCAGAATGGATTAAAGACCTAAATGTAAGGCCAGACACTATCAAATTCTTAGAGGAAAACATAGACACAGCACTCCATGACATAAATCACAGCAAGATCCTTTTTGACCCACCTCCTAGAGAAATGGAAATAAAAACAAAAATAAACAAATGGGACCTAATGAAACTTAAAAGCTTTTGCACAGCAAAGGAAACCATAAACAAGACAAAAAGACAACCCTCAGAATGGGAGAAAATATTTGCAAATGAAGCAACTGACAAAGGGTTAATCTCCAGAATTTACAAGCAGCTCATGCACCTCAATATCAAAAAAACAAACAACCCAGTCCAAAAATGGGCAGAAGACCTAAATAGACATTTCTCCAAAGAAGATATACAGATAGCCAACAAACACATGAAAGAATGCTCAACATCATTAATCATTAGAGAAATGCAAATCAAAACTATAATGAGATATCATCTCACACCAGTCAGAATGGCCATCATTAAAAAATCTACAAACAATAAATGCTGGACAGGGTGTGGTGAAAAGGGAACCCTCATACACTGTTGGTGGGAATGTAAATTGATACAGCCACTATGGAGAACAGTATGGAGGTTCCTTAAAAAACTACAAATAGAACTACCATACGACCCAGCAATCCCACTACTGGGCATATACCCTGAGAAAACCATAATTCAAAAGAGTCATGTACCACAATGTTCATTGCAGCTCTATTTACAATAGCCAGGACATGGAAGCAACCTAAGTGTCCATCGACAGATGAATGGATAAAGAAGATGTGGCACATATATACAATGAAATATTACTCAGCCATAAAAAGGAATGAAACTGAGTTATTTGTAGTGAGGTGGATGGACCTAGAGTCTGTCATACAGAGTGAAGTAAGTCAGAAGGAGAAAAATAAATACCGTATGCTAACACATATATGTGGAATCTAAAAAAAAAAAAAAGGGTCATGAAGAACCTAGGGGCAAGATGGCAATAAAGATGCAGACCTACTAGAGGATGGACTTTAGGACACAGGGACGGGGAAGGGTAAGTTGGGACGAAGTGAGAGAGTGGCATAGGCATATATACACTACCAAATGTAAAATAGATAGCTAGTGGGAAGCAGTCGCATAGCGTAGGGAGATCAGCTCGGTGCTTTGTGACCAGCTAGAAGGATGGGATAGGGAGGGAGGGAGGAAGGGAGACACAGGAGGGAAGAGATATGGGGATATATGTATATGTATAACTGATTCACTTTGTTATAAAGCAGAAACTAACACACCATTGTAAAGCAATTATACTCCAATAAAAACGTTAAATATATATATATACTTTGGCCCCCCCAAAAATAGTGGTAGCATTGGGAATATTGACAGAGACGAAGCGCAAAGAACCTCTGGTGGGCTAATAATGTCCTGTTTCTTTATCTGGATGGTGGTTTCAGGATGTATACATATTTAGATTTTATCAAGCTGTACACTTAAAATAGGATCAATTCTTGTATGTAAGTTATAGGCCAATAAAAAAAGAAACTTTGTTTTGAATTTTTGAATGTTATTTTATTTATTTTTCATACAGCAGGTTCTTATTAGTTATCTATTTTATACATATTAGTGTATACATGTCAATCCCAATCTCCCAATTCATCACACCGCCAACACCACCCCACCACTTCCCCCCTTGGTGTCCATACATTTGTTCTCTACATCTGTGTCTCTAAGAAACATTTTAAAGAAAATGAATTTGCTTAAAAAAAAAAGTATCATCTTTGACGTATGCCAATCTAGCTCCATATTCTGTCTCTGCCACTTATTTGTTGCATGACCTTGGGCAACCTCACCAGTCTGAGTCTCACCTTTTTCTTTTGTAAAGTAGAAATAATTCTTTTTTCATACAGTGCTTTTATGTTAAATGAGATAATGTGTTTCTAGCACATTGCTTTGCACTTGGTAATGCTTAGTATATTGATTTCCCTTTCCCCTCTGTCTTGGTGGACTGGCCTCAGAGTTCCTGAATATTGCCCTTAGGAAGACACCAGCTCTCAGGCCTATTTATAGGGAAAGGATGACTGACCCACCCTAGCCCCCAAAGTTATGCAGCCTTCCCTGGATCAGATTACCAGCTCACCTATTCCTCCGATCTTTGGAAACTCTTCTGGGAATGATTCACTTGTCTGTCCATTCATCCATCCATCATCCATCCATCCATTCATCCAATCAACATTTATTGAATTGCTACTATGTGTCAGGTGTCACGATAGGTGCTGGAGAAATCCTGCTGAATAAAGCAGGCATGATTCCTGTCTGTGGAGAGTTTACAATCTAATGGGGAAAACAGGTAGTAAGAAATAAATCCATAATTATTAATTATGATAAAAAGTGCTAAAAGAACAGGGCGCAGCGATGGACAGGTGAGAACTCGAGGTGGAAGAGCAGGCCAGTCATGGAAAGATCAGAGGGAAAACTCCTGCAGCATCCTATCATTGAAGTCTTATAACATCCCAAATAATTACAGAGTATACGTAAAAGACATAATCACCACCAAAGACAGCCTTCTCACATATGAACGCTTGTTGTAACATCTATTCTGCTTCTCAGAAGAGTTTTTTGCATACTTCCTGTTCCTTAGAAGTTGGACTGCGAGGTAAGTAGCTTTTTGCTATAGTAATACAAACTTATTATTTTGTAAGCTGTTATACAATAGAATTATTTATTCTGACTTTTCCTAATGAACTCTGTTGTACCTCCAGGCAACCAAAGAATGGATGATTGTAAATGTCTCTTTATAAAAGTTATTCCAGCTAATAAACAAAGAAGGAAAAATGAAATTAAAACATTAAAAAACTCATTTGTATAATGAGTTACGGAGATGGGACACAAAGGGAAATTAAAAAATGAGAACAAGTAACCTACTACTTAGGATGTAGTGCAGTATACTGAGAAAGACATGAGATTTGTCATCTGAGTTCAAATTTTGTCTCCACTTCTAGCTGTATGACTTCAAGCAGGTCACTCAGCTTCTCTGAGCCTGAGTTTCTTCACGTGAGAAACAAGAATAATAATGGCGACCTCAGGGCAGGTTGTAAGAGAGTTAAATGAAATGACATATGCAGAGCATCTTGCACGAAAACGTACTGCCATGCTTTATTTAGCACATTCCTGTCATTTCGCTACAAAACTTAAATCCTTTTTATTTATGTAGTCTCACTACAGAAATGTCAACTTCTAAAAGCAGGTACATTCCTTTCTCTTAAATTTCTTTGTCAAACCTGGCTATTGATTTGGAATTCTTAGTTCTGTAATAAATCTTATTACTTCAGGTGGTAAATCATTCCCGATTTTCCTAATTCTCACCCAAAATGGCCTCAAGCAATCCAGGGAATGAGCATGGCCCGGCCGGTTGGGGAGAAGTGAATGCTAAGTTTGGGGGTGATAACAGGGCTCCTGGTGCAGTACGTGGCCGCAGGTAAGCTACCCAGGGGGCTCAGCCTGCCTTGCCATCTGGCCTTTGGGTCCTCCTTTCTTCCCCAATGTCCATGGTTGCTCAATCGTAGGCCTTCCTATAATGTTTCAGAAAAGGGTGGGGATGGGAGAGGAGCGAAAAATGGTCAGATGATTTTGCTCTCTGGATAGTCCTCTGTCTTAGCGGTGGCCCAGATGATCTACAGTCTGCAGTTCTAGACTGAGCCCTCACCTCAGCTGGGAAAGTCACTCTCAGAGTCTAGTTTCTCATTTGTAACATGGGACATTTCTAGCTTTGCTTACGGTAAACGCAGGACTGTTGAGGCTCAGACAGAATGTTGCATGTGAAAGCTCTATATTCACTCTAAAATGCTGTCCGGATTTCAGGTACTATTAATATTAGCCTATCCTGTGCCACATTCACATGCATGGCTGGCCAAGAAGCTTCTTACACCTGCTCAGGACGGAGCTGCTAGAAGGGGATTTTTCTAGGTCGCCGAGTAATGGAAATTGTCTCAAAGGTACTGCCTATTTTTACTTTGAAACAGCAACCTTCTCGAGATAGGCTTTTAATAGTGAGAAGAACTCAAGGCTTGGAAGATTAAAAGAGAGTTAAAAACTGTACAAAACTAGTCTATTCTGATATATTGTGTAATTTATTTGGGCAAATATAAAGGTGCTGTTGGCCTAAATTAAACTGAGCAAGTCTCATTGAGGTAATAGGAACTGATCAAATCTTTATTTTCTGCCATTTCCTGTTCTTAGCAAGTGGAGAAAAAGATGCCCTGGGTGAGAGACAGGAAAAAATGAAGACAAATGAGTTCATGTCTATGCAGCTTCTCTCAAATACACCAAGATAATCGTCTGCAAAGTGCTCAAAACCCTCATATTTTAGAAGATGCACCCCTAAATTAGTCTTGCAAGAATAGGTTATTATTGGTTATAATGTGTGCCTGTTTTTCAATTCTTCAACCTGTTCTCAAGGTGGGGTGTGCTGTTGTTCTTTTCTGTTGACTTCTCCTGTAAACAGACCTTTCCTCTGAGAAGTTAAATGTGGAAATATCCAGATCCAAGATCCCCTACACTCAAATCTGGACAATCAAAAGCATAAGAGGGAAAAAGCAGTGGGTTACTTCCCTCGTATGTTTTCCCTAAACTATTTTGAGACACTACTTCAAAGGATCCTTAATCTGAGGTAGTATTTCAATTGTAGAGGAAGATGCTTTTTCTAGTCAAAATTAATTTAAGCCCCTCATAATCTGAGTTAGCCTAAAACTGGGAAGATCTGTAGGGCCTAACTTGGCCTCATACTTTTCACTTTTGAAATCTAGCAAGAAAGTGAGCAGAATAAAAATATTTTAAGATTTGCTTGCAAAATTATAAAAGGCAGAACCATTCCAGGCCCTAGGAGCTCAGACAGAAAAGCATTATATTTTATATATCACATTAAATAATAATGAAAAGTAACCTAATAGGAACCAGTTCCAAAATCCTTTCTGGATAATTTGGTACATTTGAAATCTAGTGTGCTTTTCTTGCCCATCTTAAGCACTCTATAAAACAAGATACTCTCAAATGTGTTAGAACATTTCTGTTTTGATTGGCTCAGAATGGCTGGAGGGCCTTGAAATGACATAATGAGCTAAGCACATGGCATGGCATCATAAGTCATTCTCTTCAGATCCTCTTGACTGCTTTATAGAAATTGCATAACTGGGAAGTAACACATGAAAATCTTACACTCTGCTGGTTGCAAGTTGGATCACAATTCCAAAATGTAGGTAAAAGTTTAGAGCTAGAGAAGGCCAACGTTTTTTTCATCTTTCAAAATGTTAAACATTTAAATTTATTTATGTAGTTGCTTGTCTTCTATAGTAGATAAAGCAAAGGGTAAGTTTATTTTGCTTTTTTTCCCCTTTAATTAACCTTGGATGATTTGTGGGATTTCAGAAAGACTGATGTTAAAAGAGGTCAAGATATATAACTACAGAAGTTAACTAAGCAATCAATTTTTGGTAAGATAGTCAGAGTTGTTAATTGCAAGCAATTAAGCATCTCTGGATGATTAAAGCTGAAAAGGAACGTTATTTAAAGGATATTGTGCAGCTCAAAGAACAGAGATCCGGGCTGGAAATCCAGGATCAGGACAAGATAACCGTGAATAATATCCAGATTCACATATGTGGATTGTTCAGGTGAAGATACCACTGCTGCCCAAATACAGGATTGCACACTGCAATTTGTGCTGTCGACGCAACTAACAGTGGACAAACAAGGTGCCATTAGAACTACTGCTTATAGGACCTGATCTCCTTGCCACTTCTGCTTCTGTCATAAACCTGTTCCCGGCCCCAGTCTCACTTTCTCCATGTTCTAAGGCTCAAGTGCATCCAGGTGGTTGATAGGACCTAAGGTAACTGCTCCTGCCCTAGCTGCAAGGCATAAGGCTGGGAACATGAGTATTTGGCATATTCACTCCCATAGACTCCAACGGCGAGGAATTCTCAAAACACTGGAGGGGTTAAGATACACATTTCTGACCACAGAATGACAATCGTCTCAAAGCTGAAAGAACAAACTGGTCACTATGATTAGTACAATAGTTCTCAAACTTTCTACGCTCAAAAATTGCTGAGGACCTCAAAGAATTTTTGCTTGTGTAGGTTGTATCTATCAATATTTACCATATTAGAAATTAAAAGAGGAATTTAAAAGATATTTCTTAGTTTATTTTAAATAATAATCACACCTTAACAATAACAACAGTTGCATGTTAACATAAACAACATGTTTTATGAAAGATAGCTATACTATCCGAAACAAAAGAAAATAATAAGGGTGGTATTGTTTTACATGTTTGCAATCTGTTTAATTTCTGGCTTAATAGAAAGCAGTTGGGTTCTCATATCTGCTTCTACATTAATCTTTTGTAATATCACACATTCTGTAATCTCTGGAAAACTGAATCATACACTTGTGAGAGAATAAGAGTGAAAAGGGTAAATATCATCTTAGTGTTATTATGAAAATAGTTTCAACTTTGGAGAATCCCTAAAAAGGTATTGGAGTCTCCCTGCCACAGCTTGGGAATGGCTAGACGAAAGATTTACTTTGTGGTTGTAATTAGATGATATACGTTATATTGAAACAC